>NC_134239.1:85560510-86185510 GCF_965152275.1 Natator depressus
ACGGTTGGGATGAAGAAGACCTTTACTGTAGTTAAAGAGGGAAAGGCTGACTTTCTTGTGTGTCCATTTCCCTTCCGCTTGCAAAAGAACCAAGAACTTAAACAACCACAGAACAGGTTGATTTCAAAGTAATTTGCATTACACTGCAGCCTATGAACCATACTGACAATTAAAATATGACCTGTCATAGAGATAAAATGCCCACGGCTCCAGAGAGTTGGAGAGAGCACAGCTACTGAGCTCAGTTTGGAAGACGCACCTTTAAAAGCTGGGTAAGAGGTATAACAAAGGTATAACACAATGATGGGCTGGTGGGAGATTGGTCTTTATTTCTTAGCAACAGACACCTGTCATCAGTCAAGATTACCACAGGTTAATGCCCCCTGGCATGGGTCAGTATTCATTGATGCCAGTCTCACAAAAGATACCAGTTAGCTTGTCTCTTTTCCCATGCTGCTGCCTCTGCCTGCCCACTCATCTGACTATTTCTCATTCCTGTCTCTGTACAATTTAGAAAACACCTGGCTATTGAAGAAAGAATGTACCATAAAATGATGGGACTTGCGCCAGGACAGGGAGTTGTGTCCAATACATTTGGCATGGCCTGCTTTCCCGTGGCTTGAACTGGCCGTGAAGTCCATAACATGCTGTGACGGCAGACAGAGGATACCAGTTTGCATTTCAATAAAACAATTTTCCTCACTGGTGAGAAGTACCACAGATATAAAAAGGATTGCTGTAAAAATATGAATTCAGGACAAGCTAAGTGGCTCTTATCCTCCCAAAAGACATATGTGTTTGAGTTTTATATAAATCCTGAAAGGATACGATTCCCAGCTCATCCCATTGTTGAAAGAGATTACCTTCTGAGAGCTCTGGGCCTTCGGGGATTATGGATCAGAGTCCAGAGAGGGATGCACCCTGGTGTGATATACAGTGTTTAAAGTCTTTGTGCCAGATAATAGTGCAATTCAAACAGCACTTAGTGCTAGTAAGATTTCTTTTACTTGGGTTTTAGTGATCATAGATAATATATTCTTAACTTATTATGGTTCCATTAACTCTTGAAATATAGAAAAGTGTGGATCCTTTCTCTCCTCCTGGAGCTGCACCACCAGCAAATGTGACACTCAAGAGTAGTATTTAGAAGAAGGAACTACCATTCCTCTGCTTAACATACCTGAGCTGTTCACAGATTGAAGATAACAGTGAAAGGTTGCTCCTCCTTCCCTGGGCTCAGACAAAACCACTCAATTTCCAGTTGGAGCTATTAAAACTCAGGCTAATCCACTGCCTCACAATATTCTAACCATCCGGGGCATCTCATGAATACATTTCTAGGTAAGAGATCAGTGCTGTAGCCCAATCCCGGAGAATTACAATGCCTTAGGTAGCTCTCCTGTACAGGATACTGTGGTTATCAATCCTTCAGATAAGGCTGGAGCAGTTGCTATTTGGTATGGAGGCTTGAATATTACTGCATCATGCATCAAACCTCTTGCACTGCTTTCTGCTGTAGCTTGTTCTAAAGAGCAGATAAATTCTCCACTGACATCGCAAATGCTAACAAGCCAGAACTTTTCTCCTGCTTAGGACTCCCCTACACTATAGTAAGAATTATGTCACGGGACCTGGCTACAAAGTTGTTTCCAAACAATCATTTGGGGATTGATTAAAATATGATTAGATCCCATATAGTTTACAAGACAGAACTATGTTTTAGGTAGGTGGGGTGACAATAACCATGTTGGAAATGAGTCTCCTGATACAGTTCTTGTAGTAACGAAGATATGCCTTAACTGGGAAATAAAAATCTCAATGAAAAAGAGGTAGATAAATCTCTCACCCGTTCTCCTGGTGGAGGCAGCATGGCAGTCTCTTACGTTGGTGACTGAATGGGGAAAGCCATGCCTTCACTAGGTCTTTTATTTTTTTATTCACCCCTGTTGCTACCACCCATGACAATAATAGTGGCTGTGTGAATATAGGCTGGGCCTTGGAGTTTTATCCACTGTTTTGTTTAACCTCATCAGAGCACATCAAGGTGACATGGTGGTTAAAATGCTGGTGGCCAGTCTATGCTAATTAAGTCTAAGAGTTTGGCATATTTTTAGTAAAAGTCATGGACAGCTCACAGGCAATAAACAAAAATTCACGGAAGCTGCTGCGGCTCCATGGTTTCACCCACCACCATGGTGGCTGGGAGCTGTGGGGTTCCCCTCCGCCCACGGCAGCTGGGAGCTGCAGGGTGACCCTATTTCCCAAAGAGAAAATGGGACACCCCCAGCCACTTGCCTGAGGCATCCCCCTCTTCCCTGTGTGAGGCTGTTGCCCGTCGCTGGAACCCTGAGGAGGGCCCCCTCAGGAGTCTGTCACCTGTGGCTGGAACTTTGCAGGGGCCCCCCTGTGGCTTGTCGCTGCTGCTGTCGCCTGTCTCTGGAACCTTGCCAGGGCCCCACTGGCTGTCAGCTCCAGAGTCCTGCAGCCCCTTGGGGCTGAAGCAGAGAATGTCACGGAGGTCTCTGGAAGTCACAGATTTCGTGACTTCCATGACCTTCATGACATAAATGTAGCCTTAATCACCATTGCTAGAACTGGTGGGAAACGTTAAGAAAAAAAGACTAGTGACTACCAGGCCAATATGATTCAGTTTTGCTATGTAGAAAGAGTGTCCAAAGCTCATGCCTTCTGCTCACTCCCCTTCCGTTAGGATTTTCAAAATTAAACAAAAGAAAAACATATTGGGATGCATTTTTAAAAGTAACCTTTACACTTGCAATACCAATGCAGTATGTGCATTTTTTTCACCTCTATTTTACATGAACAAAAGCAGGATGTGAAACAATATTATACCAGAATTGCTGGTGCGCATTTAGCAGTCTCTTTGAAAATCTGATCCATTCAATCAAATCTATTTTACCCTCTGTCTTGAATAACAGATTTCCGCTCAAGGCCAATTTCTACAGTAATCTTCAGTTCTTTTACTTTTTTTTATTAGCTATTTTCCTTTATTGAGCTCTTATTCATTTCCATTTACTTCAGCAAAATTTTTCTCAGTTGCAAAAACCATTACAGATCTACCAGCTCCTCCCTTTTTAAGTGCTCTGTTCTTTATCTTTTGATCACTAATTAGAGTTGTCTTTTTGACCTCTTTTTTGTTAGCCTCCTCATCATATTTCTGCCTTGTATCCCTTGATCCCATTCAAAACTTTTTTTTTTCACCTTTCCTCTCTGAATACCTTTGTTCTTGTTTTTTAGTCACTTCTGAGAATGGCCACAAAGCCGAACCTTTGCCCTTTATCTCATTTTCTGGATTTAGGGCCTATTGTATCAAGGACTTTAAAAATATATATATTTTATGGAACACTGAAGCCACACAACCCTCAAGCTTTATAATCATGTTGACTACAATTTAGGTAGTCATCTCCATATGCTTTCAGTCTGACTGTGAGGCAGTTAGTGCCTCTGGAAGCCATTCAGTTTCTGCTGTTGGGATGTAGCTTGGTGGAAACAGAGAAGGTGCCCAAGACTGATTTTGGGGTTAGGAGGGTGGAATGTGAGTATATACTGGAATAGCACAAATCCAACTGCAGGCACATTGTACTGGAGGAGGCATGTTGTAGAGTTGAAAACTTTTCTGCAGAAGGCTGGTATGACAAGGTGTGCAAGACTTTCAGGATTAATGGGAAGAACTTTATTAGGACAGGGACATTCCAGTCTATTCTTATACACAGGGCTCTACCAAATTCACAGCCAGGAAGAATGTGTCACAGATCATGAAATCTGGTCTCCCCCCTGACATCTGGCTGTTGTAGTGGGGGCTGTGGTATTGCCAACCTTACTGCTGCGGTGTCTTCAGAGCTGGGAGACTAGAGAGCGGTGGCTGCTGGCCAGGTGCCCTGCTCTGAAGGCAGCGCCGTTGCCAGCAGTAGTGCAGAAGTGAGGGTGGCATGGTTTGGGGGGTGAGTCATCACTTTTTTGGGGGACAGGACTGGCCTTATGGGTGGGCGACATGGGCCGCCACCCAGGTTGCTGTGGTTGGGATGTGTGTGAGTGTGGTGTGGTCACCCCCCATACACATACATCCAGCCCAAGGCCTCTTTAACCCCCAAGCGCTGGCCCTGGAGCCGGGGAGGGGCAGAGCGAGGGACAGCTTTGCCAGCGGCGCCTACTGCACGCTGGGCTCCAGCTGCTAGTCCAGGCTGGGCTGGGAGGGATGGGACTTCCTCTTCCCTAGCATTGGTCACCCCCAGGGCTGGGTCAGACCTATCTCTGGGAAACTGCCCCAGCTGCAGGCTGGGAGTGAAGCTCTGAAGGCAGCGCCGCCACCAGCAGCAGCACCGAAGTGTGGGTGGCATAGTAGGGTATTGGTGCCCTTACTTCTGCATTGTTGCTGGCGGTGGAGCAGAAGGATTGCAATACTGCAACCCCCCTTACAATAGCCTTGCAACCCCCCCACCCCGCCAGCCCCCCTTTGTTTTGGGACCCCCATGGTTACAACACGTGAAATTTCAGATTTTAATTTCTGAAACCGTGAAATTTAAGATTTTTAATATCCTATTACCATGAAATTTACCAAAATGGAGTGTGAATTTGGTAGGGCCTTACTTATTCATTGGAATTACTCCTGTTTGACTGTTCCAAATGCACCACTTTTCTGTGCTTTACAGTAGCTGCCTCATTTGCTTCTCTCCTTTTAATGGTACCTGGTAGGTTAATAAACCTTTTTATAAAGGTTTGACAAATGTCATATATTTCGTATTATATGTTAAATATTTCTCTCATTGCCGAAAGCTCCCATTAACTTCTATGCGTTTCCATTCATGGAGTAAGGATAGACTATAGCATGGTTTTCACATATATGTTTTTCCTCAGTCAGGGGTGATGGTTATGAAGAGAGGTCAGTTTTTTTTTTGAACCCTTCACAACAGAATTCAAGTCTTTACATTGAAATACATCTTACAAATATGTGAATGAAATCATGATAAATTCAAGGGGCAAGGTCTACTACAGGATTTTGGTGCCTAACATCTGCTTTAGGTGCCTAAATCTAAAATTTAGATCCTCAACCCCCCCCACTCCCCAGCTGTCATCTAACCCTGTAGGTGCCAGAAGTCCCAAGAGGCCTAAGTTTCCACCATTAAAGTCTCCAACATGCCTAAAAATCTGCCAGTGAGTATGTACATAGCTGCCTAAATTGAGACACCTATCTCATGCCTAAGTAGACTCCTCAAACTAGGCATACCCCAAATCTACCTTGCCTACGGGCTCCACCCCGCTCCTCAGCATTTCCTATTGGCTGATGTGGTTGGCTCCCTGATCAGGTTGCTGGTTTTTGTGGATTCCATTTTTGCCTCACTCCCCCATGCATTGTGTGAGGAGCCTGGGCACTTAACTCAGGTCTGTGGATTCCATTAGGCAGCAGGGTACCTACAGTTAGGCAGTGTAACACTCAGCCTAAGTCAGTCCCCTTTGTGATCTAGCCCAAGATGTCTACCTGTATTTTGTTCTTCTAAACAAATGACTGAATAAAACAAGAGTCTCAGGCACAAAGCAAATATAGTGAACCTCCAAAAAAGTTAGTATTTGGGTGCAATATTTACTACTGAGGTTGGGATTGCTACAGAAACAAAAATTGCTTTGACTTCAGTGGGTGAGATAAGAATCCATTAAATGAATTAATAGCTCAGATGATTCATCACACAATTCTACTTATTTGTAAGAGACACATGAAAGACAGAGATTGCAAAACATTTGTGCTAGAAAAACATCAATAACAAAGCCTGCTGATTTAATTTTTCAATCCCTCAGGCTTCAAAAGAAGTTGTGACTTGTCCACATTTGCCTTAGGATAAAAAAATACTGTACTGTAAATTACCAATGGCTTTAATTTGCCCGGATGCTTTTAATTTTTAATTTAGTCATATATGCATGATATCTTTTATGCTAAAAAATCTAGCAATTATTATTCATTTTGGTGTGAATCAGATTTCTGATGAATCAGTTTTACAAAGGAGGGAAAAAGTTTCTCTGAATGCAACCATTAGCACTGCTGTGGCTTGAGAAAGGTAAAGCATGTGTCGTACTTCTTTCTGCTTCTCATTCACCTCTTTGCACACAGTGTAATTCTCAGTTTCACAAACTGCTTTTCAGTCTGAAGCTTTGACAGACAAAAGAACATCTACTTATTACAAATGTTAGTGTAGTCATTCAGATGCATAAGCTTGGAACAAAGAATATACTTTGGGGCAACAGATTTTGCTTTCCACTGTTATTTGTTTGAGACCATTTCAGTGAATTATTGCATAGATTTTGGTATACTGTGCTGAAATGCATTCATTTTACAGGTTATTCTTATAACAAGTTAAAGGAGTATTGTGGTAATGGCTTATAGCATAACTATTGTTTTGTAATATTTTTATTAAGGTGTTATTTATACAGAATGAAAATAGCACTGACCTCTAAAAAACTGCACATGACTGATAAGATTTGTATATCCATGTATGTTCCAGGAATGCAGAGGAAAATATAATAAAAATACAAGAGAGAGAAGAAAAAGAAAAGGAAACAAATACCTGTAAAGATGTAAATAGAGAAGAAACTATTATGTAGAGCACTCACTATGTTAGAAAAAAATAGGAATTACAGCTTATCAAGTTGAAATACCTTTTGTTATAGAATCATAGAATCGTAGGGTTCGAAGGGACTGCAAGGGTCATCTAGTCCAGTGGCTCTTAACCTTTCCAGACTACTGTATCTCTTTCAGGAGTCTGATTTGTCTTGCATACCCCCAAGTTTCACCTCACTTAAAAACTACTTGCTTACAAAATCAGACATAAAAATAGAAAAGCTTCACCATACCCTATTACTGAAAAATTGCTTACTTTCTTGTTTTTATCATATAATTATAAAATAAATCAATTGCAATATAAATATTGTACTTACATTTCAGTATATAGTATATAGACCAGTATAAACAAGTCATTGTCTCTATGAAATTTTAGTTTGTACTGACTTTGCTAGTGCTTTTTATGTAGCCTATTGTAAAACGAGGCAAATATCTAGATGAGTTGATGTACCCCCTGGAAGACCTCTGCATAACTCCAGGGGTACGTGTACTCCTGGTTGAGAACCACTGATCTAGTCTAACCCCCTGCCAAGATGCAGGATTAGAGTCTGGATTTTTTTTTGGTGCCATATTGGTGCCAAATCATGGTCCATCTTGCCCAGTAGCCTGTCTCCAACAGAAGCCCATACCATTGCTTCAGGAGGATTGTACAGAACAGGGCACTTATGGAGTGATCCACCCATCTTCTAAGCCTGGCTTCTGGTACTCAGAGATTTAGGGTTGCCCAAAGCATGGGGTTGCGTCCCTGACCATGTTGGCTAATAGCCATGGATTGACCTATCCTCCATGAACTTATCTAGTTTTTTTTTAACCTAGTTATACTTTTGGCCATCACAACATCCCAGGGCAATGAATTCTACAGGTTAATTGTCCACTGTGTAAAAAACTACTTCCTCTTGTTTGTATTAAACATGCTGCCTTTTAATTTCATTGGGTGATACCTGGTTTTTGTATTGTGGGAAAGAGTAAATAACACTCTCTATTTACTTTTTCCACACCATTGATGATTTTATTGACCTCTCTTATATTCCCCCTTAGTTGTCTCTTTTTTTAAAAACAAACAGCTTTGATCTTTTTAGTTTCTCATATGGAAGCCATTCCATACCCTTGATCATCTTGGTTGCCCTTTTCTGAACTTTTCCAGTTCCATTATATCCTTTTTGAGATGGGATGACCAGAACTGGATGCAGTATTCAAAGTGTGGAATTACCATGTATTTATACAGTGGCATTATGATATTTTCTGTCTTATTTTTTATCACTTTTCTAATGGTTACTAACATTCTGTTAGTCTTTTTGACAGCTGCTGCACACTGAGCAGAAGATTTCAGAGAACCATCCACGGTAACTCCAAGATCTCTTTCTTGGGTGATAACAGCTAATTTATAACCCATCATTCTAAATGTGTAGTTGGGATTATTTTTTCCAATGTGTATTACTTTGCATTTATCAATGTTAAATATCATCTGCCATTGTGTAGCCCAGTCACCCACTTTTGTGAGATCCCTCTGTAACCCCTCACGGTCTGCTTTGGACTTAACTATCTTGAATAATTTTGTATTGTCTGCAAACTTTGCCACTTCACTATTCAGTCCACTTGTCAAATCATTAATGAATATGTTGAACAGCACTGGTCCCAATACAGATCCTTGAGGGATCTCGCTGTTCACGTCTTTCCATTGTGAAAACAGACCATTTATTCTGACCCTTTGTTTTCTATCTTTCAACCAGTTACTGATCCATGAGAGGACTTTCCCTCTTATCCCATGACTACTTAGTTTCCTGAAGAGCCTTTGGCTTACCTTTATCCACATGCTTGTTGACCCCCTCAAAGAATTCTAATAGATTGGTGATGGTGAGGCATGACTTCCTTTTACAAAAGCCGTGTTGATTCTTCCCTAACAAATCATGTTTATCTATGTGTCTGACAATTCTGTGATTTACTATAGTTTCTACCAATCTGCCCAGTACTGAAATTAGGCTTACCAGCCTGTAATTGCCAGGATCTCTTCTGGAACCCTTTTTAAAAATTGGGATTACATTAACTACCTTCCAGTCATCTGATACAGAGGCTGATTTCAGTGATAGGTTACATACTACAGTTAGTAGTTCTGCAATTTGAGTTTGTTCTAAAATCTCTATTATTAACACATCAAAAAAGAATAGCTCTTATGTGGATATCTCCTCCACATCCTCTGCAGGAAAACCAAAGCAAAGAATTCCTATTAGCTTCTCTGCAATGGCCTTGTCTTCCTTGGGTGCTCCTTTAGCATCTTTGTTGTCTAATGGCCCCACTGCCTGTCTGGCAGGCTTCCTGCTTCTGATGTACTTAAAGAAATTTTAGTTAGTTTTTGCATCTGTAGCAAGTTGCTTCTCAAATTCTTTCTAGGATCTACCTTACCATACTTTTACATTTTGCGTGCCAGAGTTTGTACTTCCTCCTATTTTCCTTATTAGGATTTGACTTCCTAATTTTAAAGGATGCATTTTTACCTCTAAGGGCCTCCATTACTCTGCTGTTTAGCCCTGCTGGCATTTTTTTGGGTCATACTACTGTCTTTTTGGATTTGAGGTATACAGTTAGTTTGAGCCTCTATTATGGTGTTTTTAAGTAGTCTCCAACATGCTTTCAGGCATTTTACCCTGGTGACTGGTCTTTTTAATTTCCATCTAACTAGCAACCTCATTCTTGTGTAGTTCCCCTTTTTAAAATTTAATGTTACTTTAGTGATTTTTTGTGGGGATTTCCCCCTAGAAAGATGCTAAAGTTAATTACATCATGGCCACTATTAGTGAGCAGTTTTTGAGTTATCTTTTGGACCAGATCCTGTGCGCCACCTTGGACTAAATGAAAAGTTGCCTCTCCCCATGGGCGGCGCATTGCATAGGCTGGAGGAGGCGGTGCCTACCCAAACAGCCTGGCGTGGCCCTGCCCATGCTCCTCCCCGAAGCCCTGCTTGCCCTTCCCTGCTTGGCCCCAGCCCAGGCAGGCTGCTGCCTGCTCCTCTTCAGGGAAGCACTGTGCTGGGGCTGGGGCTGGGGTTGGGGCTGGGGCTGGGGCGGCCAGGACTTGGGGTGGCTGGGGTTGCCCAATGCTGGGGGTGGGGCTGGAGGCACTGGGGCTGCTTCCCTGTGCTTGGGGGTTCAGAGGGGGTGCGCAATGGGGGGCCACCCACTGCCCACCCGCCCTGTGCTTTGGGGCCGGGGCGGGAAGGGCTGGTGGCCATGTTGGGGGAGGAGGGCCTCCGGTGGGGGAAGGAGGGCAGGTCCTCGGGTCAGGGGCAGGGCTGGCTGGGGGCTAGCCTCCCCCAGCTGGTGTTAACCCACTGCCCAGGCCTCTCTCCTAAAGGGTTCCAAGACTAACTGCTCCAAGAAGCAGTCATTTTATCTCTGCATATCTAGAAATATCATCCCTGAGGTGACATATACTCAGACAATATGAGGATAGTTGAAATCACCCATTATTATTGTGTTTTTTGATTCTGTAGCCTCTCTAACCTCCCTTAATATTTCAGTCACTATCACCAGGCTGGTCAGGTGGTCGGCAGTATATTCCTACTGCTATATTCTTATTATTCAAGCATGGAATTACTATCCATAGTGATTCCATGGTACAGTTTGAGTCATTTAAGATTTTCACCTTATTGGACTCTATTCTTTTTTTAACATATGCTCCCCCACCACTGCAACCTACTCTCTCATTCCTATATATTTTGTACCCTGGTATTTCCACATCCCATTGATTATCCTCATTCCACCAAGTTTCCATGATATATTATATTATATCATATTATATCAACTTCCTCATTTAATGCCAGGCACTCTGGTTCACTCAACTTGGTATTTAGACTTCTGCCATTTGTATAGAAGCACTTGTACATTTTGTCAATATACAGTTGCTTGCCTTCATGTGTTAGATTTAAATGGGACTCTTTTACATTTGACTGTTCCTCACTAGCTCCTACCTCCACTGTACCTCTTTCCTATCTTCTATACTAGGATATAGAGTTCCCCCTTTAATAAATTCCTCACTAAGGGATGTCTCCACCCAAACTGTGTGCTGTTCTTCACTTGTTGGCTTCCCCCCAGCCCTTAGTTTGAAAAATCCTCTAAATTCTTTTTATTCTACGTGCCAGTAGTCTGGTTCCATTTTGGTTAAGGTGGAGACCATCTGTCCTGTATAGGCTACTCCTCCCCCAAAAGGCATTTTAACATACAATTTTGAATGTTTCCAGAGAGAAAAGCACCTATTACACCTATACAGCAGAGCCTCACTGTCCATTGTTTGCACCAGCTTCTGCTATCTGAACCAGGTGGAAGGGTCCCTGGTACTGAAAAGTCTTTCAGCTGGAAGTCTGCAATAGTGAAAAGCAGCTGCAAGCTTTCCACAGCTGGAGGTTGCAGTACCTCTTCAAGGAGCCTGCACAGCTGCAGTATGGGAAGCACAAAGTAAAGAGCACAGCAAGGGTAACACAGGGATGGACTGATTCAGCATGTCCCTTCTGGTGGAGACTGCAAAGTGTTCCCATGGAGCACACAGTGGAACTAAAGCAGCCCCCTGAACTTCACAGGAGAAAGGCTCCATAGTCTTGAGTATCTTGAGACATTAGGATCTGGGCAGGAGCTTAACTGAAGGAGTAAAGCTCTGACTCAGCACAGCACATTAGTATTTGTGTAACTCTAAATGTACGTTTAAATCTTGTTGATTTCAATGGGACAAAATACATTCTCAAATGAGGAATATGTTTAAGAACCGTGCTCAGTTGGGGGTTTCAATTCTGAGAAGTTTCTAAGCTTCACAGGGTCAGCGTTAAACTTCTGCAGAGTTTCTACATGCTTCAAGAGTAGAGCTGGCAGAGGAGCTGCAAGCCACCCTGTCTCCCAGCCCTATGCACATTCCCCAAGGATTTTGGTGGGGGAAGCAGCAGGAACAAGGAAGATTTTAGAGCAACTGGGGGATCTCAGTAGTTTACTGCAAAGCTAAGTTAGTTACACATACATGTATAGCACAGCATTCCTCAGGCATGCGCTTCACAAACTCAAATATCTGCTGCACGTGCTCTGTATATAATTTACAAACAGTGAAGTCAAAACCAATTTCCTCTGAGCCAAAGCTATGCACTGCTCTGCAGTAAAGACTTTCCCTTCCAAATTGCAACTTACACAAACATATAAACAAAAATAAATAACAACAACAAAACCCCAAACAATCCTTCAACCCAACCCCAAAACCAGAACCAAACCAAACCAAAAAACCCTAAATAAATTAACAAATACACAAACCAAACTTCAGCAGCTATTTTGACTGTGATGCTGTTTACAATAATCCTTTTTTATAATGGTGAAATGTATATTTTCCATAGCTCCTGTCATTGAAAAATGGTGGTGCCATTTTTGCTCAAACTGTAGAGGAAAATCATATCTTCATGCAGAGACCAGGCCTGGGAAATTTCAGCCCAAAAGGTGAATATTTTGAGATTCATAACTGTCTGAAAAAAGACCCTCAGAATAGAAAATGCCAAGCAGCCTTCAGCTACAATGGTCACTGCCTTGCCCACTATACCTAATTCTTATGTTAAGTATTATCTCTGCTATTTTTTATTTCTATTTCCATTTCAAATATATTTCTGTCTGTGTATCTTCTAGCTGAACACACTGTACCTCTGTTTAACTATCTATTTATAGTCATAAAAGAAATAAACATATAAAATAAATGCATCTTGATGCATAGCTGTGCAGGAGTACAGATGTTTTATTAATGAAAATGAATCCAGCTTTTTGTAAGTCATGGCAGCAATATAACATATCATTGTTTGGTTCTCTGCTAGACAGTCCCTGCTGTTTTCACATAGAAATTCCTGTAATACTTAATGGACATCTGGAAGAATTCAGCCAATTAATCGAATTCACGCAGGAGCTAGGCTAATGGCTGTCTGAAAGGCAGATTACATTAAATCAAACTTGCAATATGAATGAAAGTACTTAATCATACATGCAACATTCATTAGATGCGGCACAGCAAGTGTTTTGATTACTTTAATGAAAGATCAGGTAAAGTGCATCAACTGAACAGATTGAAGAGACAGCATGCTTACAAATGTTTGATTATACTGACTATCAACAGAAACAGTGCCAGTAATTTATAGCAAAACATATTTGTACGAGGAGAAGTATGGAGCTAGTGAACTTGGTAGGGATAAGTGATATTTGGGCCTCGCCTCCAAACACTTTAATTAAGAGACAGGATAGCAACACTTTAATCAGATGTCAAGAAAGAAGCAAAACCGATGTATTTGGAGATGCGTGCATGGCAACTGCCAGTGAGCATTTTTGCCTGCAAGTCTAATGACTTGATTTCTTGTTGAAACTCCATGTTTTCTTTTCCTTTGCAATAAAAAGGTATTTTTTTGGTTGAAAAGACATTTTTCAGAAAGATGAGATTAATACTGGATATCTGGGTTTGAGAAAGATAATTTGTGATTTGGGGTGACCTCCCCTTCATGCAACTGGGAGAGATTCCTTCATCCCCTTGTGAATTGCCCCAGATATTTGTTCATTTAAAGCAGAGACCAATCCCCAGGAAGGAAATGGATTTTGGGACTGAATTGAGGAGGGGAGCTGGGCCCAAATCTCCAGAGGTATTTAGGTGCCTAACTCCCACTGAAATCATTGATAATTAGGCATCTAATACCTTTGAGGACCTGGGCCTTAAGCTTAAACCTTAGACCTTCCTGAAATACCATCACATTTTCCCTGTCCATTAGGAAGGTGTTCCAACTCTCTGGATGGAGTATCATCAGAGCATCACTGCACAACCCTGGCCACAAGACCCCTATATTTCCTGTGCTATACACCAAGAACTTAGGCAGAACGTCTGTTTTGATGGAACCACAAGCGTCCAATGGTGTAGCAGGAGAAATCCCCCAGCCTCATCTGTCTGATATTCCCAACCATTAGTGCATAATGGGAGTTTGTAGGGTCTGGCCCTCCCTCTAGGCCACCAGGTTGGCTTAGCAAAACTTTGGAAGTGTTAATTTTTTAAAAAAGAGGCAGGTCACTCCACCAGAGCTCGCTTTAAGTCACCACGCCCCAGATTCTTTGAACAATGGTTTATACAGCAAAATGAGTTACATCTGTTATTTTCTTTCTGAATCTAAGGGTTTCACTTTTCCCTCACTGCTACTTTTGTGATTCATGCAGTCACACAATCTTCTGGATGTGTTTTACAGTATTATTTTTTATGATTTATAGTTTTCTGGATAGTTTTTATATGATGCACACTAATCTGCTTCCTACACTGGTTTCCTCCTCTTCTTCTTGTCCTCCCCTTCCCTTCCACTTTTTTCCATCCCCCGTCTCTCTCTCCATCTGCCCCCCACTCCTATTACATTTGAGTTTGTGTCGTTGCTCCTGTGCTCCCATCTGTTCTGAAGCTCACTTCTTTGCAGCTTATTTCAAAATGTGGATGAGAACCCTCTGCATGAGAAACCAAAGCCTAGGTGATATTTTCCCAGCAGGAGTTATGTACATCTCAGGCAGGAGAGAGATTTCTGAGGCTGATGAAAATGTGGAGAAACTGCGGGGATATGGTCACAAGTTAGGTGGGTGGGAGAAATCATGGATGACTGCCCTTCTGCTGTGTGCTGCCCTCCAAATCAGAGGAGCTTTTGTTGGAAAAATCAGTGCTAGTTAATCCTGACAGTTTCCATATTAACTCTCCCTCCTTGAGAGGGGGTAGGAGCACAGAACAGCCAAAGGAACCAGCTGACAGCAGCACAGCACAGAAAAAAATAAAACAAAACTGCTAGCATCGGGAGGCTGGGAACCACATGTAGACAGCTGGGATGTGCTCAGTTTTCCCTTGCACAAAGAGCAAAGCCTGATGACTTATTTCAGTTTCTGTGAAACAATGGAGGGAAAGAACAAATATAAAGTTTCCATGTGAGAAAGAGTACAGTGACTCAGTAACTTTCTGTATCTGAAAGTAAACACAAAATGGCAGCTCGAAGTCACCTCTGCAGCTCTCCATTTAAAGGTGCAGTACACAGAAACACCTCTCCTTTCAGTTTCATAGCTACAAGCACCACAGATAGCAATCATACTGTATGAAATCCCTAAGGATAAGGAGATCGTAGCTGTGGCCAGGGCCTAGGGTTTGTCAGCAAGGAAACAGATACACTGAAGATCCAGGGTTACGTAACAATGGCAACATAGTCTATTCTGCTATAACCTTTATAGGATGAAAGACTCACAGAGACACAGGAAGGTCAGGCCCTAAAAAAGACACCCACACAGTACACACAAAGAGATTTGCACTGCATCTTTTCCAGATGACTTCCCCTCCTACTCTGAGCATCGCTAGCCCCCCTTCCCCAAAGTATGGCAAGAAATATGCATTATTCTGGTGATAATCCCACAGATATTCAAATATTCTTCTCTTCCTTGCATTATTACATGGGAGGGGAGCATAAATATTTTAAATGAGGAAGTAACTATTATTATGGCACTACTGAGTGGTGTCAGCTCTACTTGCTACTCTCACAATATCCTATGTGTGCTATGTGGCTGGCTGTATGAGCAACACACGGGCACATTTCATGGCTGTCTCAGGTGTGTAAATCATGTCTCTGTGAAGAGACTATATTGCCAAGCAGCAGGGCTACACTGTGGGATAAAGCATTAGCTGCTAGTACTGGGGCCCTATGAGTTAAAATCCTGCTGTGAGCCTTAATTAATTAATTTTGAATTGTTTAATTACTTAAGATGAGATGAGGGAGTGGGGAGCAGTTTGATGTGTGTGTGTCGTGTGAGAAGCAAGAGGAAGAGAATGTGTGCTAATTCAAGGTAGTGGGGAAAGAGAAATTCTTTCCCCCCATGTACAGGGGCCAGCAATAGATGAAGGGAAAGACTGTCCTACTATAATAAAAGATATAGAATGTAATTAATAATAATGACAGCAGAGGAGGGAAGGAGAGGGAGACCAGGGGTGGAGCTCATTGCAGGATTGATACCCCAGGGTCCAATCCTACAAAAGGATGCATGAGAGTGGACTTTTCTGCTTGCACTAGAAAGAAAGGATTAATCCCTTTCTTGCATCAGGTCCTAAATTAGACCAATGATAAAATTTTCCAAAGCACCTAACACCCAGCTCCTCAGAGATATTTAGGCACCTAACTCCCTTTGAAACCAGTCTGATTTAGACTCCTAAAGGCTAGATCCACAAAAGGATTTAGGCATCACCACACCTAACATTTATATGCCCTGCCACCAAATGGAATACACAGCCCTGAGTCAGGCACCTAGGCTCCGTATACAATTCATGGGGAGAGTGAGGTGCCTACGAATGGGGGGATTCACAGAAGCCAGTGAGCTGAGTGGGGAGCTGCCTAAGCTAGTCAATGAGAAATGCTGAGAAGAGTTGGGCTTAGGCCCTGCCCCCCAAAGGTAGTTAAGCGCTTAACTACAGGCAGGAAGGGGGCACATCCCTCTACTCAGGGTTCACAGGCATGAAGTCTCTCCTGGAGTTAAGAACCAGGTCAGTCCTTTCTTGAAAAACTATGGTGATGACACTGCTGTTCCCTTATAACCAACAGCCCAGTAGTTAGGGTACTCATGTAGGTTGTGAGAGACCCAGGTTCAAATCCCCGTGCTATCTGATTTAGAAAAAGGATTTGAGCACAGATCTCCTGCATCCCAAGTGAGTGCCCTAACCACTGCCTATGGAAGACTTCAGTATTCATTGGGCCAGGTACTTAGGGCACACACTTGGGAGTCCAGGGTTCCAGCCCCTACACCAAAGAATATTTAATTATTTATACAAAGTGAACAGCTTCAACAGAAGAGATTGAGAAAATCCATCACCGAAATATCCCATAGTTCCGTGACTAGGGCCCTGAAAAACACATCACAGATCGTGAAATCTGGTCTTTTGTGTGCTTTTGCCCTATACTATACAGATTTCATGGGAGAGATGAGCGTTTCTCAAATTTGGGGTCCTGACCCAAAAGGGAGTTGCAGGGGGCAGGGTCGCAAGATTATTTCATGGGGGGGGTCATAGTATTGCCACCCTTACTTCTGAACTACCTGCAGAGCTGGGCGGCCAGAGAGTGGCAGCTGTGGGCCGGGCACCCATCTCTGAAGGCAGAGCCCTGCTAGCAGCAGTGCAGAAGTAAGGGTGGCAAAACCATACCATGCCTACAGAGCTGGGCGGCCAGAGAGTGGGGGCTGCTGACTGAGGGCCCAGCTCTGCAGGCAGCAGCGCAGACATAAGGGTGGCAATACCACACCATGCCATCCATACATCTGTGCTGCTGCTGGCAGTGGCTCTGCCTTCAGAGCTGGGCTCCAGGCCAGCAGCCACTGCTCTCCAGCTGCCCAGCTCTGAGGGCAGCGCCGCTGCCAGCAGCAGCACAGAAGTAAGGGTTGCAGTACCGAAAGCCCCCCTACAATAACCTTGAACCCCCAGCCCCCCCACAACGCCTTTTTGGGTCAGGATCCCTACAATTACAACATTGTGAAATTTCAGATTTAAATAGCTGAAAACATGAAATGTATGATTTAAAAAATCCTATGACTGTGAAATTGACCAAAATGGACCATGAATTTGGGAGAGCCCAAGGCATACTGGGAACTTGAAGCTGCATCTCCTACATCCCAGGGAATGCCTTGGGCATAAGAGCACCATCTCCTCCTCCCTTTGTGAATCTCTAATGGACTGGGCCCCAAAGGACAGTTGGAGGAATGTTTAGCTTTAGAATCCCATTGGGGCTTGGGGTAACTGCACTAGATACAGAGCAGGTCGGAGGCATCAGGATTTAGGAAGTGTTGAGCTTGCTCACTGGTGGTAGCTGCCTTGGGAACTTTACTGGCAGAAACATAGGTGCCTCCAGGGTTAGGCAACAGCTGAGTGGGGGGTTTGAAGATTTCAGTGGAACCTAAATATTGTATTTAGGCACCTACGCCCAGAACCACAAAGGTATTTTGGTTCCTAACTTCCACTGAAATCAATGAATGTTAGGAGTCTAAATACCTTTGTGAATCCGGGCCCTAAAGTAGCAGTGAGATGCCTAAATCCCTTTCAGAGTAACAGCCATGTTATTCTGTATTCGCAAAAAGAAAAGGAGTACTTGTGGCACCTTAGAGACTAACCAATTTATTTGAGCCTAAGCTTTCGTGAGCTACAGCTCACTTGAGCTGTAGCTCACGAAAGCTTAGGCTCAAATAAATTGGTTAGTCTCTAAGGTGCCACAAGTACTCCTTTTCTTTTTGCTAAATCCCTTTGTGGATCTAAGCTGTAAGTCACCTTTGAGAATGGGACTAAGGGTATGTCTACACTACGAAATTAGGTTGAATTTATAGAAGTCGGTTTTGTAGAAAGCGTTTTTATACATTTGATTGTGTGTGTCCTCACACAACTGCTCTAAGTGCATGTAGTCGGCGGAGTGTGTCCACAGTACCGAGGCAACCGTCGACTTCCGGAGCGTTGCACTGTGGGTAGCTATCCCACAGTTCCCGCAGTCTCTGCCGCCCATTTGAATTCTGGGTAGAAATCCCAGTGCCTGATGGGGCTAAAACATTGTCGCGGGTGGTTCTGGGTACATATCGTCTGGCCCCCGTTCCCTCCCTCCCTCCCTCTGTGAAAGCAAGGGCAGACAATTGTTTTGCACCTTTTTTCTTGAGTTACCTGTGCAGACGCCATATCATGGCAAGCATGGAGCCTGCTCAGCTAACCGTCACCGTATGTCTCCTGGGTGCTGGCAGACATGATACTGCATTGCTACACAGCAGCAGTTTATTGCCTTTTGGCAGCAGACAGTGCAGTATGACTGGTAGCCGTCATCGACGTAGTCCTGGGTGCTCTTTTAACTGGGCGCCTGGGCAAACATGGGAGTGACTCAGCCAGGTCATTTCCCTTGTTTCCTCTCATGGCGATTGAGTCCTACCGGCAGCGCACTGTCTTTTAATCTGCAGCTAGCAGAAGATGATGGCTAGTCGTCATACTGCACCGTCTTCTGCCGAGCACCCAGGAGATGATGATGGCTAGTGGTCGTACTGCACAGTCTGCTGCCAGCAAGATGTATAAAGATAGATGAAGTGGCTCAAAACAAGAAATAGATCAGATTTGTTTTGTATTCATTTTCTCCTCCCTCCCTCCCTCCCTCTGTGAAATCAACGGCCTGCTAAACGCAGTTTTGAGTTCTATCCTTGAGGTTTTGAGTTCTATCCTTGAGGGGGCCATTCAGTTTCTCGCAAAGCCACCCCCTTTGTTGATTTTAATTCCCTGTAAGCCATGTTGTCAGTCGACCCTCCCTCCGTCAGGGCAACAGCAGACAATCGTTCCACGCCTTTATTCTGTGCAGACGCCATACCACGGCAAGCATGGAGCCCGCTCAGATCACTTTGGCAATTAGGAGCACATTAAACACCACATGCGTTATCCAGCAGTATATGCAGCACCAGAACCTGGCAAAGCGATACCGGGCGAGGAGGCGACATCATCGTGGTGACGTGAGTGATGAGGACATGGACACAGACTTCTCTCAAAGCACGGACCCTGGCAATGTGGGCATCATGGTGCTAATGGGGCACGTTCACGTGGTGGAACACCGATTCTGGGCTCGGGAAACAAGCACAGACTGGTGGGACCGCATAGTGTTGCAGGTCTGGGACGATTCCCAGTGGTTGCGAAACTTTCGCATGCGTAAGGGCACTTTCATGGAACTTTGTGACTTGCTTTCCCGTGCCCTGAGGCGCAAGAATACCAAGATGAGAGCAGCCCTCACAGTTGAGATGCGAGTTGCGATAGCCCTGTGGAAGCTTGCAACACCAGACAGCTACCGGTCAGACGGGAATCAATTTGGAGTGGGCAAATCTACTGTGGGGGCTGCTGTGATGCAAGTAGCCAACGCAATCAAAGATCTGCTGATATCAAGCGTAGTGACCCTGGGAAATGTGCAGGTCATAGTGGATGGCTTTGCTGCAATGGGATTCCCTAACTGTGGTGGGGCCATAGACGGAACCCATATCCCTATCTTGGCACCGGAGCACCAAGCCGGCGAGTACATAAACCGCAAGGGGTACTTTTCAAGCACTGGTGGATCACAAGGGACGTTTCACCAACATCAACGTGGGATGTCTGGGAAAGGTACATGATGCTCGCATCTTCAGGAACTCTGGTCTGTTTCAAAAGCTGCAAGAAGGGACTTTATTCCCAGACCAGAAAATAACCGTTGGGGATGTTGAAATGTCTATAGTTATCCTTGGGGACCCAGCCTACCCCTTAATGCCATGGCTCATGAAGCCATACACAGGCACCCTGGACAGTAGTCAGGAGCTGTTCAACTATAGACTGAGCAAGTGCAGAATGGTGGTAGAATGTGCATTTGGACGTTTAAAAGCATGCTGGCGCAGTTTACTGACTCGGTTAGACCTCAGCGAAACCAATATCCCCACTGTTATTACTGCTTGCTGTGAGATATCTGTGAGAGTAAGGGGGAGACGTTTATGGTGGGGTGGGAGGTTGAGGCAAATTGCCTGGCTGCTGGTTTCGCACAGCCAGACACCAGGGCGGTTAGAAGAGCACAGGAGGGCGCGGTGCGCACCAGAGAAGCTTTGAAAACCAGTTTCATGACTGGACAGGCTACGGTGTGAAAGTTCTGTTTGTTTCTCCTTGATGAAACCCCCCCGTCCCTTGCTTCTCTCTACTTCTCTGTAAGCTAACCACCCTCCCCTCCTCCCTTCGATCACCGCTTGCAGAGGCAATAAAGTCATTGTTGCTTCACATTCATGCATTCTTTATTCATTCATCACACAAATACGGGGATAACTACAAAGGTAGCCCAGGAGGGGTGGTGGAGGAGGGAAGGACAAGGCCACACAGCACTTTAAAAGTTTAAAACTTTAAAACTTATTGAATGCCAGCCTTCTGTTGCTTGTGCAATCCTCTGGGGTGGAGTGGCTGGGTGGTCGGAGACCCCCCCATCGCATTCTTGGGCGTCTTGGGAGAGGAGGCTATGGAACTTGGGGAGGAGGGCGGTTGGTTACACAGGGGCTGTAGCGGCTCTAGTGGTGGTCTGTGCTCCTGCTGCCTTTCCTGCAGCTCAACCATACGCTGGAGCATATTAGTTTGATCCTCCAGCAGGCGCAGCTTTGAATCCTGCCTCCTCTCATCACGCTGCTGCCACCTTTCAGCTTCAGGCCTCTCTTCAGCCCACCACTTACTCTCTTCAGCCTGTCACTTACTCTCTTCAGCCCGCCATCTCTCCTCCCGGTCATTTTGTGCTTTCCTGCACTCTGACATTGTCTCCCTCCATGCATTCATCTGTGCTCTGTCAGTGTGGGAGGACAGCATGAGCTCAGAGAACATTTCATTGCGAATGTGTTTTTTTCGCCTTCTAATCTTCACTGGCCTCTGGGAAGGAGAAGATCCTGTTATCCTTGAAACACATGCAGCTGGTGGAGAAAAAAAAAGAGACAGTGGTATTTAAAAAGGACACATTTTCTAGAACAATGGCTACACTCTTTCACAGTAAAGCTTGCTGTTAACATTACATACACAGCACATGTGCTTTCGTTCCAAGGTCGCATTTTGCCTCCCCCCACCATGTGGCTAGCCCCTCCCCCCTCCCCGTGGCTAACAGCGGGGAACATTTCTGTTCAGCTACAGGCAAACAGCCCAGCAGGAATGGGCACCTCTGAGTGTCCCCTGAAGAAAAGCACCCTATTTCAACCAGGTGACCATGAATGATATCACTCTCCTGAGGATAACACAGAGAGATAAAGAACGGATGTTGTTTGAATGCCAGCAAACATACACTGCAATGCTTTGTTCTAAAGTGATTCCCGAGTACGTGCTACTGGCCTGGTGTGGTAAAGTGTCCTACCATGGTGGATGGAATAAGGCTGCCCTCCCCAGAAACCTTTTGCAAAGGCTTTGGGAGTACATCCAGGAGAGCCAGGGCAAATTAATCATTAAACATGCTTGCTTTTAAACCATGTATAGTATTTTAAAAGGTACACTCACCAGAGGTCCCTTCTCCACCTGGCGGGTCCGGGAGGCAGCCTTGGGTGGGTTCGGGGGGTACTGGCTCCAGGTCCAGGGTGAGAAACAGTTCCTGGCTGTCGGGAAAACCGGTTTCTCTGCTTGCTTGCTGTGAGCTATCTACAACTTCATCATCATCATCTTCCTCGTCCCCAAAACCTGCTTCTGTGTTGCCTCCATCTCCATTGAAGGAGTCAAACAACATGGCTGGGGTAATGGTGGCTGAACCCCCTAAAATGGCATGCAGCTCATCATAGAAGCGGCATGTTTGGGGCTCTGACCCGGAGCAGCCGTTTGCCTCTCTGGTTTTCTGGTAGGCTTACCTCAGCTCCTTAAGTTTCACGTGGCATTGCTTCGGATCCCTGTTATGGCCTCTGTCCTTCATGCCCTGGGAGATTTTGACCAATGTTTTGGCATTTCAAAAACTGGAACGGAGTTCTGATAGCACGGGTTCCTCTCCCCATACAGCGATCAGATCCCGTACCTCCCGTTCGGTCCATGCTGGAGCTCTTTTGCGATTCTGGGACTCCACCCTGGTCACCTCTGCTGATGAGCTCTGCACGGTCACCTCTGCTGATGAGCTCTGGCCAGCGTGGCAAGCTGCAGGTGACCATGCAAACAGGAAATTGAAATTCAAAAGTTTGCGGGCCTTTTCCTGTCTACCTGGCCAGTGCATCTGAGTTGAGAGTGCTGTCCAGAGTGGTCACAATAGAGCACTCTGGGTTAGCTCCCGGAGGCCAATACCGTCTAATTGCGTCCACAGTACCCCAAATTCGACCCGGCAAGGCTGATTTAAGCGTCAATTCCCTTGTCGGGGGTGGAGTAAGGAAATCGATTTTAAGAGCCCTTTAAGTCGAAAAAAAGGGCTTCATCGCATGGACGGGTGCAGGTTTACATCGATTTAACGCTGCTAAATTCGACCTAAACTCCTAGTGTAGACCAGGGCTTAGACTCCTAAATCACTTAAATGTTTTTGAAAATTTTAGTCCAAAAATACACAAAGTGACAGTATATGAAGGTGGGAAGGGAATTGAGGTTGAGGACAGAAAACAGTAAGGCCTGGAGGACATGTACTGCTGTTGGGAGCATATATTGTAGAATTTGTTTCATATATTTCTTGTTAGTTATGCTTTATAATTATTTTATTTAGACTTTTTTCCCTCTTTTAGGACATTTGCCTTTCAGAAATATTGATCAGTTAGGATTTTTTTTTTTTTAAAATAAAACTCATCTACTGAGAGGAAAGATGATCTCTGGTTATGCACTGGACTGGAACTCAGGAGATCCGGTTCAGTTCTCAGCTCTGACCACCAGCAAGTCATTTAATCTCTCTGTGCCTCTGTTCCCCATCTATACAATGGAGAGTTCTTTTCTTCCACCTTTTATCTATTTTGTGTTTTTGTCTTTTCTGTTATGTTTTTAGACTGGAAATTCTTCAGGGCAGAGAATTCTCTTATGTGTATATCAGCATCTAGCATAACTGGGCCCTGATCTTGATTGAGGCCTTCAGTGGCCATTAACTTTACTTTAGAAGCAAAAACAAAAACATTGGAAAACCATGCAAAATGTTTTAAAAGTATTTTAAAATCCCTTTGTCCTGTAGCCTGAATATCTTCACAGAACAAAGTGTTTCACAACCTGTACTAAGCAAGCCTTTTTTTTTTTAAAAAAAAACATTTGTATTTGAGCAATAAGGAAAACAAAGCAGCTGTTAGCATAATTTCCCCCCTGAAATAAAGTGTCCTCAATTAAAACAAAACACGATTAATTTACCAGAAAGGTCAGCTATACTAGACAATACATAGTCTCATACTGCAGATATTTCCTTCAACCTCTGTCACCAACCCCTATCCCCACGTGCAGCAAGATAACTAGCAGCCTACTGCAAGAAGGAAGAATAAATGTTTTATGCTGCCACTAAAACAATCTGTATTTTGTTTGCCTAAAGTGCTCTGGCCTAGGGGCTGTATCTCTGATCTAACTATGTTGTTATAGAGGCATGAATCATACAAGGCTGCTTCCCTCTTGCCTCCATTTACTGTTCCTTTAATTATAAAACAGACGACAGATGGTGAGAGAAGATTGAAAAGTCAAGTTTATTCTGAATTCTAACATATAAAAAAGCTTGTGGGGTAAGAATTCACAATAACACCACACTATGACGGAGAGGAAAATGAGGTGAAGGAGGGAGATTGTTCTTTAGTTCTTTGCCAATATTCATCTTCTACTTTATTTTTAGTGATTACCTTTTTTAGCCCATAGCTACTTTCTCTTTGATGAAGTAGCCACAGGAGCTCACCTCTCCCCCATCTAAGTCTAGCAAGGAGTTTTCAATCTTTCCTCTTAGATCCAGACCTCACCATAGTTATTCAAACCTTTGACATCTCCAGCCTGGATTACTGTAATGCATTCTCATTCATTTTTATCCCTGAGGACCATTCAGAAACATGAAATGCAGCTGCCCACTTAGTGATGGTTTCATTCAGAAAGCATATTACATGTGTCCTCCAAAGCCTGCACTGGCTTCCAATTAATTTCCAGGTACAATTCAAGATATTGGTGTTGATCTATAAAGCCCTATATGGCTTAATTCCAGACCCTTTGGAACTGCCTCTCTCTTAGTGCTCTGTCCTGACAGCTGAGATGCTTGAGTTAACAAATCCCAAAGTTAAGCATAAGGGCTGGAACAACACATTCCTGTCCTCAGGAGCTTGCAGTCAAATGGTACCAGTGGTACAACATTTAACTCTGAAACTCAGGGCCGGATTAACTCTCCTGTGGGCTCAGGGCTATTAGATTTTGTGGGGCTCTTGTGTACAAGTCTTTTTCCTGGGAGGGAGTTTGGGTGCAGGAGGGGGCTTCAGGGTGGAGCAGAGTGTTGGGGTGCAGGAGAGGGTGAGGGCTCTGGGAGGGAGTTTGGTGCAGGAGGGGATTCTGATCTGGGGCAGGGGGTTGGGGTGCAGGAGGGGGTGTGGGCTGGTGCAGAGTGTTGGGGTGCAGGAGAGGGTGAGGGGTGTGGGCTCTGGGAGGGAGTTTGGTGCAGGAGGGGGCTCCGGGCTGGGGCAGGGGATTGGGGTGCAGGAGGGAATGCGGGGTCTGGGAGGGAGTTTGGTGCAGGAGGCGATTCTGACCTGGGGCAGGGGGTTGGAGTGCAGGAGGGGATGTGAGGTCTGGCCAGGAGGTGCTTACCGCAGGTGGCTCCCAGCCGGTGGCGCAACAGGGCTCAGGCAGGCTGACTGCTTGCCTGCCTTAGCCCCACGCTGCTCCTGGAAGTGGATGGTTGCTGGCATGTCTTTGTGGCCCCTGGGGGGAGGAGGACAGCGTGTCTCTGTGCGTTGCCCACACCCGCAAGTGCCGCTGGGGATGGTGCTGGGGGTGGGGGCAGCATGCAGAGCTGCCTCCCCCCACGCCAGGTGCCGCAGAGACGTGCCAGCAGCTAGCCACTTCCAGGAGCAAGGTGGGGACATGGCATGCAGGCAGCCACCTTGAGCTCTGCTGCGCTGCAGAGAGATATCCCTGCCAGTGATTTATTTTTGTGGGGCCCCTCCTTGAGCCAGGGCCCTGGGCTGCAGCTCCTAAAGCCCCTGCCTTAATCCAGCCCTGATGAAACTCACTCCTCTCAGTGGTCTAACTTAGTTTGTTGACCTTCAGAGAAAACTGCAAGGCATGTCTATTTGCACGGGGCGTTTGCTAGAGGAATCTAAAGTTCTTGTTTTCTTTGGGTGGTCATGAAGACAGCTGACTGAATTATCATTGAGTCAACTTGTTTTGAATCCTGTACATGTGCTTAGGGAGCCCAATAGGCATGTTGTATCTATAAAATAATAACCAGTGGTTAAAGTACATCTGTCGAGGAGGGAAAGCTCACCAGTATTGGTGGCTGTTGTCATGGGTTTCAACATCAGCTGGTGATGAGGTTTTGCATTATCTCGCGGTTGCAGGACAAAACAAATGGAACAGAAGAAGTGTATCTGAAAGGAGCTGCTGTCCTCAAACAGGCACACAGCAGACGTCAGAGTGACAGAGTGTATGCAGAGCTGGGTAGTGGCACATGGATCGTTTCCAATCTATAGTATGATAAATGTCAAATGTTTAGATTTTGTATGCAGTGTAGTTGTAGCTGTGTCGGTCCCAGGATATTAAAGAGACAAGGTGGATGATGTAATATCTTTTATTGGACCAACTTCTGTTGGTGAGAGAGACAAGCTTTTGAGCCACACAGAGCTCTTCTTCAACCTGGGAAAGGTACTCTGAGCGTCACAGCCAAATGCAAGGTGAAACAGATTGTTTAGCATAAGCAATTAGCACATATTGTAAGGAACCATTCAAGGTAGAGTGGCCTGTTAAAACCTACATGCCACTCTACCTTGAATGTCCCTTACAGTATGTGCTACTTATGCTAAACAATATGTTCCATCTTGCATTTTGCTGCGATGCTTGGACTTTCCCAAACCTGAAGAAGGTTTGGCTCAAAAACTTGTCTGTAGCATGGGTCAGGGAGTGTGACAGGGTCAGGCCAGATGGCTCCAGGAGAGTGATAGAAGGCAGATATATTAGCCCCAGGTGAAGTAGGTCCCTTTTTCCTGGGTAAGGTGACAGGGAAGGTTCCAGAACAATCAGGAACTTTCTGGAAACAATTAAGGCAGACAGGCTGATTAGAACACCTGCAGCCAATCAAGAAGCTGCTAGAATCAATTAAGGCAGGCTAATCAGGGCACCTGGGTTTAAAAAGGAGCTCACTTCAGTTTGTGATGCGCGTGCAAGGAGCAAGAGGCGCAAAAAGCTGAGAGTGAGAAGGCTTACTACTGGAAGACTGAAAAGTACAAGCATTATCAGTCATCAGGAGGAAGGGTCTTGTGGTGAGAATAAAGAAGGTGTTGGGAGGAGGCCATGGGGAAGTAGCCCAGGGAGTTGTAGCTGTCACGCAGCTCTTACAGGAACCACTGTAGACAGCTGCAATCCACAGGGCCCTGGGCTGGAACCCGGAGTAGAGGGCGGGCCTGGGTTCCCCCCATCCCTCCATCCCCCACAACTCCCTACTTGATACCGGAGGAGTTGACCTGGACTGTGGGTTCATGAAAACAGCCAAATTGAGGGCTGCCATGAATCTCCGAGGTGAGCAAATCCTCCAATAAGCGCAAGACCCACCAAGGTAGAGGAGGAACTTCGTCACAGGAGCTATACTCCCTCTTATTTTAACTCCCACTATTACCCTTATAGTGAGGATACACCTCCTGTCAAACTCATGAGATGTACTCCTTTTCAGCTTTGTACTGAAGGTTGGTTAATCCCCAAGGAAAAGGCATCTCTGCTATATCAGCAATAAAAATGGAGACAATTTTACAGGTCCAACAGCACCTAGATGAAATCTTCTTCCACTATATTCAATACATATCTTGGGTTTACACATATTTATCATGTTTCTTTCATTTTCCCTTATTTTCTGCTAGCTGTAGAATTTACAGAGGCATCAAAACTCAAACAAAAGCCTTCTATGCAGGTTCTGATGGTTATTTTTGTCCACCTCAGGAGAGAAACTACCATGTATGCCCTTCCTACCTGTAATCGCTCTCCTGTAATACTCATTCCTGATTCTGGATCACAGGATGCCATTCAAACTGACTTCCAGTACTAAAGCAAATATCATCCTAAAAAATCCCCACAGAGTCTACAGACAACACAAAGGGATCATCGCTTGCCTATCACAGAAATGCAACATCTGTGAGTTGGTACATACAAGCCTTTCTGAATCAGTAGTACCACAGAATTTTCAAGAAATGAAGAATAATTTATCAATTTGAAACCATGGGAGGAATTTCTGAAAAGAAGAATTATTACCCAAGTTGGCAGTAAGTGAACAGATCTCTAAATGCTTCGACAATCATAACTTGATGGGCAGCAGCATGTGTTAATAACATCATGATAGGTTTATAAATAAGGGTGATACCAGGCAAATCTATTTAAAAAAAAATTTTTAAATTAAATAAATTAAAAGTAGATAATGGGAACATAATGCATATACTATATTGTAGGCCAAATCTTGAGATCATTATGCAGGCAAACTCCCATTTAATTTACGTGGATCCTGGATTTCAGTTCTGCCTTTGAAAAGTTCTTGCATGAGATATTATCATCATTTATTGTTGGTAGCACCCACCATGTGCTAAACACTTTGTAGACATTCAAAAGAGGATTGTCCCCAACTTGAGGAGCTTACAGTTGCAATTTGAAAAACTGGAAAGATGTCTAGATAAAGTAAAAGCATGAATATAAAACTGAAAAACAGATGAAAACAGTCAATAGCCATAAATGGCACATCAAACTTGGATGAAGTATCAAAGAAGTTTCTATAGGAGTCTTTATTGTAGCTAATACTATTAAATATTTTAATAAATTATTTGAGATTTGCTGATGGTACAAAAAATTAGGAAGGGTTATAAACAGAAGACCATAAAATAAAACTGTAGAACAATTTAAAGAGCTTAGAAATTCAACAGCACTCAATGTAACAAGAATCAATATGGATAAATTCAAAATAATTTACTTAGAGATGGGTGGTGAAATAATACACTGCAAATATATAAAATTGGAAACAGCTGGCTAGAAACCAGCAATGCAAAAAGGGGACAGGGTGGGAGATAATAGGAGATATTGAATTAAGCATAGGCATGATACATAATGTAGTTGCAACACCCAGACACAAATTTCACCCATGTATTTGTAGAATTCTCTTATAAGACCACTGGAAGTAACAATTCCTCCCTACACTGTTATGATGAGACCAAAGGTAGAGCAAATGTTTTGGATTTTGGGTCCCACAACATAATACACATTCATAAACTCCTTGGGAGACTCTTAAAATTCTGCCCCCAGATTAACAGAAAGATTGACATGAATTCCCTGTCTCTAATGGAATCACTTCCTCTTAAAATACTGCAAAATCACTCCTGCCAGAGGTGATTTATTCCTAGGGCTCATAAAAGTACCTTTGAAGAATAATTTTTTGCCTTTGGAATGAGCCACATTACACTGAGCATACTCTGCTCCTGGGGGAATTTTGCACTACTGCGCGAGCACAGAATTCATGTCCTCTGCAGATGTCTTTGCTTCCTCACAGAAAAATGACGTTCTGACAGGGAAGCAAAGGGAAGCTGCAAGAGCAGTCATACACAACTCCCTAGCAGCACATGTACATCATTTCAGGCATCCGGAGCAGCTGGCAGAGAGGTAAATCACCACAGGGCTGGGGACACCCCAGCCAGTGGCTCCTACCCTGAGCTGGGATCAGCTGCTAGTCCTGGCTGGGCTGAAGGCAAGAGAGGATGGGACTTCCTCTTCCCCTGCAAGGAGTTACTGAGGCTGTGTCAGAACCACCCCCAGAAACCTCCCACAGCCGCAGGAAGCTCAGCATCGTCCCCTGCTTCCTGCCCCCATTGCTCTTCAGCAGTGAGAGGAGGAGTCACTGTACAGGGAACTGCTCCCCCATCCACCCAACCCCAGTGCATCTGGACCTCCCATACCCAGACACCCCTGCTAAGCCTCACATGATACATCCAGAACCCCCCATGCCCTCCATACCTGAAACCCACCCCACTGAACCTCAACCCCTGTATCTGGAGCCCCCTGCACCCAGACCCCCTGCCTCCGGACCCAGACCACCCCCCACTGAGCTCCCTGCACTCAACCCCCCCACCCTGATGCCCCACCCCTGCCCCACACCCATGCCACTGACCCCCAACTAGCTGCACCCAGACCCCCACCTCACCAAGCCCCACTTCCCCAGCACCCAGACCCCCCACACTAAGACCTGTCCACTGAGCCCCAACCACCTTCATCTGGAAGCCCCTGCAGAGTCCCATTGCCCCTGCACGTGCAACCCCCTCGACAAGCCTGTGTGCATCCAGATCCCCCCACACGCCACACCTAGACCCCCTCACTGAGCTGCCTGCACCCAGATTGTCCCACACAGAATCCTCTCACCCCACACCTGGATCCCCCCACACTGAGCCCCTCCACACTTGGATCCTGCCCGGGTGAACCTGCCTGCCTCACAACTGGTGTGCCTAGCACAGAAAAGCAGGGGGCCAGGTCTTCTGCTGTGTCAGGGTCGGGTGCAGCCACAGCACTGAGTCCAGGTCGTGGGGGCTGCAGGGTGACCTCCCACCTTCGTGCAGCCAGTAGCCTGTGCTCCCCACTGCCATGCTGGAGCCTCTGCATTTATTTATTAACAAATAAAACTTGCAGAATTTTAAAATATTGTGTGCAGAATTTTTAGGCATAGAATGCCCTCAGGAGTAATACTCTAAACATTTCCATTGGGAGGATAACTCCAGACAGGGTGACCATACAGCAAAAGTGAAAAATCGGGACTGGGGTGTGGGGTAATAGGAGCCTATATAAGAAAAAGACCCCAAAATCAGGACTGTCCCTATAAAATCAGGACATCTGGTCACCCTAACTCCAGACCTACGCCTCTGTAAGATTTTCAACTCCTGCTTCCACTGCAAGTAATACTAGTTGAACATTGAGTTACATTATCAATAGAATCAGTATAGTTTTCAGGAAAAAAATGATAGATTTACAGCAAGTGCACTTACTATATTTGTTTTCCAACTGGTGTTAGCTCCATCCTTGCTTATTGATGGGGAAGTTTTTGTTGTTAAATAGGAAAACACATTATTAGATTTCCTAGTCCTCACCCCTGCTGTCTGTAGCATCTATACCTAAAATGGACATACGTTTGACAATCCTTTGTTTAAATACTGGTAGCACACCGCTGGTTTAAAAGAGTGAATGAATGATTAGAGAGGCTATTTATAAGGAGAAATTGAAAGAATTCTATATGTACAGTTTAGAAGAGAGGTATAACATGGGGACACAATATCAAAGAGGCATATTTATTCAGTAACAAGTACAATGGGAAAGTGCTAATTACAGTGACCAAAGGAAGCAATGGCAGCTAAGAAAAGGAAAAGTCAAACCAGATATCAGGAAAAATTTCCTATCAGATCAATTAATGTAATAATCTATTTGTATTATAGCAGAGATGACAGGTCTCACTTAGGACCATGCTGAGTGTTGTAAAACACATAGGAAGATATGGTCTCTGCCCCTCACAGTTTTCAATCCCATTTAAGACAAGATGACACAAGTGGCAGTAATAAACAGTGGAGGGGAAAGAGAGAAGGAGAAAGAATCTAACAGTAAGAAGTACTCATCATGGTACCATCACCATAGGTATTCAAGAGAAATATGAATTTAGTGTTATGAATCAGTACAGGAAACCTTTGAATTTGCACCAGGGCCCTGACCAAAAGACCTCATCCTTTCTGCTATTTGTTATAAGTTCTTGATTTAAAGGCACTGCTTGCACTAGTCTCCTTCTTCTCCACATGCCCCATAAATTTTTTTTTCCGGGCTAAAGAACATTCAACAGGGGATCATTTGTATTTTACTGTATTGACAAGCTATGTTATTCCATAATTTAATTAGAAATACATGTATAACCCTTCATTTTGCCATACTCTGTCATATGTTATGCTGCACATACATTATACAGTATTCACACACACTAGATCTACATACAATTCACCTCTCATTGTGGATGTCATAGACTCTTAGGGTATGTCTACACAGCAAAGAAAAACCCACAGCTGACCTGTGTCAGCTGACTCAGGCTTGCAGGGGTCAGGCTACGGGGCTGTTTCATTGCTGTGTAGACTTCTGGGCTTAGGCTGGGGCTCAAGCTCTCGGATGCTCCCATCTCGCAGGGTCTGAGAGCCTGGGCTCCAGCCTGAGCCGAGAAGTCTACACAGCAATGAAACAGCCCTGCAGCCTAAGCCCGGTGAGCCTGAGTCAGCTGGTACAGGCCAGCTGCAGGTGCTTAGTTGCTGAGTAGATATATTCATAGAGTTTGAGGCCAGAAAGGACCACCAGATCATCTAGTCTGACCTCTTGTATATCACAGGCTACTAACACCCTATGTCTTTTTTAAAAATGATTTTAGATAAATGAGTCAATTCCAATGTTCAAGAATGTGAGAAACTGATAGCATGGGCTGAAGCCAAGGAGAATTTAAACAATTCTTCCCCATATAATTCTATCATTGCACTTTTACCTTGTTCTATTCTCAGACAACAGCATTTCTAAGGGAAAATGATTACTGAATTATTAAACAGCACTACCACTCTATTTGCTATACTCACAAACTGTCCACCACTCTATTTGCTATACTCACAAACTGTCCATACAGGGCCATGAATAAGGTGTGTGAGTATGTATGGGAAATGTATTGCAAAAGAACCATCCTGATGTGGATGAAATGAAGCAACTCAATTCTGCATAATTCTCCTCTTCTCCCCTCAAAACACAGATAGTCTAGGAACTCCCTAGAACTTGAGGAGTGTTATACTCTTGCAGTTATGCATACAGCCTCTCTCTTTAATCACAGATGAATTCTCATGTTATGACAGATATACAGAATTTCAATCACGGCTAGACACTATCACAAAATACATGTCCTGTCTAAACTAGGATTTTAAAATATGTTATTTAAAGCATGTTAACTAATAAGTTTTAAAGGAACACCTTTTATCTTCATCTAGACATGCCAAATTGTCCCTAATAGTAACTGAGCATCCCACCTGCACAACCTGCTCCTTCCCTCGCAAATTAACACAGCTTCTGTCACACAGACACTCTGAGGTTAAAAGCTCTTTTAATTTTAATCTTTTTGTCCCTTTGTGCCTAATAGAAGTTCTATTAGAAGTATTTTACTTTAGCTGGATTAGGACTGTAAAAGGAATAGACATCTTAGAATTTCTGCTAGGAAAATTTAATTTTGGGGGGAAATTCCTAACTATTTTGACCTGTTACATAAGAACATAAGAACAACCCTAATGGGTCAGACCAAAGGTCCATCTAGCCCAGTATCCTGTCTTCTGACAGTGGCCAATGCCATGTGCCCCAAACGGAATGAACAGAACCGGTAATCATCAAGTGATCCATCCCCTGTGGCCCATTCTCAGCTTTTGGCAAACAGAGGTTAGGGACACCATCCCTGCCCATTCTCACTAATAGCTATTGATGGACCTATCCTCCATTAACATATTTAGGTTTTTTTTTAACCCTGTTATAGTCTTGGCCTTCACAACATCCTTTGGCAAGGAGTTCCACAGATTGACTGTGCCTTGTGTGAAAAAAATACTTTCTTTTGTTTGTTTTAAACCTGCTTCCTATTAATTTCATTTGGTAACCCCTAGTTCTTGTGTTATGAGAAGGAGTAAATAACACTTCCTTATTTACTTTCTCCACATCAGTCATGATTTTATAGACCTCTATCATATCCCCCCTTAGTCGTCTCTTTTCCAAGCTAAAAAGTCTCAGTTTTATTAATCTCTCCTCAGACAGAAGCTGTTCCATACCCCAAATTATTTTTGTTGCCCTTTTCTGAACCTATTCCAATTCCAGTGTATCTTTTTTTGAGGTGGGGCAACCACATCTGTATGCAGTATTCAAGATGTGGGCATACCATCGATTTATATAGAGGCAACATGATATTTTATATTTTATTATCTATCCCTTTCTGAATGATTCCCAACATTCTGTTCGCTTTTTGAACTGCCACTGCACATTGAGTGGATATTTTCAGAGAACTATCCACAATGACTCCAAGATCTCTTTCTTGAGTGGTAACAGCTAATTTAGATCCTATCATTTTATATGTATAGTTGGGATTATGTTTTCCAATGTGCATTACTTTGCATTTATCAGCAGTGAATTTCATCTGCCATTTTGTTGGCCAGTCATCCAGTTTTGAGAGATCCTTTCGTAGCTCTTCGCAGTCTGCTTGGGACTTAACTTACCAAGGTGCAGTAGCTGGCAGACAAAAGCCCTTTCCCCTGGAGCTTTTAGGAGGCACAGTTTGAAATGAAAACACAAGCCAATGGTTCAGTGCATTAAATTGTCCCGTGTCTCCATCCCTCTCTCTCTCCAACAGTGTGAAGCTGCAGCAAGCAGCCCAGCAGCTGTATGGTAATGAGAGTGCTGGTGCCTGGCAGTAGAGGAAATACCCCTAAAGAGAAACACAGTGACAGACACACAGCCCCAATTCCATCCCAAAGTGCAACTGCAGACACCTTAGATCATTTCAAACTAGAGTGGACAAAGCTCTAACAAAGGTACAATAGGGACCACCAACCCTGCACTGACAAGTGGGATGGACCTGATAGGAGCTACGGAAGGAAAAACCTATGATTCACTTGCTGAACAAGTCAAGTGTAGCTTGACACACATAGAAGCCAATCTTCCACCTTTACAAAGTCCTGGTGCTTCTTTTCCCAAGGAGCGCTGGAATGGGGAGAGGCTGTAAGTGCATGTGCTTTCTGTTGCCTTTTTTCGGGTAGGAATAAAAACCTAACTTAGCAAACTATATCAAGACTAGACACATGTCATTTAGATGGGAGGTAACCTTGTAATTAAAGAGAAAACGACCCTTACATTGATATATTTCACCTACCTTCACAGGAGGAGGACATCTTGTAAGGCTGGGAGTGAGGACTTCCTGTTAAGTTTATCGCTTTTCTTGATGTGATGGACTAAATACACCTCACAGGATTCACTTCATGACGGGGGATATGCATTTGATCCATTGCTATAAGAAGATCTAAAACGTCTTAGTCCACGAGGCAAACGCCTTGCAGAAGAGGGAGTAAGTGATGGTGGGGCGCCGCGGAGGGAGGAAATAGCGAGACAGATACACTGAAGAACCAGCTACAGACAGGACATAAACACGTGCAATACATTAATTCAGATCAATCTCCAGAATTTTAGAGGGAAGAGAAATTGCTTCTTTCACTTAACCAACCTCCCTAGCTTTAAAGAACGGTCACTCCAGGAGAAGCTCCCCTAAGGTAACTCCCTGGACTCCCATGGTCTTGGGAACTGTAGGGTAAGCATCGCCGAGAGCCTGCCTGGAACTCCCAGGGTGGGTCTCTAGTCAAGATCACATTTGGTAGCCGTCAGACCAGACACCTGGGGTTTCTGTGGCAGCCCATACCCAGCGCTGGGCTGGGGGGAGCTAAACTGGTCTAGCTACAGCGTGGTCAGAAGGGGGTACTCCCCGTTGGATGGGTGTATTGGTTGGTGTTTTTCCAAACCCCAGGCAGGGACCATGAAGATCCAAGGGCAGAGTCTGCGTGGGCCCTGACCTGCGTGGGACGCCTTGTGCCTGCTCAGACCCTCTGTCCCTAGCGGGAAGGATGTTCAGAGGAGCCGGAGGGGCCCACTAGCCAGGACTCAGAGGGCCCCCCGCCGCCCACACACTTGAGGCTCCTTCCCTTCCCAGCCCATCCTCCTCCCCTCCCTCATCCAGCGGCGGCTCCAACTCCTCATTGGCCGGCCTCTGCTGAAGGGAGGATGACGCCTTGGCAAACAATAGGCGCCTTTAGGTATAAATGCACCTCGGGCAGGCGGCGCCGCGATGTTCAGCGCTCCTGGGGGGCTGCAGGCTCAGCCCGGTGCCCTGGCCCGCGCCACCGCCCAGCACGCGGGAAGATGCCCCGGGGGTTTCTGGTAAAGCGGAGCAGGAGGGCGGGCGGCTCCTACAGGGTGCGCCGCCAGGAGAGGGACCTCCAGCAGCCTCTGCAGGTGCCCCCCGCCCAGGAGCCCCCGCTGGCGGCGGAGGCCGGCCCAGCCTTGTCCCCGCTCCCCAAAGCCGCCCGGGAGGAAAGGGAGCCGGTCGCCCCGCCGCCGAGCCCAGAGCCTGCTCCTGGGATAGCCACTTGCCGGCCAACTCCGCCCGGGGGCCCGGCCGCCTGGGCTGCGGGGGGCGCCTGCCCCGCGGCGGGGCTGAGGAAGGCTTTCTTCGAGCGCTGCCTCAGCTCGCCCGCCGCCGCCGAGTCCTTGCCGCCCGCCGAGAGGCTCCTGCTGCCGCCCCGCACGCCCCTCCCCGCCCCGGGCGGCCGGCTGGCCCAGGAGCCGCTCTGCCCGGCGCTGAAGCGGCCGCCCCGGGCCAAGGCGCCGGCCAAGAAGCCCAAGGCCCTGCGGAAGCTCAGCTTCGCCGACGAGGTGACCACGTCGCCCGTGCTGGGGCTGCGGATCAAGGCGGAAGGGCCGGAGGGCAGGGCCGGGCCCCCCGCGGGCGGGCGCACGCCGCTGGGCGAGTTCATCTGCCAGCTGTGCAAGGAGCAGTACGCCGACCCGCTGGCGCTGGCCCAGCACCGCTGCTCGCGCATCGTGCGCGTCGAGTACCGCTGCCCCGAGTGCCACAAGATCTTCAGCTGCCCCGCCAACCTGGCCTCCCACCGCCGCTGGCACAAGCCCCGCCCCGCCGCCAGCGCCGACGGCCCCGGCGCCAAGAAGCCCCCGGGCGCCCCGTGCCCCTCTGAGGGGAAGGAGAACAGCAGCGAGCCGCGCCCCGCAGCCCCGGAGGGGCCGCGCCAGCCGCCGCCCGAGCAGGATCAGCACCCCAGCGCCGCGGACAGCTCCTGCTGCCGAGACCTGAAGCCCGCCGGCCAGAGCGCCCTGTGCGGGGCGGGCGGCGAGGGGCTGAGGGAGGCGGCCCCTCCGGGCCCGATCCCCGGCGGCAACGAGGTCTTCGTCTGCCCCTACTGCCACAAGAAGTTCCGCCGCCAGGCTTACCTGCGCAAGCACCTCAGCACCCACGAGGCGCCCCGGCCGGCGGCCTACAGCCCCCTGGAGCGGGGCCAGATCACCTTCCCCTGCCACCTGTGCGGGGCTCACTTCCCCTCGGCGGACACCAGGGACAAGCACCGGCTGTGGCACGCCGTGCGAGAGGAGCTGCTGCTGCCCATGGTGCAGCCCGAGAGCAGTGCCGCGGAAGGGGAGCAGCAGATCTTCTCCTGCAAGCACTGCCCTGCTACCTTCTTCAGCTCGCCGGGGCTCACCAGGCACATCAACAAGTGCCACCCCACGGAGAACAGGCAGGTCTTTCTGCTCCAGATGGCGGTCAGACCTGGCTGCTAATGAGTAAGAGGGCATGGGAAGGCACGGGCGCCGACAGGGGACTCTCGTTCATAGGCATTGAGCTGTCACCTTTCAGAGTCCCTTTAAACTGGTGTTTGAAATGTGTAGTTCTCCAGGGGGAAGGGGTGGATTTGGTTGTAGGCTGCAGTGTTAATGACTCTCCTATAGTTTAAATAGTTGATTTGATAGGATTCTTCAAAACCACCGGTAAACTAAACGAATCCTATCCAAGCTGTAATTCCTATGGAAAGTCGCAGTGTGTGCATACATGTCTACAAAGGAAAAATCAGGAAGGGGCAGGGGAGAGGCTGCCAAGTGGCAGCGAACGAAAAGTCCCGTTGCCATCATGCCAAAAGTTTAGTAAGTCAACCACAAGTTGACTACGAATTATCCTTGCTGCCTTAATGGACTTAGACTGCAATGTGTGTTCTGTGAATCCAAGAAGTGAGAGAGAATTAGTGACAAGAGTCATATTTTCAGTAAAGTTGGGGCGTTGGTTCTAGGCATGCGCCCCCCCCCCACCACTGAAAGTTAGTAACAGTATTTTGAAGAGCTCTTATACAATGCTTGAAAAGACGAAAACTATCCAAACATAAAAACCTCGGGCTGGCTGTGGGCTTTGGGGAGTGCTAGGGAAGCGGCTACTGACAAAGTGAAAGTAAATAATCTCCTGTCCCCTCTCCCCCAGGATAGAAGTAAATATCCTATTTAAAAAGAGTATTATTTTTCGTTAAAAAGGGAGACTGGCTTAGTTAAACTGTTTTAATAGAAGCCCCGGCTCCTCAATTTTAACAATTTATTATGAAGTGTTTTCTTCGCTGTATCCTGTATTAAAAGTACATAAAGTTAAGTGTTCATATTAAGTCAGTGTCAAGTCCTATATAACTAGCAATACTTATGGAGAATTAACCGTACTGTCTGCTGTTGGTTATTATTGGCTATTAAAATATGAAGTGTTAACTGCTTGTTAGCTATTTGCGCATTTTCTGATCACTGTATGTTGTATACTCTAGAAAATGTAGTGTAAGCGAAACGCTCCCCTCTAACAACTGGAAAGCTTTTGCGATTTTAGTGGGTTGCTAGTTTAGCCACGACACTACACAGACATGGGTACATTCCTTGCATTGTGTTTTATCCAGAACTAGGGCAAAGATCACCAGTACAAAATCACCACATAGGACGCCTGTAAACGATCCATTTCAGCGCCCAGGATTCCAAGCGGCTACGATCCCGAATCCCCTCTTTCTCAATTAACTCAAACTCCAGCCCCTCCACTGCTTTTGTGAACATTAGCTATGTTTAGAAGACACAATCCTTCTACATGTTGCTAAAGAGCAGATGTGATAGGCGCCCCTTCTATACTGACACGCAATATTAAGTTTCCAGTATTATGGCCATTGGGACCCAGGATATTAAAGAGACAAGGTGGATGAAGTAGTATCTTTTATTAGACCGACTTCTGTTGGTGAGAGACAAGCTTTTGAGCCCCAAAGAGCTCTTCTTCAGATCTGGGAAAGGTACTCCATGTCATAGTTAAATACAAGTTGAAACAGATTGTTTAGCTTAAGTAGTTAACACACATTCTAAGGGACCATTCAAGGTGAAGTGGCCTGTTGAAAAATAAGATTCTCTCACCCACCTTGTCTCTCTCTACATTAATAAGTGCATTGACTATATATTTCCCCACATTGTAGGGATCTGTCTAAATGTTTTAGAATATCATATTCAGAGTGCAAAGATAGTGATGTTTCCTCCTGAATCTCTGCATACAAAAACTTATTTCAAAATAGGATGGTAACTTAGGCAAAAATGATATTTGAATAAAGTGAATCCTTTTCCTGAAGCTAGCTGATGGAAATGGGTTAGCAGGTGATTTTGTATAGACTAATGGATTAAAATAATCATCATCTGTACCCTCTCAAATGAGCAGAAAAATCAATTTAAAATAGCTGTACTGGCATCCTCTACAGTAATTATTTCTTCACAGTTTAGCATCTATACACAAATAAAAGTACGAAGACAGAGTAGTGAGACTTATATAACACAAGATTAAAGATACAATACTAGTTTCCTGAGTACAAATATGAATGAGAAGGGTGTTTCTCCTGTTTGGCTCAAGAACTCAGAAGAGTCAATATATAAACAGGGGAAAACCTTCACACAAAACTCCTGCTGAAGCAAAAGTTCCAGCTCAATAACACCGTTTTGTCAGAACTTATCTGAAGAGTGCTATTATTTCAGAAGTGCATCTTTGCAGTGATCTGTTGAGAAACCAAAATGGCTTGTAATTTGGTATTCCAAGAAGGCTTTTAAAAAGTACCAAAAGTCTAAAGGGAGGTTTTACACAAATCTAATTAATTTCCTTAAAGTAAATTCTCCCTTGGAGAAACTCAATGAATGAGACTATCACACCGCCAGCCTTAATCTTTGCTCCTACAATCAAACAGAATGAACTAAGAACAGACTAAAACCATATAATGACCATCAAATGCTGTTCCTGCAACTAGGTAAGAGCACATAGCTCACACAGCAAGATGTTCTCATGTTTTCAGAGGATCTGTGTTGGAAGCACTACGAGGGGCTAAGGCTAGAGATCTAAGAATTGACACCAAATTTAATAAGGATGAAAACAAAATCACACATTACGCCAACCCTTCCCAAACCCTCTAATATATCTGATAATAGACTAAGCCACTCATTGATTTGAATAACAAGAGTCCAATCTTTGCAGAGGAATGAATAATATAAAGAAGGTGGTAAGAATAATTTTATTGTATTATTAAATAGCATGTCTTCTCTTTAACCATTACAAATTTGTAGATACTACATGAATGACAATACATAATTTATATTTCTATTGTTGCCTTATGGTATATTTACACATGCAGTTAGTACCAATGCCATGCTACATTTCGTTATAACAGAATATGCCCAACTCAAAACAAATGTGAGCATTTCATCGCCTGTAGGAAAATACCTCTGGTTGGGTGGAATGTGTACTAATCTGCACCTATATGGTTAGAAAACCCCCCAGCATTTCAGGTCAGACTCCTGGAGAATGTTCCCTTTTCTTCAAAAGTACACATCACTGTAGCAATGAATTTACATCAGAAAAGTGCTTTTATGTAAGAAAGAGTAATATAGATCTAAACTCTGCAGCCTGATGATAAAGGCCACAGCTTCAGAAAAGAATTGACTATTGATACCACTCAGAAAAGCAAACATTATAAAAATATTTGGAAGCCAAGCATAAATAGAATTTCAGCACAGTGATTTTTCTTGTATTTGGGCATAGGTTATGGCATCACCTGCACAGTTATGAAATGATACATTACATTGTGAAGGAGTTGGTGCTGCTAGCAAATTCTCTCATTTGAACTCTGAAATGCTAAAAGACCATTTATTTTAAGTATTTTATTCTTATAACATAAATAATCTGTACACATCCTGTGCATTAACACTATCTGTGACATTTGATGAGGACGTTACAAATGCATTTTCAATTTAAAATTGTACATTCATTTTCAAATTGTACATATTTATTTATTTCTGTTACAAAGAAAATTTCAATGGGGGCACAATAAATATAATGTAATAAGACTGCAGTCTCCAATTCCGTGTGTGGCTTGAGATTAACAACAGGGTTAAAAGTGGCTATGTTAGACATCATCATCCTGGAAGGTAAAAAGTGCAGAGAAGAAACTACACTGAAAATAATATGGCAGCCTGGAGTTTTATTAAAAAAAATAACAAAAGCTAAAATATTAAATTACAAATAAAATTCCAGTGTCGCTGTCTAAAATAAATGTACAGGAAAAGGCTGTGCTAGCTATGGGAGACACACATATCAGGGACATTTTCCTTTAACTGAAAGCAGAGAGTCAGTGCGTTAGGGGGTTGCTGATCACTGTTTATTAGAAAGCTGCAAGTTTCTCAATGTTTAGGATTTGTTGGCTGAGCCAGAGGAGCGGCGAAGTTTCATGGACATTCGGCTCTTGCTAGTCCGAGGAGACATTGGAGAGGCTAAATCGGTCCCATCCACCTGCACTGCTGCTGCTGGAATTTCGCCTGGCTGGGTCTCTGGGCAGAAGCCTGCAGAGGACACCAAGCTTGTTAGTACAGTCTTCCTCACTCACAGCAAGGAAATCTACAGACACGGAACAGATGGGAACTGGAGCTCCACCATCAGTGCGCAGCATATACTAACCCTTTACCAACTGTGGGAGACTTCACTGCACATGAAAGTAGCAACAGAACAAATTAACCTCTAGAGAAAAAACTATGCCAAAAACTCTGACTAGTCTACAAGGTACTGTAAACCTCAATCTCTGCAATGAGACAGGGTTGAAATGGGCAACACCCCCATTCCTCTCACCATGAGGGCAAGCACCACAGCTTTCTTCAAGGATGGAGAGTTATTATTCAAACTATAACCAGAGAGAAAGCGAGTTCACTTGGCAGTCAGAATGTGAAGGCTTAACATCTTGGTGAGCATGCAGTGAATTCTAGGAAAGCAACTGAAAAGGCAGAACTGGGGGAAGGGGATCAGTAAGGGGCCCTTTTTGATAGGACCTAATCTTTAGTAAAAAGCACCAGAAGAGAAATTCCTCCAGATGCACAAGGCAGAAGCTTGAACAGATCTTACTAATTGGATGTACTACATGTTTTATTTTCTTTATTAAAGGAACAAGATGAATTTACGATTACAGAAGGCAACTCATTACCTGAGCACCCTCAGTGGGCCCAGAGCCTTTTTTTGAGAGCTCATTATGAAAACCACACCACCCAACTCTTCCGTTCTCAACATCCTTTCCCACAAAAAGGTGCCAAAGGAAAAGTAACAAACGTGATATCAAATTTGCGTTCTCTCTAATTATTTCTGTGTGCAGAGATTTATAACTGTGTTCATCAGTCCCTCTTGAGCATCTACAATAAACAGGGTTGGGTGAATTTTTTTCCTTGAATAGTTTATTAGCTAAAAAATGCAGTTTCAGCTGACCTGAAACTATCAGTAATGTGTTGAATTTGCTAAATAGTTTTGACCAAACTGAAGAACTTGAAATGTTTAGATAATGTCAAAACTAAGCATTTCATCTTGAAATATTTTGTTTTGATTTCAGGCATTTTCATGTAAACAAAGTAACAGCTTAACAAAACATGTACAGGGGTGGGGAAGACGGTGTCCCTTATAACTTTAGTCCAGTGGTTCTCAACCTGTTTATCATTGTGGGCTGCAGGTTGAGAACCACAGCACACTCCTCCCAACCCTCCCCCCCACAGTCCCTATGCCCAGTGCCCCCCTGTCCAGAGACCCCTCCACAGAGCGGGGTCAGGAGCGAAGCCCTGGGTGTGGGACCAGACAGCTGGGACCCAGACCCGCTGCATGGGGCTGGGCAGCTGGATTGTAGACCCTACAGCGTGAGGCTGGACCCTGCCAGCCATACCCTACTGCGCGGGGCCGGGTAGCCAGACCCGGACCCCGCCATGGGGGGGCTAGGCAGTCGGGACCTGAGTTCCACTGTGCCTGGCAGCTAGGACCCCGGCGCCAGACCAGGAACGGAGCGCCGGCAACCAGACCCGAGGCATTGGGCCAGAAGTGGAGCCCCACCTAAAACCTGGGGGTGCTGCAGCACCCCTGCAAACTGCTAGTTCCAGTGCTCAACCCCCTCACTGCCCAGAGCCCCCCCAAACCTGCCCAAAGACCCACTCTCCCCTGACAGCAATGCTCCTGTAGGCTGCCTTATGTGGTCTTCCCCTCAGCCAGCCCCACCCCGTGCCAGACCAGAGCAGCACATTTTGAATTTCTGTTAGCACACAGCTGGTCCACATGCAGCCTGCGGGTTGAGAACCGCTGCTTTAGCCAGTGCTTAGAATACTCTCCTGGCAGGTGAGAAACCCAGGTTCAATTCCCCTGATGAAGCAAAGGGATTTGAACTTGCATCTCCCACACTGCAGGTGACTGTCCTAGTCACCAGCCTATGGGATATTCTGGTGTGGGTCTTTCTCAATCTGTCCTGTTAAAGCTGTTCTACTTAAAAAACAAAACAAAACAAAACACAAAAAAAAATTAAAGTAGTCATTGAAGTAGGAACTTGAACTTGCATCTCCTACATTCTGGGTCTAATCACTTGGCTTATCAAGTCACTCTCATGCTCTTTCCCTGGCCCAATGACTATGGATTGCTCCTATGAATGACAATGAACAGGTCAACAGACTCTATAGCAGAGGTTCCCAAACTTTTTACCTCGTCCCCCCCCCCCTTACCCTTGTCTGTGCCCCTCTCCCTTCCCGAGCCGGGGCCGGGAGCAAGGTCGTGGCTCTGGTGGGAGGTGCGGACAGGGATAAGGGGGCTGATGCTGGGGGCAGGGGTGAGAGCGGAGCCTTGGTTGGGGCTGTGGCGGGGTGGCACTTCCTCCCCATCCTCTGTGGATGCTGGCCTGAACCCTAGCCATGCCCCTGAACATTCCTCCCCTCCCGCAAGGGGCATGCCCCACAGTTTGGGGACCTCTGCTCTATAGCCTGGTAGTTAGGGGACTCACTAGGATGTGGGAAATGACTGAAGTTTAAGTCCCCACTCCCATAACTATTTATAATAAATGGAACAGCTTCAACAGAACAGATTGAGAAAGATCCACAGCAGAATATCCCATAGCTCAGAGACTAGGACACTCTCCTGCACTGTGGAGATGATGAAATTCAAATGCCTTTTCTATGCCAGGCAGAGGGGAGAATTGAACCTGGGTCTCCCACATCCCATATGAGTAACCCTAACCACTGAACTAAGAAGTATAAAAGAGGGCCTTTCCTTCCCCCCGCATATTTTGTGAATCTACGCCTTTGCTACTGTGAAAATGCCTGAAATCAAAAAAATTGAGGTTGAAATTAAACATTTAGTTTTTGATCCAATTCATTTCCCCCCCAATTTTTCTGATTACAAAACAAACAAAAAAAACAATGCCCCCCCAAGAACCTAAGGAATTCTATTTTCATTTCAACTCAAAACCATTTTTTCCTGAATTTTCAGAATTGCCATCAAACCACAAACTCTATTATTCACTCAACTCTAACAGATAAACTTAACTAATTATAAATTAACTTGTAGCACAGCCAGGCAGATTGATTTAGCTCATTACCTGAATCCTTTCTGATCACTTTGACCTGTAGAAATTATGGGTGAAAACCTGATCCTTCTCAAATCAAAGGTAAAACTTCAATAGGCTTCAATGGGACCAGAATTTCAACCTATATTTTTCCTGTACCCTGGCCTCTTCTCTACAACATAGATGTAACAATCAAAACTGAGGCTACCACTCCTCAGCGTAAGCTCAATGCATAGAGGGTATCACTTCATTACACATATAAATCTCTGAATATAATTTATTTTGATGATGCCCTAAAGTGGTCAGTGAAATCACATACTCAAGTCAGAAGTATGCACCTAAAACATATTGCCATAAACCAAACTGACTGAACAACTCAGATGTTCTATTTGACCACAGTACTTCCCATGTTGTTCAAACTGACATGACTCACCCAAGTGACGGGGGAGGAAAAGGCACTGTGTTATTTGTTCCCCAGCTGTTGACAGTAATTCTGTTCATGAACTAGGTACTGCACTGCCAAAGAATCTGGAATGGTACTATAGTGCCTAACTCACTATGCCTTATAAAAAATGCAAGTGGGGAAACACCCCCCCCCCCACCTTTTCATTTTCTGAAATTCTATCTTGCTCTAATTTTATAAGGAATTCAAGTACTTCAAATCATGGGAATTAGAGAACAGAAAACAACCACGGATGTTTTGCACAGCATGCCATTCACAGCTAGCATGGAAGATTTTCCGTTTCAAGCCTTTGCCCTTTACCTTGATGTGGCCAGTGCTTTCTAGTGGAGGTTTTAGAAGGAGAAGAAATATCACAGCATTTCTTTCTTTGTTGAGAATGAAGAAGTGATGAGGAAGGAGTGGATACAAGTGGGGGGGAGGGGGAGAAAAGATAAAAGTAACAGGTGTGAGACACTAGACACAAACCGCAAAGATTGAAGGGCATTAACAGATGAGCACAGATGACAGAACAGATAGAATTTCATTATGTAACTGCTGTTCATGCTACAGGTTAAAGAGAATGACAGGTTAGTATGCGTAATGAAGCAATAGCTCTGAAATCAGGAGTTATACTTACCGACTAAAGGTTACAAGGAAAAAGAAAGAAAAAAAAAAGTTCTATAAAATAACCTAGATCCAGCAGCCTTATTTACTACAAATGCAATACATGCCAATCATTCTATCTTAAGCTCTTTTAAAAAGTTTGTGAAAACAGTTAAATACTTCCCTAAAAAAAAACCTAGAAGGAAAAACAAAAATGGAAGTTTGATATTTGGTTTCTGTTCACCATCACTGTTTCACATTTTTCATATGCTCAGAATTACACCTAGCATAAAAAAGGAATCAGCTGAAAAGATGAAATAGGGAAAAATATCAGTGTAACATTTGAGCTGTATTGTGAAAGTCAAAGGGTAAATCAGCGCATGGTGTTTTACCTATAGTGTCAAGAGAATTCTAACATTCACCAACTTTCAAAAGAAAAACCACCAATTATATTGGATAAAGAAATACTTCAAAAATAACATAATTTTGATGGAAGTATTACTCCAGTATTGCATAATATTTTGTTTACAGTTCTTAAACAGAATTTTTTCCCCAAAATTCTCTTTTCTAGGAAAGATTTTGCATTTCTGGTCTTTCGCTCAGATTTCGAATGAAAAAATCAAAGATTAAAAATTTTCTGTAGGATGGAAATTCCAGTTATGCACAGCCATAATTATGATCCTTGCAAGTACCTTGACCTAAAGCAGGGATAGGCAGGGGAATTCTTGAGTTCTCTCCCCAGCCCTGCCAGCCATGCAGCCTTAATAATGAACCTTTACAGTTCTACAGTACCTTTGCTACTGAATTTCAAACATCACAATCCATTGTAATTTACAATCCCCTCCCACAGAGAGGTGAGCATCTTTATTCCCATTTATAAGTGGAAAATAGAAGGGAAGAGAGAGAGATTAAGTTACATTGAATTAATGGAAGAACTGAGATTAAAACTCAGTCCCTCCACCATAATCCCCGGTCCCAAAACTAAACTACTAAATCTCACGGCCTTCTGTCCAAGGTGGACAAGTTACAACCTCGATGTTCCCCAGTTCCTCTACCTGTAAATTGGGATACATACCTACTGCACAGGAGGCCGGAAGAACTGTGTGAATAATGTTTTGAAATGTTCAGTCACTAAACTATTCTCTATGGGATCAAAAGGCTCCTGCCCTGTTCAGGGATGGGCTAAATGGTTATAGGATCCAGACTGATCTCATGACACAATATTGTGACCAAATGAACTGTGCTAGAGGAACACTTTGTTTATAGGAATCAGCATAATTATCTACGGTGGTCCGCAGCATTGGAGTGAAAAACAGGAAAGGGAAAAAACTCTTCAGCAACAAGCTAAGGATCTGAGCCTCACTTTGTCAATAAGCCCTTCCACAACCATGATTTTAACATTGACAAGTATCCTGGCCTGCTCTGCATCAGAGAAAGCTGTCTTACTCTGGGGACTGGTATTAGCTCACCTCAGGTTACTGTTACAACCTCCCAGGTTACTGTACTCAAAGACTCAGATACAGGCAGGACAAGCATGAAGGCAAAATAGCCATTCTATTCTGTTTGTCTCAAAACACACGGTAAAGCTCACTTAAAACAAAATCATTTTAGTGTGTCCACCTATTCTGCAAGTCCAGCGCCTATAAGATAAACAAGCTATTTCTCCTATAGGCAGAGAGAGAGAGAGAGAGAGAGAGAGAGATTACTTCAATTTTTAAACACCTGGGAAGTGCTTAGATACTATCATCTTCTAAGAAACAACTGTAGTGACCATAATGAAGGTAACAGCTCTTTCTAAGGTTTGCATCTTCAGTAAAGTTAACCAGTGTGTTGAAGCACAGTGCTGAAAACATTCAACAGTGTTTAATTTGCCTGTTTTTCAAATATGGTCAAAACATTGGCACATCAAAACTAAACAACAGACTGTCAGGGACAAATGTATTTACAGCATTTGGTGATTTTGTCTTAGCTTCACACTTTCTGTAAGTTTAATCTTCCCCTAAAAGGTGAAATTGTATGCACTGCCTCCTTATAAAGCCTATATTCATCAGCTGTACTAACATATGACTGGTCTTGGAGATCATGGTTAGATTTAAGAAGATATTTGCCATAAGATTATTAAAATAATGGAATTGGGGGCCTAGAACACTGAGAACCTAAAAATATTTTGCGCCCCTCTTCAGCCACCCCTATTTCTAGTCAAGAATGGCCATAAACTGTGGAATTAGTGAGCATTTTAAAAAAATCAGATATCCCGATTATATATCCTGAGTTATCAAGCATATCAAATTTAACAAATATCCCACATGGTTAAGTAGAATTAAGACCTGTCAATATATTTTAAAATGAATGTAAAAACTCCAAAAGAAATCTAATACAATAATATTTTAACCCAATTTCGAAAAAATACAACAGTTAGTGAGACAGGATGCATCCTTAAGGTTTTTAAGAAATTAGATGTAAAAATGGTTCAACCCATGGGACCAATTCTCCACTCTGTTATGATGATTTTAACCCTCATATAACTCCATTGGCTTTAATGGTGTGTAAATGGCATAACAACATAGTGTAGGCCTTATATTTGTATCAGTGCTTTTTATAGAATCCTTTTGAGAAAGCATTTTGAAATCCAGGTTTAGGATTTCAATATTTACCTGGAACAGTGAGACTTATTTCTGTCAGACAAGAGAGGGTTCAGTAAGTTTGTTAATTTACTTGGAATAAAGAGGAGAAAATCCAAATTTAGTTTTAGCCATCTGCCCTCAAATTGGTACCTGGTTATTTTCCAGATTTCAAAACCAATTGATTTAAAAAAGTGATTTCTTCATTGTTTCTCTTATAATTTATAGATTACTCTGCACACGTGAAGCTAGCAAAAATAAGTAACTGCTGTGTAGGATGTACTCATTTTCATTCAATGACCACTAATATTTAGACAATGATTGCATAATTTAATCTATTCGATTTTTTTTTAATAATAAAAGAACCAAGTACTCAGGGCTCTGATCAGGGATGGCAATACTTCTTTATCATATTTGTATTAACATAGCTTTTATCCCTGTAAATATGTAACATTTATAAAAAGACACTTGTTTAATATAAGTTATTTGCAGAAATTAAACTGTGTCTATAATTTTTTTTTTAATGAAGTCTGTAATAGATACAGTACATACATGGTTTATATATTCATATGTAAGAATAATTATAATATTCCTGTTGAGATTGCCATTGAAAAATAGTTCATTTGGTAGAATTGTTTAACCTAAAATAAAGTTTTAAAAGTATTTGTTCAAACTGCAGTTAGAGAAAATCAAGAAAGATTATTTTAAAAGGAACACAGGAATTGCCATTCCAGAACAGACCACTGGTCGGTCTAACCAAGTGTTTGATAATCGATGCTTCAGAGGAAGGTGGCTTTGCTCCATTTCCCCCCAAAAATACACCAGACAAATTGTGCATACTATACCCTCTAGTGCAGGGAGGTAACTGAAAGCGAATAGATACAATTGAAACAAATACCAGAGTGAGTAAAAAAAAAAAAAAAAAAAAGAGAGAGAGAGAGAGAAGGCAACTCCAACCATGTGGAATAACTACTGAATACCATTAGGAAGGAGGAAGCGCAGGTATTTTTCCTTTAAATAAACACTAGTAGTGTAAATATAAATGTTATTTCTAAATTTCTTAGGAATCCTGTTTTGAATCTCAAATAAGGTCAATATCCTGTAGCAATCAAGTCTGCTGATTGATTAAGAGATGTGTAAAAAACATGTTACTTTAACATATTTCTTATATTTAGCTTATTTGTTCAGTTTAACATTTATTGTCTTTAAATTTAGCTTCCACTTGTTCTTGAGCACTTGTGCTAGATTTCACTATCCAATTTCCAATCCTATATACCTCTATTACATTCCTACTTCCTGTCACATTTTCAAACAAAGTAATCTCAGTGTTTTTAAGCTTTTCCAGTATTTTTAAGATGTCCTTAATCTTTTCTCGACCAACGTAGCCCATGTGTTTTAGAATGTATTTATGTAGATCTTAGACATTTTTGCAATCAGAAAACCAAATATAAAGAAGTACCAATTTACCAATTCTAATCTCATTTGATTTCCATCTATTGTTTTAAGAAGAAAACTGAACTGATTTTACTCAACTGCAAATGTGCTAATCATGGCATTTTGATTTGCTTTGCATTAAAATTACACAAGTTTATCAACAAAATTTCAAGTGTTATACATTCTTCTCCTCCTCCTCTCCTACAGCACCATTATGGAACATCAATGCAAGACAGTACAGGGTACAAAACACACCACTGCCATTCAGTACTACTTGTTCATGCTGAGAAACAAAAGGTCAACACAATAAAGTGTTACTAGCTCAACAACTGTGTCTACCATTAGTTACTTTAATCCCATAACCACTGTTAGTGTTTCATGCAGACCTGGGATTAGTAAAAGACTAAAACTTGAAGAAAATGTAGTGGTAATTTCTCAATCAATGTGAAATTCTTTTTAGAGTGAACAAGGGTAACAAGAAAAGTTTGCATATAACTTGGTTACAAGTTTAGTGCTTTAGTAAAAGTAGTAAGAACAGAGGGTGTTTTTGGACATTTTGTCTTACCTTCAGATAAACAGAACTGATATTTAATGATCTAAAAAGAGGGGAAATAAAATAAATGAAATAATCATAAGGAGTCACGAAATCATCATCAGAACAGGAAGGCCCTGAGTTTCTCATTTTCTTAGTGATTATTATTTTTATTAGTAACTGAAAATGCAGTATCTTCTTATAAAACAGATTCCTAAAGATAAAAAATGGATCTGAAACAATTTTGTTGCTTCTTAATATTTTGAAAATATAAAGTTGGTGAATGTAAAATTTTCTTGGCATTTTAATTTGACCTTTTACATTACAGCAAGATAGCAACCTAAAGCTGTCTTAGAGAAGGTCTAGGAATACTACTTGAGGATTCATCAACCTGCAGCCCAGAGATTTAGTTTGAGCATGTGATAAACATTCATTGTAAAAATACAGAACTTGGTTGCTCTACTAAAATGTTTTGCCAAATCATAGTGCCAGGCAACAAACTAAGGAATTAAAGGCAACTCTCCTGTGGTTATGAATTACACAGTTGCTCAAATATGAAAATATAACATCACTTTGTACATTTTCAGATTAATGATCAGTCTTCATAATACATAAAAGTTTGGAATTTATAGATTTTATAAGTAAGGATACTGCATTTTAAGTGTCATTAAACACTATGGTAAGACAATTTCTTTATTGAATTTCTTACCTGAATCAGACGGCAAATGGTGATAGGGTGCTGGACAGAAAACCTGAGCAGCAAAGTCCTCAAAAGTTGTGGGTTCTAGATGGTGTTGAACAATTGTTTGCAGATATCGAGCTCTCTCCTCATAACTGGTTTACCCAAGAGTTAAGGATCAACTTTAAGTCACAGCACACATTTGCTAAACACTAAAGCCTACTCAGTAATTCAGCTGTGTTATTCCCTTTAACAAATTTATTCATGTATGTGCATATTATAAATTTCAATGACCATTTGCAGTTTACTAACACTGAAAGTATGGCATTTTTGGATTAAATTAAATTATTCTCAAATCTTTACATAACATTATTTTAGTTAGCCAATAAAAATGATAGTTTAATAGTGCAGCATACATTAATTAGAGATGGGTCTGAACCTAAACTCTGGATCTGAACCCCTTCTGAACATTGGGATAGGTTATGTACCTGATGTGTACCTCATGGCTCAGGCTATTTCAGTTATAATACTGTTCCAACAGCTGGATGCAGCAAAAGTAAAATATCTTTGAATAAGGCTACACACTGCTTTCAGGTCAATTTTACTTTCTTTTCTTACGCACCTCAAAATTGTTTCAATCAACCTAAGATTACAGATTATTTTCTAAAGCAGCAAACTGACTTGGTCATAACACTGTTTAAAATTAGGTTTTAAAAATTCTGTAATTGTAATTTGTAGGGGTATAGTGTGAAAAATAACTATCATTAACAAACAACAAACTAGATTCCTTCTCTCAAAAAAATTCTATATATTTTCAGTGAAAAATAACTGTTTCCATAATCCCTAAACAAATTCATATAGTTAAGATAAATACATAGCTTAAAATGAGTATCAGAAAAAAATACATAGTCAATTATGCCATTAAAAAAAGCAGACATATTTGTAAAGAATCTGCAGGACCCCTAAATACTGGCTAACAGAGTGTCGGAGGGCACTGACAGCAAAATACCGTACTTCCTTTTCACCACATTCTCCCTCTCTGATATTATTGACTGGAGACCAGTATCTTGAAGTGTTGTTGCTTTTGAAGAACCCTCTCCAGGCTTCTTGTTCCAGCAGGACTGATTGTGCTGTTAGCACAGAGAGAGCGAGAAAAAAAAAAAAAAGAATATTTCTCCTGTTCATGAAAGCAACTATGGAAATGGCTGTCAAAATGTAGAGCAGCAGGTAGCAACATACAATTATCAAGAAAAACTACCATGCTGACTTCATGTTGTATAGATCCTGAACTGAGAAATCAGTTAACCTTTTCTTCCACAACTTTTAAAGTTGTCCAGCTGGACTCAGTGTGTTGAGTTAGGCAGCCCATATTTAAATATCTTACATGAGCATAAAAGAAAAAAACAAACAAACATACTCCTACAGTATATTCTCATTAACATGTGTATTTTTAACAAATGATTTACTCTTTGCAAGTATTAACATTTTCCATGAACATATTTTTGTTTTCATATTTTAGTAAGAGGCCTCACAGAGTGGAGGAACAATCTGAGGGTTGGCAGTTCGGAAGTCCTGAGTTCTAAGCCTGGTTCTGCTGGTGACTTGCCATGTATTTTTAGGGAAGTTATTTTACCTTTTTTGGTCTCAGTTTCTCTTTCTATAAAATGGGGATAATAGCTACCTAGCTTTCTCATTGGTGTGTTGTGAGAAGTAGGCTGAACATGTAAAATACTATATATAAGCACTAAATACTATTAAGTAGATGAGCCTGCCATTTTCAATTAGGATGAGCAATAAAATTTCAGCCCTGAATTAGGACTGAAGATAATACATTTTAGGTACTCTTCTGGCTTTCACGATTATATTTCAGCAATTAAAAGGGATATGTAGTGATAATCCTTATATGTAACTATCGCACAGGAAGCGATTACAACAAACGAAGTATATTTGAGTAAATTACTCTAAGAAAAAATGTGACCAAAATCAGTAAATACAATATACTTTGTCTAAAATAGTTTTCCATCAAAAAATAGACACCATAGTATTCTTTGCTTATACCACAACTTGAGTACATATAAATATTGAAATCAACTGTCTCTCTGGAATTTTTGAAATTCTTTCTGAATACTGAGATAGTTGAACCTCAGAAGAATTTTACTCCGAAAACATTATAATGGAAACACTAGGAAAAGAAGAAATAAAAAAACCCTCCATATAAAGTTCTTAGGTTGGGGGACATACACAGTACTGAGCCTTAACACAGGAGACTAATATAGCACAGTTTTTAAGAGGCTATATATAAGTGGCAGAGGATGAAACTGATGGTTGAAGTCTAAATAATACTACATATCTCACAACTTGTTGAAAAGCACTTTTTTCATTGGGGGAGATTCACAGCTGCTGAATTTTCTAGAGTTAATAGAGTCCTTTGATTCACAGCAGTGCCCCTTGCACAAAAAATACTGGCCTTTGTGTATTACCAGAAGCTAATTTTCTATTTGGCTGAAAAGAGAAAAATGGGGTTATTGCTTCTCCCTCCTACGGAGCTTTTCATTATGCCTGATGCACTCAACTTCTAAGCTCTTCTGAGAAAAAAAATAACTGAAGAGGCAAGAGGTAGAAAAATGAGCTTGTTAGCACATTAGAAGTGAAGTATCTTGGTGGGCCCTAGAAATTCCCAGTGGTGTGTTAACTTATCACTCTATGCATGCTGGCACTGATAGTCTCCCAATTGATCACTCTCTTTTCGCACCAAAGGTGCTGCCAGGAAGCAAAGGCTGAAGGCCCACAGGAGAACAAGCTGCTATCAAAACAAGCTGTTTTTAAAAGTCTGCTTGAATGGATAAAATGTTTCATGGAAAACTAGGGTAGAGACACCTACCTGCTTTAAAAATGCTCTACTTTAAGAGGTCTCTAAATGAAACCTTTTAGTTTGTTACATCTGAAGCTTATACATAAATAAGGCAGAAATGAGGCAAAAATTAATATTTCGAAAGTGAGCAGGACATTCCCAATCTAAATACATACCTCCAAGTCTAAGGGGAAAAAAGTCCTGGTACAGTTTCTGATTTAGTGGGGCAGTACTTGTTTTTATTATATTATCTCAATACTGCAAGACTAATATAAACCTTCACTTAGCACACCCAGCAAAATCATCCAGTTAGCAAACTTGCTCATTTTAGCAACATTTAATAGAATTTTTAATAGCTGGCTGAAAACAGCATCCTGTGTCAAACTTTTTTTAAAACATGAAAGCCAAGGCCAGAATTACCAATATTCCATATTGTATGGATACAATGCTCAATTCTTTAAAACAAACAGCTTTCATATATTAAGAACAGAATAACTGAGTGTTTGGGTTTTATGTAGACTAACATACTTGGCAGAATTTTGAGATTTACTAATTCACAACCCAAGAGTAATTTTATTTTTTAAACCTAAAAACAAGTTGATTTTCATGGTTGAAATGCTCTGATTATAAATTGCGTATGGATCTGAATATCTGCAATAGCTACTATAAGATACAGTAGTTAATTTCTACATCTATTCATAATAGGCTAGATATTTATCCTTTAAAAGGCTGCTCTCTAGGGAAGAGTTATTAGCACCTATAAATTGAGTGGCACATATAAACTCAATGGCTAATAATAATAGGCCAACTCAAGCTGTACTCTCATTGTGAATGGATGTTGCCACTAGCACTGGGAGGATGCAAGGATGGACCAAAAGAGAAAGAATCTGGGACAAGAAGTGTCGACGTAGACAAGCAGACAAATCTAAATCTGGAACTTTTTCAAGTGAAGCAAATGAAGATTCACAGGTCTAAAGCAAAATCTACAGATTTTGCAGAAACTACTAAGCTTTATTTATTGCAGGAGCAGTTATTCTTCAAAATTTTATCAATACAAGGAAGAAAACAGTAGCAGTACCCTTACACATTTTAAATGCCACTCACACTTCAATCATTGCAATTAACAACACTGGTATTCATTAACTAAATCATTTTACATATGTATTCATTATCTTTCAATTACATCAATACTGTAAATATGGAAGCAGTTTTAGGACTACTGATTTGCGCAGGGGAACTACCACTGAACTCTTGGTTGTCACATTAAATATGAGTAGGCAATCTGTCAGAAAAGCAACTTCTCATGTTTCCTCCTCCTAATCACACTCCATCTTCTCCCTCCTCTATCACTGTTGACAATCTTAGTATCTTTATCTTCAACTTGGACTACTCATTAGGTCCTCACATCCAGGCTGCGTCTAAATTTTGCAGATTCTTTCTGCATCACATCTCTAAGATACAGCCTTTCACATTCATCCACCCAGCTAAAACTCTCATCCAAGCTCTCATCACATTGTATATTGATTACTGCCTTTTCTCTGGCTTCGGCAAATGCAGTCTTACCCCATTCATATCCACTCAGAATGCTGCTGCAAAGATCATTCTAGACCACTGCTTTCAACCATGTCACCACTCTCTTTATATCCCTCCACTGGCTCCCCATTTTCTATTGTATAAAACATAAGCTGCTGGTCTTCATTTTTCTGGTCTTTCATGGCTTACTACCACCCTTTCTATAATCTCTTTTTCACTATCAAAATGTTAGCTCTCATCTCTGATTGCCCAACGATATCAGCCTCCATCAGCCACTTGTCAAATTTTCCAGCAAGCACTTTTGTGCTTTTTCCCCATATTGCTCCTCATGAGTGGGAGAAGCTCCCCGTAAGCATCTGTAAAACTACTTAATTATTCTCCTTAAAGGCTCTTTAAAACTTTTGCAAAAAGAAAAGAAGGACTTGTGGCACCTTAGAGACTAACCAATTTATTTGAGCAGGAGCTTTCGTGAGCTACAGCTCACTTCATCAGATGCATACTGTGGAAATTGTATGATCACAGTTAGCCAAAATATTGATCACAGTTAGCCACTCATGCACTAATACTACTGCCTATCATGCTGACCAACATTGTCTCAATGTTTCCTTATACTAACCTGTGTCTGTCTCCATGTGGGGTCTCGTCTTATACTTCGATTGTAAGCTTTTGAGCAGGGACTGTCTTTTTGTTCTGTGTTTGTATGGCACCTAGCACAATGGTGTCCTGGTCCATGACTAGGATTCCTAAGTGTTATGGTAATACAAATAAATCGTATCCTAGATGTTTTGTGAATTTTATGTTTTCTTCCTTTGTATCGTAACTAATTCCTCTACATTCATCCTTTCTACCCTCTCTTTACTACTACTTAAACTTCTAACCATGGTGTTTTCATCTTTCAACTTCATTAGTACAACCTATCCTCTCTGGCCTCCCCACTTCTCACCTCGGTCTTTCACATTAACAAAATGCTGCTGCTAAAAACATCTTCATCTCCTGCACTTTTGAACATGAACTCCTCCTCCATAAACACCTTCACTGACTTCGTCCCCACTACATTAAACGTATCTCCTCAAATTCACTTTCATTTATTTAAATAACTTGAGCTTTGCCTATATCTTTTCTCAGTAACAGCTCCCCCAAAACTTCTAGAAACAGGCCAGACTCCATTGCTGTAGCATATGAATACAATTCACTATTTATCTATATAACCTTATTTTACAGATAAGAGAGAACTTGGATTTTATATCCCCACAATAAGCTGGGAAGACCTATGGTAAGTACTAGTTTGACTGAGGTAGTAATATGCATCCTATTTTGTAGGTCAAATAAGAATTAATTTCAAGTGAGAAAAAATAGAGAAAAAACAATATCAACATCTAGCTATGAATGTTAATATTATAGCTAATATTTCATTTGACAGCTTTATAATCTATACATCATTACCATAATCTCAAAGTACTTGCAAGATGTTGGAAGAAATAAAGAAAGAGAATAGTTTGGTTGAGATGGAATTCCCAAACAACCTGTGTTGTGGAGACCTGATTCCCTCATACTGAGGGAGTCAGCTGAGAGACATGTGTCCACTAATTCAAATTGAAATTCTAACTCAAATAGTTGAAATTTATAAATAAACATCTCCTGAAAAAGAGAATGTGAAACTACATTAGTATAAGGGTTCAAGAGAACTTACAGTGAACAAATTTAAATGGTGCACTTGAATCACAAATGATAGTTAATCTATAGTATTTTTCTAAAGAACAGAAAAAGTGACCCATCATTTCAGAGACTTGACATCAATAAGATGTTTATGCATAAGCCTATGCATTATCAGATGATTTTCTAGTCTTTGAGAACATTTGAAAATAAGTCAAAGACCAATTTGAACTCCTGAAATATCCTAGGCTCACACAAAGGTTCCAAGATTTTGGCTCAACAGTGTTATGATACTGGAGGAGCAAAATTTGCCTACAAGAGAGGAGATCCATGCTGACAGAAAGGTATCTCTGGGAAGACACCAAAAAGCTGTTTTTCCAATCACTGAGATGATCTCCAGTTAAGAGGAAAGGCACTTGCAATGTAACACTGCTTTCTACAGTCCTCTGAGTTGATTCACCAATCCTTTGTCATATGGAGTGGGAGCTCCAATCTGTACTTATTTTTAAGTCATGCCAACTGTTTAAACCAGGGTTTCTCAACCCATGGGTTGAGAGAAAAAATTTTGGTCACCAAAATGTTTCAAAGGGTTACGTGACAGCTCTTGTCCCATGGAGCTGTCTGGGCTTGCCTCCCTGCTCCAGGCACAGCAAGCTGTGGGGTCCCAGCGCCACTACGGTTTAGCCCAGCTGTCATGACGACGAGTCCGGGTAGGCCAAATTTGACTGAGTGGCACTCCAATCCTATGAGCCAGGTCACAACTCCGCTCACACAAATTTGTGTCAGGGCCAAACCTGAGCCGTGCTGCAATCCCAGAAATTGCAACACCTGGAGTGGAGAGCAAAGCCCAGCCAGCCTCATAGCACAGGAGCTGCAGGAGTCGCCACTGTGGGGTGAGTGCTGGGCAGGACCCAACCCCCCCTTGGGGGGGCAAGATCTGACTGCAACCACCCCAGGGCCTCCACCCCCAGATTATTTACTGGGTTGCCACAGGCCAAAAATATTTACAAATGGGTCTTGAGCATCTCTGTATAACTATCAATTTATCTAGACATTTATACTACAACATCACCGTACTGCATGAAAGTAGAACCTTCGAGCATCTATGAGCACATTGCCTCAGGCGAAAGAGGCTCTTTTAAGGGTAGCCTAAAATTACTCCCTGTGACCAAAACATGGCTTAGAGGACATTTTTAAGAATCAAGAGAAACTCAAAATGTGGACATTACGAATGATCATCAGAAATACAGGTACCACTGCCTCTCTGGATGCTGTGATTTGATTGTAGATGGCATGGCTATGACTGAGCCCTAGTCTACACTACAAGTTTAGGTCGAATTTAGCAGCGTAGATCGATTTAACCTGCACCCGTCCACATGATGAAGCCATTTTTGTCGACTTAAAGGGCTCTTAAAATCGATTTCTGTACTCCTCCCTGACGAGGGGATTAGCGCCGAAATCGACATTGCTGGGTCGAATTTGGGGTAGTGTGGACACAATTCGATGGTACTGGCCTCCGGGAGCTATCTCAGAGTGCTCCATTGTGACTACTCTGGACAGCACTTTCAACTCAGATGCACTAGCCAGGTACACAGGAAAAGCACCAGGAACTTTTGAATTTCATTTCCTGTTTGGCCAGCTTGGCGAGGTCATCAGCAGAGGTGACCATGCAGAGCTCATCAGCACAGGTGACCATGCAATCCCAGAATTGCAAAAAAACTCCAGCATGGACCGAATGGAAGGTACTGGATCTGATCGCTGTGTGGGGAGACGAATCCATGCTATCAGAACTCTGTTCTAAAAGATGAAATGCCAAAATATTTGAAAAAATCTCCAAGGGCATGAAGGAGAGAGGCTATAACAGGGACCCTCAGCAGTGCCGTGTGAAACTTAAGGAGCTCAGGCAAGCCTACCAAAAATCCAAAGAGGTAAACGGCTGCTCCGGGTCAGACCCCAAGACATGCTGCTTCTATGAGGAGCTGCATGCAATTCTAGGTGGTGCCCCTACCACTACCGCACCTCTGTGCATTGACTCCTGCAAGGGGGGAGTCTCATGCAACAGGGATGAGGATTTTGGGGACGAGGAAGATGATGAGGAGGAGAAGGATGAAACTGTTCTCCCCGACAACCAGGAACCAATTATCACCCTGGAGCCAATACCCTTCCAAGCCGTGCTCCTGGACCTTGAAGGCGGAGAAGGCACCTCTGGTGAGCGTACCTTTGTAAATATAATACAAGGTTTAAAAGCAAGTGTGTTTAATGATTAATTTGCCCTGAAGACTTGGGATGCATTTGCGGCCAGTACAGCTACTGGAAAAATCTGTTAATGTGTCTGTGGATGGAGTGGAAATCCTCCAGGGACATCTCAATGAAACTCTCCTGGGGGTACTCCCAAAGCCTTTGCAAAAGGTTTCTGGGGAGGGCAGCCTTATTCCATCCTCCATGGTAGGACACTTTACCATGCCAGGCCAGTAGCATGTAGTCTGGAATCACTGCATAACAAAGCAGGGCAGCGTATGGTCCCGGTGTTTGCTGGCATTCAAGCAACATCTGTTCTTTATCTCTCTGTGTTATCCTCAGGAGAGTGATATCATTCATGGTCACCTGGTTGAAACAGGGGAATTTTATTAAGGGGACATTTAGAGGTGGCTGTTCCTGCTGGGCTGTTTGCCTGTGGCTGAAAAGAAGTCATCCCTGCTGTTAGCCAGGTGGTGGGTGGAGGGGTGAAGCGATCATCCCAGAAAATTGGGTGTGTGTGGGGGGGTGACCTTGTACCGAAAGCACATGTGCTATGTAATGGTAACAGCTTGGTTTACCATGAAAGAGTCTACCCATTGTTCTCTAAAATGTGTCTTTTTAAATACTACTCTCCTTTTTTTCCTCCTGCGGCTGCAAATGTTTCAACGCTCCCCCATCATCTCTGTCCCAGAAGCTAGCGCAGATAAGAAGGCGAAAAAACCGCACTCGCGATGAAATGTTCTCTGAGCTTATGCAGTCCTCCCGCACTGAAAGTGCTCAGCAGAATGTGAGGAGTCAGAGTCCAGGAAAGCACAAAATGAATGCGAGGACAGGAGGGATGCGCGAGAGGAGAGGTGGCGGCAGCATGATGAGAGGAGGCAGGAGGCAATGCTGAGGCTATTGGAGGATCAAACTGATATGCTCGGTGTATGGTTGAGCTGCAGGAAAGGCAGCAGGAGCACAGACCACCGCTGCAGCCCCTGTATAACCAACTGCCCTCCTCCCCAAGTTCTATAGCCTCCTCACTCAGACGGCCAAGAACGCGGGGGGTGTGGGCACCCAACCACTCCACTCCAGAGGACTGCCCAAGCAACAGAAGGAAAGCATTCAATAAGTTTTGAAGTGCAGCGTGGCCTTTGTCCTTCCCTCCTCCCGCATCCCACCTGGTGCTTCCCTCCTCACCCACCCCTCCCGGGCTACCTTGGCAGTTATCCCCCTATTTGTGTGACGAATTAATAAAGAATGCATGAATTTGAAACAACAATGACTTTATTGCCTCTACAAGAGGTGATCGAAGGGGGGAGGTTGGTTGGCTTACATGCAGTGGTGAGCTGGAGCCGGTTCGCACCGGTTCACTAGAACCGGTTGTTAAATTTAGAAGCCCTTTTAGAACCGGTTCTTCCACGAGGGGCAACCGGTTCTAAAAGTGCTTCTAAATTTAACCAGCCCAAAGTGGCGCCTTAGGCACCGACTCCATGGGTGCTCAGCCCTGGAGCACCCAAGGGGAAAATTTGGTGGGTGCAGAGCACCCCGCCCCAGCTCACCTCTGCTCCACCTCCTCTCCTGAACGCGCCGCCCTGTCCTGCTTCTCCGCCCCCCACCCCGGCTTCCCGTGAATCAGCTGTTCGGCGGGAAGCCTGGGAGGGCTGAGAAGCAGGCGGCAGCTTCCCGCTCAGGCCGAGGGTGGCGGAGGTGAGCTGGGGTGGGGGGGCGCGAGAAGGGCCGCCCACACCGCAGCAGGTAACCCGGGGGGGGGCCATGCAGGGAACCGCTCCCCGCCCCAGCTCACCTCCGCCACCCTTGGCCTGAGCGGAAAGTTGCCGCCTGCTTCTCAGCCCTCCCAGGCTTCCCGCCGAACAGCTGATTTGCAGGAAGCTGGGGGAGGGGGCAGAGAAGCAGAGCGGGGCAGCATGTTCAGCGGAGGTGGTGGAGCGGAGGTGAGGTGATCTGGGGCCGGGCGCGGGGTGAGGAGCTGCAGGTGGGTGCTCTGCACCCTCCAAATTTTCCCCGTGGGGGCTCCAGCCCCGGAGCACCCAGGGAGTCGGTAACTAAGGCACCGCTTTTGATATGATCAGTGGGGGGAGCAGCTGCTCCCCCTGCTCCCCCCCAGCTACACACCCCCGTCCCTAGGAGCCAGAGGGACCTGCCGGATGCTTCCTGGGAGCTGCCCCAGGTAAGCACCGCCGGGACTCCCCACCTTGCCCCCCGGCAGGTGCCTCTGGCTCTTAGGGGTGGGCACCCACTACGGTGGCCCACGAGACCCTCCTGTCCGGTTCTGGGGGCAGTCAGGGGACAGGGGAGGGGGGTGGATGGGACAGAGGTCCTGGGGGGGGGGGTCAAGAAACGCAGGGGGGTTGGATGGGGCAGGAGTCCCGGGGGCCAGGGGTGGGCAACGACCCCCTCGTGGGGTGAGGAGGGAACCCGTTGTTAAGATTTTGGCAGCTCATCACTGCTTACAGGGAAGTAGAGTGAACCAAGTGGGCGGGTTTTCATCAAGGAGAAACAAACAGAACTGTCACACTGTAGCCTGGCCAGTCATGAAACTTGTTTTCAAAGCTTCTCTGATGCGCACCGCGTCCTCCTGTGCTCTTCTAACTGCCCTGGGGTCTGGCTGCGCGTAACCTCAACCTCCCATCCTGCCATAAACGTCTCCCCCTTACTCTCACAGATATTGTGGAGCGCACAGCAAGCAGTAATAACAGTGGGAATACTGGTTTCACTGAGGTCTAACCAAGTCAGTAAACTGCGCCGGCATGCTTTTAAACGTCCAAATGCACATTTTACCACGATTCTGCACTTGCTCAGCCTACAGTTGAACAGCTCCTGACTACTGTCCAGGGTGCCTGTGTATGGCTTCATGAGCCATGGCATTAAGGGGTAGGCTGGGTCCCCAAGGATAACTATAGGCATTTCAACATCCCCAACAGTTATTTTATGGTCTGGAAAGTAAGTCCCTTCCTGCAGCTGTTCAAACACACCAGAGTTCCTGAAGATGCAAGTGTCATGTACCTTTCCTGGCCATCCCACACTGATGTCGGTGAAACGTCCCTTGTGATCCACCAGTGCTTGCAGCACCCTTTCGGTTTATGTATTGGTTGCCAAGGTGGTCCGGTCCCAAGATAGGGATATGCATTCTGTCTATCACCCCACCACAGTTAGGGAAATCCCATTGCAGTAAAGCCATCCACTATGACCTGCACATTTCCCAGAGTAACTACCCTTGATAGCAGCAGCTCAGGGATTGCGTTGGCTACTTGGATCCCAGCAGCCCCCACAGTAGATTTGCCCACTCCAAATTGATTCTCGACTGACCGGTAGCTGTCTGGCATTGCAAGCTTCCACAGGGCTATTGTCACTCACTTGTGAACTGTAAGGGCTGCTCTCATCTTGGTATTCCTGCGCTTTAGGGCAGGGGAAAGCAAGTCACAAAGTTCCATGAAAGTGCCCTTACGCATGCAAAAAAGTTTCGCAGCCACTGGGAATCATCCCAGACCTGCAACACTATGTGGTCCCACCAGTCTGTGCTTGTTTCCTGGGCCCAGAATCGGCGTTCCACGGCATGAGCCTGCCCCACTGCCACCAGGATGTCCAAATTGCCGGGGCCCGTGCTTTGAGAGAAGTCTGTGTCCATGTCCTCATCACTCTCATCACTGCGCTGCCGTCACCTCCTCGCCTGCTTTTGCAGGTTCTGGTTTTGAACATAGTGCAGGATAATGTGTGAGGTGTTTACAATGCTCATAACTGCCACAGCGATCTGAGCGGGCTCCATGCTTGCCGTAGTAGGAGAACACTTCAACCTCTCTGGCCACTAGGTAAAAGACTTATGGGTGGCAATTTTGCAACAGAAAAGCTTCAAAAACAGGCTCCAACTGAGAAACTGCTGAGCTTGAATTAATATGCAAACTAGATACCAGTAACTTGGGTTTGAAGAGAGACTGGGAGTGGCTGGATCATTACACATATTGAATCTATTTCCCTATGTTAAGTATCCTCACACCTTCTTGTCAACTGTCTAAATGGGCCAACTTGATTATCACTACAAAAGTTTTTTTCTCCTGTTGATAATAGCTCATCTTAATTAATTTGCCTCTTACGGTTTGTATGGCAACTTCCACCTTCTCTGTATATATTATATCTATCTATCTATCTACTTACTATATGTTACATTCTATGCATCCGATGAAGTGGGCTGTAGCCCACGAAAGCTGATGCTCTAATAAATTTGTTAGTCTCTGAGGTGCCACAAGTACTCCTGTTCTTTTTGCTGTGGTATAGCATCTGCAGGAGAGCAGAGTTGCAATGGAAGCGGTAGCCCTGACAGCCAACATGGAGAAATTCGCTCTCGAGACAAGAGCAGGAGAGCAGAGTTGCAGCGGAAGCGGTGGTTCGATGACAACAGTTAGCAGTCCTGCGCCATCTGCTGAAAGCAGTATGGCGTCCGAACGGAAAAAAGGGGTGAAACGATTGTCTGCCATTGCTTTCACAGAAGGAGGGGCAACTGACGACATGTACCCAAAACCACCCACGACAATGTTTTCGCCCCTCAGGCATTGGGAGCTTAACCCAGAATTCCAATGGGTGGCGGAGACTGCGGGAACTGTGGGATAGCTACCCACAGTGCAACGCTCCAAAAGTCGACGCTAACCACAGTACTGTGGACGCACTCCGCCGACTTAATGTGCTTAGTGGGGAGACACACAATCGACTTTATCAAATCGCTTCCTAAAAAATCGACTTCTATAAATTCGACTTAATTTCATAGTGTAGACATACCCTGAGAAACATTTGCAGACTACTTTAGGGGCAAAGGAACAAAGTTTCATTTCACTGCTAACTGGAAAATGGGAATCCTCAACTTGCAAATACTTTCTAGTAGAATGAATGGACTAGGATGCTGGTAGGCTGGATGTCAGCTCTTGCAGGCATTAACTAAAAACTGACATCCTGATAGTTGGAGACCAGATGAGGTCACCCATATGTTAGTTTTGCTCAAAATTGGTATTCGTATTAAAAAAATGTATTTAGCGTTTAGACTCTATGAAATGCTTGTATGGTGCTGCATGCATTAATATGACTTATAATATCGATATCCCATGTTATAAAGCAATACGTTTGCTCTTTAACTGTAAAAGTGTTGCTCTGAAACTATAAACTCCCATAGTCAGGACAGAAACATTACCAAGTGTGAAATGCTAGTTTGCCACAGAAGGTGTCTCCTGCCCAACAAAAGCAGGTCCATAGACACCAGACAAACCATTGTGGAACATCATAGGACAAAAGACTTTGTTGATTGCTTCTCCCCCACACACCCACGAAGAGGAGACATTCAGGTGAACTCATCCCATTATCTTGAACCCTTGGGAAAGGGAAGGGAATAAAAATCCCTGGTAAGAAGAAACGGAATCTTTTGGATGTCTGAACTCTGAAGGGCCAGAAACTCTACACCAGTGGTTCTTAACTTGCGGCCCAATCAGCACACAGCTGTAGCCCATGTGACAACCTTAGGGCCATACCGTAGTATATATATTGTGTGGATGTGGCCCACACAGCACGGATTGCTGCATATGTTGTTCACAATGGTAAATAGGTTGAGAACCACTGCTCTAAACTCCTCACCCTCCTGGGTCTGCCCCAAAAGACACTTTGAATAGACGGATCACTACAACTCTTAGGATTTAGATGGTAACTCATTTTTGTGTTTATGTTTGCTTGCTTTAACTTGTAAATAACTCTCATTCCTTTTTCCTAGTTAATAAACTTTTAGACAGTCAATTACAGGATTGGCTTTAGGCATTGTCTTTGGTATAGGATCTAGAACAGTGTTTCTTAACCTGGGGTGCACACACTGCCTGGGGGTGCGAGACATGCCAGATTTTTTTAGAAATTAAATAATTGAAAACACAAATTAAGCACAGGCACGTAAGTACAACTACTTTGTTTCATCAAGCCTATGTATTTATTAACATTATACATTTTTAACGATTACTGTAATATACAAACAGGTTTAAAGAACTGACCTACTTCAACAATTTTTGATAAGGGGGGCGAGAACATATTTTGAGAACGAAAGGGGTTCAGGCTGCAGTTAAGGTTAAGAAACACTGATCTAGAGTATCATTTAATCTGGGGTAAATGACAGGTCTCTTGGTACCAGAAGCAATATGGATGTGGTATGATTTTTGGTGTAACTGACCATTTATCACTAAGTCCAGTTTGTCTGGGTGGCAAGATAGACTGGAGAGTCTAAGAGGACAGTCTGTGACTCTATGGTAAAACTGTTAAAGTAATCTAGGAATTCACATCTGTTACTGGCTTGGTGAAATCTAATTACAGAACACTACCAGTTTGGAGTGTTTGCCCTGAGGTTGTGAGCCACTCCAAACAGTGTGACATAGACATTTAGAATTTCTTTTAACTGCAAAAAGTCAATTTCTATAAAGCATGGTTACAGTTAGAAGAGCAACTATGTGAAATGGCACCTTCTTCATCAACATATCTGCTCCTCATGAGTCTTGGGAGTCATATTTGCCTACTTTATGGCTAGAAACAAGTTTACAGTATTGACAGTGTACAGTGAATATAATTAAACAACCTGCTAAAACTGCTATTTGACATCAGAAGTCAAAGAAAAGAAAAAGATCACCCTGTTGGTTTACTGGCAGCATATGTTGCGGATCAGAGTTTTGGCTTTTTGCTCCCTGGCTCGGCAGAGGCAGCAAGAAGCACAGAGGCAGTTATTAAACAGAAGATATACTACAATTTGGGGCCCTTGAGAATGACAGTGGTGACAGATATTTTTGGATAGATTCCTCCAAGTAAGTTGTGATTTTTACGGTAAAGGGGATTAAGGATGAGTCCATATGGAAACAGGACAAGACTTTTGTAGTAGGTAAAGATTCCTATGGTGGATCGTGGAAAAACATTGCCATAATAGAATTTGTCTCTTGAAGGAAGCCAAGACAAAAAATTTAATAAATATTTCTTGACGTGAGAAATCTCTCTCTGAAAGAGAGGATTGGCCAGTGGCTGTCAAAACAGCTGAAGTCACTCTGAGTCATTGGAATTTGTGCTCCTTATTGGCTCTGAGAATTAAAGATGTCGGATGGACAGCCACTGATCCAGTGTTGGAAGCTCTACAACTAAAACCATTTCATTTGTGGGTGGGTGACCAGTATCAACCAAACACACTGAGATGCATAGGTGAAGGTCTTCTGTATTCTGAAAAGTGATTCTGTTGAAGAGGCATTATGGCATTCCCTATTTGTTTTGCAAGGATTTCCAGATCTAATTTGCACAGTTTACAAATAAAGAAGTATTTTCCCCCTAACTGCCACTCCTGCTAACTCAAATCAATCTGGCATCTGAAAGTCAAGCTGGGTTCTTTTCTGCTTATCTTTAACCAGTAATGAAAATGTGTATGACAAATTCTGCATTGTGTATCTGTATTTTCTGTGGGGCTGCACAGATGTACTGTAACTGAGTGGAGAATCTGTATCTGCAACTGAAAGTTATTAACAACTCTGCTGATGCATAAAATAGAATCCAATTCATTCTGCCATTTTTGTGTGCCAGCTCTGAAATGCTGACAGAAGTAAAAAGGTAATTTTGTCACTAACGCAAGCACATAAGGAGTCAATCTATGGAGTAAGACCACCCTATTTTCAAATGGATCAATCATCAGAGTAGAAACTCTCTTTCAAACAAGAAATCTTGTCTTGACCACACTGGACAGTGACGGTCAAAGGCTTAATAATTTTATAACTTTCTAGTGCTATGTTTCTTCCACATGAACTGAGCTTGCAGTATTGGGGACAATAGCTTTGCCATAACATGCAATAATTTCTTTCCTTATGTCATGTACCTCAGCCACAGGTTAGGGGTCTATTACAGGAGGTGGTAGGTGAGGTTCTATGGCCTGCAATATGAAGGAAGTCAGACTAGATGATCAGATGGTCCCTTCTAGCCTTAAAGTCTTTGAGAGCTGAGCAAAAAAACACAGAGGAATCAATGTTGGCTGATGGTCAATTTCTCTTATTCACATTTTATAAATATTCTATTTAAAATGCTACAAAATATATTAAATAAGTTATCCAAAAAAGATCTTAAAAATAAATGTGCATATTATATAAGCATCTGTATTCATTAACCTAAATATCTCATGTTTTAATAAAACATTCACATGTAAAACAAAATTATCCAAGAATAAAAACTCTATAAAACAACTGAATATTAAACAGTATCACATAGTATCAGGTAGGCGCACTACTGATACAAACAAATTAGCCTTTGGTGTAAATCTTCTATAATTAAAGGCTGCTAGTATCAGGAGATGCTCTCTGATGTAACCTCCAGGAAAATGTAAGTATGCCTCCCCGAGGATAAAGTAATATATATGATAGCTTTCACATATGTGGTTAAATATCAGTTCCAATATTACTCATTTTTTATGTTGGCTCATTTACTTTTTTTTTTTTTTTTAAATCAAAACATTTATGTTAATTATACCTTAGGAAAATGAAAAAGGAGAAAGCATCTGGGCCAGATGTGCTGAAGTCATTAGGAAGGCATCAAGTATTTTACAAATTTGTTCAATGATATTCTTAAGAAAAAGAAAATGTTGGATGAATGGCATAAAAGCTTTGGAGTGGCTATTTTTTAACAAAGGAAATATTAGACTGTTCTAATTATTGCCCAAGTAAGGTGATGTCACATGTTATGAAAACATGGGAGACAATTATTGAAAAGTGTCTGCATGGAATAATTGAAATTTGGATGGGTCAACATGGATTTATGGTGGGAAGGAGCATAGCTAATGCCACATTTGTACATAAATCCTTATAAAAAAATTCAAAGGAAAGACAGCAACTTGACATGGTCTTTGTGGATATGGAGAAGGTATGTGATCACACACCAACAGAATTAGTTTAGTGAAGTTTGTCCTCTTCAGGATATGATGATGGAGTGACTACTGTAGTCAGAACTAACTGGGACTACAGTAGAGAATTTCCAATAAACACTGGCCTGCATTAAAGGTAAGAGTTACTCTTTTTTGTTTGCAGTTGTCACGGATGTAATAAATGAGAATATATGAAGGGAGCTACCTGTAAACATGCTGTTTGCTGATGTTTTAGTGATAGGTGCAGAAGACTGAGAGACCTTGTCAGTCAACTCTGAATTATGGAAACATGAACGCTGGTATGACCAAGGCTATGATAACTGGGGGAGAAGGATTCATCATAAAGGAGATCACAGGCAGATAGCTTAGAAAAGCAAAATAACTTAAATACCTAGGATCAATGGTGCCCTCCTGAACGATGCCTGGCATCATACTAAAGCTGCTTGGTAGAAATAGCAGGAGCTGACCCCAGTTCTTTGTGACAAATGATGTCAATAAAGTTAAAAGACAGAGTGTTTAAAACTGTAATGCACCCATTCTAATGTATGGAACAGAGACTTGGCCAGCCACTAGAAAAGAAACCAGTACACACACAGACAAAAATGAAGATGTTGAGATGGTCAAATAGTTGGACACTATGTGAGAACAAATGAAATGAGGCTGTAAAGGGTTTAATACAGGTAGCTCCAATTGAAGACAAGTTGTGGGAGGCTAGGCTATGTTGGTATGGGCATATTTAGTGGAGACCTGACAGCTATATTGATAGGATGGCTCTTGCAATGATCATGGATGGAAGATGACCAAGCAAGAGACCAAAGTCTCGGTACGTGGATAGGACATCACCAGACCTCAGACCGATCAATCTGCATGACAACCTGGCATACGATCATGAATTTTGGAAGAAGGCTATGAAACTCACCACTCCCAAATAGGGAATTGTCAAGAAAGAAGAGGACACCTAATTGTTACTTTCTGTTCTAAAAAAGGAGTTCAATTTATTTTCAATTACTTTAAAAAGCCTTTATGAGACCTATAATATAACAAAATGCACATTTGCCATTGCGGGGGGGTTCACTTATTTCCTTTTAGCTATAGGAGGCCATGAGGTCACTACAAGGATAGTAAGCTAACGATGTAAAAGTTTGAAAATACTGCAAAACAAGCACAGTGTAAATAAAGTTATATCCATTGGACCAGGGGTGGCCAACCTGTGGCTCTGGAGCTGCATGTGGCTCTTTATAGGTTAATATGCAGCTTGTTGCATAGGCACTGACTCCAGGGCTGGAGCTATAGATGCTAACTTTCCAACATGCTGGGGAGTGCTCAGTGCTCAACCCGCTGCTCTATCCCAGGCCCTGTTCCCACTTCACCCCTTCCCCCAAGCCTGCCATGCCCTTGCTCTTCCCCCCTCCCCACCAGAGCCTCCTGCACACCGGGTAACAACTGATAGCGGTGGGTGGGAGGTGTGGGGAGGGAGCGAGAGGCACTGATTGGTGGGGCTGCCGGCGGGCAGGAGGCGCTGCAGGTTGGAGTTGGGGGAGCTGATGGCAGGCTGCTGACACATTAGTGTGGCTCTTTGGCAATGTACATTGGTAAATTCCGGCTCAGGTTGGCCACCCCTGCATTGGGCTTTTCCAAGGAAATGATATTATAATTTATCTGATTTATTGACAAATAATATATTGATAGACATTTTCTTAACATATACATTCATTTTACATGAACTTAGGCTTAATAGGAGGAGAGTTCACTTATACAAAGTAAGTACTTGCCACAAGTGCTATATTTTTGTCAGAAACTGTAAATGGAGCACGCATCAGCAGCAGTACAGTATATTTAATATACTGTTGTACAATCCGTCTAGAAACACTCTAGATATAGTACAGGTTGGGGCACAGTGTTTATTTTTTATGTTGTTCCATCAGATTTTATCACTAAATTCTTCAGTGGTTTATGATATCTTCCATGAAGGAAAAGCAGTGACTCGTCAGAGCAGACAAAGCTGAGCTTTAATCCATCCCTATAACCATATTGCCAAGTCTATATTGTTTACAATGCGTCTCAATTAAGAGACAAGCAGGACACCTGGTACTTCTTTATCTAAGTCTCACGGGCTGCCAGATGACTCAAAATCCATAACAGGTGCTAAGGCAGTGTGAGTGTAGGCACATTAATACAAGCTGGGTAGGATAAAATTTGGACCATACTTAACCACTTACAACACTCAATTACTAAATGAAAAATGTCAGAAAAACTGCAGCAAGCTACAACTCATTCTCTTCTAAAGTTCATATGAAAACATTTTAACAGATTAACTATCTGTGGAGAATTACAAATTTAAGTCCATAGGAGTGACCCTAAATCCTCAATTTAGAATTAATATTTTCAGAGGTAATTAAAGTATTAAATAACAAAATATCAAAGTTGTATAAAATTTTATATAAATATTAAAATAAGGATATATTCAATATACTTAACTGTTGATTTGGTCAGTTCCTTAGGTAACAAAAATTGCAAACATTTTAAGCACCAGTTCTGTCAATTTCGCAGTAAAAAAATAGCCATTGATTCAGCAACAATGTAAAACAATACTTCTACCCTTTAGAATTCTGAAGTAATTTTATTAAGCTCACAGAAAAAATGCAAACATCAACCAATTCTGTTCTTAAATATTTTTAAAACAAACATGGGTTTCAAGTGAGAAAAGCTAAGGGATAAGAGAGATCACTTGCATGGAAAAAAAAAGTAGAGTTCTTTTCAGCACAAAGATGTTTTAGTTCAGCTAACAAATAAAGCAAGCATCTGGAGTTAGTATTAAACTTAGACACTGACAGACCTAAAAAAAATAAATATCAGAAATTTTACAGTGGGCAATTACTTAAGAGCTATCTGTATCTAAATGTGCAGTAATCAAATTAAGTTTCTACTTAATATTGTAATGATCAAGAACACAAAATAGTGATTTTATTACGAGAGTACGCAGTAACAAAGTACAGTAAACTGTCATTTAAGACAGTGTCATAGTATCTATGATAAGCAGCATACTGGCTTAAACTAATGCACTATATGCCTCTAGGGAATGACAGGCTCAGAGACTGGATTTTAACATTAAAATCTACCCATTAATCTTGACTTAAATATAATCTACTCTACAGTAAGAGGAAGAATGGGCATTCAATGAATTATCTTTTTGAAATACAGCAGGGGCATATTTACTAAATCATGTTAGTAGAAACTCTAAATTTTACTATAGTTTGCTGGTTCTATGTTTCTCATTCTATAAATCTTGCATAGCTGAGGATTCTCATTTTTGGTATACTCGCCACTGGATCTCCATACCACAAAGACCAATTTCTCATGTCTATAATGGACTACCGATTAAATTCATGAGTAGAGAGGTTGAGAGACGAATGGTTGTGTTTATAGACACTCCAAAGTTCGTATTTTAGTAACAGACTATAGGAGGTGAAAACAAAACAGTGAGATAGACCTGGATAAAAATGGTCCAGTCCTGAAGTCCTTATTCAGGCAACATTCCTATTTTGACTTGAGTAGAATCTGTCTTATTAAAGACTTCAGTATAGGGATCAATGTGACTATAGGACAATATGTGTTAATTATTAGAACTAGCACCACATAAGCTCCTCTTTGGGACTCATGCTGGCAAAAGCAGGCACAGTGTCTGCACACAGGCAGCCTCTTGCATGTCTTTGTGGGATGTCTATGTGAGACCCACAGAAGCAGCTGTGGAGGACAGGGATGGGGCAGGCCAGTAGACTGATGCTTAAACTGGTGGCTGAACTTTGTGACTTTGTCCTCACCCATAACTACTTCACATCTGGGGACAATGTATACCTTCAAATCAGTGGCACTGCTACGGGTACCCGCATGGCCCCACAGTATGCCAACATTTTTATGGCTGACTTAGAACAACGCTTCCTCAGCTCTCGTCCCCTAATACCCTTACTCTACTTGCGCTACACTGATGACATCTTCATCATCTGGACCAATGGAAAAGAAGCCCTTGAGGAATTCCACCATGATTTCAACAATTTCCATCCCACCATCAACCTCAGCCTGGACCAGTCTACACAAGAGATCCACTTCCTGGACACTACTGTGCTAATAAGCGATGGTCACATAAACACCACCCTATACCGGAAACCTACTGACCGCTATGCTTACCTACATACCTCCAGCCTTCATCCAGACCACACCACACGATCCATTGTCTACAGCCAAGCTCTACGATAGAACCGCATTTGCTCCAACCCCTCCGACAGAGACAAACACCTACAAGATCTCTATCAAGCGTTCTTACAACTACAGTACCCACCTGCTGAAGAGAAGAAACAGACTGACAGAGCCAGAAGAGTACCCAAAAGTCACCTACTACAGGACAGGCCCAACAAAGAAAATAACAGAACGCCACTAGCCATCACCTTCAGCCCCCAACTAAAACCTCTCCAATGCATCATCAAGGATCTACAACCTATCCTGAAGGACGACCCATCACTCTCACAGATCTTCGGGGACAGGGCCGTCCTTGCTTACAGACAGCCCCACAACCTGAAGCAAGTACTCACCAGCAACCACACAACAAAAACACTAACCCAGGAACCTATCCTTGCAACACAGCCCATTGCCAACTGTGTCCACATATCTATTCAGGGGACACCATCATAGGGCCTAATCACATCAGCCACACTATCAGAGGCTCCTTCACCTGCACATCTACCAATGTGATATATGCCATCATGTGCCAGCAATGCCCCTCTGCCATGTACACTGGTCAAACTGGAAAGTCTCTACGTAAAAGAATAAATGGACACAAATTAGACATCAAGAATTAGAACGTTCAAAAACCAGTTGGAGAACACTTCAATCTCTTTGGTCACTTGATTACAGACCTAAAAGTGGCAATTCTTCAACAAGAAAACCTTCAAAAACAGACTCCAATGAGAGACTGCTGAATTGGAATTAATTTGCAAACTGGATACAATTAACTTAGGCTTGAATAAAGATTGGGAGTGGATGGGTCATTACACAAAGTAAAACTATTTCCCCATGTTTATTCCCCCCCACCCCTGTTCCTCAGACGTTCTTGTCAACTGCTGGAAATGGCCCACCTTGATTATCACTACAAAAGGTTTTTCTCCCCCCCACCCCGCTGGTAACAGCTCACCTTACCTGATCACTCTTGTTACAGTGTGTGTGGTAACACCCATTTTTTCATGTTCTGTGTGTATATAAATCTCCTCACTGTATTTTCCACTGCATGCATCCGATGAAGTGAGCTGTAGCTCACGAAAGCTTATGCTCAAATAAATTTGTTTGTCTCTAAGGTGCCACAAGTACTCCTTTTCTTTTTAAAAGGATCCAGTTGCTCTAATCACTACACTGCACACGCAGTGCAGAGGGATTGCAATTGCTACTCTACTCCAGAGGCTGGTGTAGATAGAATGGGGGGATGCGCTGCCGCCCGATACCCTGATTCTAGATACGGAGAGGTGAATTTCATCTCCCCAAACTCCTTGCACTTTATCTGTGTAAAGCTTATGTATGTGAAATGATCTTCACCCTACCCTGTTTTTCTTTTAAAAAAATCCTTAAAGATTTTGCTTGGTAACAGTAGGATTGGATCACTGATGTAAATCTTGTACTCTTTGCAGAGACTACATTTTTAGCTAAGGTTAACTGTCTGGAAGCAAACTGACTGTTTACCCTGTGGCTCTAACATGAATGTAGAGTTCAAATGTTTTCATATCATCAGAAGTATAAGCTTATATTGTACATATTTACAGACAGACAGGGACAAGAAGAAAAATATTAAAAAGCTTCCTGTGAAGACACCACTAAAAATGATAGGACTTTATAGAACTAAATTAGAAATACTGAAAATATGCTAGAGTGCCCAGTAGAAATAATATTACATTTATACACACATAAATTAACTGTTTTCAATACAACACCAGTACAGAATAAGTAAACTTCTAACAAGAGAAATTTTGTTACTAAGTCCAATCTATAATTGACTATATTTTCTTCATGCTTTTGCTTCTCCCATCACAGGAAAAGAAAATATTTTTCCTTTCACAGGCAAACTCTTGTGCAGATATTAGATTATCAAGTATTAAGCATGAAATTATGTAAAGGCAGCTGTGTAATTATGCCATTTCTGTTTGATTTTTGTAACAAAGTTCTTCTATGCAAAAAACCTTGAAAATAAGTATCAGTTCTCAGCTATTTTCCCCTTCCTTATTTTGAGCAGCAATTAGCAAAGCAAGCCTTTTACCCCTCCTTCCCTGTGCTGTCAAGCTGTTCAGAGCAGTTTGCAACCCTACAATAGTACTATTGTGAACAGTGTCTGGGCTTCCTTCCCACAGAGAGTTAAATGGGCAGTTCCTGCTGCCCATGATTGGTGTCCAGTGAAACAATACTCAACAGCCAGGTTTTATCTGCTCCACGCCAAAGAAGTGAAGCCAGGAAACCAAAGCCTTCATATCATGCTGAACCATATGCCAACCCTGCTGGCCCCAAAGGTTTATCACTAAGAATCAGGATCCATCATGTCCCCTGTGAAATTTCACTTCACATAGCTTCTGTGAAATGCATGGCTTTGCTGAAAATTGAACCTTTTTCACAATTGGCAAGAACAGATGGATGGTAACTGTGGCTTGTCAAATGGAAATTAAAAGATTTTTAATAGCCTGCATTCTTATATGTTTGAGAGGAGAAACATTCAGAAGGAAAGAGATAAATTTGTGACCCATATTTGTCAGATGGAATTAATCAGCAATTAAAATATTTTTAAAGTATTCCTAAAAAGAGTCTAAAAATGTATTGGGTATTAATTTTATTAGCAGGGCCAAGATTAGGATTCATGATCTCCTGACTCTTATATGGTAATTCCAATTATTGCAAAACTGATTTTTAATACTTGTTTTATAATGACTTCTTGAGTTTTTCTGTAAAATACGTGGCATAATACACAATGGTGTGTATATGGTTTTACTGGTACCATTTCAGGATGGCCTGATCACTTAATCAGCACTGTTACATCAACAAATCTATCTCTAAATAGATAGTTACATGCGCGCGCGCGCACACACACACACACACACACACAGGTTTAGATATATAGTTTTTTTTCCTTAACAGTTGTAAAACACAGAAGACAAGTGGGTATGTAGATACTACCTTTTTTCCCAGATTTCTTAGTAATATATATTTTTAAATCTCTCAGCTGGTGCAGGATAGTATGCTCTAACTGTTTTGATGACCATATGTAAAACATGCAGAAACAGATTTGACAATAGTCTCAACCAACTCTTCTGAACAGGGCCAGCTCTAGGTTTTTTGCCACCCCAAGCAAAAAAATTTTTGGCTGCCCTCCTTCCCCCCCTCCCCCTTTTTTTTGGCTTTTACACATTTGCACTTTGCAATTTTTTTTTTGACGGTTTAAAATAAAAAAAAATGAAAAAAGAGAATTTGTAGTTAGTGAAATAAAACAAATTTCCTACTAGTGTACTCATTTGATTTTAACAAAATCACAATTACAAACAATTTGGGTTCAACTATACACTGTAATGAAAAAAGTTCGTGTCTTCCAGTGCGCCCCGTTTCTCATAAATTAAAAGAATTTATATGAACTGAATTTTTCTGGTTTTTATACTTGCATAGACCTTTAATAATTCAGTGAAATCTAAATTTTTTGCAATGGTACTTTCAACTGAAATTAATGAGAGTCCTGACAAATGATTTTGAGACATGGTGGACCTCAAATAATTTTTTGGTAATTTCAGTTTTGAGAAACTGCGCTCACCAGAAGCCACTGATACTGGTAACGTTAAAAGAATGCGGAATGCTATAGCAGGGTTTGGAGTGAAAAAATAATTTCTTGCTATAAATTCTAATACTTTTAGAGGAGAAGTTTTAGGACTTATTAGCTCAGCTAAAGCTATTAATTCATCATACAATTCTACTGCATCAATGTCAGCAGCGTTATCAGTACTGAGCGCTAAATGTAGGTCTTGGCAGTACTTCATGAGGTCTTCTTTGGAAAACTGATTTTTAATATTTCCAATATCGTATACAAATTCAAAAGTTTCGCAATGACCATGCAACTGATAAAATCTTTCTTCAGTGGAAATTATAGCTACATCCAAAATACAACAGAAACATTTAACTTTAACCCTTTTTTTTTGATGGAGAATAGGATCATCATGAGCCTCATAACAAAACTGTCTTGTTTTTTTCGAGGACAAATGAATTGTTGAGGTGTAAACGTTGATTCAAAATCAAGATAATTTGCTATTGTTGTTGCTTCTTTGACCGTTTCTTCAAATCCTTCATCTGAATGGTATTTTTTTAAATATTCCAGTGTTTTATTCAAAATCGTCTTTGCCTCGGATACGTCTATGGTTATGTTCTGCATAACTTTGCTGGTCAAATTAATTTGATTTAGAATATTATGCCAAATAACTGTGCAACATGAAAATTGAAACTGTATCATTTTCTGAGCCAATGTTTCAGCTTCATGTCGAAATAAAGGATCATACGACAAGTCCTGGCTTATTTCGAATAGTGCATCGTAAATCTCTCCTGATGAACATCGGAATGGTCTAATAGCGTCTATCCTACTTTCCCATCTCGTTTGACTTAGAGGTTTGTGTGTGAGTTTTTGTTCAAGATGCTTCTTCAAGACTGCCCAACAGCGTGTGGAAGCACTAAAAAAGTTGTAAATGCTTGCACTCTGGTAAAATACGAAACTGCATCTTTAGATGATTTGGCGGCATCACTGACAACCAGATTGAGCAAATGCGCATGGCAAGGAACGAAAAAAGCTCGATTTAAATTCAATATTCTTTGCTGTACACCTGCATGTCGTCCTCGCATGTTTGAGCCGTTATCGTACCCTTGGCCACATATATTTTCTAAAGGTATTCCATAGTGTTCCAGTCTCTGTAGAATTACATCTGAGAGGGCTTTCCCAGTAGTTTCGTTCACTGGTATAAATTCTAGAAAGCGTTCACAAATTTTCACTTCTGCATTTTCATCAATTTTTACAAATCGTAAAACTATTGACATTTGCTTGGTTTTGCTCAGATCTTGAGTACAATCAACTATAATTGAGTAATATTTGGCATGTTTCAAATCCGATAAAATTTCATTACGCACTCCATTAGAAATTAATTGTATTCTCATTTTGTGTATTTTTACCCAAATAATGGGTGTGAATCTGTCCATCTTTTACTCTTCATACATGCTCAGCCAAAACACTATCAAATTTTGCCAACAACTCAACCAATTTCAAGAAATTTCCATTGTTATTTTCATATAAAATATCCGAGGATCCACAGAATGCAAGACATTGTTTGGCTAGGAAATTAATGATTGCCAGTAAACGTTCCAACATAGCTTGACTACGTAGAATTTCTGAATTTAGTAGACATTGCTGTACCGCAATCGATTGTTGTACCGGAACGTAATCTGTTTGACAGCTCAATCCAATTTGTCAACGAGTGTAAATGATTTTTTGATGTTTCATGTTCTTTCAAAAGCTGATGCAAATTTCACCAGTCATTAAAACTTGCAGTTGCCAGAAGAATGTCCGAGTTACAGAACAGTCTGCAGCAAAAAAGCAAAAACTACATCTTTGGTCTGTGAATACACTAACCACAATCTATTAATTTGTTCCCCATTTTTCATTTTTTTCTTCATACTGGATGACATAAATCGACGATTCGACTCATTAAATGGATATTCAAATGTAGGATCTAGTTTTGAAGGACCATTTTTCACAGTAATCATTCGCATTGCATCAGTAATTATTGTTGGCCATGTACTTGGATCCGATCCTATGTCAGTCTCTCCACCTTCCAATAATTGTACTTCAGTTTTAGATTTGGATAACAGTTGTTCGTTTCTGGACTCTTCAGCTGAAGTAGTAAACCTTTGGACGGATTGTGATTGTTCGTCTTTCTCAGTTAGCGAAGATAATCTTTGGTCGGATTGTTGTTCATCTTTATCAGTTGATAAAGATAATCTTTGGTTCGATTGGTCTTCATCACTTGATGAATAATCACTTAATGCATTGCTTGGAGCTTTCTCCTTGATTGTCGACTTTTTAAAAATACTTATATGAAGTACGAGATAGTTTTTCTAATTCTTTTTGCTATTTCTCTCTTTGTTGCCAGTAGGCAACACTGGAAAGTCGTTTTCGTTTCTGTCCGGGAAATTTAGCCCTATAACCACTGACGCGACACTGAAATTGGCACAAATGGCGCCGATATGGTGGTACAGTACACACAAGTAATCGTGATTCCTGATTTAATCAATAACCCTTAACGTTAACACATTTACGCATGTTCAAATCGAGTGACCATGTCACAGCGTGACACGGTATTTTTCACGTCACGCTCCTATCGCACTACTGAACTTGGCCGTAGGTAAGGCGCTAGTCATTGGGGCGAGAGTTCTCCCTACGAGCTGGGACACACACTGGACCCAGCGCTGCCTGGAATTTTCCCAGAGCTGAGGCCACCCAGCTGGAACTCTGAGCCCGAGGGGCATGCAATAGAGAGAGCTCCGGGGCTGGGCTTTGGCCAAGGAAGAGACGCTGGGCTGGCTGGCTAGATGCTGTCCCTCTCTGCCCAGTCACTCACCCCCTGCAGGAGGGAGGCAGGAGGAGACCCCAGGCACCGGCGCGCTGTGCGGGGCTGGGGAGGTACGCAGCAGCCTCTGGGGCTCCAACAGGCAGAAGCTCCCCAGGTATCCTGGGGACCATCCTGCCCGGCCCGGCTCTTACCTTGCAGCAGATCTGGCCTGAGGTGGACACTTTTTGGACGAGTTTCTGGGGGCCCTCATGCTCCCCCCTCACTGTCCGAGGACTCATCTCCCGCCACCAACACTCCCAACGCTGGTGGTTGGGGCTGCTGCTGGATCCTGGCCCCGCTCATTCTTGCCTTGGCCCTGGCCATCTTCTCGGACTCCTGCTGAGAGAGAGCACACAAGTTCGGCTCAGCCCTCCCCTTCCCAGATAGGAGGCAGCGGCAGCGACAAACTGAGGAGGAGCCCGCAGCCACTATGTTCCCGCCCAGCCACTATGTTCTGCCACCACCCCATGCGTTCCGCGGCCGGGGCAGGGCCGTGCTACCGGCTCCCGACTGAGGGGGTGTGGCTGCTGCCCATGGGAGAGTGACGGGGACACACTCCTCACTGAGCCGGCTTCTCTTGCCCTGCCGCACAGCCAATCGGAGCACCCAATCAGAGCAACAGGCTGGTTACCGCCCCCCGGGGCAGTCAGGATCCAGCCCAGGACGCTGCCTCAGGTCGGAGCTGGGGCCCCAGCATTATGCTGCCCCTGGTAATTTTCTGCCCCAAGCACCTGCTTGCTTTGCTGGTGCCTAGAGCCGCCCCTACTTCTGAAATCACTGTTATATTCTACAAGACTGCTGTCTGTTAATTTTGCTTGTAAAAAACAAAAAAAAGCCATGATTCATAGAATCATACAAAACAGGACACACACATCTTTTGCATACCCATAACTTTTCTAATTTTTACGATATTAATCCATATTTGAATTGTATGTGAAGTCCACATCTATTATTGCTGACGAAGATGACCTGCAAAGGATTAAATCAATATTTATACTGTTTTTTGCTTCTCTATGATGTGTAAAAGAAGGCCTCTTTTTTTTTTTCATTTTTTTATTTTTAAATTCTGATTGGGTTTGTTTTAAACCTGAGAAATATCAGGAATATCAAGTCTAGTTTTCCCCGGTTTTGTTGGAGAACTTCTGGGAGGCATCGGGGATGTTTGTATAAGCTATAACATTTAAAAAGGAGAAGAATGTTAAAACTTTAACAGAAGGCTTTTGTTACCCCAAAACGTTAAATTAATGAGGTTAAACAGGTATCAACAAAAACTGTAATTTCCTGCTAGCTACAATGACATCATACTTCATAAGACTGAATTAGTCATGTTGTCTTACAGCAAGAGAAAATCCCATATTTGTTTTTATAAAAGCATTTCAAGTATATTTTACAATGGTGTAATTAAATATTGATTACGCCACCGAGTTCAAGAACAGTATATTTAAATTTCAGGCTTTAAAACAGGAGTGAGAGACTAACAGGTATAAATGAGACCTCTCCAAGGCAAGCACTAACTCCTCACTATTAAGCCTATATATGCAGTTATAATTCCAGATCTTGTATGGGGGTCCCAGAGAACAACAGGATTCAGAACTACCTTACTGCTTTTCAGGGCACTCCACAGAAATTCTGTTTAAACAAAAATTCTCCTGACATAAAACAGTAAATACATTGAAGGAATTCTGTGTGTTGAATAATATATATCAGATATAGGCAGGTAGATATGGGAATGAACTGAAATATTCATTTTTCTAACGTAGGTGGGCAAAGTCAATCCATACAAAAATTGAGACAAGAACAATCTACAGTACAACACTCCATCAACTATATGAAAGTATGTGGCTCTGAAATATTTTTTTCTGTAATAGAAAGTGACCAGTGATGCCAGTAGCCCACCTTGAAAGAGTTTCATAATACAGCATTATGAGTGGCAAATTATGCTAGCACAGACAGGTCACTTTTGCCTCATTTATATTTGGCTCTTTCATCTCTTTCCAACATGTCTCCTGAAACTGGATAACAGAAGAATTGATAACAAAGCTGTGTTACTAATTCAGAAACAATTATTGACAACCTATGTTTTTGATGCTAAAATTGTTACACTAAACTAATACTGATCTAGCTAATGAAAAGAAACAAAAGCTTGTGGAAAAAAGTCAGCATTTTTGAGTTTGGGGAGGGGCAGAATTTTTAGTTTTTGATAATTTCACTTACTGTTACCATTCTAATACCCTTTGTTCTGAAGAAAGAAATACGCAATGAAGAAAGTGAAGTATTTATGTGTCCTTACAAAAATACACATATGCTTGATACATACATCCCCAACTCAGCTATTGCAGTTATCTGAAGTGACTAGGTGACAAACACCAAGACAAGAGTTTAAAAAACAATCACAAATGTTGGTTCAATCACTGGTCTCTAGTGGTCAAAATCAAGGCATTTAAAGTGATGCTTTGGAATTATTCATTGCAAAAAAATTCTATTCTTTCAACAGGTTACTAATAGATGATGTCTGAGAACAAGCTTGTACTACCCTTAAGGTCCAATTGTTACTCAGAACACTGCCTAATCTTGCTCCCCAGTGTTGCATTTTAACTCTAATTGCATGATCAAGCCAATAAATTGGACTCAAGGGACAAAAAACACTATCAAGTACCTACCCTGACAAAACTAGAGGTTGCAAGAAAATGCATTTCAAATACAAGTAAGGCAAGACATGACAAGCGAGGGAGAGGTTATCAAAGCTTGAAAGACAGTCATCAATACTGACAGATTACTGTAATTCTGGCTGTCAGGATGATCGATTTAAGCAGCATATGCCAATCAATACTTTCCTCATTTACTGAACAACATTAGATATATAGTTAGGTAAGATGTCCCTGAGATAAGACTCAAACTACATTTAACGAACATAAATAGCACAATTTATGCTTTGGAATTTTAGTCTTTTTTTTAAAAAAAATGGGAATAAAACATCTTACACAGCAGTACAATTATCCATACAAAATTTAGTTTACATAGTTTTTTCGTTTTTGAATTTTCACTATTTATAGGACTACTGTATCATCCGTAATATATTTTAGAAATAGCTGAGTTTATAACATAAGATCCTAAAGTGATTTGTTTGATTTTAAATATATGATTTCTTATGAATTAAAAGACATTTTCCTTTTCTTGGGTTTTCAAGAGGTTTGCTGTTCTGAGTACTTGACTTGACTTTGGTTTACAGAAACCAAAATCCTTCTGATATATTTCCTTCAGTATTCTTTTTATAACTACTCATTATTGTTTAAATGTCCTTCTGAAATCAATGACAAATGCATACATTAAACCAGTTTGCTCATAATAAAAAAACTATACAAAAATGGTTTGAACTTTTATTAGAGTTAAATGTAAAACAATTTTAACCCCACCTCTGCTCTCTAATATTCAGGTAATCTTACTTTAATGTAGAAAGCTGTACACTATGCTCGTTGCTTTGAAACTGGAATACCTGAATAAACTATTAAAAATAATCTGATATACAATTAGCATACATCTCCGGATACTCCCAATTTTTAAGGGTAAATAAATTCTTATATTTCACATGTGAAACTAACTTATTTAATCTTGAACTGGTTAGAAGATGAGGAGTTTTTTTAGTACAATTTAGTTCTGCAATAATTGTCAAATCTACCCATGACAATGTGCTAGTGAGTCTGGATAGAAAATGCATAACTGTTGTGATTTTTTGCTTGGACTTGGGAAGCAATTTCCTTCATGGCACAGTGGGAGGAACTTTGGACATCCGGCCTTCCTTTGGCGCACTCAGCAGGGATCATCTGTTTGGATCATGTAGCATAAATCTACATACACAATCTCTTATGGTTAGGGATGGTGTGAATATTCACCTAAAATAACAGTATTGGAAATGCCCAGATATCTGTCTGGGGCAAAAAATCATCAACACTGAACACCTAAAATTATCTCTGTTGTCCATTCCTCCCCATCTGTGCAGTGCCAGATCTACCTTTTTTGCCGCCCCAAGCAGTGAAGCAAAAAACAAACAAACAAACAAAAAAAACCAAACAGTTGCCGCAGAAGTGCCGCTGAGGAAGGAGTACCGCCCCAAGAACGGCTGAAGTGCCGTCCCTTCTGATTTGCCGCCCCAGGCTCCAGCTTCCTTAGCTGGTGCCTAGAGCTGGCCCTGCATCTGTGGTGGGGGAGAGTCAGAGATGTACATTTTAGTCCAGGTATTTATGCCCTAAACTACATTGTACTTTTGAAATCCCACAGCCAAATCTTGGATGCTCTGGGTTTTCAGAAATATGGTGCAATTTGATGAGTGTCCTAGAGGTGTAAGGTAGTTTGAACAAAACTGCAGCAGCAAAATTCAGTGCAGGGGCAACGACAAGAGGATGTGTATTTCCCCATTTTCAGGAGAGGCCACAGTGATCAGTGGTAGCCTGCAAAGCTATCCCTAGGGTATGACGAATGGGGGCAACCGCCCCGAGCTCTGCGCTTTGGGGGTCCCCGTGCTTCCCGAGGAAGCGGGAGGGGAGGCGGGCAGGGAGGAGCCACCCCTACCAACCTCCCACTCCCCCCAGCACCTCCGGCCTGCCGACAGGCCCCACTGATCAGCCCTTCCCCTCCCTCCCAGTGCCTACAGCTGATCAACTGTTTTGCGGCATTAGGAGGCACTGGGGGGAGAGGGAGCAATGGTGTAGCGTGCTCGGTGGAGGGGGCGGAACTGGGTGGGGAAGAGATGGGGCAGGGGCCTTGGGGAATGGGTGGAGTGGGGGCAGGACCTGGGCAGAACTGGGGGGAGTCCCCCCCAGCAGACAGCAACTCGCACCTATGTCCCAGGCCCCACACCTCCCTAGGGACAGCCCTGGTAGCCTGGGAACTCTTCTGTCACTATTTGGGGATATATATATATATATGAAAGAGAGAGAGAGTGAGCGCGCGCAAGCAACGCTTATGACATTTATATTAGGTATTCAACGACTGATGCAAAATATATGATATTAATTGAATACAAAATGCTGATATTTTTCTTTCCTAGACTGGAGAAATAGGGTGGTTGGGGTAGGAGGAAAAAAGAAACTGGCATTAGTGAACCAGTTTCCTGCCTTCTACTTTTATATTTCTATGTTAGTAGTACCCATGTTTAAGAAGAAACCTATGATTAGAATTGTGAATAATAAGCAATTCCAGATCATACAAGACAAAAAACCCCAGATTATTGCAAGTTGTAGTTAAAGTTGTTCAATTCGTAGAATTAAAAATACAAAACGCAGAAAAAAATAAAGTGCTATAATATATATTTGTTAAAAGGTTATTGAAGATACTAATTTAAGACCCATTATTCCCCCTACTTTGGTTTCTCTGGCATAGAGGAGTTTCCTGTGTTGTGTCATGGCCTAAACGCACAGATTTCTCATTATCCAACTAAGTCAAGGCAATCCAATGTAGTCTACGTGCAGCTCTCTGTAGTCTCCTGACAGAATGGCTCCTGATGGAGCCGGATTCACAGTGCAAAGGAAGAACCTCAAACTCAGTCTGCAATAACCTGAACCATTTTGCACAGAAGTATGCCATGTTGTGTGGCTGGCTACTTTGCTCACCAGCTCCCAATCTGTGGATTTAGATTGCTGCAGAGATTCTGCAGGATCTAGGAAAAAGGAGAGAGCATCCTGTGGAGCTTGCACGAACCCAGTGGTTCTCAAAAACTTTAGCAACCCGAGGACCCCCATTTTGATTTAAAATTTTTTTGTGGACCCCCAAGTCCCCTGCTCAGCCCCAGGTCCCACCCCCACCCCCCCCATCCCCCAAGGCCCCACCCCCACCCCACCTCTTCTGCCCCTGCTCCACCCCTGCTCCTCCTGTTCCCCACCTCTTTCCACCCCATCCCCGCTCTTCCTAGCGCCTCCTGCACACCGGGGAACAGCTGTTCTGCAGCGTGCAGGAGGCACTGGGAGGAAGGGAGAGGAGCTGATCCGTGGGGCTGGTGGCCCCGGATATGATTCCACCCGCTTCCCTGAGTGCACCCCCTTCCCACTCCTTCCCAGCACCTCCTGCACGCCGCTGAACAGCTGTTCCCCGGCGTGTAGGAGGCGCTGGGAGAGAGGGTGAGAAGTTGATCAGCAGGGCCTGCAAACCCCCTGAAGTACTCTCGTGGACCCCAGTTTGAGAAACACTGCACTAACCTATTCTGAACCTTGATCTGTTGGTTTCAGTTCCACTTGTGGAAGCAGAAGAGCTCTTAGTCACTATTTTCTCCCCCCAGACATTTTTCCAGAGCTTGAGAATAATCTTTCATTTTTATATTCTGATTTAAAAATACACATCTTAGAAGTGACAAGATTAAAAAGAACTGGCTGTAGAAAGCAGAAAAGGATAACATTGCTCTCTAATACTTTTACTTTAGTAATAAAGACAATTAAAGTATCAAGTTCGGTGGAAGAGGAATACCTCTATGAGCCACTAATGTTCAATTGGTATAATACCCTTCAGTTCACTGTTCAAATAACTATCTTAAGGTTATTTTTTAAATCTCCCTTCTGACTATTCACAAATCACAGCCTGAAAACTTAACAGATCAATATGAACTTTTCTTAATTAAATGAAAAAAATCTGCCCCAGAACTTGAATGGTACAAAATTTTTCAGTTTATGATATATTGTTACTTCACACCATTTTTAATTTTAAGATAAAAATAAGATGGAATTTCAAACATGGAAAGATTATCTGAAGGCAGATGTTAGTCTAAGAGGCACAACAAATATGAGCTCTGTTTTCCTGTAAAGCTCTCTTCTGGGCAAATCAGTAGAAAGCATATCAAATAAATCAAGTAAGCCCCTCTTCATTAGAAGTTTGAATTTTACAAGTAACTTCAAAGTATTTTCAAGCTTGAAGTGAAACCTCAAAACATTATCTCATGAATAAAACAAGTGATGGAAACTATAAGGACTCAAAATGAATATGAAAAACAAAAGATGTAGGGAGAAGAGTAATGTGTTGGTGTACAAGGAAGATTTTTTCCGTTCTCATTAAAACAATTATGTTGAAAGGCTAAAGGTTTGATAACAATGTTTCAACTACTAACTCTTCAGGAATATACTATAAAGAAAATGTAAGACCAGTTAGTGTCCAGGCAGAAACCAGGTGTTTATAAATAGAAAGACTAGGAAACACTATTTTCCTAACTATTTAGCAACCCTGCTTTATATATCTTAGCTTATTGATATTGTCTCCTTTTCCTTTAAATTTTAGGCAGAATTCTTAATGGACATTAGCCCAAAATCTCCAAAAACATTTTTCATGATTGTCACTCTCTCCTAGCAGAGAGCTGCAAGAGCAAGATCATGTTATAGTTCAAGACCTATATGCACTGGCAGAATGGTGTGGAAAGATTCATACAGTGCCTATTTCCAACACACTTAGAGTTGCTAGCACTGCAAGCCTCTTACGAGCAAAGTTTATCAAAGTAAACAAATTATTTATATTGAATGGCAAAGTTTTTGAGTCAAGAATAGAACTACCCCCTTTTCTGTAAACCTACATGCATGTTTTCTGAAACATTCTCTCCATGAAAGCTTATTTTTAAATAATGGAGGCCCCCACCTTTCCTCTTCTAAGCAAGCAGGTGAGTTATGGGCTAACTCAGCAATCCAACAGCATTACATGTACTACCCCATGGATATAAAGATCCTAGATTGATCATTTGCTCTGATGGTGGCTGTAGCATACTAACAGTATGCTTAGCTGTTGGAGAGAGTGTGCCTTTCATTATTTTGCCAGCTACTTTTTTGGTGGGTCCAAGAATGGCATTAGTGGCACTAGAAGGTGCTATAACAAGTCTTACTTATCCAAAAGACTGACTTTTTGACACAAAGATTTGGGGAGTGGGCAATAAAGCATGGAAATTCAGGGAACCAAGGATTTTTGGAGATCTAAGAAATTGAGGGGGATTGAGGGAACAACTGTAAAATAAGACTCTAAATTCCTGATTGACCCAAAATGAGATTTTTAAAGGCTTCTGTATTGGTACTATGAATTAGAACAAACATCCTCTGACTTTACCAAATTCAGATTAGCTCACTGAACTGTATGGAAATCCTCGATCACATATTCTCACTAAAAATCCACAAATGAGCAAGACCACTTAATATCATCACATTCTATGTACTGAACCTACCTACTGATAGGAAAATCAGAAATGGTGGAGAGTTTGAACATTCCATTGTTCATGAGACATAAGCTAAACACCAGAAGAAAAAATGATCTATACTTGTATCATGCAAATACTGAAGCCACGTGGACTGAGAGCATCTTGCTGGGCTGAGGGGTTAGCGGGTGGTGTCTCCTGCAGCTGCTGCTGCCGCTGGCACCTTGCACACTGGAAGGCAGATACATTAGTCCTAGAATGTTAAAGGCCTTCTTCCCTACTAGCTGAGAAGGGGCTACCTCAGGTCAATTAGGGACACCTGAGTCCAATTAAGGTCTGCCTGAGACCTTTTAAAACCCCTCCTCTGGTGAGAGAAAGGGGGAAGAGAGAGAAGCAAGCTCCTTCCAGGCTAGTGGCAGCAGAGAAATAAGCTGCTCCAGGAGAGGCTGTGCTCCTTCCCATATGGGAAACAGACAAATCTGAGTGCCTGCTAGGGGAAGGACTGACACCCCAAGGCAAGCAGCAGGACGACACCCTGCACCAGCGAGGAGACAGCGAAAGGTGCCCTCCTGGGTTTTTGTGTTTATGAGACTGTTTCCTTTTTGTTTGGTGGAGGATCACCCCCTCAGGCTGACGCTGAGGCCTATCCTGAAAATATGACCAAAGGAGCACAGAAGGGGGAAGGCAAACCCTGCCCTGAGTGGGGCTGATTACCTGAGGACCCACCAACACCAGAAGGGGAACTGCTAAGTCTGGCGAGATGAAGGACGTGCCATGCCACATTGACCCAAGATTGTCTCTCTAATCCTGAGACCAACACAGCTATAACAATACTGTAAATTACAATGGTAGGTATTTATAGACTGTGCTCAAGTCACCTCTTAATCTTTTCTTGAAGCTGACTAGACTACTGAGCTCCTGTAGTTTCTCACTACAAAAATATTTTCCAGACCCTGAATCATTCTTGTAGCTCTTTTCTGAACCCTTCCCAGTTCTTAAAAAAAAATATTTTTTTTTAAGTGTGGACACCAGAACTGGAGACAGTATTCTAGTAATAGTCTCATAAATGCCACATACAGAGGTAGTACCAGCTTCCAGCTCTTACTTGATATTCCTCTGATTACACATTCAAGGATCATGTTCATGCTCTTAGTTACAGCACTGCACTGGGAATTCATATACAGTTGGTTATCTTCCATTAGAATAGCAAAAACATTTTCAAGGGTGATACCTATAATAAAATTCCAATTGCAAAGCAGTTACAGAAATCTACACACACACACGAGAGTCATAACATTTTGAAACAGTAAAACACAAAAAGTTAATGAAATCAAACTACATGCACCTAGACAGCGACACCAGACTCTTCCCTTCAGTCACCATTACTCTTTCAGGTTCCAATCCTGCAAAGACTTGCACATAGTAAGTAGTCCCAGCAAGCATGTATGTGGTTGAATAACTGGGGCTCTCGAGACCTCCACCTTGGCTTATCACTAAAAAGCCCCTTCCGGAGACGGAGAAGTACACAGCTGGGTATCACCTGACCAACAGTAATCCAAAAATGAACTTCCAGGTAGCATATACTACATACTGAATGATGGCATGGCATGGTGGGATGAATATCAGACTGGAGTCAGACTCCTGTGTTCTAATCATGGCTTTGAAATCAACTACTATAGTGGTTTTGAACAACTTTAACATCTCTCTCTCTCTCTCAATTTCTCCAGCTTCAAAACGGAGAGAATACTCAACTACAGGGCACAGCTGCCAACTTTCACGTGGTAAATAAGCACCCCGACTTTCACAATAAGCCAAAAATCAAGCAAATCCCATTTCAAAACAAGGCCATAACAAGCCAATCCCTAAGAACCCCAACACTCTATATGACTAGATCCCCCCAGCGTGCAGTCTGGGCCTGTGGTGGGCCTGCTGTGCACCCGTGACTCTCTCCCCCTCTTTGCCCCCCCCTTCCCATGTTTGCCAGGAGCGGATCAAAAAAAACAAGCAATAAGCTACAAGCCACACAAGCAAAACCTACAAGCCAAAAAGTAGCCAACAAGCAACTCACAAGCCAATTAAGCCAAAACCAAGCCCAATTTCTGCGTTTTTTTCGCAGATTAGGCATGTCTGCTACAGGGTTTGAAGAACGCCTCTGACACTCATTTGCCAGAACACTCATCTAATCTGTCATGACTTGCTCCCTCAAAATCCAGTCTAATTTAATTACTATTGCCCCATCTTCAATGTCATTAATAAATCACAATGCTGCTCACAATTAAATCTGCCCCTCCTGTCCAAACAAACAAACAAACAAAAATAAATAAATAAAAATCAATTTGGTTCCTGCTACTTCTTTGCAGGGTTCTGTTGTGCTGCAACTGCCCCACTGCTGGACATTCAGAAGGTCCTTGACCTATCATAAACCTCTCCACCTGGGCCCTCTGCTCCTCCCTCCTGATTACCCTCTGAAAATTCAAGGCTCCAACTACTCTGGTCTCTTTCATCCTCTCCCCTCCTAAAAATGGACTAGTATGCCTGAGCCACTCTACTCCCTCTTTCTCCTTTCCCCTCCTTCTAAAGGAGCAGCAACAGGGCTATTCTGTCCTCCTCTTCTCCACAGAAGCAGGCAGGGGATTCACAGCCCAATTCACCAGGGCAAACATTTTATTCATCCTGGGAAGGAAGGTATTTGAAGCCCTGCTCACATCCTTCACAGAGGTATCATGAAGATTAGATAATGCAAGTGTTTGCATTTACAGTAGTTAAAGACTTTTATCGTCAAAGTATTATGAAGAGCAGTGAACACAACACATAATCTGAGCATAGGCAGATGACAATTCACACTATGTCACCAATTAATAATGCAGTCATTTAAAACTGGTACTCAGTACAGTACATTGACACTTAATGTGCATGCTAAATGGGGTCACAAATTCCAACAACATACAGAGGATATCTTTCATACCAAAGCAATGCTAATGATTTAAAATGATAAATGTCCATATTTTAATGATGACCACTGTATATAATAATGATGTATGATAATATGTAGATAAGCAACTACAATTAGGAGCACAGAATCTGCAATCTTTACAGGAGTTCTTGCAGCATACACAACCTTCAGGTCCTGAACAAATTCAGGGCACAGAATTTAAAACCTGCAGATTACATCTCTGGGATTTGTTACATGCAAAAGTACTCCTCACAAAAGCTCGGATACACTGCTACTTTGCATAGCACATAGAAGGTTATTTCAAGGCAAGTAACTTTCAACTGTCCACCCAGCATGGTTCAGTACACACGTAAACCGCAGATCTTTTTGAGGTCAAATGACGGCAACACATTTGAAATTCCTAGTCCAAGCCACTTTGAGAGAGAGCCAAAAAACAAAAACAAAAACCCATCAAACAAAAATTCAAACACAAAACTCAGACCTCTCCAAAAGTGAAATAATGGTGCATCTGCATATCTGTCAACAAAAAGAGACTGCAGAAATGTCATTAAATGTGATCAATGTGATACCATCATCCATCTATAAATCTATATCATCATATCAAATGGGACAATAAAAGCAAAATTACACAACTACTACAAAGTCAATTTCTCAAAGAATACAGAACATTTAAGTAATAGTCTATCGGCTGACAAATGCAAGGCAATAAATCTACACTGCAGGTAGAAGTTAACATACAGAGTTGAAAAAAAATCTTAATTCAAATTTAACTCTCCTGTTCATTACTTAAAATAGCATACATTAGCATACATAAATACAAGAGCATACATTTACTTGGTCAAAAACAATAATAGGAGAAGTCAATCTTAGAAAGGGGAGAAATGTAAAAAACAACAAACCATTTACTATATAATGATATATATGGATAAAAGTACGTAGCTATATTACATCAAGTGGTATTAATTTTTTTCTTTTTTTAAAGTGGACTAGTTTACCTCATGTTTTTATTTTCACTTCGTGCTGTTCTGTAATCTTATTTTCTTGGGAGCGCCTTGTTCTGAAGTTTACAGAAATATAAAATTCCAACAGGAAAAGGCTATAAACTTTTCAGGCATCTCTATAAAGACATGCCTATGTAACTGTGATGATGGCCTGGTGCTCTTAACTGTATTATACAACTATGTATCGGGTACCACAATAATCAAGCTAATAAGCAGCAATAATAGAAAGTAATGTTTCTCTTTTTGAAACAAATACAATCCCACTGGGATTGAAAAACAAAATTACACAATGTTAATGAATAAATATCTACTTTCACTAAAGGAACAAGCTGCTAATAATACCACAAATCAGCTATTTTTGGAAAAATCTGTATATGAAATGGACTTGTATGTGAAACCATCATTCCTTATTTAAAAGCACAAAAGGGTCTTCATTTGGGCAATTTTAAAGCATTAATATGAAGTTTCTTAAAAAATATCAGTTTAAAATATATTCCCTGAATTAAGTTGATAGAAATCTAAGATTTAAACAAAAACATGAGAAAAATGTCTTTAGCCCTAAAAAGTCAATGTATGTGAAAACTGTACAGGTGAAAAGGATACAAGTTTTGGTATAATGGAATCAGTGATTTCAGCGCTCGGCTTGCATTTATAGCTGTTGCACGAACCATAATTGGAAGAATTTTTCCATTAACAATAGCGCCATCGAAGAGTGGACCAAAGAATGGAACCTGAATCAGAAATTAATAAATTCAACCCTAATATGAAATCTCTGCTATAACAATTGGAAATCAACATTAACAATGGAGAGCGCATCATTTTTTCCCCTCCTCCTCATCTCTGGTTAATCAGAACAATTATTTGTGATAGACCTATTATTTCATGAAAATACACAGCCATATAACTACATGATAACCTTGGTAACAGGTAATTTTTCTGCACATTCTGTTTTAAGTAACCATTTGAATATTGTGTCTCATACAGGCTTATTTTCAACACTTTCTGCCAAAAGCCTAATAGTACGTCATGTATGTGACACTTGTGAAGTTCAAAGGCTAGGTGAGGGGAAATGACTACCCACTTTAAAAACAATTACATCTTTAGATACAGCATGCATCTATAGCGTGGAACCATCTAAATGTGCACATGACGGTCATCTATTATTGGATCTTCATCCACCACTCTTTCCCCCCATTTGTTGCTCTCATTTTTTATATCACATCTACAATTAGACCTGTATGCTTTTTGAAGCCATATGAATGCCACTACCATGCCACATTCAGTGCCATATTGTTGACTTCCCATTTCTCTCATGTAGCATATTAGTATTAATATTTATAGTAAACAAAATCCAGTGTAGTGAAATACAAATCTGTAAATCCATGCCACTGCCATCACACCTATGAATTAAGCGATCCAACCATTCACTGCTGCTTCTATTCCAACAGCTGCTCAATCCACATTGAATGGTTGATCTGGTGCCGTTAAAGAGTACTGCTATGAGAAAGACAGGGAGGCAACCACACTAAGTCCCCAGTTCAACAAAATATTTAAGCATATGCCTTACTTTAAGCAAGGCAAATAGTCCCATTAAAACTAACATGCTTAAATACCTTTCTGGGCCTGAATTCCTGTGTGGCAGTCTAAAGGAAAGGTAGAAATGGCTGAGAGAGAGTAAGGCAAGGAAACCGGTAATAGTGAATGGAGCAAGGAGGAAGAGGTAGCCAGCTCAGTACATAGATCTAGGATTTGGATTCATGTGCTAATACAATACAATAAAAATCTAACAAACCAGACTAATTTAATTTAATCTAATCTCAGAGTTCAAGTGACTACATAAAATACTCTAACCTTTGTTCTTGCAGTTTATATTAGTTATCAGAACTGCTTGATGGGATTATGGCCCTTTTGTTCACAGTTGCTTATTTTCCTCTCTACACTGCACCCAGTATACATGACTTCTATCTTGTAGCTATTACTACTGTCATTATTAAAGGAGGATTACCTTGTTGGATTAATATATCACACCATAAAAAACAGCAACATATCTAGACAACCCAAAAGTTAGTCAACACATGAGGGAAAACAAAAAATTTTACCTCTGGTTTTTTCATGATCTGGATACTGAACATGTGGTTTTTCATTGGATAGATAACAATAAGAACATCACCGAATTCTGTAGGAATTATTCCTCTTCTGTAGTCTCGAGTATGCTCTGACCAGACAATGTGCACTTCATCATTTCCTAAATGTCTTAGCTGGAAAAAGAAGGGAAAAACTATTATTTTATTTAATAATAATAATAATTATTTTAATAATTTTATTTATTTATTTATTTTAAAAAATTATTTTTAAACAGCTGAGTACACAGTACTGCAGCTGTACAGATATAGCCAAGGCTTGTATTCCAAATGACAATGAACTGAAGAAGAATTTGTGGGGTGCAGAGAGAGGACACATCCAAACCACATTGCAATGTCCCTGATTTAAATGCAAGTCAAAGCAAACATTCACAATTAGGTCTGTGTTTAGTATGTTGATGTTAGGTATGACTTTTTTAAAATGAACAGCTGTGACAATATAGAATATTTCCAAGTTAAATCTACTATTTTCCCTAATAAAATTGGTAGAAGATGCTTAGTGGCTTGTATTTGATTTACCAAAATACCTTCAATCCTCACACCAAGATTAATAGGGACTAAGTCTGTAAGTGTGAAACCTTTCTATATCAATTCTCAAAGCAGTTTGAATGCATCTGTGGCTACAAGATTTGTATTTGAGGAATTTGGAACTTTGCTCCTCTTGTCAGATTGGAAATGGGCTACCATCAAATAAAATAATCATAGAGAAGAATGTAATCTGGATTTTCCATGGCCCCAAAACCACTGAAACTAAGTATGTATTTTTTCTTGAAACCTGAATACCTTTGCAAATTTTCAATGGCCAGAAGTTTTGTGATAAACAACTTATTCAAAATGTGCACCACTGAAATCATTCTGAACAATAATATACTAGGTCAGAAGAAATACTTTTAACTCATTTAGGGTGTGACTTTCAAAACTGCTCACGATTGGCTGAATTCTTCCATTAAGTCAGTGGTAAACTCCCATCATCTTTCGTGAAAGTAGAATTAGGTCAATGATGAACACTTTTGAAAATCTCAACCTTATGCTCATCTTCTGTTAAAATGTATTCTTTCCTGAAAAGTCATTGCAAAAATGGCATGAGGTGGCTCCATGTTATTATTTCTCAATGGATTTCCTGATCCAATGAGTTCAGTGTACAGATAAAATGATGTTTCCTCCCACTAAGTGACAGCCCTGAAAACTCAACCTGGCATCTGAAAAAGCAAACTGCTTTCCCTCTCATACTTCATCACCAATAACAAAGGTTGTATGTGACAAATTAAGTCTCCAGTTACACCTGTTCTATCCCAAAGTATTCCACAGATGACATCTGTTGGCCCATTGCCTTCAGTTAGCTTACACAGCATTACGTGATTGGAATTTAGTAAACTATTCTGTTGATACTCAAGGAACAGAATCCAACTCACTCTTTGAACTGTGCCGGCTCTGCATGGATAATAAGAGTAAGAAGTAGTCAGCAGATACTACCCTGAAAACACACACACACACACACACACGTTAAATAAGGGCCTCTTTTACAGTCATTTTAAGAGCATATCTGTACTTTTATTTAAAGTAAAACCTATGCAGCATCTCTGGATAATAAACAGATACCTCTGAGTAGAGGATGATTTAATAATATAACCTACAAACCTTCTAGAATACTATTTAGGATTTACTTAAAAGGGGGTAAATTTTAGGGTCTAAACAGGTTGTTAGTGGCCTTCTTTGCATTCTTACAAGTTTGTGCTGTTCTCTGTTGGCTTGTAACTGGATACAAGAGTTTTTAAAATAAAGACTCGGTGAAAAGAGAGACTCTCACATTTCTAGCAGACAAGGAGGATGTTCTTGTGGCCCCGTACTGTACTGAACCTACATCTCCTGAGTCTCAATTCCTGACTCAGGCACAGACTTCTTGTATGATCCTGAACAAGTCTCTCTCAGGGCCACATAAAACAGTTACTTACGCTACAGTGACTGGTTCTTCGGGATGTGGTGTCCACACAGAATTGCACTCTGATGTGCGTGTGCCCCATGCACACAAGAAGATTTTTTTTTTGTTCACGGGGGCCACACCTGCAGCCTAGCACTCCTTATAACTGAGTGTATAAAGGGTCAGGTAGCTGAAAACCACACTCAGTTCCTTCAGTCAGAATCCCATAGGATCAGGACTCTGATTAGCAGGGAAGGAAGGCAGGCTATGGAATCTGTGTGAACATATCTTGAAGCAGCACAGTTACTGTAGGGTAAGCTATGGTTCTCTCTTCTTCTAGTGAGTCTCCACACAGATTCCACTCTTGGTGACCTACAAGCAATTGCCTATTGCCTGGAAGTGGATTAGAGAAGTTCTATTTGAATGAAGATTGTAAGAATGCCCTACCAAAGCTAGCATGTGATCTGGACTGCTTGTACCAGGCAATAGTGAATGGTAAATCATAGAAATGTAGGACTGAAAGGGACCTCACTAGGTCATCTAGTCCAGACCCCTGCACTAAGGTAGGGCTAAGTATTATCTAGACCATCCCTGATAGCAGTTTGTCTAACCTGTTCTTAAAAACCTCCAATGACGGAGATTCCACAACCTCCCTCGGCAATTTGTTCTAGGGTTTAACGACCTTTACGGTTAGGAAGTTTTTTCTAATGCCTGACATTGCTGCAATTTAAGCCTCATCACTCCTTGTCCTGTCCTCAGAAGTTAAGGAGAACAATTTATCACCTTTTCTTTGTAACAACCTTTTATGTACTTGAATGCTGCTGTCATATCCCCTCCCCTGGGTCCGACGGGGGACAGGAGGGGTTGGATAGGTGTGGGAGTCCTGGGGGGCCTGTCAGGGAGCGGGGGTGTGGATAGGTCGGGGCAGTCACGGGACGGGGGGGCTGGATAGGGGGTGGGGAACTGGGGCCGGGGGGTCCTGGGAAGGGGCAGTTAGGGGACAAGGAGCAGCGGAGGTTGGATGGGTTGGAGGTTCTGAGGGGGGCGGTCAGGGGGCGGGAACTGGGAGGGGGAGGATAGGGGGCGGGGGACCAGGCTGTTTGGGAGGAACAGCCTTCCATACCTGGCCCTCGATACAGTTTCGCAACCCCGATGTGGCCCTCGGGCCAAAAAGTTTGCCCACCCCTGTAATTACAGTCTGAGACCCACTTAGTCTTTAAGGTGAAACGCGTTGTCCCTTAATCCTCTCAACAAATGCCATAAAGAGTAAAGGCATACACCTGAATGGCCTAGTCCTATGCAAATAAAAGGACAACGCTCTTACAACATTGAGCATGTGGAGTTTAATTTCATCTCGGAAAGAGCAGTTTATGGAAGAAAACGGGGAGATGAACTGACTGATTGATGTGAAAATTCGAAACTACCGTAGGCAGAAAAGTTGGGCGAGGACTCAGAGTGTCTCTGTCTTTGTGAAAGATCATATATGGGTGACCTGCCATGAAAGCCTAGATCTCTTCCATCTTCCTACCTGATATGATGGCTACCAGAAAAACGGTCTTCATTAACAGGTGGTAGAAAGAGTAGGTAGCATAGGCTCAAATGTGGACCCATCAGTCCTGTTAATGTCCCAGAAAGAAGAGGGTGGGAAAGCATGAGTTGAGGTCTCTTAAAAATTTCATCCATGTCGGATGTGAGAAGATTGTGTGATCGTGGGCCGACAGATCATCACAGATTGCTGCCAGGTGCATGCTTATTGAGCTGAAGGACAATCCCAATTGCTTTAGTTAAAGTAGATAGTCCAATACTGATGTAATTAAAGCTTCAATGGTGAGTTGCTGCTGAAATGCCAAAATAGAAAACTGTTTGCAATCTGGTTGAAGGTTTTCTGCTTTCCAGCAAAATGTCTTGAACAGCAGCAGAACAGTTTTTTTGTGTATATTCATCCATCTAACATCCAGGCTGTCAGGTCTAGGGACACTGGGTCAAAGTGTAGGATCCAAGCACTATCCTAGGAAACCAGGTTGCGGCAGTACAGATAGGTGACCTGTCTTCATAGCGACATTCAGTACATCTGAATACCAGAATTGTGTGGTCCATACCAGAACTATCATGATGGAAGATGTACATTATATCTGGAGCCCATGGTATGAGAAAGGTGTCCCAGAGAGTGCCCAACCCTGGGCTCCCTCATGAATAGAACATGAGAAATTTGTTTTTCTAAAATATTGCAAATGAGTCCAGATTTTGGAAACCCCCACCTGCAAAAGACCCTCAAGTGGTCCCTCCACAGGGGGTCTTCAGGGAGCACTTATGGTTCTTGGATAAGTCTCTGCTGAGTTGGACTGCCAGGATGTTCTGGAGACCAGGGAGATGTAGCACTTCTGGTGTGATGTGAAGTCTGATGCACTAGTGCCAGAACTGCATGGCTTTCTAGCAGAGTGGAGATCTGGCTCCCCCTTCCTTACTGATGTGCACTGCCACAGTGTTGACCATAACACCTGGATTGTCAGGTCCTGAAATAAGGGGCAGGAACATCCTGCATGCCAGCCAAATGGCTCTGAGTCTCAATATATTTGCATGCAGTACTGCCTCCTGAGGACATCATTTCTCTTGGATATGCAGTTGTTCAGGTGCATGCCTTACCCATGGATGGAGACATCTGTTACTAGAGTTTTTGAGAGTAGTGATTCAGAGAAGGGCACCCCACTCCACACCTGTGCTGGATGCATCCACCAATTTAATGAGGAAAGAACTTCTTGTGGGATCATCATTCAATGTTTCATGCTGTAACTGTTGGATAGATACACTGATCTCAACCACCTTTGTAAATGTCAAGAAATAAAGTCTGGCACACATTATGACATAGGTACAAGCCATGATGTGCCCTAAGAGTTTGAGGCAGATCCTCGCTGGTGTACTGGGATTAGCCTGAAATTGCCAGATGAGTTGGCCTGAAATCTTTGTGGGGAGAGGTATGCTCTTGCTGACCTGGAATCTAACACTGCCCCAATAAACTCTATGCTCTGGGCTGTGGTCAGTGTGGATTTTTCTACTCAGTGCCAGTGCAGCAAAGACATTTAGTGTCCACTGAAATGATTCAGTCACTTGCTGTGGGGATTTCTCCCATACCAGCCAGTCATCCAGATAGGGATATGCCAGGACTTCTTGCTTTCTCAGGTAGGTGGCCACCATTGCCAGAATGTTGGTGGCCTTGGATAGCCCAAAGGGTAGGACTTTGTACTGACAGTATGATGTTCGTATCCAGAATATCTGATAAGTCCTGTGAGGTGGATGTACTCAAATGTGGAAGTGGACATTTTGTAAGTCAAGAGCTGTGAACCAGTCCATAGGATCCAAATATGGGATAATGGAAGACAGGGTAACCATAAAAGAATTTGAAACTACAGACGAAGGTGTTGAGATGTTGAAGACTGAGGAAGGGTCTCCATCCCCTTTTCTTCTTTTGGATTAAGTAGCAGTGGAATAAATGTTTCAGACTCTTATCACTGCAGGCATTTCTTCCACTACTGTCATTGTATAAAGGAGTCTACCCCTTGCTTCAGTAGTATCCCATGAGAGGGGTATCACATTCTGGGGTGAAATTCAGACCAGTGAGGGATTGTGTCACTGATTGCCTTGTAGCCTTGAGTGACTCAAAATGCTCTGCTGCTTTAGTTCTCTTCTGGACGCTTCCAGTCAGCATACAAGCAAGCAGTATCTTGAGTGTCTGTGTGCTATGCAGCCCCAGTTCACCGCTCTGCCTACAATACAACAGCCCGACTCTGGTCTCTACCATCCAGTTACCTTATGCAGGCATGACCCCAACACACTCCCAGTCCTGAATTTTGCCCAAACTGTGTTTTCTGCAATGTCCAGCTCTCTCCTGGACCATTCAGAGAGATAATAAGGTTCATTTGTTCCTTTAAAAAGGTACAATACCCAGCAGCTTACATATTAATTGGAGTTAACATTCCTTTATATCAAAACACAGCACTGGGATGGTTTAGAAAAAGTAAAACAAGTTTATTAACAAACGGAGATAGGATTTTAAGTGAGTTCAAGTATAAGGGATAGAGTTAGAAACGGGTACAAGCAAATAAAAATGAAAAATGCTTTCTATAGGCTAAAACTTAATCGAAGAAGCTACAGCCTTTGTTCAAAGTAGTTTTCTCACCAATCTACCTTTCAGCAAGATGGCTGACCACCCGTCTACTCAGGATCACCCACAAAATCCAAAGTGCTCTGTTGCTTTGTCTTCTAGATGAAAGATAACTTGGAGTTCTTTGTCCCTCTCTTTACAGTTCAATGAAGGTTTGAAATGGATTCTTCTGAAGATTACCTCCCAAAATAAAGTTCATTCAAGTTGTGAGGAAGGCAACATGGAGTCTCCTGGCGAAGGAAGTTCCATACGGGTTTCTTGCCCTGCTGGTGTTTGCTAAAATACAAATTGATCAGTCTCCTGCAATCTCCTTCCACTACTGTCTTGATGGTTGTAAGCAGGCATGGCTGTCCCTCCATGTCTGCCTCTGAGGGAGGCCACACCTCCTAACAGTCTGGTCTGCTAGAGTATGCTCAAAACAAAGAAAGGGGGAATTAGCAGTACTCAATGGGCCTTGAAGCATGGAGGGGCCGCAAACAGTCTGGGCTCTGGCCGGTGGTCAAGACAGAGCAATACTAAGTTATAAGCCCAGTCCTCAAGCAGGGTGGGGCAATAAACACTCAGGGTTCTGGCTTGCAGTCAGGCAGAGCTGTACTCCCAAACACAGTGTCTATGAGGCTCCGGCAGGGGTGAGCACCCAAACACACAGTCTATGGGGCACAGGCATAAGGAGCACAGACCTCCTGGCCTAAGGAGGGGGGAGTACTGCCACCCCATGGGTGGGATGGCAGGGGTAGGGGGACTTGGGCCCTAACAGTTGCTGAGTGGTCTGCCACTGGATCAACGGGGAATCCATCTGTAACACGCTGACTGTGTTTCCGGTGACACCACAGACAGATGGTAGTCTGGTTCCCCATGGCTGCTTCCTACTCTCCCCCTAGGGTGTACCTGCATCCAGGGGTCATCATCAGTCTCCCCGGGATATATTGCCAAAGATAGCAGTAACAGCTCCTCAGTGTTTGGAGTGGCAGGGCTCTTTGGAAGGTTGGGCTGGTACTTGGGGCAACAGGAGTTCTCCCTAGCACCCCGCTCCAGCAGTGGGGAAGAAGCATCTGTCTCCCTCAGCAGCTCCCTCCCAACTGAGCTGCTGAGCCAGCCTTTTATACTTCCTCTTTCTGTCCCGCCCCTCTGCTTCCACCCACCAAGCAGCGTGCAGCGTTCCCTCCGCGTCCGCCTCTGAGGGAGGCCACACCTCCTCGCTACAATGGTCCTATTTACCTATTATGTAATCTGCACTCCCATTGTCTCTTAGTGTACCTTAGAGATGCCTTCCAGGTGGCAGAACCACATTCCATTGTCTATGGTGGAGTAACTTCAGCCCGGCCTGGCAAACACACTTGGATAACAATTTCCAATATTTTTGTAATCTTGAATTTGTCCTATGTACATATACCACACAATATTAATGATCAGTATGTTATTAGCTTTCTATTGATATGTGACGTGACATCTTTTAGATACAAGTTATGCCATTACTGAGTTGGAGTACATTAATTAGTCAGATCAGCTGAAACTCACTACCATATACCAATGAGCCCCTTGTCCTCGTGCACTGGGATGCTGTCAGGGTCACAAGGAGTCCCTGAAGAGGAATGGAGCAGACTAAAACTGGATGGGATACCCCATGCTGATTCTCTTGAGGACTCTAACAGTCCAAAGTTATCCCAGTTCAAGCCTACTGGAATTATGAAAGACAGTTACCAAAAGATGACTTGGAAGTGGATCCCAAGGTGTTCCAGCCAAATTCTCGATATGAGAGTCAAAACTGGATCTTGCCTGGGGCCTTAGATTGTGGGGCAAGCCAAAGACAAGGCAGAGGGTCACCTCAAGTGAAATCATTAACTTTCTTAGGGGCTCCGAGGACCATTTCTGTGGCTAATATTGAGACAGTAGTCTCCGTCTTAAAATGGTTGTTTGCCTTTGATGTTTCCTCTTTGGGGCTGTGACATATAGCTCTAAGGACCTTATGAATGTCCTGGAGTCTTTTAGTATACGGAGTGCTTCATCCATGCCACTATTAAAGAGCTCACTGCCCTCAAACGGGTGGTCTCCTATAATCGCTTGGACCTCCCTCCAAGACTGTTGCAATCTTCTCATTGCTGCAGCAGTGTCCATTGTCTTGTCTGCAGCATCTGATGCATCAAGTGCAGCCTCTAAAACTGTTCAGGCTGTGAGCTGGCCCTCAGCCATGAGGGATTTCAGTTCTTCATTCCGGTCCTTCAGAAGCCTCTCTATGAAAATTAGAAAGTCTGCCCAAAGCAGGAAATTGTATTTCAAAAGCAGTGATAATTTGCTACTTCTATTTGTAGACCTGCTGAGAAATATATTTTCCTCCCAAAGAGATCTAATTTCTTTGGGTTGTTCTCCCAAGAAGTAGATTTGGGTTGTTCTGGTTGCTATGATTCTTCTTGAGTTGCTTGAACCACGAGAATATTGGGGTAAAGATGTTGATAGAAATATTCATTTGGTGCAGATACAGAGTCCTCAAATGACCGCAGTCAAAGTCTCAGCTGGTGCCAAAGATCTGGCCAGTATTGTAGTGATGGGTCTTGGTACAGAGGTACTCAGTGCCATGGTTCTCAGTGCAGAGGCAGACAGTACCAAAGTACTCAGTGCTAGGAGATTTGGTGTCATGGTCAGTGACTTGCTGATGGTACTGGAGGCAGTACGGTTGTTGGCATGGGAGAGAACACCGGTGCTGACTTGGGTTTCAGTGCAGGCACACAGAGATGGGACACCATTTCTTTAGGCATTTAGAATAGTAAGCTTCAGGGGAGGCTTTTCATCCCCCATTTAGAGAGGGGGTTTGGTGTCTGTTCTGATCCCTAGTGCAATGCTCCTTACAGACCCTTTCCAAAGACGTCACCAATGTCACTGATGAATGGTGCTTATGAGGTTTCACAGGGACCTGGGGTGGTGTCTTCGCTCACCAGGTCACTCAGTGCATGGGATGAGCCTGGTACCTAGAGCTTCTTGGAAGGTCTGCTGGGGTCCAGTAGGGCTTGCATGGACACTTCCAGGAGGAAGAGTTTCAGTTTTGCCTCCCTCGCAGCAATTTAACACACACAAAGGACCCAAGGCACAGTAAACCTGTAGAACTCATTGCGAGGGGATATTGTGAAGGCAAAAGTATAACTGGGTTCACAAAATAATTAGATAAGTTCTTGGAGAATTGGTCCATCAATGACTGTTAGCCAAGATGGTCAGGGATGCAACACCATGCTCTGAGTATCCTAGCCTCTGCGTGCCAGAAGCTGGGATTGGACAAAAGGGGATGGGTCACTTGATAATTGCCCTGTTCTGTTCATTCCCTCTGAAGCACCTGGCATTGGCCACTGTTGGAAGATAGGATACTGTGTTAGATGGACCACTGGGGTCTGACCCAGTATGGCCATTTTTATGCTTTTTGAATCCTCTTGGAAAAGGACTTGTAAACTGGGCAGTGCTCCAAAGCACAACTCTCTTCCATGCAGTATAGACATTAGGAGTGCCCATCATTCACCAACATCGCTGCTTCAGAGGAGAGGCAAACCATGAACCCCTGCAACTTGAAGTCAAACATTTTAAGTTCTTGTAGGGAGGTGCACTTGTACAGGGGAGTGGGCCCTTGTACAAGAAAAGAAAACCTATCACTACTCTGAGTAAATCTAAAGTTTTGGAGTTTTTTTAAGCCAGTAGGCAAAGAAAATTTATTTAAGTTAACAATTAACTACAGAAATGAACCAGCTCAGAGCAAGGGATGTGGACACTACAAGGTTTTGTCTTGCTGCCGCAGGTGGTAAGAAGGAAATTAGTGAGAGTTGGGGCTGCCCCACCCTTTATACTCTCTGGTGTAAGGAGCGAGAGGATGCCCAGGGTGCATGTGTGGCCCCACAGACACAGCTATTTAAAATAATCCAATCTTGTGTGCCTGGGATGCAAACACACCAAGAGTGAAATCCGTGTGGATAATCACTCAAAGATTATGTTTATAAATTGTCATAGCATAATTGAAGTTGATGGAGCTATGACAATTTACACCAGATGAGGATGTGGCCCTTTGTGCCTCAGTTCCCCACTTGAAAATCAGGGTAACAACACTTTCTTTTTTCCATGCTTTGTCTTGTCCATTTAGATTGTAAGCTCTTCAGGACTGAGACTGTCTCTTCTTATGTGCATGAACAGTGGCTAGCATAATGGATCCCCAATCTGAGTTGGGAATTTAAGGCACGACCATATATAAATGATAAACAATAGAAAGATAATTTATCCCTTTCAGCTACAGTATATGCTTTGAACCTCTTCTTCATTGTTAAAAATAAGTAAAAACACTCAAAAATTTGGAAAAGCCAAGTTATCTGCAATTTTAAATCAAAATACTTTAAAATATTCTTACTATACAGCCATCACCATGTGTCAGCTTTCCTAATATGTTTATGTTAACTGAATACAAAAGAAATGTGAAATAAATATAACCAGGAGGGATGATCAAATCTAATTTTGATACATTAGTGTCATATGCTGTACATGTTACAATACCAGCCAGACTTAATACTAAGCTGCAGGCTACACTGAGATTTCCAAATGGCAGATTGTTTTAAGTGATACCAAGTATAATTGAAGTAATAAACGATAGAAAAAGCAAAGCACACTGTCAGGAAAAATTTAAGTATTTACTTTTTAAAATTAAATGAGTTAGGTTTGGAAAGGCAAGACAACTGAAATAATGCAGGGCTCAATTTACAGAAAATTCCTTTTATTTATCTCTTGCATTAACCCTTGAACTCTTGCCAAAATTATTTGTAATTTCTAGTACCCACTTATCTAAAGAAGGAAAGGGAAAAAAACTATTTCCTTTTATAACGAAAGCTAGTCTTCAAATTTTATTTTGTTTACTTCAAAAATAAAGTTCACTAGAGAGGTACAGCAGGAACACAACACAGCAGAAAAATTTAGGAAGCAGCTTCTTATTGCAAAAAGAAAAGGAGTACTTGTGGCACCTTAGAGGCTAACAAATTTATTTGAGCATAAGCTTTCGTGAGCTACAGCTCACTTCATCAGATGCATTCAGTGGAAAATACAGTGGGGAGATTTATGTACATATAGAACATGAAACAATGGATGTTACCATACACACTAACGAGAGTGATCACTTAAGGTGAGCTATTACCAGGAGGAGAGCGGGGGGTGGGGGGAAAAAACCTTTTGTAGTGATAATCAAGGTGGGCCATTTCCAGCAGTTGACAAGAATGTCTGAGTAACGGTGGGGGTGGGGAATAAACATGGAGAAATAGTTCTACTTTGTGTAATGACCCATCCACTCCCAGTCTCTATTCAAGCCTAAGTTAATTGTTTCCAGTTTGCAAATTCATTCCAAGTCAGCAGTCTCTCGTTGGAGTCTGTTTTTGAAGTTTTTTTTTGTTGAAGAATTGCAACTTTTAGGTCTGTAATCGAGTGACCAGAGAGATTGAAGTGTTCTCCAACTGGTTTTTTAATGTTATAAATCTTGACGTTTGATTTGTGTCCATTTATTCTTCTACGTAGAGACTGTCCAATTTGACCAATGTACATGGCAGAGGGGCATTGCTGGCACATATCACATTGGTAGATGTGCAGGTGAACGAGCCTCTGATAATGTGGCTGATGTGATTAGGCCCTATGATGGTGTCCCCTGAATAGATATGTGGTCACAGCTGGCAACGGGGCTTTGTTGCAAGGATAGGTTCCTGGGTTAGTGGTTCTGTTGTGTGGTGGTTGGTGAGTATTTGCTTCAGGTTGGGGGGCTGTCTGTAAGCAAGGACTGGCCTGTCTCCCAAGATCTGTGAGCGTGATGGGTCATCCTTCAGGATAGGTTGTAGATCCTTGATGATGTGTTGGAGAGGTTTTAGTTGGGGGCTGAAGGTGATGGCTAGTGGTGTTCTGTTATTTTCTTTGTTCTCCGGGCCTGTCCTGTAGTAGGTGACTTCTGGGTACTCTTCTGGCTCTGTCAATCTGTTTCTTCACTTCAGCAGGTGGGTATTGTAGTTGTAATTAGTTGTTATTGCAGCTACTTTTGGCAAAGTTACATGTATTTAGCGTCTATCTAACGCACCTTCAAACATTTGATTAAGTTCTTCATAAAATGCTGTTTTAACATTAATTTTTTTACTCCTGTAAAATAATGGATGTGATTAATTGCAATTTTATAAAAATATTAATATTGCACTAATGGCCATGCTTTATGGCCTTATGCCTTTAACCATCCAGTTTGTATTAAAATCAAAGCAAAACAATTAGCTATGAATTATGGGTCTATAATTCTTTTGAAGGGCTTTGACAACGTCAAACTAAGCTTGAGCCATTTATGTAATCACCAAAAGTTTCAGTTGGATTAATAAGCTAATAATTAGAAAATGACCTCTTTTGTTTTAACACCATATGTATAATATATTAAATTAAGACACTTTCACACCCTCCCCCTCCAAATTTCCTCAAAGTGCTAGCAGTAGCTAGATAAGGGGGTAAGCTGCATGGGTGAATGCGATATCACTCCCATGGTGAATTGTGAGATTTTATAATTCTTTCTTAATTTTGACACTTTCATCATAATGTTACTTTTGTAACTGTATTTAAAATAATATTTTCTATTTTGACAAATCCTTTCACTTAGAAAAATTCAAAGATGAAGGATACATATGCATTACAAATTTTATTTGTAATTCATCGTTTAAATTTTAATCCGATCTCCAAAGCATTCCCTTCTCTTCCTTTTCAATTCGTCTTTTTTTCTGCTCTCTAACTGTTCTCTTTTGACTCCAGTGTTTCTAAGGTATCTAAGATACTTAAAATTTTATTTACTATTCAGAAAGATTGATAGAAAATAAGTTTTAAATTGGCCTAGCATCTGAAGCACTAGAATCTTGATACTGCAGTGGTTGGGCTGGCAGGAAGAAGTTTTATTTTAATTAAATTTAATTTCCATTTATAAGATGAACCTATCATCTACCTCTAGGCACATTACAATATAGAAACCAGCAACAATTCTTCAGCCAACCAAAGTACAATAAATAAATTGTTCAAATTATAGAAATAAAACACACACTTAAAAACATGGCTAAACACATTCAAAACCCTCAGTGAGTTCAAGATCCAAGGTCTTCTTCCACACAATTAGAATATGTCTATGCTGTAAAAAACAAAAACAAAAAACCACAGCAGTAAGTCTTAGACCCTGGGTCAATTGACTTGGGCTCAGTAGCAGTGTAGACATCCCTGATAGGGCTGGAGTTTGGGCTCTGAAACCCAGAGACAGGGATGGGTCTCAGAGACTGTGCAGAAATGTCTACACTTCTATTTTTAGCCCTGTAGTGCAAGCCTGAGTCGATTGACCAGGACTCTGAGACATGTTGCTGCAGGGTTTGGCGTTTTTTTCCAGTGTAGACATACCCCTTTTTATCTCCCTTCATTTCCTCCCCTTATATCACCATTTCTGTGACCTCAGTAGCGACAGTTTATTTTTATTTCACATTTTATATAATCTTCTGCTGTAAAAGGTCACATGCTGCACACTGTATTTAGCACGTCTTAATAATAAAGAATAATATTGCGGATTACTACTGTGAGTACTGCTGAAGTGTCTAAAGGTTCCAACTGGAATTAGAGGCCCAGTGTGTTGAGCACTGTAAAAAACACGAGACATTCTCTACCCTGAAGAGTTTAAAATCTAAATAGACAGACAGAAGATGGGAGGAAAAATAGAGGCAAAGAGAGGTAAAGTGACATGACCAAAGTTACACAGCAAGTCAGTGGCGGAGGCCTGGTCTACACTGTGGGGGGGAGAAGGCGGAATTGATATAAGTTACGCAACTTCAGCTACATGAATAACATAGCTGAAGTCGATGTAGTTAGATCTACTCACCGTGGTGTCTTCACTGCAGTGAGTTGACTGCTGCCGCTTCCCCGTCGACTCTGCCTGCGCCTCTTGTGGCAGTGGAGTACACGAGTCGACGGGAGAGCGCTCGGGGGTCGACTTATAGACATACCCTGAGTTAGGAATGGAATCCAGGTCTCCGGACTCACAGTGTAGTACCCTATTCATTAAGACCATACTGCCTCTCAGAATAGTCTAAATCATTGAAGAATGTGATTACAGGTGAAAGTGGAAACAAATGGGGTTTAGGTGAGAATATCAAACTGTAACTGTGAAAAAATGGTGACTGATTTGTACTTTTAAAAAAAATTTATATCACCAAAGGACTGGACCAACTCTGAAATGTGGCTAAAGGTATTAGCTATGTGGAAAGGATTGAATTCTCTTGAAAACAGATAAGATTCAGACTGCACTTTCTGCTGAAACCTGTAACATTTAAAATGTTGTTGGTTTTTTTAGTTATCTAACGAATAGTGGAAACAAATTTTCATTATGTTTTCCCCACATCACTCTAATCCAAAAAGGTTATTGATACATATTTCTGTATGCAAAGTACACTGGTTTCTTCAAAAAGGCTGAGACAGGAATCATATTGTTACTTTAGTTATACTCATTAAAAAATTATGTTGTTTTTGCTCTTAAGATACTTTAATAATTTGGTTAGGAACCTAAATACATTGACTGCACTTTATGAAATAGAAGAGTAGAGTAGGAAGTACCCATCTTAGGCATGCAAGAAAAATATTTTAAATAGTTTAAAAAAATTGTATAATACCACTTTTAGAATTAAAAGTCAGTTTATAACAACAACAACAACGATAATAAAAAGATATAAATTATTTTCTTCAAGTTGAACAAAAAGAACAAAAAAAGTCATTAATAATTGAAGTTGCCAAAGGCATGGCTATTTCTCTCTATACTGTCAACTATCTAATTTAATTACAAGTATTAAACTCCATGCTGAGGTCAACCAGCCTCACTTCCTCCAATATTACACTTCAGCCAGTGCTCATTAATGTGTCTACTGAATGGATTAGCACATCTGAAGATATATGTACAGAGGATGGGGGGACAGTCTAATGATAGCCAATTGTTCATTTGTAATAGGACACATGTTTGAGGCCTCAACTTATTATCACTAATGTGGAATTTATTAAATTCTAAAGAAAAAATACCAATACAGAAAGCCATTTTTCCCTTAAGGTGGATATAAGAGAGCAGACTTCTGCTGAACATTTGTGTCATCACCAAAGCTATACAACTAAATTCACTAAATGTTGTCAAGTTCAGAACATTTTGATTTTCTTTTAAAGGCAAATGTTCTATGAACATGCTTAGCTACAAGACTTGCAGAACAACAAACATTCATCTTTGGACCATGTATTCATCAGCTATTTCGAGAAGTTAACAGTTCACATCCAGAAGTCTCAAAGCACTAGAACATGTCATTCAGATTTGGAGCTTTTTCTTTCACATAGACTATTAACTCTGTTCCTTTTCCTCTCCTTACATCACCATTCCTGTGACCTCAGTAGCAATAAGATGTACAAATGTGACATCTTCTGTGTCAAAATAATTGGTTGGTAGAAAGTAATTTAACAACACTATAGTCCACCCACCCCAACCAGCTTTAATAATATATAAACTATTAGAGGAACAAGCATTGTATTATTTTTAGAAAAAAAACTACAAATTATTTTAAAGGAATGATTTCCTAAAATCCCTTGATATACTGTTACCTAAAGGAAAAGCTGTATTCAAAACCACCTACCTTTTTTGTTAGAGAGTCATCTGAATCAGAAGGCATTCTTGTTGACACATGAAACATTACTTCCACTGTAGAGGTAGCAAAATATGGAGTGGTCAATCCAGTGCTTTTGTTTTTTTGCAATCCTCCCATAAAGCCACAATGGTTTGTGAGATTCACCTAAGATCAAAGCCCATGTAACATTAGGGGGGGAAAAGGTAATATCCGGTGATAAAGATACTCTTCAGAGAAAGCCTTTTCAAGCATCATCATATACATTTAAAAAACCCATAATTCTCTGCTGATGCTGATCCTTTTGTACTATTAAGTTTATCTAAAGGAGCAGAGACTTCCTAATTAGAACAGGTTTCAGAGTAGCAGCCGTGTTAGTCTGTATCTGTAAAAAGAAAAGGAGTACTTGTGGCACCTTAGAGACTAACAAATTTATTAGAGCATAAGCTTTCGTGAAGCTCATGAAAGCTTATGCTCTAATAAATTTGTCAGTCTCTAAGGTGCCACAAGTACTCCTTTTCTTTTTACTAATTAGAAGGATTTAATTAGAAAAGAAACTAACTGCAGTGAAGGAACATCTGTATTTATTGGCACAAGAGGGTAGAACAACAATCTCAGAGACTGGTGGGAGGTAAAGGTTAAAGGGAAAAAAGCAAGAGTGGTGTCTTGACACTCTCCTGGGAGCCAGTACTAGCAGTTGCTTTTCTTCTCCTCAGAAGACATGGGGAACCACCAAACAGAGAATCGATGGTGATTGTTCTGGCTTTCCAACAGGAAGGAAGGGCAACTGCTATAGTTCTGCTGGCCCCATCACAAACACAGATATTGCTGTCCCATATTTTTTTCCATTCCTGAACACTGAGGAGGGAAGTAAGGAGTAATCCTTTTGCAGTGGGTTATTTCTCTTCGCTTTATAAATCTAAATTAAATGCCTTTTTAAGTCGGGATTACTTTCCTTAACTGCATATTAAATGTTTTAGCCTCTTGGCATGAAATTCTGGATTTTTTTGTTGGTATAATAGCAAATACATTATTGCCTAGTGTGAGATTAAATATGTTTGAATCTGCTTGATTTAACTTTGTAAAAATGTTGCTGCAGAACTGCAATAATACATTATAATAATACGTTATCAGGTTTACAAAACTTCTTTAATTGTAAAAAAGTGTGTTTCCATCAAATATAAGACTTATTTGCAAATTTCCATCATATTTGCAAATTTTCGGTTATGGCTTTGAATTTCAATTTTCCATTCTTACAAAGTGAAAATTGATGCTTTCTGATAAGAAAAATTCCCTACGCTTAGAATGTGTGTGGAAAGTCACTAAGCAAACCAAAATTTGCCAGCTTTGGTCAAAGCTTTTTCATAGCTCAAGTCAGGAGCTGATATATTGCCTTGGAATTAACATACAAATTCAAAAAGCAAGCATTAGTCATTTAAGCTACTACTGTTTCTTGATCATTAAGCAAACTATTAAATATTAATTTCAGGTGGCACTTCCAAGAAAGCCAGAAGCAGTGATGATTCCTGCACTTCCGTGGGACAGGTCTGTGCCTGAAGCTTCTTCTTATTGGTGCTAGTGGGGGATCTGTCTTGAGCAGCCAGAAAGAGATGGTGATGAGTGTAGAAAAGAGAATTTGGACCAGGGGAGAGTCAGTAGAATAGAACTACACTGAACTAACGCTCTAATGGTGGTAGTGGTACTTATATGATTATGCCATACCATCCACTTCCAACTGGTGAAAGAGATGGGTGGGTGGGTGGGTGTGTGTGTCGCTCTCTAGTAGGCAAGGAGAAGAGGAGAGAGAAGCAGCATACCATTATTTCTCCAACTCTCAAATCTGAGCAATGTGCAGAACCTTAAATGAATTTAAAACCTTTCAGGCCTACACAGCAATACAGACATAGTTTAGTTAGTGTATAAAAGTCAGGAACAGGGTGGCTTATTCCACACTATTGAACAGCCTCTGATTATGTAGAAGCTTCCACAGGTTCCCCTTTCAAAGCCAGTAAAGCTTTGCTGTCTCAACAGTTGATCTACATAGCATCACTGACATAAGTATAACCAGAATTTCCCTGTTAGCGTCCTATTTTCAGAATAGGATGTTTCAGTAATTGTGAGCAGTAATAAGGAATAATAGAGATGGAAGATTAGAGAGAAAAACAATAAGCCTCCCATTTTATATTTGTTTTCTACAATCTAACACAAAACTCAGAAGTTATAAATAAAACTTAGAATACACACCTCCCAACCCAGGCCTGCTACAAAATCCTCATAGGCTTGGCTTCCTCCAGTGTTAGTGAGGATGGAGTGTTTATCTTCTTGTCCCTCAGCAACATAAAATACTGCAATCTTGTGTGTCTCTCGGCTGTAAAACATAGGGTTGTCATTGGATTGTCACAGAGTATGAGTTCACTTTCAAGTCTTAACACAGAGACAGAAAATGAAAACACTACACACAGATCACAGCTTTCAGAATCAAAAAGGCAATGAAAGTGTAGTATAATTAAAAAAGTTTCTGTATCGGTTCTTTGACCATCTTCTATCTTTTCATGTTCTTATACTCTTTTCTATTCCTTTGCCTTCTCTTTTACAGTTTGCTAATAGGAACTTTCATGAGTGAAGGACCAATTCAGCATAGTGGGACATCGGCTGAAATCAGCAGCAACAAATGGTATAATAATGTATTCAGAAAGTTGAATACGAGTTTTACAGCTGAAGACATGAAATAAACAAAACCTATGGGTTGGGCATTATTTTACATTATGAAGAAGACCCCTCATTACCATTAATAGTGGTAATCCTTGCGAATGATAAATGTGTCTCAGGAAGATGAATTTAATATCCTCAAGTAGCAAGGTAACTACTTGTTTCCCTGGATTGCTGATTGGTGGATACAGAGTTGAGCAACTTAACACAGTTTCCCACAACTGTCCTACTAATTCTGATACTACTAATTCTATAGCTGTTGAGACAGTCACATGATCCTTGGAGGACAACTGACAAAATGAAGAGTAGCCAGCAAATTGTAAATTCCTTGGCCCACTCTTTAATGTATTAAATACAGTCTTTCATATTCAAAAATACCCTGCCAATAAAGAGAAAGAGCACTAAACAAAATTTAGGATCTTTTAAAAACTCAATGCATCTCCAAAAGTTTCACTTACTCATCTTGAAGCTAACCTACTGATGGGAATAAACACTGAGATCTCAACAATGATACTTGTGTACTAGATTATATTTCTCTGACATTCACTACTGAGAGCAGATGCTACTTTGGTGTCCATTCATAAAAGATTTAATAAAACATCTTAAAAGAGAAACTACAAGCTTGAAAAAGTGGCTTGCAGTGGACAGTGACTGAAACCATTGTTGGTCACGATTTCATCCTGAAATAGCTTTAGCTCTCCATGAGAACCTCAACTCTAATCACTTTCATTCATCCTCAGATATTGATGGCTTTGATCCACAGCTATAAAATTAGTTTCAAAGCTATTGTAACTGAATTTTAGTATGTTTCCCTTTTATTAGATATGTAAGTACAGCATTTGGGCATTATAGCACGTTTTGCATAATGATTTTCATGGAACACAACAAAAATAGTATTTGACAAATGAATTATTTGTTTTGGGGGTGCAGGGGTTTATTCTCTTTTATGATAATCTATTATTTACATTTTCATTTCATTTAGTTTCACTTAATTTTTAGCATGTACTGCTTCCAAAATTTAGTGAACATGAATCACTCATTGGAACATAAACTAGTCTCCAATTCCATATAAACAATAGTTCAAACTCACTTTGAAAAATAAAATGATTAAATAAATTAGTTAGGTAATTAGGCAATTTTTAAAAGATAACTTACCATTGTCTTGAGTCCAAATTTCTAAGTTCTCGAAGTAACTTTTCATTTTTTTTCAGGAGATGAAAGCTCCTTCTAAATAGAGAAAATTAATAACATTTGTATTACTTGTCCAGTAATGGGTATAGGACAATACAAAAACATATTTCAGTTCCATTCATGCAATCACCCATAATTTTCTTGCCTTCTCAAATTTCCTTTAAAAATAAATTATACACATTGTCAATTTTATGCCAGAAGGTCTTCTGCATCCTTCTTGAAGTCCTCTGAGTAACTCTACTTTTGCCAACTTTCCCCTCTCAACCTAGTGACTTCAGCTCTCTGCCGAAGGCTGGACAGGACTCCCTTTGGAGCCCATATAATTTACTACATAGTAGGCCTGAGGATAGCTGATTAGTGATACATGACAGATTCATAGATCCCAAGGCCAGAAGGGACCATCTGTGATCATTTTGCCTGACCTCCTGTATAACACAGGCTATAGACAGGTTTCAGAGTAGCAGCTGTGTTAGTCTGTATCCGCAAAAAGAAAAGGAGTACTTGTGGCACCTTAGAGACTAAAATTTATTTGAGCATAAACTTTCGTGAGCTACAGCTCACTTCATCCGAATAAATTTGTTAGTCTCTAAGGTGCCACAAGTACTCCTTTTCTTTTTACAGGCCATAGAATTTACCCAAAATAATTCCTAGAGCATATCTTGCAGAAAACCAACCAAACTTTATTTAAAAATGGTTAGTGATAGAGACTTCACCATGACCCTTGGAAAATTGTTCCAATGGTTAACTAGTTTCACTGTTAAAAATTTACACCTTATTTCCAGTCCGAATTTGTGTAGCTTTAACTTCCAGCCATCGGATCGTGTTATATTTTTCTCTACTGGATTGAAGAGTCCATAACAAAATATTTGTTTACAGTGTAGACACTTATAGACTATATCCAAGTCAACCCTTAACCTTCTCTTTGTAAAAACAGATTGAGTCTATCACTATAAAAACTGAATTCTACATTCCTGAATTGCAGAGCAAAGCAGAGTATATCAGCCCACCTAGTCATCTGTAATGCTTTTTGTCTTTTAAGAAACAGTTATGTTTCAGCAAAATAAGCACTATTCAATTTTTAAACCTTCTTGATACTACCCATAAAATACACCCAAGTGAAGTTAAGAGCAGTACCCATTGGAAAACAGGCTGCTTTGGCAAACTAAAGGCCCACTTAAGTATTAAGAATGGTTGCAACACATTTGCTACCAAAGTTCTTTGTGATCAAAATGTTTCACTCATATGACTGCAATATTATTTTATTGATCCAGACTTATTCTAGGTCTATAGAATATCCATTTTCCCTTCACAGCAGGTAAGTATTTTGATGCTTAACCCTGATCTTCTAATTATGAGTTCAGGATTTCACTCAGAGATATGATTTTAGAAAGGCCCTTACATTCTGAAATACTAATTCTATATTTAAAAAAAAAAAAAGGTACAGTCAACACAAAAAGTACCTTTCTTTCTCACAGAATTTTTTTTCACCCTCTATTGTTATTTGCAACATTCAAGATTATCCAAACTGAGAGAAATGAGTGGAAAAAAATCTCTCTACTTTTCAGATTTACATTTGTGCACTTTTCTAGGGAGAGGACACGTGCATCCCCTTTCCTCAGGCAGGGCAAGGGGGTGTTTACCAGTAACCCAGCAACAACAAACTTGCTGCTATTCCAGAGCTTGGGTCTGGTAGGGAAAGGTGCCTCGTCTTCCCCATATTCCTACAGACGCATAGAAGGAGAGCAGAGAGGAGGCAGTAAGAGTGTCTTTCTCCACCAATCTAAGGCTTCTTAATGGAGCTGCTGAGGAGAGCAGAGTAGGGAGAGAGAGCATTCTCCCACCAATAGCATCCCTGCACTGAGCTGGAAAGGACCTGTCTTCAATCCCGTCTCCATGGATTTTAGGGAGCAATAAGATCATCAAGCTGTTCCCTCCTCTCCCCAGTTTCTCCACACAGTAGGTTGAAAGTAATAAAAAAAAAGTTTCTTCCCCGTTAGTAGATGCCCACTCCCCCATCTCAAAAATTCTGCTGTCAGTTGGCCAAAGGCATTCTTGGCCTAACCAGTTCTACTGCCTAAAGTTAGGAGGATTAGTAAAATGATGAAGGAGAGTTACATAATTGTTACCAAACACTGTACTTTTAAACAAATAGTAATTTGTGTTAAACAGTTTTTTTGTTTTTTGTTGTGTTTTTTTACCTTTTATCCCACGAATTCATTCCCAATATACTGAGAAGTAATCTGCAATAGTAAAATGCTGATTGGGGCTTTTGTGGAGTTGGCTCATCCTGTTCCACAGCCTTCATGTTTAAGTCACTGAAGTGTTTTTCAACAAATTCTCTCTCTTCTGTGTGTTGTTTAAGAATTGCATTGATGACGTCATTTTCCTGTTTCTCTGAGATGCAGATAGGTTGAGGAGCAGGTATGTTCAGTGAGACTCCTGCTCTCTGTAAGCATTCAGGACTAGTGACACCTAAATAATGTAACAGCTCATCAAGAGCATCTTCTTCATCCCTAATTGTATCCCAAGTTGGCACAGTTTCTCTAAATTTCCTTTTTACTTCAAGTGCAATTCCATCCCTTACAGATACAGCCTCTACATGATCAGATGATGGGACATCTTCTGGTTTCTCTTGCTGAAATACAGAAAGTGCCAAAAAAGTATGTTCTGATAATCCACATAAAGACGATGGCCCATACAAAATGGCAGAATCCCATGAGTATTTACCAGACAGATCACGCACTATAATTCTGACATTCGAATTAGCAGATGCAAGTCCAGCAGACAATCCTCCTCCAGGCATATTCTCTTCTGCTTGGATTTGTATACAAGAGACTAAAGTAGTGTTGTTTAATACAAAGAACTGGAGGTTTGGGCTCTCAAAAAGTTCAGGAGAAAGCTCAGGACTTTCACTGTAAGGATTGTCATTGTTCTCACAAACTTGGCTGGTTAGCATAGCAGGGCCTCCACTCATTGGATAGTGGCCTAAGTGGTTCACCAGATGTGTTATCACAGTACGAGCAGCAACGGAGATTAAGCCTTGTTGCATGTGAGTTTTCACTGTAAGACAAAGAACACTGTACTTAAAATTAAATTTTGGGGAAGCAACATGGAGATTTAAATATTTATTTTGGATTTTTATTGCCTAGATTTTTCAACAAAGAATGAGCTTTATGAGACTAGGACACACCTAAAACTACCAGGGAAAATATGGATTTCCAGGAACTTTAGTTCTAAGTGTGAAGAAAAAAGTGAAATAACCACACAGTTATAGAAAGAATAAACATTCTATAATTGTAGAGCGTAGCCCATTTTCTCACCACAGCTTTTATGAAGAGCATAGGTCCACTTAGATATACAATAGTGATTCTTAAACTATTGAAAACAGATCTTAAGCTGCTGCTGAAGTAGAAGCTATTGCATGATAAGCAGTCCAACATCCAAAATTGCAACAGATTTTTGTATTTTGGCACAGTAGTACTTTGATGAGGAAAAACACAGATATAAGTGTGTGCAAAAAAAATCTAATCACCCTAATTGCCCAAGGGAGTATACAGCTGCAGGTTAAATTAAGAATGACAGTGGATCACTGGAAAACATTGATCAAAGCTCAGGCTATTTATATACAGGAAACTCTAGCAGTAGCAAAACAGAAAATAAAAATCTCACACTGAAACTGAAAAAAATATGTACATATAAAAAATTTCAGTCTGAAAAATTTCTGGGAAAATCAGCAGGGAAAAGAGGTTAGTTAATCCTGTCAATTCTGTCTAAGTTTCATCTTGCTAAAGGTACTCGAGAAAATTCTTACTTCTTTGCCAAAGATTTTCCACTCTTATGGAAATTATATTAATTTGTAACAAAGGTTTCATAATTTTTATAACAAACCAAGCATGCCTAAGAATTATTTTTTAAACCACACTCTGGGCTGGATTCTCTGGTCCATTAAGTCCATACTCATACAGTGCAAAGTGGCCTTAAACCCGTTGAAGATAACTGGTGGAGAATTCTTCCTGCAGAGGGGAGCTCTCCAATGGTACTACTAACCCCTTTCCTCTCTCCCTGCCCCCTCCACAGTGTAAATGGAAGGAGTGGGTATATTGGGAGCAGAGCACAGGGAGTGGAGGGAGTGTGCCAGAGCAAAGCTTTGTTAAGCCACAGCTTGCACCAGAGAGGCTGAGGCTGAGTAGTCCTGAGCAAGTCATACCTGGGCTCCCTGCAGATCCTCCTCTTAGACAAAGAAAAGAAACAAGGCTCCATTTCTCAGAATTAGGTAGTCTATACATGATTGTAAAATATTACTAGAAAGTGTGGGTTTCTTTGGATTTTTAGTAAAAGTCTATTGGACTGCCTATTTCATTTCTAGCCTCTTCCTCTTTCCATGCAAAATTTAAGAGAATATATCCAATGTCCTGTTTATGGTATAAACTGGAGTAAACCAAACCATTTCCTTTTATACTATACAAGTTACAGTAATTTTTATACTAAGCAATAAATATTGCTTAATAGATATAAAACAGTTTAAGGCACAAGGTTTCTTGAGCGCTTTGGCAAAATAAGGGTAAAATGTATAACCTATAATGAATTTCTGTGAAAATGATTTAATGCCTGCATTTAGCAAAGTGTTGAGTGCATTTTGCTCTAACTGTTGACAGTAATTACTGATACATATATCTTTGTCTTCTGAGTGCAACAGAAAGCATAAATACGACAATGTTTAAAGTATCTAAAAATCATCTGAGAATGTTAATTTACACAAATCTTCACAAAAGCAAAGTCTGAGTTTGGAATAGCTGTACAGCATCACCCAGATGTTAACTATTTAAATCATTTAACAAATTCTACTACATGCCAAAAAATAGGCAAAATTCAAGCTCCTATTTCATGTTTACAAAATGATTTCAAAATAGCTGAAAATATAGTATCATTACATATTACGTGGATTTCACAATGTAGACAAGAGAACAAGAAAAAATATTCTGGCTTCTCTAGTCTCTCTCATGGTTGAAAACAGAGACTCTTTAAAAACAATCAGTTAAGTTGAATTCCATGCCCAGATATGGAAAGCATGCAAGCAAATTAAGCTATAGTGCCCTCTGCTGAAAAGTAGCAAGGACTTGCAAGCAAGTTTGTACAAGTCTTCTAGTGAAAATGAATGGGCTCTGAAAGTGAAATTTATCAAAGATTGTACTACCCATACTTCTGGGGGAATTCTGCACCAAAAAATTAAAAAATCTGCACACAATATTTTCACATTCTGCAAAATTCTGCATATTTTATATGGAAAAATAACACAATATAATCACACCAGTTTCAATTATTTTTGGTCATTTATTTCAAAATACCTGTCAGCCAGTATGTCTATAACAATACAGACAACAAAAAAGATTCAGAAAATGTTTTTTGACAAATAGATTCCTTACTAGGCATATTAATACAGAACCCTGAGTAATAATTCATTTAAACTACAATACGGAACCATATTTCCTGCACCTCTCAGAAGGAGTGCAAAGGCTTGGGGGAGTCAGGGATAACAGAGGAGCTGAAGGAGAGGGAAGTAATTGCTGGGTAGGAGCCTGGATGTGAACTTGAAAGGTTACTGGGTATTGGTGGGAAAAGTATGGAAGAGGTTTTTTGGGGGTGCGGGGAGGAACTGTTAGGTAGCTTCCCCCATGCAGACCTTGGCTGACACCTAGCCTCTCCCCTTTAGTCAGGCACATCTGCCCCTGCACCCCCTTGTGTCCTTGCAACCCCTGGCCACATGTGTCCATTCACCCCCACTCAGCCATCTCCCTTCCCCCTGTAGATCTGCACCTCCTTCCCCCCCTCTGCCCATGTGGTCCTGCACCTCCACTCCCATTCAGCGCCTGCCACAGTCTGTCCTCCCCCATGAACCCCTGTCTGACCCCCCCAGCAGCTCCACGCTGTCTGTCTCCCCATAGCTCCCCGTCTCCTGACCTGGTCCAACAGGCACTGTGAAGAAGACAGGCTCTTTCTCTTCCCTAGCTGGCTGGGAGCAGCTGCTGTGTTCTAGTGCCAGAGTGCCCTCTGGTGGGCAAAAGACAGAACTGCAGCAACATTCCAGCAGAAGCTTTTTTCTGTGCAAATTATTAAAAATATGCACAGCTCATTAATTATGCACATGCGCAGTGGCACAGAATTCCCCCAGAAGTATAACCAGTAAAGGGAGCTCTGCTATTGGATCACCTTTGCTGCAGATATTTACTCTAAGTGACTAGCACACTGTTGGTATTGTACAAACAAATAATATACTACTACTACTTTTGGGTTCCCAGGAGCACAGCAACTTTAGGCTTCCAATTTGTTGGCATTTCAAATTTGAGTCACCTTTAAGTGCTTTAGTTGATGCATCTCTGAAGGGTCAATCCATCCTTGTCTGTATACATGTCACCATAGAGTAAAAACAGATCTACTGAAAACTTTCAAAAGAAATGAAAGCTTAATAATGAGATGAGCAAGTGATTGCTGCTCTGTGAATTGATTATTAGTAATTTCTATATGGTATTGCCTAAAGGCCCCAAATGAGATCAAGACTGCATTGTACAAGACATTATACACACTTATGCACGCACATGCTGCGCAGAGAGTAACTTGTGCCATGAAGAGCTTACAGTTTAAACAGACAAGACAGACAAAGTGTGGCGGGGTACCACAGAGAGGTGAAGTGACTTGCCCAAGGTCATGCAGCAGTTCAGTGGCAGAACCAAGAATAGAATTCAGGTCTACTGACTTCCAGAGCAGTGTCCTATTTTTTTGAGCACCCTGCCTCTCAAGAATGCCACTTATTGGAAACCCATTAACTTCCTCCCCAAACTTCGAATTTCTTTCTTAGAGTTACCACTCTTTCTAGAAAAGAAAGACTTCCCTGAAGAGGGAAGGAGGGGTTGAGGGTTCACTGTAAATTTAGTCAAAGTGTATTTTAAGAATTGCTCTACCAAAAGAAAATGTCCAAAACAAAAACAGTTACATATTACAAAAAAAGTATGCAGAACACTTCAAATGGCTGTTTAGCACATATCTGACAAAAATTTGCTTAGCATATATTGCTCTGGCCCACCTACAATGTGTAGTTAGCTCCCTTCAAACCATCTTTACTGTAAGTGTGTAATAACCGATCTACTCTGATAAGTTATTAATCCTTTTAGAACATAAACACCAAATTATATAAACAGAGATGAGAAACCGCCTTAAGGAATACATTCCTGTTCCTTCTCTCCCTTACATTCAGTTTCTCTTTCCCTTGACTTAGACCATTCTACTCTGTTTTTCTTTCCTTTATTCTGCCCACTTCATTGATCTACATATGAACATTGGACATGTGACCAGAAAGGACCTCCTAAAATATCAAGTCCAGTCCTTTGCTATCACACACAACTTCATCATATAATTCCATCATAAACTTCTGAAGCTTCATCTTAAAACTCTTCTGATGGTTAGACATCTACTTCTAATTTCCATCCTAAATTTATTCACGTACAGTTTATACCCATTTGTTCTTGTGCCAACATTTTCCTTTAGCTTAAATAGAGCAGTCATATCCCCTTTCAGCTTTTGTTTTGCTAGGCTAACCAAGCCAAGTTCTTTTAGACTCCTCTTGTAAGATAAGCTTTCTTCATTCCCAATATCATCCTAGTAGCCCTTCTCTGTACATGTTCCAGTTTGAATTCACTTTCTTGAACATGCGTGACTGGAATTTTTCACGGCCACATAAGATTGGTGGCTATTAGTCAGACTGTGATCTATTAATACCCCCAAGTCTTTCTCCTCTTTTGTTTCCAACTGAGAAGCCCCCAGATCTGCCTTTGTGGTTTACACTGCCGCTCTCACTATTGTTAATACCAGTGGAATTGCACCAGTACTACAGCAACGGTGGGAGAATTTGACAAAAACAGTGAAGACAAAATCCAAATTTAAAAAACTCACCATTCTTTCTGGGAGAAAAGACTGGACATGATTCGCAGGAACAGAGGAGGTGCCAAATCGAGAAGCAGGAATATCAGATCTGGTAAGTCAATTTCATGGTGCCCAGAAAAGGGAAGTAGTACAGGAGGGATTAACTGCATTGTAGATGGGACACAGCTTTCATTTCTATAGTCACCACCCAAAATCTGATCCTCATGAGAAACTTGTTGAACCTTTTCAGGCAGTTTACTGGTGCAGAAAGGACTCCAGACTTCTTTAGAATGAGAAAATACTAAAAGTAAACAACTCTTGCTAATATGAAGGAACTGTATGTGTTCTACTGCTCCCGTTTCCAGAAGGGAGGCAATTGCCTATCTCAAACTCACAAGAAAAGGCCCCTTAAAGCAATATGAGGAGGATGCAGCACAATGGTCTTGTGAAGAGAAAAGGTGGTGTAGTGGGTAAAGCACTGGACTGGGACTGCTATTCCTAGCTCTCTCTCAGACTTCCTGTTTGAATCATGTCCTTCATTTCAAAAGGGAGCTGGACTGTGCCATAACTCTCCCTGTGCCTTATCTGTAAAATGGGACTATTTCCCAACCTCACAAGGTTTCTGTAGGGATAAATTCATTAATATTGGTGAGATGCTGAGACAAGTACCATAGAAAAACTTAAATATACATATTAAATAATAGAAAAATAACGTCAGGCTATAGCCCTTCTCTATTGTACCAAGGAACCGGATGTATAAAGTGATACATGATAAAGTGATATGCTGGGGAAAACTAAATCTATTGAACCCAACAGTCTTTATAAAGGAGACCCACACAGCAGTTCTGATTGGTTCTCTCTAGGATCGCTTCTTAGAAGAAGTAGCAGAGACTAAATTGTTTTGAGATCACTGGATGAAATTTACTATCTTAAATATAAGTATTATTATGTTATTAAAGAAACCTGTCTTCTACTGAGGCTGAAAGGATGACTGTTGATGCTCTCCTGAATATTGTGAATGACCCCAAGAACAGTAAAGTGGTTGGATGCCATGATATTGTTTCCTTCAGTCTCCTTGTTTAGCATCAGTCTACTGTTAAATAAATTAGGACCCTTTAAGCACAAATCCAGTATTTTACCCTCTCTTTCATGAATGGACCAAAGTATGTAACCATGAAAACCTCCATAGCATTACCACAACTACTACTGGCTGATCACAGTGTCAACCTAAAATTCCACATTAAGGGACACATCTTGCCCAGGGTACACCTTTTTGTTCTATGTATTTATGGCTCAATAGCAGGCAGCATCTTAGTTAGTGATTATAATCATACTTGCTCATGATCACTTGGTAGTTTGCCAGGAGATTACCCTAGCTATTTTTTCCAGACTCTGAGATTCCTTCTTTTATGGGAAGCTTGATGGTCTTTCACCAATGATCTAACAGAGGCTGCAGAATCTAAGACAATGCATGGAATGGAGGATTCCGTGTCCTCTTTATGATGTTTTGATAATCTTGGATCAGCAGGTGGCCTTGTGGGCTTATCGCTATTGCAGTGGTGCAGCTGAGTGGGAAAATAATGACTGAGTGTCTCTCCTACTCCCTTTGAACCTCCGGGGCAGATAAAGACATAAGCTAGCTATACACAGTCTAAAGAAATATCCTTTCCCTAGGCATGCTAAGCACAAGTCGTTCTGGTCTAACTGCAGCCTGTCAGAAGTGAATTAAGTGCTTTCTCTCCTCCCACCCCCAGAAAAGATACATGTGTCACCTTCAACTATAATAGCAGATGGTGGCAAGACTTTAAGGGAAAAATAAGTTCTATTATTTTATTAATTTTAAATAAAAGTAAGAACTGAACAAAAAGTTGAGGAAACCTTTAGTTAATTTTAGAACCTAAAATCTACAAGGAAAGATATCTACAGTAGGTTGAATATTTGTTGAGAGGAATAATAAGAAGAAAATAGAAAAATATTCCAGAACAGTGTAACAGCTGAGCATCTTTTAATAATTTTGACCCTGGAGTACAGTTCTGTGTGTGCAGTGGCTCTCAGCCTCATGTCCAAAGCACCAGCCTGTAAGAAGGTCTGAGGTCCAAGAGACACAGTACACAGATCCCAAAAGTGGGGTCTGTGGATGCAATTTTGTAAGAGAAAATGATTTTGCCTGCAGCTGTGGAAGAAGTCCCCCCCTTTAAAGGTTTTATACAATTGTCTGATTTTTGCCAGCAAGCGACACTGCAATAGCTATGTAATATTTAGTATGGGGTTTTTTTGTCTTAGCCTAAATACATATTGCTTTCACACACTTGTTACAGGAAAAAATCCTGCAACAAAAGTTGAAAGATCAGGACTAGGTAAACTAACAGATTTTCCCCCCCCACTTTTAAAATTTAGAATGCTACAAACTCTTGACCCTGGAAAAATAATACAGATTGATTTAACTTTGCAAGCTTTGTTAATATAGGAAAAGCCTTCCTACTATTTTTTTTTTTTATAGATTTGTATCTTGTAATTCCAGTGGTATTTAAACAAAACTCCAATATAGATTTTCATTTAATTTCAGAACTGTTTCTTGTAAAGGTCAGCTATACTACCACTTTGCCACAGACACATGGAAGGGAGGACATGGACACAGATTAACAAATTCTATATACCTCCCTAATCCCTACTCTTGCCTGCTTCCTAGGGAATTCAACAAGACTTTGCCTACTCCCTCATTGGGATGCCTGTATCAGGCTCTGAGCAGATGCTGACTCTAGTGCATACCAACATGTAGAGGGTTGCTCTGTGGGTAAGCCTCCACAAGTCCCTTAATGGTGGACTTGTCCCTGAACAATGGGAGAAGTAATATGTCCAGTCTCCCAATCACAGCGGTCAAACCTGCAAGGACTATCCTGCCTTTAAAATGCTAAACACATGACAACTGCTTATCTGATACAACAGACTCATGAATGAGCTTTCGTCCTAAGTAGAGTTTGGCACACTTTCTCCTTCTCCTTGTACATTTTCCCCACTAATACGCCTGCCCATTCTACCTATGTCCCCAACGGATTTGTATGAAAGCACCCGTACACTGCTAAGCCTATGTCTAGTGAGAGGAGTGTTGTGTGGTTTGGCTTCATTGTAATTCAAATAGTGTGCTTCTGCTCCAAATACAGCCAACCAGCATGCTCCTTTGCAGCTGAGATGCACTACTTGGCCCCCTATTTGATCTGGCTTCTGACTACTCTAATCCAAAAACTTTGCTTCTATCACATCCACCACAATGCAAACAAGAGAATATGCTGTGGGATGGGTAAAACAGTGCTTGGTACTGTTCCCTGGGTGATGGCACAGGCAAGGAGTGCCAGGGGGCAATTAAATCTATGTTATGGTTTGTCAATTACATTTGGTAATCTAGCCTACTCAGATTTACAAAGCCTTGAAACTTTAAAGAAAACATATAAGGTTACCATATCTCATCTAAGGAGACATAAGGAACACGGGGAATTACCTTTATTTAGAAATTTAACAAGAAATCAGAAGAGAACCAATCATGTGAGGAAATGCAAAATGAAGAAAATCGATGCTAAGGCTTTGTGCAACTGGCATTCATTTAAAAAAAATCTATTCAGGGTTGTCTTTTCAGATTGTCAGATTAAACAAGCCACATAGCGTTTGCTGCAAACCCATAATTACAGATTATTATAGTATACAAAAGATGCAAGGCATAAAAAGCTGCTGCAATTCACTACACTGTAATAGAACATGCAGTGGAAGTTAATTCTGGCAAATGCTTTAAATATTAGCTTTACATAATACGTATAGGTGAAACTGTAATTAGGACAGAATGAATCCTTCAAAGCTGCTTTCATTCTGACCCTGCAGATGATTACTTTTTGCTAATAAGACCACTGCCATTTGACAAAAAGCCAAATACAGTACCTTTCTTCATTCTTCAGTAAATTTAATAATTACAGCTCCTCCTGCCAATAGTTCTCAAATCAGACTTGTTCAATCCAATACTGAGCTTATTAGGGGGCAGCTCTATGTTTAGAATTCTTTGGCCAAAAAAGTACTTGAGGATGATGAAGCGTGTCTTAGACAAGGGCACAATGATTAGCCATTTTCCCCACATAAAAAAACAGCACGTAGTCACTACAGACCTCAAAATCACCTGCTGTTAGCACACAGCTGCTACAAAAAGGTTCTGCATTTATCTGGCTCTTAATATCTTTAAGGAAGCCTACAGGGAACAACTTAATATGGAGGAAGAATAGCATTACAGAGAGTATTTGGTATCAATATTAAACTCATCTTTTTCAATTTTCTTTCCATTGAGGCCATTTGATAGATACATTTTGCAAGAAATGTGTCACTACTTTAAATCTTAGTTTCTCGTGTCTGCTGTCTTTATTTCAGAAGAAAGTGTTCTTAATTTCGGACTCTGATAAAGTTTGAAATAGATGACATAAAACTGTATTCTAGAAATTAACTTTTTTTTTTACAAATGTGTAAAATAGGCGCAATGAATTATGATAGGTTTCAATAATCCGTTTTTAAATATGGAAAAAACTTTCAACAGTCTTTCAAATTCTGTCATGTCAGTTTAGTGATATTATAAAATTATACTAGGAAGATCATAAAAAACAAAATTATAAAAAAAGAGCAAAATTAAGACTTAAGTGCACTCATTTACCTAAAACAAAATGAGAAGTAAAACACTTACACATCACATTGCAGTATTTTACACTTTTAATACACATGAACAGAAGGATCCGTATAAGATTGATTTCTATGTTGTAAAGGATCTATTTATTTTAGTTAACTGAGTTGTAATTGTTCAAAATTGCACTGTTTCATTCTATATTGATGAACACTACATATTGTCTAAAATGACATTAAATATAATTTAAAATTCATTATGTAGACACACTTCAGTATTGGAAACCAAGAGACTGTCTATTCTCTTTTAAATAAGAGGTCATCCAGACAATTTGACATACCTTCTGTGACTGGCTGGAGCTTAGAAGATCGCTCAGAATCAGGGGAATGTAGTGGTTCTGGTTCTTTCAGGCTTTCTAAATGCATAAAAGGATCATAATCCACAGATGCCAAATCAGAAAGGCTTAAAGGAAAATATTTTGGGTTGCTGAAACACTGAGCTCCATAGACACATCCATGCAGAACCTAGAACAAGATCAGGATTTCAAGACCAATTACTAACTTTATTTCATTTTCTGATTAATTTGTTAAAAACAGAAAACCTACCACCAAACAATGAAACCTACTCAACAGGGTAAAAAAAAAATGTGGGCTAGTTTTAGACATTGTATGTTCATGGATCTGAACTCCTGTCTGCAAGTGCTATATTTAAGGAGGGTTAGTAAAAACAGCAGCATGTGTAAAAGGGATATGTAATAAAAATACAGTAAATATATAACTTATCATAAACCAGTAAGCAACCTCTACCTCTAGATTTCCTATTCTCTATGTATCTACATTTCAAATGTAAGATTTTGGGGGGGGGGGGGGGGCTAAAGTCTGTCTTTGTTTTGTACTTAATGGCACTGACCATATATTTACACCACACAAATTAAACAAAGGTTAAAATAATTCAATCTGTAAGGGTTACATTCCAATCTACATACATTGTCTTGTTTGTAGGGTTGACCTTCACCACGGCCCAGGGCCGGCTCTAGGTATTTTGCTGCCTCAAGCAAAAAAATTTGTGGGGCCCCCCCCTTTTTTTTGGCTTTTAAACATGTTTTCACTTTCCAATGTTTAAGTTTGGGTTTTTTTTGACTGTTTAGAATTAAAAAAAAAAAAAAAAAAAAAAATGAAAACAGAGAATTTGTAGTTAGTGAAATAAAAACAAATTTCCTACTAGTGTACTCATTTAATTTTAACATTATAATTACAAACAATTTGGGTTCAACTATACACTATTATGAAAAACGTTAGTGTCTTCCGGTGTGCCCAGTTTCTCATAAATTAAAAGAATTTATATGAACTGAATTTTTCTGGTTTTTATACTTGCATAGACCTTTAATAATTCAGTGAAATCTAAATTTTTTGCAATGGTACTTTCAACTGAAATTAATGAGAGTCCTGACAAATGATTTTGAGACATAGTGGACCTCAAATAATTTTTTGGTAATTTCAGTTTTGAGAAACTGCGCTCACCAGAAGCCACTGATACTAGTAATGTTAAAAGAATGCAGAACGCTATAGCAGGGTTTGGAGTGAAAAAATAATTTCTTGCTATAAATTCTAATACTTTTAGAGGAGAAGTTTTAGGACTTATTAGCTCAGATAAAGCTATTAATTCATCATACAATTCTACTCCATCAATGTCAACAGCGTTATCAGTACTGAGTGCTAAATGTAGGTCTTGGCAGTGCTTCATGAGATCTTCTTTGGAAAACTGATTTTTAATATTTCCAATATCGTATACAAATTCAAAAGTTTCACAGTGACCATGCAACTGATAAAATCTTTCTTCAATGGAAGCTATAGCTACATCCAAAACCAAAAAACTACATCTTTGGTCTGTGAATACACTAACCACGATCGATTAATTTGTTCCTCATTTTTCATTTTTTTCTTCATACTGGATGGCACAAATCGACGATTCGACTCCTTAAATGGATATTCAAATGTAGACTCTAGTTTTGAAGGACCTTTTCTCACAATAATCACTCGCATTGCATCAGTAATTATTGTCGGCCATGTACTTGGATCCAGTCCAAGGTCAGCTCCACCATCCAATAATTGTTCTTCAGTTTTAGATTTGGATAACAGTTCTTCGTTTCTGAACTCTTCAGCTGAAGCAGTAAATCTCTGGATGGATTGTGATTGTTCGTCTTTCTCAGTTAGCGAAGATAATCTTTGATCGCATTGTTGTTCATCTTTATCAGTTGATAAAGATAATCTTTGGTTCGACTGGTCTTCATCAGTTGATGAATAATCACTTTCAATGCATTGCTTAGAGCTTTCTCCTTGATTGTCGACTTTTTAAAAATACTTATTTGAAGTACGAGATAGTTTTTCCAATTCTTTTTGCCGTTTCTCTCTCTGTTGCCAGTAGACAGCACTGGAAAGTCATTTTCGTTTTTGTCCCAGCATTTTAGCCCTATAACCACTGGCACTGACGTGACACAGAGATTGGTGCGAATGGCGCCGATAGGGTGGCACAGTACACACAAGTAATTGTGATTCCTGATTTAATCAATCAATAACCATTAACGATTACACATTTACACACATACACATTATGAGTGACCGTGTTACGATGTGATACGATATTTTTCACGTCATGCTCCTATCACACTACTGGAGATTTTTTTGATCTTCATGTTTTTTTTTTTTTTTTTTTCCCAAACATTGGTGGATTTTTCTGAAAAAAAGAAAAAAAAAAAAAAAAAAAAAGGGATGGCCGGAATGCCGCCCCTGCTTGCTCTGCTGGTGCCTAGAGCCGGTCCTGCCACTGCCCCTGAAATGTAAACCCTTTGAGTAGTATTCTATTATTTGTTTGGCACTGACTTTCTCCTGGACCAACATTATCTACAGCACTATATGAATGATTAAACTTCTTTAGATCAAACATCACAAAATGAGGCAAAACTAACTATTTAGGATACATCCCAAGATTAAGTAGTTCTGGGTAAAATGCATAAGTTTACAGGCAGAAGACGCCTATAGTACAGTCACAGAATTTGAGTCAAATGAACAGAAGGGTTCTGTCTTCATTCCCCATAACTGACATCACCTCCAGCTTTAAAAGTTTTCATTAAAAACAAAACAAAGCAATGTAAAGCACAAGTACCTTATATACACTATTAAGAACAGATTGTTCGGTCTTATTTTCAGCTCCTGTGGTGTGAAGAGGTTGCAGTAAGGTCTTTAAAGGCAAGGCCATTATCCAGTCCAATAAACAGAGAAGTAAAGAAACCACCAACTGTAACAACAGTATTTTTAGTTATAATTCACTTAAAATAGCAGCCTGCTACTTTACATTTTCGATTGTATTTTGTTTTCCTGCTTTAGACTCTCTTCCTAATTTAACCATACAGGTAATCAACCTTAGGCAATACCACCACATTAAAGTTACTTAAAAGCTACTGTATGCCTAAACTCCATATTGTAGGTGAAAGCTCTAGCTGCTGAGACCCCAACTTATATTCTGTCCAAGGACTATCAATATGAATAGCTTTTCATTAACATCATCGTGATAGGTGGGTGAATAGATGTGCCTGTGCTGATAAATTTCCATGATTTTGCAAAGTTCATTGAAAAACAAATTTGTTTAAAATGACAGATCAACAACATGTAAGTGGGGCTGGTGGAATGTTTGCATTTGAGCCTCATGGTAAAGAATAAAAGATCATGCAAGAATAAACTATCTGAATTGCCTTTACTACTTCATAAATATTGTTATTATTTCTTCATAATCTGCTACTATAACTATACAGCACCATATATTCATTGAAGGATATCCAAATGCTTTCCCATGTCAACAACTATTTTACTCTATAATACACCAATCTTCCTCTAGTGGCTATTTTTACATTGTCCATTACACAACAAACACTCCAAGGTTTCAAACACGGATCAGACTACTAGTTCAATAATAATGGTAAATTCATGTCAAACAGCTCTCTCAAACCACAATTAAACTTATTTGTAGTTAAAAACCAAAGGAAGTGGCCATCGTGAAATAAATAAAACTGAGTTCAAACAAACAGCAACAAAATTCTTCAAAATACTTTAAATATGTTTTAAAGAGTCTTTATCAATGTGACAACAAAAAACCCCTAACGCGATTTCTGAAACTATATTTTATTGTAAGACATATAAGCATAATACCCATTTCACAGCAATAATCTTAACTTTGCCCCACAGTGACATCATGCAATAAACACATGACGATTAAGTGATTTTAGTATTTATGGTCCCAGATTTAGATGACAGAACATAGCTTGAGAAGAAATCTCCTTAAATAGAGGAACCACCTGCCAGTGTAAACTTGGTGGAGGTGGAGCTCTGTTGTGCCTTACACCAGTTGCTACCCAGCCCCAGCATAAGGGTTCTATTATTAGCATAAGGAGAAGGAGATGGCATCTTATGTGTGTTTTGGGTCTGAGGTGTGGGAAGAGGAAGGAATAGCTGTGGTGGAGCAGAGGAACTCTATGATCTTCCAAGGCTGTGAGGACTGATGGAGCTCACGACAGTGGCAGAAGTTAAAGCAAGTCCCCTACTGCTCTGCTTTCCACCAGGGCCAGGTGACCAAGGACAAGGCACAATCAGCCACATACTGCCCTGAGTTGAGATGCCCCTTTCAAAAATGGCCATTGCCTTTCATTGCTCCCAATAGAAGTGGAGCCAAACTGCCCTTAGGGGATGGTAATCCACTATGTTATGAAGAGGCAGAAAGGAGCACTGATGAGCAGCTGAATGAAAGCAGAGGCCATCTTTGTTAAGGGCCTCAGGCCCACTCAGAACAACAGGAGATTGCCATCTTCAGAGAATTAATGAAGAATTATGTGTTACTCCTAAAGAATGCACTTTAAATTGTTCTTGGTAACAATACAAAATGATAATTAATCCTAAAGCGGTCTTCAAACGTAGTCTATGCACAAGATTTCAATACATTAACTATATAGAAAGTTTGAAAAGTCTGCAATACTCCAGTATTAGGATCTTTAGGGACAAGAAGAAAAGGCCTGACACAGGGTGCTAAGTTTATTAATGGAAAAATTTTAAGATTAATTTTAACTCTAATAGCTTTACTTGTAAATTCTGAGAAAACTCATTTTATTCTCAAAGAATAAATGCTGTATTTTTGCAGAGAATATACTATATTTTACATACAAAGAGTCTGAATCCTTAAGGCAAAAGTTAACCGTAATCATGGAGCCATGACTGGCAATTCCATAGTTATATTAACAGTAGCATATAAAAAAAGCATGATTAATGTCTAATTACCCTTTTGTCCTGTTCATAAGAGGAAGCTTCTGTATTGGGTAAAAGCTGAGTAATAGTTGCTATCAGGATCTGTGGACAATAAGTAGTTTTCTTTAAAAGTTACAGTTCTTTTAAACTTAAATATCTCATCAGGCAAATGTGATACAATACCATACCTATGGCTAAATTCTTCTAAAATTATGTCAAACTGTAGCATTCAGTTGGATTGTTGCTTGTAAAACTATTTTTATTGAACTTCAAAAAGACACTACCTAATGAACATTAGGGGCTAAGTTATATGTGCCTCATGCAGGTGTGCAAGGAGGTAACAGAGGCCTTCCTCCACCTACCTAGTACATCCATGCAGGCAGCAAACTTAATTTGACTAAAAGCATGCTTTATACTTAACATCTATAAAAACATTCACATCACAATCTTCAGTTTGCTACTTCAATTTCAATTATATGATTTCCTAAAATCCCTAGAAAACTGCAAACTGTTTAAAACATTTTGTAAGTACTTACTTGAATAATTTTTAAAGGTGAATCAGCTTGGTATGTTTGAAGCCTATATACATAATGAATCAGCATGTTAAGCATATTGCAGGCAACATGTGCAACTGTTTTATTTGGAAACTGTAAAAAAGAGAAATGAGTGATAATTACTTTATGACTCTCCATGGTTTCAAGCTATGACACTCTGAATATGATGGACAAACATCTCATTAATAGTATTACAGATTTAGAAAGAGATTAGCAGGACCTGTGGAATGAGTCCATTGCTTTATACTTACTGATCTTCAATTTAACATGAATTACTTTATGATCAGAGACATAAATGGAGTCACTTGATTTCACAGGAGAGGGAGAAAAGACCCATGGGCTGCACATCAAAGGGAAAAAACCTTAAGATTTATGTTTAGGGTGGCTAATAGTCCCTAGTTCAGAATTGAAGCAGATGACACGTAGCTGTGCCTTCTTAGAGATTCTGTCAAAACCAAAAAATGAATGAAGCAGTAAGCTTTCGTGGGTAAAAACCCCACTCTTCAGATGCATGAAGTGGGTTTTTTTTTACCCACGAAAGCTTATGCCCAAATAAATCTGTTAGTCTTTAAGGTGCCACCAGACTCCTCGTTGTTTTTGTGGATACAGACTAACACGGCTACCCCTCTGATACTCAGTAAGCAACAGGATCATGCAAGTAAACTGGTAGATGAAGAGAGAAAAGATTCAGATTTACAGAACATTCATTTTCCTTTTGTTGGAGAGGTGGTAGCATGGATTGAACAGACTTTTTATGAACAGGTGGGAAGCCAGTTTTCAGAGTACCAGGACAACAGGACTGATGAGGAACGCTTTAAACAAGGAAGCAAAGACAGAGCTCAGGTAAAAAAAAAAAAGCAGGACCTAGAGTAGCAAATGGGAAGACTACCAGAAGAGGGAGAGAGTGGAGGGAACCAAATGGTGCTGAGCAGACAGTTTCAAAAGGAACTCAGGGATACTGAGAGATGAGAGAGAGAACGGGTAAAAATGTAAGATGGGGTATTGAGAGGCAGGGGAGAAATGTATTTAAAAAAAAATCTAAGGTGACTATAAAGAAAAAAGTACAACATAATGAATAAGTATTTCTTTTATTTAGGACACTCAGGTATAAAGGATGTTTTCCAAATCTTTTACATAGTTAAAGTGGCATGTGTTGAAGCAGATAATGTTAGAATCTCTTCATCGAAAAATACTCAATGAGGAAAAAGCTTCAGGGACTTCACAACATAAAGGAGATGCAAACAGCTGACCAGGATACACAAGGACAGCAGACCCTTACTTGTACCCTAGCCTAGGCGACATCTGATGGTATGGGAAGGATTGAGACTGAGAACCATGTTAGGCTATTTCCCTTCCTATATATTTTACTGTTCCTTAAACTATTAACTGCGGACACAGGCTTTGGAAATTTAAGAGTCAATTTCATTCTTAATTCTAACATACCCCTCTCTCCCCAAACCTAAGCTAGATATACACAAAAAGCACAGTGTTATTAACACGAATGCAACTGTAGACAACCATTTACAGAGAGCATAAACTGCACAGAAGAAAAACATTTATACATAATATACAGGAAAAAACACACAAAAGAATTCTTACTCAACAATATAAACTTTCTGCATCCTTAATTAAACCGAGTACTCTAAACCATATTATCCCTGAATCATAGATCACCCAGAAAATCATTTTAAGTGATTCATGGATGAACTATATAGAAATAACAGGGCTGTAGTTTATGTTACTGACATACAGAATGAGCTCAGACATGACTTAAAGATTTTACATTTTTCTCCTTCATAGTTGTTTAATGTTGAAGATTTAGAAAATAAATCAGTTCAGAGTGTCTTTTATACATTTATTAAAAGATTAAGCAGAAAGTTATAGAACAAATATTACTTTAAGCGAAATATGCCACTAGCTAGGTGAAGTTGGTTCTCCTGACAATTTACAAGGAATACAATACAATGGTCAAACTGATATTACAGTTGGAATACAATCTATAAGTCAATGGTCTGACTTATCTGGCTTGCCAATTAGTAATGAAATAATACTAAGTTAAGAAAAACAATCCTCAAGATTTTACAGAAAGGTTGATGGGAGAATCCCTTTACTTTAACTTGCTTAAATAACTCAAAGTCTGCTGAAAGTAACAGGTGTTATTTTGTCTTGATTCTAAAGACATACAATTCAAAATAATTTCCTGGTAGCCTCCCTTTTGGCTACCTGTCTCCCATTAAACTTTGCTGTTCACAAGGATTATATTAATCTTGGTTTGTCTAATATATTTCCCTCCCTATATAAACATTGTCTATAGTTCGCTGAAAGTCTGGCACAAACACCAAACATTTTCTAAAACTCCAGACTAACAGCAGCTTTAGAATGACACTGGTTTAACCCAGGGATCCCTCACTGTATCAACGCTTAAAACACAAACACATATGTATACATACACACACGCACACGCTAGTGGGCACTGGAATGATTTGAGGGCCCTCTAATTGTTCTACAGAAGGATCTTCACACTTTCTTCTCTTTATAGTCTCTAACTCACGTGGTTGGTCCTAGTTGACATTTACTGGTATCTTTGTTGACAAGATGTGATCTGTGCTTTTGCATGCAGTGGGGCTGTGATCTTTACCTCTCTTGGTTATACTTCAGACTTGGCTTAGTTGTTCCAGTGCTCTTCACTTCTCCTTCCCTGGGTGGCCAGTCCACGGAATAGAGCAGGATACAGCTCAGATATCTTGTTGGTATGAGAGAAAGTTCCCCCCCTTTTTTCTCCAAATGGTAAGCATCTTTTGTAGGGATCAAGGATTCCTCTACTCTGCCCTAATAGATACTCTTGCTTAATTAGCAGTTCCAGGCTGGTATAGATCATCAGGGACTAATGACTTGACACCTTTGTCTTGGAGTTACATGGAAGGTTTCCAGACTAGGATGTATAGATTGTAACCCAAATCATTACTAAATGCAAACAGAGGTCTCCTGAAATCAGCACACAAGAAGTTATCATGTGATAAGAAACTGTTAGGCAAGCTTCCACTTTAGGCCCCAGATTCAAATGTCTTGATTGTTTAAATATAATTAACGACTTATTCAAGGATATGCATTCACTCATTTCCACACATTCTCATGACAGAGAGTTAATTCTGACACTGGGAAAATAGTTTAAGAAGTGGGGTAGTGGCTAGGACAACTATACAGCCTTTATCCTAATAACCCTTTGCCTATGTACAAAAAACTGCTTTAAGCATCTCTTAGCAATGCTAACCTTTGTTATACATTTGGTCAAACAAAGTCACTCACAGGCCTAAGTCCAGATACAGCCTATGTTCCTTACGTATCCCTCCCCTCTATCGAGTAAGGGGGAGGGGGGGCATTGTAACACCGTAGTCTGGAGGGGAGACCTACGCTAGAGAACTTTAGGATCAATCAGTTGTCTTTACATTATTCATAAATTAACAATAATTTTAATAATAAAACTGTTTATAAACTTATAATTTTAAAATAAAGCTAAAATAATTTAAAACATTATAAAAGCAAGGATTACATCATCTTAATGCGTGTTAATTTTCATTTGATCATCAGTTCCACCAGGTGAACTTTGTATGTCATTCTGAAACCAACAGAACTCCACTGGCCATCACATACAGTCCTCAGCTAAAACCTCTCCAACGCATCATCAGTCTTCTATAACCCATCCTGGACAACGATCCCTCACTTTCACAGGCCTTGGGAGGCAGGCCAGTCCTCGCCCACAGACAACCCGCCAACCTGAAGTATATTCTCACCAGCAATGACATACCACACCATAGTAACTCTAACTCAGGAACCAATCCATGCAACAATCCTCGATGCCAACTCTGCCCACATATCTACACCTGCGACACCATCACAGAACCTAACCAGATCAGCCACACCATCACCGGTTCATTCACCTGCCCGTCCACCAATGTAATATACGCCATCATGTGCCAGCAACGCCCCTCTGCTATGTACATCGGCCAAACTGGACAGTCCCTACATAAAAGGATAAATGTACACACATCAGATATTAGGAATGACAATATATAAAAATCTGTAGGAGAAAACTTCAATCTCCCTGGACACCCAACAGCAGATTTAAAGGTAGCCATCCTGCAGCAAAAAAATTTCAGGACCAGACTTCAAAGAGAAGCTGCTGAGCTTCAGTTCATTTGCAAATTTGACACCATCAGCTCAGGATTAAACAAAGACTGTGAATGGCTAGCCAACTATAGAAGCAGTTTCTCCTCCCTCGGTGTTCACACCTCAACTGCTAGAAGAGGGCCTCATCCTCCCTGATTGAACTAACCTCGTTATCCCTAGCCTGATTCTTGCTTGCATATTTATACCTGCCTCTGGAAATTTCTACTACATGCATCTGACGAAGTGGGTATTCACTCACAAAAGCTCATGCTCCAATACGTCTGTTAGTCTAGAAGGTGCCACAGGACTCTTTGCTGCTTTTACAGATCCAGACTAACACGGCTACCCCTCTGATACTTGTATGTCATTGTGGTTTTAAAATATCAAACATTTTCCACTTTTGTTCTTTGACCTTTTGAATTTTTACCTAAGTAGTAGGGGTCAAGAGGAAAGAACTTTTATTCCACTTTTATGTTTCACAGTCTTGTGGGATAATAAAAGAAAAGTTATAAGTGTAGAGCTCAAGTTTCCCAGTATGTTTAGAATTATGTATTTTGATGTTTCACAACCTAAAATTTGAATTTATTACATTTGATTTTTATTATTTCTGTTTATTGGATACCCTTAGTTTCACAGCATGGAAGTTCCTATGATCCAACAATAGCCAAATGTAATTTAAAAAATAATTGTTTCAAAGAATCCTACAGTTGCTCTTTGAACCTTGGTATCCAATTATAAGAGACTATAGCTTTTAAATTTAGTTAAAACACATGGTTAGGATTACAGTCAACATCAGGAAACTTGGGAATGGTATCTAATGGGGGAGGGATAGCTCTAGTGGTTTGAGCATTGGCCTGCTAAACCCAGGGTTGTGAGTTCAATCCTTAAGGGGGCCATTTAGGGATCTGGGGCAAAAATTGGGGATTGGTCCTGCTTTGAGCAGGGGGTTGGACTAGATGACCTCCTGAGGTCCCTTCCAACCCTGATATTCTATGATTCTAATCTGTGTTTTTGCCAACCTTGGCCATCTAACTGAATTTGATGGAAAAGCCACTTCTGTTTTCTTGTATCTAGTGTGACAGAACCAGACCAGTGGGGTACAGGAGTCTGGTAGAAGGCAAATATACTGGCCACTGGATGAATAGTTTTCTGTTCCCTGAGTAACCAGAGCAGGGGCTGCACTAGAGCAACCAGGAACCTGCTAGAACCAATTAAGACAAGCAAGCTAAGTAAGACACCTGAAGCTAATTAAGAACATATGAGAATCAATTATGGCAGGCAGACTAATCAGGACACCTGGTTTAAAAAGGACCTCCCATCAGTTAATGGAGGGTACGCAAGGAGCAGGGAGTGAGAAGACATGCTGCTGGAGGACTGAGGAGTACAAGCATGATCAGGCTTCAGGAGGAAGATCCTGCAGTGAGGATAAAGAAGGTGCTGGGGGGAGGCCACAGGGAAGTAGCCCAGGGAGCTGTAGCTGTCATGCCGCTGATACAGGAGATATTGTAGACAGCTGCTATCCACAGGGCCCCGGGCTGGAACCTGGTGTAGAGGGCGGGCCCAGGTTCCCCACATTCCCCCAACTCCTGATCGGACACAGGAGGACTTGACCTGGTCTGTGAGCAACACCAGAAGGGAAGGTCTAATTTGGAAAGGGATCTGGCCTGTTCCCGACCCTCTAGGTGGGACAACAGAGACTGCAGAGATTGTTCTCCGTTTCCCCCATGCTGGCCAGTGATGAGGTTAGCTGAGTGAACGGCAGGTTTGAGCCTCTAGCAGAAGAGGACAAACCGAGGGCTGCCGTGAACCTCTGAGGTGAGCAAGTCCTCCAAAAAGCACAGGAACCACCAAGGCAGAGGAGGAACTTTGTCACACTAGGACCACTATAATTTTTTGGCTTTATATTCAATAGTCTGAGGTAACTTCCTCCTATTGACCTGACCACACGTGAATTTTCTTGGTCATTACTTTACTTAGAGTATCACTGTGACTTGCACTGGAAATTAAGCTAAATCATGTATTAGTTATATGTTAACAAGGACTTAATTACCATCATGACTGGGGCTTTTTGGTTGTTTTTTTTTTTTTTTTTACACCTTTCCTGTGTGGTACGTGAATGATTCCATAACACTAATATTTTCACCACCATAACTTTCTAACAAGGCATTCTATGCATATGCTTAGCACTCTAATTTATTTGAAATTTTACTTCTGCTTTCTCCTCCACTCCCCACCTTGCCACACTTTGCCAGGCAGAAGGGTGGCAAGTAGTGTTTTGTTCCATATTCCCCCCACCTTCCCCTTGCTGTACCTGTAAGACAGCTTTGTGTGAAATTTCCTTTAGAGGAATTTTATTTTAAAGGATTTATTTTAGAGGATTCTGACATTTTTAATAAACTTCAAATACTTATGGACTGCAGCAATATGATGAACTGCTCATCATCCTGCCTGAGAATCAAGAGATCTTACTTGGTTAGCTTCTTCTAAATAATCTTGTTTATCTAGGTTCCCTTCCTCAATTTCTGCTTCATCATCACCACCTCAAGTTATTTTCTAGATCACCTGAGTCTGTCCAAGTCTGTTAATAATTCTTGTATCTTTTCCTTACATTGCATATTAAATCCTTTTAACTTTTTCACTGTTCAGTTTTCTTACTCAGGGCTTGTCTACACTTACTGGGGAATCGATGTGTGGTGATAGACGGTCGATTTAGCAGGTCTTCACTAGACCCGCTAAATCGACCTCAGATCACTCTCCCGTCGATTCCTGTACTCCACCGGATTGAGAAGAGTAAGGAGTCAATGGGAGAGTGTCTCCCATTGACATCGCGTAGTGTGGACCCCACAGTAAGTAGATCTAAGCTTTGTCGACTTGAGTTACGCTATTCACGTAACTCAAATTGCGTAGCTTAGATCGACTTTTCCCTGTTGCGTAGACAAGGCCTTACTCTTTTATGTGCCTCATCCAAGCACTGACTGAGTACTCTATTTTTATATTACAGAAAGTTTATTACTAATGCAGCGAGTTCAACATCAGAGAGCAAAGAGAGTGATGGTTGACCGCACAACTAAAATTGTCTGGAATAAGAATGCAAGCATTGGATGTAAATGTCACTAGTTGGAACTGTGACTAAAAGAAAATTTGCACTTAAAAATATTTTTTTTGTCCCAATATAAACTGATTGTTTCTCTCCTGTTGCTCTACCTTGGGACCTCCGTGAGACAATGATAGCAGTTCTAACAATGGGTTTCTTCTTGGGCATAAGTCTCTGAAGCTTAGTTTAGGGAATGGTTCCCTAACCAAAGCACTCAAATTCAGTTAGTTTGAATAGCAACAAGAACCATTGCTTTTTCCTTAGCAAGAAACTTCGCCTCTGACCTATTAACAGTAACTCCTAATTGGAGACATCCTCTCTTTCCTTTGGCTGAGAGCAGACATTTGCAATTGTGCTGGCGGAGTACAAACTGGACTAGATTTTTCTTCAGGCTACAGGTCCAATATACACTATTCAAAAACACATTTAAAAAGGTTTATTTCTCAAAAATTCCAACAATTCGACTCCTGATTGGCTCACCATGAGACTCAGTTAATTATGACACTCGAATAATAGCCTAAGGAATAGGGTAGCAGCTAAGACAATATTATAGCCTAATAACCCTTTGCCTATATACAAAAAGCTGCTTTAAGTAAGTATCTCTTAGCAATGCTAACTTTTGTAATACATTTGGTCAACCTAAGTCACTCAAAAGCCTAAATGCATGCATGGCCTATGTTCTTTACAACTAGGAAAAATCCCCAGGCTCGCTGTGCTTATTTTTTTTTTTTTTGCAGTATGGAGGGGAACAGTCATTTAGCATAGGTTTCTAACACTGTCAAAAGGCTATCAGATAGGTTTAGATCTTTCATTTACTTTCCTTTTACTTACTAGTGAACTAGAGTACACCTTCTCTCAAATTCAGGGGATGCACTTCCATGTGGTTACGCGTCCAGCTCTGAACTGAACCTAGGGGTAATTACCCCAGTTGTAAAAGGTGCTTAGAGACAGCATCTTGGATTTCCAGGAGATCCCATGAGGTCATTAGTCCTGTTCTATGACCCCTTGCTGGAATGCTATACCTTACAAACTTCAAAAAGGCAGACTTAAAAATGAAAGTTAAGAGCTGGTAAGGGAATACATGTAGAGAATTGAGGAAGAGGAATTTAGGGTAGCTGTAACTTTCTGAATAGCAAAATATTCATGACAGAAAAGAACTGCATTGCAAAAGAAAAAAGTAGTAAAATAAATTATGGTTGTCACAATGGCTTTTTGGAAACAATATGAAAAGGAAATTACGGTGCACAATAAAACAAGGAGTTAGACATTTCATGTGGCATAAGTAAAACGGCAGATGCTCAGAGGAAGCTGTATCCTGGGCCAGCTTCTTACCGCCACAGATGCTGCATTTTGAATTTTTCATATCTTCAATATGACTGGGAAGAACGGGTGAAGTTATACACTTTGATGAAGCACAAGAAAAGGTGCCGATTGCAAACTTTCAGTTAATTTTCTTTATCTGCATCAGAATCAAGAGATCTGGTGGATGACTCTTGTGAGTCAGAGGGATACAAATGAGCAGATATAAGCAGTTACTTCTCTTCTTCTGTCTCTCAAACTATTTAGTTTTGCACTTTTGTTTATAAGTGGCTACAAATTCTGCCACCTTTTTGCATTTGACTGAAAGAAGGCAGACATTTGCAAAAGAAAATTTAAAATCTGCAGGAGAAGCTTCAGAGGTTAAGTCTAAAACAGAACTCTCTTCTATTCCTGATGAAATAATCTCTTCTGATCTGCTAAACAATAATGCAGAAGTGGTTGAGAGTACAATAAGCAGACTACAGATTCTCTACTTATGTGCCTGGGTGACCTTCACAGTACCTTAACATAAAAAAAACAACCTGAAAGCTTGACAACAGGCTTACAGAATTTGAAATTAAATCCAGACTGCTGGAAGTATCTTTAAAAACCTGCATGACTACCCATCAAGAAACTCATTAATACTATGTGAGACAGACAGTGGGGTGGAGGAACTTGGGGACTGTATGGACATCCTGAATGTCCAGATTATTGAATTTAAGAATCCTTCCTGACCTCTGCTGGCAACTGACTGAAGCCCTGAAGCATGAGATTTAATTATGGTTATTGCTTTAATGCAGAGTTGCAAGTGCTAAGAGTATGCTGCAGGCAATGCAAGCAATCCTGTTCTCCCCACTGCCCAGGAAGAAAGGGGGTGAACAGGGGGCACTCAGTCACAGATTTTAAGGCCAGAAGGGAGCACCATGACCACCCAGCCCAACCCCCTGCACACATACAGGCAATACAATTTATCCAAGAAACTGAATTAAAGCACATCTGATTAAAAAAAATAATAATCTAATCTTGTCTTCAAGACTCCAAGCCATGGTGAGTCCACCACCACCCTGGTAAGCTGTTCCAATGTTCAAATGCTCTCTCACCCAGGAAATTGCATTTTATTTCAGAGCTGAATTTGTCTAGCTTCAACTTCCAGCGCCTGGATCTTGTTGTGCCTTTGCCAGCAAGGTTGAAAAGTCCCCTCGCTATCAGATATATTTTTCCATGTGTAAGCACTTATGCACAGTGACCAAGCCACCTCTTAACCGTCTCTTCAATAAACTAAATATATTGAGTTCCTTAAGCCTCACACTGTATGATACATTCAACATTGGTTCAGCTGAACCCATTTCTGATAACTGGTGTCAGCAACAGGTATTTTTTGGAAGGCTTTGAAGTCACTCCAAGCCCAAGATATTATTGAGTCGTACATAACCTCTAGCTGCAGTGGTACAGATGGCCAGTTAGCATCTTTCATGCTGAGACTTTCAGTGTGGTTAAGAGAGACAGCAGCATCTTCATAGTGTTTACAGAAAAACTGCTGGCTACAGTTGGACATAGCTTATTGGCTGGAGTTCCGAATGAGTTTCTGCATCCGAGTTATAAGCAAGCAATTTGCTTTTGTCATCTACATTCCTGTTCAATGGTGTACATACTGTACTTGTCAATACTTTAGAAATATAGCTTCCTGTATCTGTAGCCATTCATTCCTCTCCCAACAAGAAAATAACCCACTCTGGGAGTCCAAATCCTTGACGATGTGGAAGCCAAGACATTGATGTACCAATCTACATCTGGCTTGTTTCTCCATGACACAAAACTGTATTTAAGAACTTTTCATATTAGACAGTACATTTGCAAATATTTTACCCCAGTGTTCAAGGTGACAGAAGAGGTGGCATGCTCCAAAGTTTTTGCCAACTTGAAGCAGTGTTTTTCAATTCAAGCACCAACTGGTCCATACTTAATAAGTGCACTTATTACAAGATACTGGTTTAAAATAATTGTTAATAAAAAGAATGGGAGAACAAACGGGAAAACAAATTATTGTGGATGACAGGATTAAAATATTGCACAACTTTGATAAATTGGAGAGATGAGTTAAAATCAATTGTGACATTTGTCTAATATCAAATTCACACAGAAATTGGCTCAAACCATCAAATGTACAAGCTATAGGATACTGGAGAGTCTATCAGGTCACTGAGAAGGTGTCACACCTAAAACGTGATGTGGCAAAATAGGCAATGGCAATATGGTGTTTATTACTAAAAGAACAGTGCTGAAAACATCAACAGAATTATTTAGCTCCACTTGGCAAGGGTTAGCCTACAAAAGGTGCACCACCATTCTGTTTATCTGTAGAGAGTTCAGGTGAGAATAAGAAAAATTAAGAAAGGTTTTGAAAATAAGACTTATTAGGAAAGGTTAAGAAAACAGAGCATGCTGTTGAGAAATATACCAGTCTGCAAAATGTTTAGGTAATAAAGATGCTACGAAGTAGGTAGGAATAAATGACAATAGTAAGGAATGGTTTTTAATAGGGAAAAATATAGTTTACATATTTGAGTTGGGGGGGGGGGGGGAGGAGAAGGAAGATTGGCTAAAGAACAAGCTTGGCAATGGACCAGATTGTCAAGGAAGTTATAGAATACCATCTTTAAGGCAACAAGTCTTTCACAGAGGTCACAGAAGCCGTGACTTTCCATGACTTCTGTGATTTTTGCAGCTGACCCCAGGGCTGCCCAACCAGGCAACTAGTCCCAGGCTGCCCCGGAGCAGCACCCCCCCCAGCATCTAAGACTGAGTTAGGGGTATTTTTAGTAAAGTCATGGACATGTCACTGACTGTGACTTTTTGGTTATTGCCCATGACTTTTATTAAAAATACCAGTGACTAAGTGTTAGTCTTTAAGGTGCCACAAGTACTCCTCGTTCTTTTTTCAGTGACTAAATCGTAGCCTTAATGATCACTACAGAAACTTAAGGCTGTTTCAGAATAATGAGGGTCCTACCACTCCCAAAGGAAAGGACAAGATCACTCCACTATAAATCTCCTCCATCAAGTAGTACTGTGGTGATATTGGTCCACAATTGCTACTAGCTATATTTGAATATATTGCTTTTCAAAATATTTGTGTATAGCACCTATGTCTAAATAAGGTACAAATGAGTGAACAAATGCCAAAATAGCAATCACATGGACAACAATCCTTCACCCCACCCAGCTATCCAGAACACATGAAAATCTAGAGGTTTTTATAACAAAGTAACATCCACACAACCTAAAACTGTAAAAGTTTTAGTTTTATAAATTACCCAGATCATATTGAGGGGGAAGTGAAAAACTTTGTGAGCAAACTGTAAAATTCCTCATCATTAACAAAATGTATTTGATAATTTTACAAATATATTTTAAAGTAAGACAGTAGTAAAATCAATTCTTCCTTTACTTTTTTGCCAAAATTAGAGTTCTGTTATTCCTTTCCTATAGATAATTTCATCATAAACTACAACAGTGCAAAGTTGTGACCTGCTTTAGGTTCATATTATACACTGTGCTGCACTGCCCCAATGTGAGCTCAGAGAGGCACTTTGCCCCAGAAAGGCATAATACCTCTTGGAGCTCTCAAGTGCACAGGTAACACATCCCTTAGGATGGTGCAGCATACTCTGCTTGCACATCTCAAAAGCTGCTGACTGGTCAAGAGTAGAGACAGAGCTATTGTTCTGCCTCCTCTGCTCCATTTAGGGTCGCTTGCACTATGAAGAAGAAGTTCCTGAGGCTCACTCTGCAGGGACTATAAATGTGACTGGCACTTGTGCAGGTGTGTAAGGAAGGGATACTCCTTGTGCCTTCCCCTTCAGCACACAATCTGGCCTTTAGATATTAAGCAATGACTTGCTTTGGCAGGTAATAAAAACGTTAGTTTCATCTTTAAAATGAATTAATTCTTTTGCTTCAGAGCGAACACAGGACTGGAAGCCAGGGACTTCTGTATGTAACCCTGTCTTTGACACTAAATCACTAAACTGCGTAGGGCAAGTCACTTAACTTGTATCTCAGTCTCATCATCTGTAAAATGACACTTGACAAATTCAGAGTTGTGAGGATTAACTAGTTAATTTGCACACTGGACTTTGAAGATGTAAATCATTTTTAATTTAAGCTGTAACAGATTGCAGTACACCTAGTCTCTTACCTTCAAAGAGACACAAATCACATTCAGTGCTTCCTTGATCTGAGGATGATGTGATTCATGAACCAGTTCCTCACAGATCCAAATGCCAAGGCTGCAAAGAGCAACACATCTGCAAAACAAGGTTAGATAACAAAAAACAGATAAGGAATGGTTACTTACCCTGCATTAACTGTAGTTTTTTGAGATGTTGCAGTCAGTGTGGTTCTCTCTACGCACATGAGCTCACAATCTTTTGAATAGCAGTGTCCGTTGGGACTCCACATGCATCCTCATGCTCCTGTATAAGAGCATAAATAGCAGAGTGGCCGCAACCCTCCCTAGAAAGCCTGTGTTAGCCAAAAACTCCTAACGCGGGGATGAAGGACAGGTTGCGGGATCCAAGCATTACCACATCTCAAAGAACCATAGGAGTATGGGTCAGCGTGGATCCCACTGTAGGTGACTGGCAAGTAATATCCTCCCTGGATGGTTGGAATGAGGAACATCAGCAGAATCAGTTGCACAGAATTTGGAGTACCGCTCTCCCAAATTTGGAATCTGACCTAGTAGCTAAGTCCAGTGTATAATGCTTGACAAATGTGAGTTTATTGCTCCAGGTAATAGCCTTTCAAATTCCTGATATCTGTATGTTTTGGAAACAAGCCAAGGATACTACATGGGCACTGGCGGAAAGGGCCTTAGTAGTTGGTGGGAGAGGTACAGCAGCTAACTGGTAGTACAGTGAGATAATGACTTACCCATTTTGTAAGTCTTTGTGACACAATGGCCTGATCCTTTGGAGCAGTCAACAATAGCCACAATAGATTTGGTCCTGTTGATGCAGTATTGAAGAGGTCTGGATATTTCTAGGGTGTGGAGTTTCTTCTTCACTTGTATGGAATGTGGCTTTCGGAAGAACACAATTAAGTTGATTGACTGGTTTAAGTGGAACTTAGAAACCACTTTGGGAATAAATTTTGCAAGAGGTCTCAGTACAACCTTGTTTGTTGAAACAAAGGGCATGGGGGCTCTACCACAAGTGCCTGAAGCTTGTTCATTCTTCTGAGGTGACAACTACTAGAAAGACTATTTATAGTGTAAGATGATAGATGGAGAGCCCCAAGAGGGGCTTTAGAAAGACGATGTTGATTTCCTGTGCTAGAGTAGATACTCTAAATGATGAATATGCATGTAGAAAACCCTTAAGGAATCTGAATACTGTTGGATGAGAGAGGACTGAGAATGACTGTATTAGAGGAAGATACTGCTGCCACATGAACCTTGACTGAACTAAATGGAAGCCCAGAGTGTTAGTTACAGCAAATAGTCCAGAATCCTCAATATCGGGGTGGCTGCAGTGGGTTTTGGCTACCGCGAGTCTGTTCTATTTGAAGATGTATGTCTCATGAACAGTTTTCTGCTTTGTATTAGGATTTCCTGAACATGTGAGGTGCGGTTCTTTCCAGGCGCTCAGCCAGCCAACATCCTTGCCAACAGTGGCAACAGTTTCAGTTCTGGGTGCAATTTTTGACCCTGATCTTGGAAAAACAGGTCTGGGCAATCTGGGAGCCTGATCAGTGATTGCATGAACATCTGCTACAGGTCCATCAGCCCAAAATGTCTCAGCCAGTAACGAGCTATGAGAATAAGCCTGGCCTAGTCTCATCTGCCTGTGGCAATCAACCTGGAGATTAGGAGAATCAGTGGGAAGGCATAAAGGATGTCCCAATTTCAATGCAGATGGGTGTCCAGCAAGCATCCCAGGCTCATGTCTCCTGTGGAACAGAAGTCTAGGCAATTGATGTTGTCCTTGGTGGCAAACAGGTCTATCACTGGATCCTCCCATTGGTGGAATATCAAGTAGGTGATGGATTTCAGCAGCGTCCACTCATGGCTGGTGAGAGATTGTCTACTTAGAAAGTCTGTGAAGACACTGTTAGCTCCCAAGAGGTGCACGGCTAGTGGTTATCTCATGCAGGTAGCACCAGTTCCAGAGTTATTGCTTTCTGGCAGTTATTGCTTCAGAGCAGGTACCCCCTCATGTATGTCATTTTACATCCTCTGAGGACCACATCTCTTGTATTTGCAGATGATTCAGGTGGGCTTCTCAGCCTGTTCCACATGCTTCTGTGATTAATGCCTTGGGTGGTGACGGGTCACAGACAGTACCCCCTTTTTAAACACTGTTGGGATGCAGGTACCAAATCAGCACTACAAAGACACAAGATAGAATTGAAGCTCTCGCTCATCTGATTCTTCGCAGGAGAGTACATTGACCTGAGCCAGAGTTGTAGAGGTGTGAGATGAAGTCTGGCAAGCGATGTCCCATATGTACATACAGACATATGGCCTAATAATGTGAGGCAAGGCCATACTGTTACAGCCAGGTGCAATACCACCATGTTTATTAACAACTCCAGTGAGAGGATTCAGTCCTAAGATAAACATGCCCTCACCCTCATGGAATCTATCCTGGCCCATATGAATTCTATCATGAGATGATTTCTTGTAGTTTGCCAGGAGGCCCAGCTGGCAAACAGAGGTAGCACATAGCTGAGGTTTGTCAGAGAACTTCCTGATGTGATCTGCTTCTGATCAGCTAGTCGTCTAGATACGGATATACATGGATGATTTTTTTCCTTAGGTGTGCATGTACAATGAGGCACTTTTGTAAAGACTCTCGGTGCTGCAGAGAGTCCAAAGGGCAGTCCCGTGTACCGATAATGGCTTGGCCCCACCGTAAATCTCAGGTACTTCCTGCAGGCAAGGTGGATGGCAGTGTGGAAGTATGTTTTCTATAAGTCCAGAGCCATTAACTACTCCTGAGCCTGCAATGACTGGATAATGGAGTCAAGTGTTACCATCCTGAATCTCAGGCAGTATATGTATCTGTCAGTTTCTTCAGGTCTATGATAGGATGAAGATCCCCTTTCCTCTTTGGAGTAAGGAAATACCAGGAATAGAAGCCTTCCTCTCTCTCTCTCTGAACTTCTGCAGAACCTCTTCTATGGCTCCTAGATGAAGCAATGAGGCCACTTTTAGTAATAGGCTCCTGCGAGAAGAGTTCCAGAAGAGGAATGGGGAATGGGTGGTGATGTCCTGCACTCCTCTGTTGGCCATAATCTCCAATCATGCTCAATAGAAAGGGGCAAGATGGCTTCCAAAGGTCAACTCTGGGATGGTTTTGGGGTAGCTCTCAACTGTCTTGTCAAACCTGCCTCTGGGAGGAAATTTGATATATGACAAAGACGACTAAAATGGTATTTTGTCTTTAAGGGGGCTGGTACCAGAAGGACATACAGGATGGTACTGGAGTGTAAACACCTAAGACTTCAGCACTGCCCTCAAAATCACTCTCTTTAGGGTATCACTCCTGTCTCTTTGAAGAAGGTTCCTTGCTTGTAGCAGGTTCCTCAGAGACAGTGAGGAAAAGTGTATCTCTGGGGATGGCAGTGTCACAGGCTAGGATTCTAGCATGGATATTGCTGGTGCCAGTGAAAAGAGGAGGGTGGTGGTGTCTCCTTGAAGGCATACCTGAGTTGTCAAAGGGCTTGCTGGTTGGTGCCAGGGTCTGTATTGGGTTGGATCTTGCCGTCAATATTTATACCAGTGTGACAGTTCCTCAAGCCTTCTTCGCTGACTTTGCCTTCAACATCATAGACAGTTGAGCACTTATCTCTTGGCCTCAAGTCCTTGAAGGATGGTTGTTTGACCACTCTGAGTTGTGTTTGCACTCAGGTGTTGGTACTTTACTTGTCAAATCACTTTCCCCGGGTGTTGGTGCCAATGTGGTCAGCTTCGGGAAACCCAGCCCTGATGTTGATGGTCTTGGAACCCTTTTAGATTTCTTCTCCCTTCTGGAATCAAAGATGTAGGCACTTGCAAACCTCAGCTCTGGTTTGGAGGACGTTTCAATGCCTGGATCGAATGCAACTTCATGGATTGCTCCAAGAAGTGTAGTTTGAGTCCTGGTCTCAAGATTTTCCAGTGTGGGATGAGAAGGACAGGCATATGAAAATTTGTTAGGGATATTACCTTCCGCAAGGCAGAAGAGGCATTTGCTGTGTCCACCAATTAAGGGCATCAGACCATTGCAAGTAGTACAGCATTTAAACCCCGTTGGCTTAGAATCTGCCATTACTAATGGTTGGTGCAAAGTATTTCACCCTGGTATATCTGAATGTATAGGAGGGTCTCACCTTGCTTATTCACTTCCTTTGGGAGGGAAGGGAGGGGCGAAGAATGCCCAACTAAAGAAAAAATCTCAATAAGGGGAAAAGAGATTTCTTCATGAATTAGAATTGGGTCAGACAGTCAGAGTTCTGTCTTGCGGCCACAGGTGGTAAGAGGGAACTGAAGGAGGGTTGTGGCCACTCCGCCCTTTATGCCCTCAAACAGGGCACATGAGAAGCCCTGACAAACACTGCTATTCAAAAGAGTCCAAGCTCATGTGCATGAGGCACATGCACACCTACAGCATGATCTACACTGACACATTAAAAGAAGAACTCAAGATTCTAAGAACGCTCAACTACCTGCAACAAAAACCTATATATGATATTTGTGATTTCTGGACTGCCTTCCAAGATACATTAAATACATAACTACAGTTTCCAAAACAAGAAAAACAAAAACCTTAATTTATGATGCTATATAAATGATTTTTAAAATTACAAGAATCTCAATTCCTCATCCCAGAGGCTAGAATAGGGTAAAAGCGGAGTTGCCTGCCAAGCAGTTGAAGGCAGGGGGAAAAGGAAGGACACCTGCAATTGTGCATATACTTTTCAGATTAAAAATTCAATCTGCAATTAGCACACACAAATTGTGGGTTAGGGCTACCCTCTACAGGTTAAAAAAAAAAATCAAGAAACAGACCAAAAACAAACACAGATCAGTATTTTTAAAAATCTCATGATTTTTAAGACATCCTATTTATTACTATTTGTATCATAATAGCAACTAGGAGTCTCAGTCATGGACAAGTACCCCACTGTACAAACACAGAACAAAAATACAACCCCATGGGTTTAGTTTTGTGTTTTGGGTCTTACTCATGGATGTTTTAATACTTTATATTTGCAATAAAGAGGAGATGGTGAATCTTAGTGGAAGAAATCTACATTGATTTTCTTTAGCGCATGAGTAGAGCAAACAGATGTGAGGTACAAGACAGGACAGGAGTTTGGAAGGGTGGACTTTATGGTAGGAGAAGTCTAAGGAGTTGATTACAGAGTCAGTGTTGATAAAGGAGAGAATCAAGGGCAGTGGAGAGGAGAAGATGGTGGTCAGAGAAAGAATTCAGCAATCGATAGGTCAGGGAGGGAATATTGCTGAGTGAAGATAAAGTCCAAGGAGTGGCCATTTTCACATGTGCAAGACATGACCCAGAGATGAAGGCTAAACATGAAGATGAAGGAGAGGAAATGGGAGAAGAAATGATTGAATGGAAGTTAACATGAAAAGTTGCAGTTGCAAGGCTAATGTGGGAAATTGAAAGACAATGAAGAGATAGTACAGAGTCAAAATAAGTAAGGTGAGAAGGAGAGAAGTGGGTAGCAATTGACAGGTGCATCAAGGGAAGGGGAAGAGTACAGTATGATAGATAGAAGTTCAAAGGCAGGAAGGGGGTTGGATCGCAGTGGGGGAGATATGTGGAAGCTGCAAGAATAGGAGTGCACTGAATCCCTGAGGGAAGCAAAGAGCTGGAGAGTCTGCTGAATGGAGTCAACGAGGAGACTTGCCTCAGGTGAGCCAGTTACTGATCTATGGGTAAAGTATGATTCATCGATTAGTCAAGTAGGTTGTTACTACAGCCAGGCATTTGGTGAATGCCCTCGGTGTCCCTGACAGTCCAAATTGCAATTCCTGGTACTGATAATGGGAACTGACCACTTGAAATCTTAGATATTTTCTGTAGGTATGATGGACATCTATACAGAAGTAGGAATCTTGAAGGTCAAGAGCTGAGTATGACTCCTGTGGATCTAGGGAGAGAATTATGGAGGCCACGGTTACCATCTTTAACTTGAATCTGCAGATGAAAGTATTCAGCTGTCTCAAATCCAGAATTAGTCAGGAGACCCCCTTTTCCTTTGGTATCAGAAAATACTGGGAGTAAACCCCTTTCCTTCTGAATTATGTTGGAATCTCTTATTGCACCAAAAGTTACAAGTGACTCAACTTCTTGATGTAGCATGCTCTAATGGGGAGGGGGTCCCCTGGAGAAGGAGGGGGAAGATTCAAGTGGAAAGGGTGGGTATTTAATGGAGTATCCTGGTTTTACTACCTCCATAGCCCCATGGTCTGTTATGGTTCTCCACATGCGATGAAAATAAAAAAGATGGTTTCCAAAAGTGGGGAAATAACAGAGTGAGCAACTAGAAGTCATACATAGCTCTTGGCAAATTCTCTTCCTCTAGGATGTAGATGAATGTGAAGATGATATAGAGGATGCTGATGGTTTTTTCCTCTGGAACTTCTGATGCTTTCTTGGGGGCTGAGGTGGTCTGTATTGACGGTAATATGAGTGTGTAAGGTAAGACTGAGGCCTACCTGCTTTCCTCTTCAAAGCAGATGAATACACTCCTAAAGAATGCAAGGCCTCATTAGTCTTCTGAGTAAGATGATCTTTTTTTCCCCTGCAGTCCTGTGGGATTTTATTAGCAATTTGGAGAGGTTATCATAATTCAAATAGTCAAATGTTGCCAGTAATGCTAGCAAATTGGCTATTCTCATCTGTAGGCTTGCAAAGAAGCAATTTTTGCACTTAATTAAGTCTACTTCTTAAGCGCCTTATCTCAAGTGGTAGATTTGGAAGGACCTTGATGATTCATCTTTTCATGGACTGCTAACACTATGCGAATCTTGGAGCAGGATGTATATAAAACTGTATGAAACCTGCAGATGGTACTTGATATTGTTGCTGTAAATGCTTGCAAGTTGAAGCTAGAGAGGCCAGTTTCTGCCAGAGCAATTTCACAAGGTGCCTTCATTAGCAGGCATCACTAGACGACCTGGCATGGTTGTATCCAAGATGTCACAGAGCTTGTATGACTTCCCTTTGACAACTTCTACTAGGATCTCTAGCACATCTGCCATTCTGCTGAGAAATGCCCAAAAAGATGCTTTGCCCTCTGGCTATGAAGAGGGCATTAACAAAACTACAGCCATATGAGGAGATGACAAGGTTATGTGAGCTAGAATAATGAGATCATCAGTTTAACTTCTTCAGAGCCTTAGTCTAGATGTTCAGCAGAAGCATCTGGTTCTTGAATAGTTAAAAGTACTATTCTTTGCGACAATAGAAGTGGAGATATAGGTCTGGAACATGTTGCAAATGCTGACCAATTGGCACACTGAAAGCCTTATCAAGCCCAATAGGGCCAAGGGTTCTGTAAAGCATAGGGAGCAGGGGACCATGGTGGAAGATACCAAGAAATAGGGTTCCTGTGACCTTCAGAACTAGGGTAATGATAATGAGACCTAGACTCCCTATCAGAGATGTATGTATTTAATTCCCAGGGAATGAGAGGGAGAGGGCTCTCCACCATCATCAGAAGCTGAGAAGGAGAAGCAGCACTCCTCCTTTAGTGGTGAAGACATTGTGAGAGAGATGCTAGACAGACCCTCTATGCAACTTCTGGCTGGTACTGCAGGTGTGCTCTGTACCAGGATCTAATAAGCAGTCAGTACCACTATGGGGTACCTTAGTGAATGCTAATAGTGAGACCACTATCAAAGAGACAGATTACTCTCTAGGTGCCATGTAAGTCCTCAGTACCAAGAACTCTGGTACCAAAGGTAAGTGAACAGACTGCATTGGTACAGGGATAGTGAGTACTATGCGCTTTGGTGTGGGCAATTTCTTATGAACTGAAGAGATTGGTACTAAGGATTGGTGACAAGAGTCTGCATGTGTTGCAGAAGGACCCTTTCTGGGCCTTGCATTACTCTTCTCCAAGGGTAAATGTGGAGTTTTACACTTTTTAGGGTTAGAATCTTCCTTTCTTCCCCTGCTAGGACAGCTATTATCAGCTGAGAAGGAAGATCCTTAGGCTATGTTTACACTATAGCCTATGCTGGCATAACTTCTGCTGCTCAGGGGAGAGAGTATCCCCCTTCCCCCGAGTGACATAAGTTACACCGACATAAGCGCTTGGTGCACAGCCCCCTCTATGTTGGTGGGAGAGCTTCTCCCGCTGACACAGCTTCTGCCATTCATGGAGGTGGTTTTATTAGGCCGATGGAAGAGCTCTCTCTTGCTAGCACAGAGCTTCTTCACCTGATGCGCTGCAGCAGCACAGCTACATATGAACAGTTGCACCGCTGTAGGCATGCCATGTGATACTTGCACATCAAAGCAGTGCGCTGATGAGATGATGGGAGTATTTTTACAAGGTAATTGCTCTAGGTTTTCAGCCTTTGTTGCTCCTGGATCTGAGGCGGCTTTCCATAAACCCATTGGTGAGTGTGGCTCCCTAGCTTTTTGTGTTCTTTTTGAGAAGGACTTACAAATTGAGTACCTACCAACAATATGCCCTTCTCCCAAATACATTTAGCATCTGATGTTCTTATCATTGAGGGGCATTATTCACATGAAGGATAGTTCTTAAACCCCAAACACTTCTACTCTGATACAGCAGAGGCAGGATAAACTAAAGGAATGAATTAAAAAGCAACACTGCACTAAACTATTCACTAAATCAGGGGTGGGCAAACTTTTTGGCCTGAGGGCCGCATCTGGGTATGGAAATTGTATGGTAGGCCATGACTGCCTGGTGGGGGAGGGGGGGCTCTATAAGGAATGTTACTGAGGTGGGGAGAGGGGGGACTCATGGAGTGTGGCGGGGGGTAGGGGGTGAAAATGCTCTACAAGGGCAGTACCAGGGACTCCTAGGGGCCCTGCCAGGAGTGACACCAAAGTGGCTGTACCAGGCACCGCCATGGAACCCTAGCTGGGACAGTTGCGGCCCCTGGGTGGTTTCGAGGCTGTTGAGGGTGGGGGCCGTAGGAGACTGGGAAGGGATTGGGTGCGCTGCTGCATGGGGCAGGACTACCACGTAGCGGCGGGGTTACGATCCTGGAAAAAGCGTGGTGAAGTCACGCCTACGCAGCGTGGCTATGCATGCCAGAAGATGGTTCTCATCAAGGGAATTGAGAGTCGGGGAGCGCCGAGTGGAGCGGGGCAAGCCCCTGACCCCGCTCTCTGGCAGGAGCTCGAGGGTCAGATAAAAACGTCTGACAGGACAGAAGCAGTCTGTGGGCCTTAGTTTGCCCACCCCTGCACTAAACTAACAACTACCTAACAATCACTACCTAGAGCTATTTACAAACAATTAGGAGGCTGTCCGGTGAGCAAGAGTTCGAACACTGCAAAGTTCAGTGAGGGCTCAGATATTACGAAGTTCTGAACCAAAGCCACAGGGTGTGAGAAAGAACTGAGGAGCGGTTGGGGTCATCCTGCCCTTTATGTCCTTGGACAGAGGCATGAGGGCTCTCAGGGTGCAGACGCAGTCCCCAACAGATAGTGCTGACACAAGTGTGCAGGGTGCACGTGCACCATTAGTGGACTATATGGACAAGCAGTAAAAGGAGAACTTAGATTACAACATACCTACTTGAATATACTGTAATTATAAAAGAACCTCCAATAATATGGCAACCTTTCATCACTTGTTAAAGTATGACCTACCGTGCAGGGCCAGATGGCTCCTCTCTTGCAGAACTTAATACAGTTTTGATTGTGAGTTCCTAAAACACAAGATGAAAATGTTCAAACTCAGTTGCTAGAAATGTCTCCACAAAAATCTTTAGAAAAAAATAACGGCCCTGCTATAGAATACACGGGCATATTCTTTTTTTCTGTTGCATGAATAAGCCAACAATCCATTGTAATAAGAGCAAAAGCAAAACTGTGATTGTGGTCAATGCGTACAATTAAATGTGCACACTTCATTGTAGCAAATGGGTTAGTGTACAGATGGCAACGACCTTGTATAACGCTATACAAGCTTACTAGAAATCCATCAAAATGCACAGTGCCATCTAGAGTCAAATGCACAGCACTTTCTGAGGACCTGATGTGTCTGGAGGAATCAGCCTTGGTAATTATTCATTGCTGTGGGTAAAATGTGCAGCAAGTTTTTTTTTCCTAAAGCTTCTCAACCTGCCCCAGAATACATTCCATGACCCCCAGTTTAAGAACCTCAGAAGTACACAGATCCATGACCCAGACTGCCTTCAGCTATGCTAAGCTGCCACAGAGCCAAAACTTCATGTGCTGGAGTCTCCCTGATTTTATGTATTGTGGCCACCATGGAGGTGCACATAGGGGCTTTTGGCAGCCCCTAAGAAAATAAACTGCAAGTGGAATAAATAGTGCATCTAGAAACTTCAAGTCTTTTTCTTCTCTTTCTGAGCTGTTTAAGGCTGAGAAACTTTTCAAGTGATCACAATGACCAAGCACACAAAATGGTCAAAATAATGCATATTTACTTTTAGGAACATATGCAGAGACTTTTGATGGTTTTTGTTGATCAACAGTAATTTCAAAATAACTACATGTTTAGAAGTTTAAAGCCTATTTTGACAAATTTTATGGACTTAAATCTTGTTTTCTACATACAAAGATCTAAAAAGAATATTAGAATGTCTAAATATTAGTAAAAGTTACCTGGAACACTATACTACTAAAAAAAGACAGCTTGGTAGCTGCAATACCATACACATGTTCTCAATATTCCCACCTTAACATCTGTGAAATGAGACACAACTATGCCAGGAGTGTTTGGGTGTAGAGCTGGCAATTCACAATATAAGTTGGGAAAGCAGACCAGAGATCCCAACAGAACTTGTGCTTCTACTCTTGGTGCCTATGGATGGGGAAAAACAAATATTTACTCATGTTGCACTAAGAATGTGAAATATACAGCTACTTTACCTAAGGTTGAATTTTTGTTAAGTTTATCCTGGTGACAATATGGAGGCCAGAGAGAAACTCAAGCAGTTTGTATTTATCACAAAAAGTACAGCTGTGTGATATACACTAAGACTGCTTAAATAAGCTGCTGTGTTGAAACGGATAAGTCAAATTTCCATTACCACGTACTGGCTCTACATCCCGTATTACCACAAGAGAGAGTAATTTAAATAGCCTTTGTGATGAAACACTGTTTCTAGATATTTTTCTTACAAACACAAAATAGAAAGTTTAAAAGGATAAATAATGCCTCTGCCAATCAAGCTGATCAGAAATAATGGAAAGCTATAAACATTTAAAAGTACAAACGCAAAAGCTAGCAATTTTAAGAGCCACCAGCCCCATTCTTGGAAGTCACTGTACAGCAACAACATGGAGGAATTTCAAGTATAACCCACTTTTAAGAAGAAAACACTGTAAAAATGAAAACATAATCCACCGTGTAATTTAAATTAATCCAATTTAAAACATTGAAAGAATTAGTAAATTCTCTGCACTGGAAGCAGAAATGCTTCTCCCAATACAAACTAATAATTATGTAAATAACTGTACATGGCAGTCATAATTTTAAAAGGTGAAGGTTTGAGCTTTTAGTAATTGGGTAACCATAGCAAACTCCACAGAGATTATACTGGATGGTCCAAAAACTAAGCTGACATCATCTCAACCAATATATAGGGGAAATTATTTACCTTCAGTAGTTGTTTTCTAAGCTTTTTGCCAAGTATTTTGCCAAGAACCCCATTCTTGAGGCAAGAGGTCTCCCACATACACCACCACCAGAGCTCTGAATATTTCAAGATTTTGAAGAGAGAGCCAACCTTGCTCAGTTAAAAATTAAATATCTCAGGGTGTATACAGAGCAAGATGACACCGACTCATGGTGAGCATTAACTGAAGGTTGTAGTATTATATGAACATCCCTGGCTAAAAGGTATTTAATTGCTTCTGTGGATCATGGAGTGTTTTGTATAGTTACAATGTAATATCTATGGTATACAATGCACTTTTCCCAAAATGGAGGATCATCAACACTTAAACGCCAACTGCAACATTTTTACTTCTTAGTAGTCCCAAAGGATACATTGCAACATCAGAACAAAACCTACTACATTTAAATTGCCATGTATAGGATAAGCAGCTATGGACCAAAAAAAAAGTGTTCCTTCCCCTTAAAAGTTTGTTAATGTCACGTCTTCTAGAAATTTAAAAAAAACAAAAAAAAAACTCTGGATATGCATGTGGGTGATGACAGATGAAAAACACCTTTATGTGTGGTCTCTTAGTTAAGAGTTATCTCATAATTGTTCCTGAAATTCTGAGGCTAAACAGACATCAGGAATAAACAGCAAATTTTTGCATTCTTTATATTATACCTGCTATATAGGATTTTTATAATGTCATGTTTTTAATGAACTGCTTGGTGATTTCAATAATAAAGCATTAAGTTCTCTCTTTGGGACAGGTCAATACACACTAGATGAAGAACAATGTTGCACAGTATTCTTTCTATTAAACTTCTCATGATTACATACAATCACAAAAGAGAATGAACTGATGAACACTTACATTAAGAAAAGAGGAAGAAGCCACTCTACCAGCTGCAATAATGAAATCCATAATAAGCATGGTAGCACCAGGCAAACCAAGTGAAAAGAACTGAGGAGAGCAGTGCTTGATGATTGTATTAACAATATCCTTGGAGAGGAGAAGGGAAAGAAGTATATCACATTCATTAGATAAACAAAAAAGCACAATGACAATGGTAATTATGCTCACTACTGAGCAAAATCTGCATAATTTAAAAATTTACTAATCAACTGTAGAGTTCAACAGGTTGCTTATAACCATTCATTACACTTTCTACTGAGGTACTTATAATCAACTATAGCCAGTACTGCTTATGACTGTAACATGCTTATAATACCTATTAAGCATTTATTAATCGATTATAAATTATTTGTAAATGGAATCTTAATATAAAGAATGACATATTAAAGTGTCTTAAAATTATTTTGTTTGCAGCTATACATTACATGATATATTAAGTGAATGCAGATTTAGTGAACCCATGAAATATATCATTAATAAAGATTTTAAATTTCTAAGTGTGACAAAGTTCCTCCTCTGCCTTGGTGGGTCCTGCGCTTATTGGCGGATTTGCTCACCTCAGAGGTTCACGGCAGCCCTCAGTTTGGCCACTTTCGTGGCTCAAATCTGCCGTTCGCTCAGTTAGCCTCATCACTGGCCAGCATGGGGAAAGGAAGAAGAACAATCCCCGAAGTCTCTGCTGATCCACCTAGTGGATCGGGGAACAGGCCAGAGACCTTTCCCTCTGGTGGAACCCACAGTCCAGTTCAACTCCTCCGGTATCAAGTGGGAGTTGGAGGGTTGGGGGGGAAACCCAGGCCCGCCCTCTACTCTGGATTCCAGCCCAGGGCCCTGTGGATTGTAGCTGTCTACAGTGGCTCCTGTAACAGCTGCATGACAGCTACAACTCCCTGGGCTACTTCCCCATGGCCTCCTCCTAACACCTTTATTCTCACCACAGGACCTTCCTCCTGATGTTTGATAATGCTTGTACTTCTCAGTGTTCCCGTAGTACGCCTTCTCTCTCTCAGCTTCTAGCGCCCCTTGCTCCCAGCTCCTCGCACACAGGCCGCAAACTGAAGTGTGCTCCTTTTTAAACCCAGGTGCCCTGATTAGCCTGCCTTAATTGATTCTAGCAGCTTCTTGATTGGCTGCAGGTGTTCTAACGAGCCTGTCTGCCTTAATTGTTTCCAGAAAGTTCCTGATTGTTCTGGAACCTTCCTTGTTACCTTACCCAGGGAAAAGGGACCTACTTCACCTGGGGCTAATATATCTGCCTTCTATCACTCTCCTGGAGCCATTTGGCCTGGAGGGAGAGGGAGGGTGAGGGGCGCTGCTCCTGATGCTAGGCCCTGGGCTCTCCCTTCTGCTGTTGCTGCTCCAGCTGCTCCCCTGGCTGGGCCAGACGCCACGCCCGCTTCTCTGCCACCTGTTTGCTGGCTGGCTGCTGGACCCCCCCCACCCTCGGGTGCTGCTACTGCCACAACTGCAGCCCCTTGGGGGGGGGGGCCTGCTGGTCCGCTCCCCAGAGGAGGGGAGCGAGGGATCCCAGCCCCGGCCGTTGCTGCCGTGGACACCACCACCACCACCACCTGAGAGGGGTCCTTGCTGCCTGCCTGGACCACCACCTGGAGTTCCTGGAGCTGCGGTGTTTGCTGCCTGGAGCTGCTGAAGCCCCGAGGAGGAGAAGAAGAGGACCATCTACTGGGGGGGGAGCACCTAGAGACTTTGCAGACCACTGTGGAGGGGGCCTTTTGAACTGAGTAACTTTCAAACTCTGCTCTTGTGGTGGGGGTTTTGACTGTGTTTGTGGGGACACAAGGGCTGTGGCGTTGAGCTGCACCCCGATCCATCTGTGTCCCCTCCCCAACTCCCACCACTACCACCACCGTTGCCCCCTCCACCACCTCCACTGGCTGTTCACCATCTGCCTCACCTCCTGCCTCTGGACTCAGCTGCTTGCTTGGCTTGCCACGCCATGATTCCACCATTTGGGCCAGAAGCAGCAGCCAGCCTAAACAGACTCTTTGTGCAAGTGCACGTGGGCACACATGCCCCCCCCGGACTGCCCACCTCACAGCTTTGCCCTTTGCTATCTGCCCCATTTGCCCTTTGCAGCCTTTTGCTCCCTGTTTTGCCCCAGCCCCCCTTTTTAGCTTCAGTTTGCTTGTCTGCCCACCCATTTCCCTCTGCAATCTTTGTTTTGTTTGCCCCGCCCCAGCCTCTGAAGCTAGCCCCTTGGTTTTCCTGTCCTACCTCCAGCCCGCTTAGCCCCTTGCTCCATGCGCCCATGCCCCCTCCCATGCGCTTGTGCCACTCCCCGTTTTAGTTTAGTCCCTCTTCACTGCACCCTCAATGCTGTTGTACCCCCCCTCCTCTAGTACAGCTAGAGGAGCCGGAATCCCAACTTATGTCGGTAACTGACCCCTAGCCCCTTTTTCCCCTCCCATCCAGCCCACCCCTTTTGGCACCTTCCTCCCCTGCCTGCAGCCTCGCGGGACGGAGTGGTCGACCTGCTTCCTCTTTCCCCTCCTCCTTCTGGTGTCTCCTCTTCCCTCCCTGCTCATGATGGCGAGCAACAAGACGGGTGGGGCCCCTCCAGAAAACCCCACCGCCTCCCCCCACCTGCCGCCCCGTTGCCCTCCCCCGAGCCTCTACCTCCGCTGCCACAGCCGAACCACCTGCTACTGCCCCCGCTGCGGCACCAGCAGCGGTGGACACCGGGATGACCTCCGCTACTGCCACGTCCCTCACCCCCTCCGACTCTGGGGAAGCCCCCCAGCCGGCGGCAAAGGCCAGGGTAAAAAAGGGTAAAGGCCCCGCAAAAAAAGACCAAGCCCTCCATGGCAAGGGCTGCCCCCACTGCCGCGGCCCCGCCACCAGCCGCAGCGTCCCTCCCCGCTGTTCCCTCCACCAGCTCGGTGGGTGCCCCTCCTCCGGCCTCCAAGGCGTACGCCCAGGTGGTGGCAGCCCCCCTGCTTGCCGCTACATCATCTTTTCTGCCCACCGCCTCTGCTACCATCTATAGCAGCTGGGGCCCCTTCCTGACCTTGACCAGGAAGCATGGCAGCCGTTGCCTCCTGGTGCCCGCCTCGCCCCACGTAGAGACCTACGTGCAGGCGTTGGCAATGTTGGCGCGTGAGGGAGAGGCGCTCAAGGGGTCATTCCTGGTTCCCTACCAGGTGGCCCATTACTGGGTGCACTACTCCACGAGGGAGGCCCGGTGCTACCTCTGCCGGGCGATGGGGCACGTCCGGAGGGACTGCCCCTTGGCCTGGCAAGGAGGGGCATCCGGGACCCCTGAGCCCCGGCAGGACACCAGCCCCATCATTGGCAGCGCCCCTGGCTGCCCGGCGCCCGAAGCCACCCCTCCTCCTTCCCAGTCCACCACTGCTCCCGCTCAGGCCCAAGGGGCACCTCCCCCACTATGCCCAGACGAGCGGGAGAGCCCCGCCTCCACTGCACACAATCTGGCAGGGCCTGTGGAGGAGGGTGCGGCAGGGACAACGCCAGGCATGGGAGAGGGCCCGCCCAAGGGGGAATCTTCCCTCCCTCGTGCTGCCCCACTGTTACCCCCGAGTCCCTGACCCGACCCCTGAGAGCCAGCCCCCAGATGATGCCATGGAGGGCTGGGCCCTAGTACGGGGGAAGTGGGGCAAGCGGAAAGCTCAAGCTCTGCTCCTTCCATCTGATGCGGAGGCCCCCTGGAAGACCAGGATGCGTGGCACCGATGCCATGCCTTCCGCTTTGCCCATGGGTGTGTTTCATCCACCAGTGCTGGCTGGGGAAGACGTGGCAGCACCGGAAGGTAGTATCTCCCCTCCACAGGAGTCCCTCCCCTCCAAGGGAGCCCATCCTGCCCTGGTACCCTCTGAAGCCCCTGTGAGCCCCAAGGCGACCGGCGCTTCGGGTGCCAGCGGGGAGAAACCCGGGGTGGTGGAAAGCGATCTCCCCTCCATATATGAGGGGATCGAGGCCCTGGGTCTGACCCCGGTTGCCCAGGGGAGGACGACACTTTGCCAGCGGGCCTTGATCTGGGCGACCTCACTCCAGCCCCCCTTTCCCCATGCTCCCTCCCCCTAACAGAGGGTCCCACCTCTGAGGAGCCCCTGTACTCCTCCATCAACCCAGCCGCAGAAGGCACCCCGCTGATGGCCACCAAGCCTGTTGAGGCGACAGCCAGTGGCACGCGACCGGGACCCAAGCCACCAGGGGCACCCCTCGTTGGTGTGGAGCAATCAACCTCCTTCCCAGGCGGGGGCTCTACAGAAGACAGTCACCTCCTTATGCCGTGGCTGCCAAACCCACCAAAAAGCCTGAGCCCGGCATCGCTGAGAGCCCCCTCCCCACACCCCTAACCCTTGAGCCTGACCGAGAAGTGCCACCGCCCAGTTACTCTGCTTCTGGAGCTCAGAATCTTGTCTCTGCCCCAGCCCGTCCCAGATCGCGGCCCTGCCCCGATGCCGACCCTGTCCCTATCTCCTCCACCTCCCGTGATGTTACTGCCGCCCCTAGGGCTGTTTCCTTCCCATTTGCGGTAAATGACCCCCAGGGAGCGGTCTTTGTGTTTCCCTGTCCCGACCCACTAGGGGCTGCTATCTTCCCTCCACTGCCCCCTACTGCCCCAGAGTTCGAGGCGGGCCGCGTGGTGCCAACCCATTGGGCGCCACGTCGGGGATCTGCACCTTGCCTGACCATCTCGGTGGGCCATGGGGCCGTGCCAGGGGCCCCGTCCGGGGATAACCAGGAGTCAGTAATCCCACCCCCCCATGCGCTGCGAGAAGAGCTACAGGAGTTTTTAGAAGACGTCCGTGGCTCCCGCAACAAGGTACAGCTTGCTCTCCAGCAATGGGGGGACTTTCATCAGATCCTCTGGGCTGCAAGGGCCCTTATGGGAGAGGGTAAAAGGACCGAGAAGCAGGCCGCCACGGCCTACCAGCAGGTCCACTGCTTCCGTGACTCATTGCTCACCTACGGGGTAGGTCACGGTTTGCTGCATGGCCCAATGGGGGCGGCGAGCGTCCCTGCCGGCGAGGATCCCCCCCAGCCCTCCTCATGGCACCATTGGTCATCGTAACATTGAACACCCGGGGCTGTAGGATGGGTCTCCGCAGGTCCCAAGTGCTCTCCTTCCTTCGGGAGGGGGGGTACTCTGTGGTTTTCCTGCAGGAAACCCATACGGATCCGGCTGCCGAAGACAGCTGGCGGCTGGACTGGGGGTACAGGGTCTACTTTAGCCATCTCACAGTTCGTAGGGCTGGAGTGGTGACCCTGTTCTCCCCTGACCTACGGCCTGAGGTGCTGGGGGTCGCCGAGGCTGTGCCAGGCCGCCTGCTGCACCTGCGGGTCCTTATGGAGGGGCTTGTGGTCAACCTCATTAACGTCTATATCCCGACATCGAGCCCGGAGCGGCTGCAATTCTATCAGCAGGTGTCCACCTTCCTCGGCGCCTTGGAGCCTCATGAGTGCCTGTCCTGGGCGGGGACTTCAACACCACCCTCGAGGAGCGGGACCACTCACGGACCGAGCAGTGCCCAGCCGCCGCGGACGTCCTCCGGGAGATAGTGGAACATCACTCCCTGGTGGACGTCTGGTGCGACTACCACCCAGATGACATTTCCACGTTCACCTTTGTCCGGGTGGAGGCCCATCAGTCGCGCCACTCCCCGTTGGACCGCATTTATTTATCACGCTTCCACCTTTCATGAGCACACTCCTCCAGCATCCGGCTGGCCCCATTCTCTGACCATCGTTTAGCCACCATGACGGCCTCCCTCTGCGCGGAGAGGCCAGGGACGGCCTATTGGCATTTCAACAACAGCTTGTTGGAGGATGTGGGCTTCGTGACGTCCTTCCGGGAGTTCTGGCTGGCCTGGAGAGGGCAGCGGCGTACCTTTCCCTCAGCGCGGTGGTAGTGGGACCTGGGGAAGGTGCGCGCCTGGCTTTTCTGCCATGACTATACCTGGGGCGCCAGCCAATGGAGGGAGGCGGCGATAGAGCAGTTGGAAAGGGAGGTCTTAGAGCTGGAGAGGCATCTGGCTGCCAGCCCCGAGGATCCGCCCCTCTGCGAAGCATGCCAGGAGAAGCGGGAGGAGCTCCGGGCCCTCAAAGATCATCGGGCCCAGGGCGACTTTGTTCGATCCCACATCCGTCTCCTTCAGGAGATGGATCGCAGCTCCCGCTTCTTCTATGCCCTGTAGAAAAAGAAGGTGGGCCAAGAAACATGTCACCTGCCTTCTAGCAGAAGACAGCACCCCCATCACGGATCTGGTGGAGATGTGCGGGAGGGCGAGAGCCTTCTACGCAAGCCTTTTCTCCCCAGATCCGACCAATCCTAACGCTTGCAGAGTGCTCTGGGAGGAGCTCCCTACGGTCAGCGCGGGCGACCGAGACTGGCTAGAGCTGCCTCTCACTCTGGCCGAGTTCTTGGAAGCCCTCCATCGCATGCCCACCAAATAAATCTCCGAGCATGGACAGGCTGATCGTGGAGTTCTACCGCGTGTTCTGGGACGTCCTCGGCCCAGACCTAGTCACCGTCTGGGCCGAGTCTTTGCAGAGCGGGGTCCTCCCTCTTTCGTGCAGGCGAGCCATGCTCGCCTTATTGCCAAAGAAAGGGGACCTCCGTGATTTACGAAATTGGCGTCCCGTCTTGCTCCTCAGCACGGACTACAAAGTCGTGGCAAAAGCAATCTCGCTGCGGCTAGGGTCCATGCTGGCGGATGTGGTCCACCCAGACCAGACCTATACTGTCCCGGGCCGCAGCATCTTTGACAACCTATATCTGGTCCAGGACCTTTTGGAACTTGGGTGTAGGGATGGTCTGTCGTTCGCCGTCCTGTCCTTGGATCAGGAGAAGGCATTTGACAGGGTGGACCACGGGTATCTCCTGAGCACTCTGCAAGCATTTGGCTTCCGACCCCAGTTTGCAGGTTTTCTCCAGGTGCTGTACGCCTCCACAGAGTGTCTGGTCAGGCTCAGTTGGACCCTGACCGAACCCGTCAGCTTCGGGTGAGGAGTACGGCAGGGGTGCCCCCTCTTGGGCCAGCTGTACGCTCTGGCGATCAAGCCCTTCCTCTGTCTCATCCGCAGGAGGTTGACAGGGTTGGTGCTGCGGGAGCCGGAGCTGCGGCTGGTCCTGTCGGTGTATGCCAATGATGTGCTCCTCGTGGTCCAGGACCCGGGCGACTTGGCGCGGGTGGAGGCTTGCAAGGCTATCTATTCGGCAGCCTCCTCCGCCCGGGTCAACTTGGTCAAGAGCTCTGGCCTGGTGGTTGGGGACGGCTGGCAGGCGAGCTCCCTCCCACCTGCGCTTCAGGCCATCCGGTGGAGCGCGGGTCTGCTGCTCTATCTTGGCGTTTACCTTTCTGCGACACATCCCTCTCCGCTGGAGAACTAGCACGATTTAGAGGGCAGGGTGATAGAGCGGCTCCGGAAATGGACAGGACTATTCCGGAGCCTCTCTCTTCGAGGGAGAGTACTGGTGCTTAATCAACTAGTCCTGTCCATGCTCTGGTACCGGCTCAACACCCTGGTCCCAGCTCCAGGTTTCCTGGCCAACCTCCGGACATCGATTCTGGAGTTCTTTTGGTCAAGACTGCACTGGGTCCTGCAGGGGTTCTCCATCTACCCCTGGAGGAGGGAGGGAAGGGCCTGAAGTGTCTGCACAGTCAGGTCCATGTCTTCCGCCTCCAGGCCCTGCAGAGGCTCCTTTATGGTGCAGGTAGTCCGGCGTGAAGCATACTGGCGCATGCCTTCCTGCACCGCTTCCGAGGGCTCCGATACAACTGGCAGCTCCTTTATCTCCATCCAAAAGGTCTTCTGTGAGACCTCTCCGGTCTGCCGGTCTTCTACCAGGACCTCCTCCGGACCTGGAAACTGTTTTCAACGACCAGGTCCGTGGTGGCCACTGAGGGGGCAGATCTCCTCGCGGAGCCCCTGCTACACAACCCCAGCTCCGCCTGCAGGTGGTGGAGTTCCCCTTGGTGCGCCAGAGGTTGGTCCTGGCAGAAGTCACAAGAGTCGGAGAACTCCTGGACTACGACCGGGGAGACTGGCTGGATCCCCTGATGCTCACTCAGCGCATGGGGCTCTCCAGACCTTGTACTCCCCGGAGCGTACTTCAGGAGGTGAGGGCTGCTTTGCCGCCCACTGCTCGGGTTTACCTTGACCGGGTCCTGCACGATAGCACGCCCCGCCCACCCTCCACCGCAGGCTCACCGGACCTTTCCATTGGGCCCCTGCCCCGTGGACCCAACTGACCCCTCTGCCCCTTCACCGTGAGCTGGCTGCACTAGCTGCAGCTGGTCTGCTTCCAAACCGTGCCAAGGAAACCTCTATACACGCTCGTGCTCCATATGCTTCATGTCCTCATCCTTGCGTCCCACCCCGATACAAAATGGTGGGACCTCCTGCCACCTCCGGAGGGCGAGGAGCCCCAGTGGGCCAGCCTATATTCCACCTTGGTCCCAAGGCCCACCGGGGATATCAGTTGGCGGCTTCTTCATGGAGCCGTGAGCACGGGCGTGTACTTGGCGTGGTTCACCCCTATTCCAGACACCTGCCCCTTTTGTGGCGTGAGGGAAACCCTGGCGCACACATACTTGGAGTGTGCCAGGCTGCAGCCCCTATTCTGGCTCCTCACGAACATTTTATTACGTTTCTGGTTGCACTTTTCCCCTCACCTTATTTATGCACTCCCTATCCACGGCCCCACAAAGTCACGGGATCTCCTGGTCAACCTCCTCCTGGCCCTAGCTAAAATGGTCATCTATAAAACTAGGGTGAGGAGGTTGGCCGATGGAGTCTCCTGTGACTGTGGGGCCTATTGCCGATCCTCCGTCCGTTCACATATCCGGGCAGAGTTCCTCTGTACGGCGTCCACTGACTCCCTTGACGCCTTTGAGGAGCAGTGGGCGCTGTCCGGGGTTCTGTGCTCGGTGTCCCCGTCCGGTTCCCTTTGTTTGACCCTTTGACCACACTCCTGTCCCTGTTATTTCATTAGTTGTCCCCCGTATTTATTTGGTGTCCAGGTCCATTAAATCCCCCTATTAGGCTGGGGAGATCCTTTAGCAGAAAGCCCGCCCACTTCCTGGATCCCAATAGGATCACGCTCCTGTAGCCATCTGGCCCGACCCTGTCACATAAGGTACATATTGTGATTTCTCTAAGAATCTATGAATCTGTGTGTGGACAAGATACAGTCAGTATAAAAAACTCCCCAGTTCACATGCAAATAAAGAACATAATCTTTCTCTGAAAAAATTCTCTAAGAGACAGACTTTGTAGCATACCTTGATGATCAATGTTAACATGCAAATTTGCAATTCAGTAGGAGAGAAAATGTAGTTTAGTGGTTAGAGGAGGGGAAAACTGGAAGTTAGGTCTCTTCAGTTCAATTCCTAGCTACATGCTGACTGTAGTCTTAAGCAAGTCTTATTCTGCCTCCATTCAAATCAGTTAAAATTCTACCATTGACTTTCATGGGAGCAGAGTTGTTCAGGCCTTTAACCTCTGTGGGATAGATCCACAAAGGGATTTAGACACCTAACTGCTACTTTAGATGCCTAAATCCAATATTTTAGCTCCACTGAGATCTCAAAACCCCCACTCAGTTGCTGCCTAAACCTGGAGGTGCCTAAATTCTCTAGGTGCCTAACTTGCTGATGGTGGGCATGCAAAAAGCTGCCACGCTCCCAGGGACAGTGGACTGAATATCTACCAGTCTCTGTGTGCTCTCCTGAAGGAACTCTGCCTGGATGCCCAGGGATGTGGCTATGTGGAGTAAAAGGTCCTGGAACACCTTAAAGCCCTTCAGAAGAGAAGGGGAGGATGAACCAGGCAGCACGGCATCATCCAGCAATGAGGAAGAGGGTCTTGGCTGAGCAAAAACTGGTTCTCGCCCACCCCCCAAAAAGATGTATCTGGAAGTGATGACTCCGGTGGCTTCTCAGGGAGGAAGACAGCTGATGCCTGGGCTTTTGGCTGATCCAAAGTCACCACCGTTGACCAGGCAAGTGACTTCAACTTTGAATGGGATGAAGAGTGGGATCTCTGCAAGCGAGGAATGTCCCACTGAGTCCAAGGTGGCCACTGATATGGGTAGGGCATTGGTGACCAGTAGGAGCCTGGCGAAGGACCTCTGTCCTGGCCACATGCCAATTCTGGGAGCCACATTGGTCCATTGGCAGCCCCCGGAGTTCATTAGGAGATGTGTAGCAGGAGGATGACAACTGACTTGGAATCAGAGCCCCTGGATCTCGGAGACATGGGTGGAGCGATGCCTGAGGGAGCCAATAGGAAGTCCAATTCATCCATTGTCCAGAACACGGCAAGAATCAGCTCCCCCGATGAATGCAGTGCTGTCAGTATCGAGCATGACAGTGCCGCAGGAAGCATTGGTCCTGGAACAAACAGTGATACCAAAGCACCCAAATGCATCGATGTCTAGGATGATGAGAGCCCCCATGGGAACAGCTGAGGTTTCAAATGTAGCAGAGCTAAAGAGAACCCCAGTTCCAATGTCCCCCACACTGATTCCAGTACCAGCTCCATGCCCACCACCAGGAGGGAGTGTCTAGGTGCAGTGCTGAGGGGCACAAAGGTTCAGCGGGGCGCTCCACTGGAGGGCTGCTGAAGGCGCGAGCATCGCAAAGTCCTGGACCAGCGGTGAGGACAGAATGGAAAGGTAGAGCAGGTCTGCTAGACTGGTACTGGCATCACCCTCTTCGGGACCTGGAGGCCGGCACTGGAGTCAATGATACAGGGTTTATGCCCTTCCCACTTGGTATCTGTGCCATCCCACATGCCAGAACTGTGCTTTTCTTGGGTGAGGCAGAGGAGTTGCCCCACGACCTGGAGCAGTCCTGATTGGTCTTATGAGACCTCTTCCTTGGCACCAATAATGGAGAGCAGCTCCTTTGCCTCTTCGGAGAAGCACTTGCTCTGGAATGAGAGCCTGAGGGCCATCTTCAGCCTGAGGAGGGCTTCAGTACTGGATCAGGACGCATGGATTGTTAAAGCAGATGCTGCTTGAGGGGAAGGTCCCTGCGCCACCCGAGTACACTTCTTGAATGATCTACAGATTGAACAATGCTCTGTAAGGTGGGCCTTGCCAAGACAAAGCAAGCACCTCATGTGGGGGGGAGGGAGGGGGTTACTGTTAGGGATCGCACCTCCACATGAAGGACATTTAAACCTGGTGGGGGCATCAGCAGGGCACACTATCAAATAACACTCTCTACTAACCACTAACACTGAGTATATACAATAAACTAGTCTAAAACTAATGGTGCTGCCCCTCTATGGGTACTGCTAGGCAAAAGTCTCTGGCTACGGAGCGCTGGCCACGCATACACTTAAGTGCAATACATGTCTGCATCTACTCACACAGATATGAGCCACTAAGAAAAAAATTTAAGCCATGAAATGCCTTTGGTTTCTTTCATGCATTTTAACACTAACTGATCTGTTCTATATTTCCTTCTCTAAAAGGAAGAATATAAGGGGAAAATTTACTTCATTTAATTCCCACAGCACAGCTGAGGGAGAGGATTTCAACTGTCGGCTAAAGAATCACACTAAATGGTTACCTGGAAATACAGTAAATTCTGAAAAAATAGCAGTGTTGCCCACTCTCACAATATTTGGTGTTTTTCTAAAAAGCACCCCCTGCTCTCCTGAGTCCTCCTATTTCATGAGAACCTCAGCTTTCATAAAACAGTAAGTTTATAGACTTCATGGGTGTGGAGAAAAGCTTGCAACCATGACCCATGTGTGTCCTAAAGGCTCAGAAACAAGAAAAAACTGCCAATTTTTTTTTTTTTTTAAATCCCATGGACTTTGGGGCCTGACCCATGACTTTTGAACACTTGGATGGCAACACTGAATAATAGTTAAAAAGACTCTAAATACTGTAGCATATAATTGCTTTAATATTTCTTCAGCTTTCTGTTTACTTTGTGAAGATAATTTCAAAGTTCTTCTGTCATATGGAAGACCTAAGATTGGAAACGAACCGATTTGCTGTTGCACAGGAACAAGTGAAATTTCATTTTTTACAAAGCTCACAAGTGATATCTCAATAAGGCAGAAATAGCATCAGTGAATGAGGGAAAGAGAAATTAAGACAGAGGAAAAGAAAGGTAATCAAAAGCAGCACAATATATGAAAAAAATGTAGATAGGTTTCTTTTGTAAAAATGTAAGATCACTGCTAAATCACTCATAGGAAGACTGTGATTTGAATAGGATTACCAGAACTAACATCTTCCTTACTGTGATGGGTTTTACCAACCCCGCACTGAGGAGGAGAGGGTTAGGGAGCTTCTATGGATGCAGGAAGCTTTGCTCCCTCACCTCTGCTGGGCATGCTCCCAGTGGAGGGAGCATTCAAAAGGGAGCCACTCAGTTCAGTCTGGGCAGATGGAGCAGGAGAGCATGTTGGGTGCAGCAGCCTCCTGTACAGGGCTCCAAGAAGCCAGGACCGGGCCTCACAGCTAAGCCACTGCAGACCTTCAACTACAGGGACTGCGGGTGATGAGTCACTGCCAGCAGGAGAAGGTGCTCCATAGACAGACCTGAGAGGACATCAAGTGGGATCCCAAGGCAGATCAGCGGCACTGAGAAGAACAGAAGTTGGGGGTAGGAAATGACTCAGGGAACTGGAGTAAGGGTGCCAGTCCTTAAGTCACCTGTATGACAATTATTTTGAAGTCAGAACACAGTGGAGCAAGGTGGGCTTGGGTTCCCCTATTCCTTCCCCATCCATACTGTAGCCACTAGGCAATGTGACCGTTCACTCTCACCATTGGGTGATATTATTTTGAACTGTAGCTGCTAGGCAAGGCAGCCATTGACTCTCACCATGGGGCAGCAGTGCCTCAGACTGTAGCCACTAGGCAAGGAGAATCCTGACTCTTGCCATTAGGTGACATAGTGGCAATATTCTGGGCTAAGTGCTACTGCTGGCCTTGGACACCCCCCACCTGCCCGACACTCACCATCTGCCATTGAATCACATATGTCTGGGAACAATCTTAGCCCTGGTCTACACTAGGAGTTGAGGTCGAATTTAGCAGCGTTAAATCGATTTAACCCTGCACCTTTTTTTCAACTTAAAGGGCTCTTAAAATTGATTTCCTTACTCCACCCCCGACAAGGGGATTAGCGCTGAAATCGGCCTTGCTAGATCGAATTTGGGGTACTGTGGACACAATTAGATGGTATTGGCCTCCGGGAGGTATCACAGAGTGCTCCATTGTGACCGCTCTGGACAGCGCTCCCAACTCAGATGCACTGGGCTGGTAGACGGGAAAAGGCCCGCGAATTTTTGAATTTCAATTTCCTGTTTGGCCTGTGTGGCAAGCTGCAGGTGACCATGCAGAGCTCATCAGCAGAGGTGACCATGATAGAGTCCCAGATTCGCAAAAGAGCTCCAGCATGGACCGAAAGGGAGGTACGGGATCTGATCGCTGTATGGGGAGAGGAATCCGTGCTATCAGAACTACGTTCCAGTTTTTGAAATGCCAAAACATTTGTCAATCTCCCAGGGCATGAAGGACAGAGGTCATAACAGAGACCCGAAGCAGTGCCACGTGAAACTTAAGGAGCTGAGGCAAGCCTACCAGAAAACCAGAGAGGTGAACGGCCGCTCCGGGTCAGAGCCCAAAACATGCCGCTTCTATGATGAGCTGCATGCCATTTTAGGGGGTTCAGCCACCACTACCCCAGCTGTGTTGTTTGACTCCTTCAATGGAGATGGAGGCAACACGGAAGCAGGTTTGGGAACGAGGAAGATGATGATGATGAGGTTGTAGATAGCTCACAGCAAGCAAGTGGAGAAACCGGTTTTCCCGACAGCCAGGAACTGTTTCTCACCCTGGACCTGGAGCTAGTACCCCCCGAACCCACGCAAGGCTGCCTCCTGGACCCGCCAGGCGGATAAGGGTCATCTGGTGAGAGTACCTTTTAAAATAGTATACATGGTTTAAAAGCAAGCATGTTTAATGATTAATTTGCCCTGGCATTCGTGGATCTCCTGGATATACTCCCAAAACCTTTGCAAAAGGTTTCTGGGGAGGGCAGCCTTATTCCATCCACCATGGTAGGACACTTTACCATTCCAGGCCAGTAGCACGTACTCGGGAATCATTGCAGAACAAAGCATTGCAGTGTATGTTTGCTGGCGTTCAAACAACATCCGTTCTTTCTCTCTCTGTGTTATCCTCAGGAGAGTGTGATCATTCATGGTCACCTGGTTGAAATAGGGTGCTTTTCTTAAGGGGACATTCAGAGGTGCCCGTTCCTGCTGGGCTGTTAGCCACGGGGAGTGGGGAGAGGCTAGCCAGGTACTGGGGGGAGGCAAAATGCGACCTTGGAAGGAAAGCACATGAGCTATGTATGTAATGATAATAGCAAGGTTTACCATGAAAGAGTGTACCCATTGTTCTATAAAATATGTCTTTTTAAATACCACTGTCCCTTTTTTTTTCCTCCACCAGCTGCATGTGTTTCAAGGATAACAGGATCTTCTCCTTCCCAGAGGCTAGTGAAGATTAGAAAGAAAAAAAAAACACACTCGTGATGAAATGGTCTCTGAGCTCATGCTGTCCTCCCACACTGACAGAACACAGACGAATGCATGGAGGCAGACAATGTCAGAGTGCAGGAAAGCACAAAATGACCGGGAAGAGAGGTGGCGGGCTGAAGAGAGGGCTGAAGCTGAAAAGTGGCAGCAGTGTGATGGCTGGAGGCAGGATTCAATGCTGAGGCTGCTGGAGGATCAAACTAATATACTTCAGCGTATGGTTGAGCTGCAGGAAAGGCAGCTGGAACACAGACCGCCGCTACAGCCCCTGTGTGACCAACCGCCCTCCTCCCCAAGTTCCATAGCCTCCTCACCCAGATGCCCAAGAATGTGGTGGGGGGGCCTCCGGCCACTCCACCCCAGAGGATTGCCCAAGCAACAGAAGGCTGGCATTCAATAAGTTTTAAACTTTTAAAGTGCTGTGTGGCCTTGTCCTTCCCTCCTCCACCACCCCTCCTGGTGCTTCTCTCCTCTACCACCCCTCCCGGGATACCTTGGCAGTTATCCCCCTATTTGTGTGATGAATTAATAAAGAATGCATGAATGTGAAGCAACAATGACTTTATTGCCTCTGCAAGTGGTGATCGAAGGGAGGAGGGGAGGGTGGTTAGCTTACAAGGAAGTAGAGTGAAGCAAAGGGCGGGGGGTTTCATCAAGGAGAAACAAACAGAACTTTCACACTGTAGCCTGGCCAGTCATGAAACTGGTTTTCAAAGCTTCTCTGATGTGCACCGCACCCTCCTGTGCTCTTCTAACCGCCCTGGTGTCTGGCTGTGCGGAACCAGCAGACAGGCGATTTGCCTCAACCTCCCACCCCACCATAAACGTCTCCCCCTTACTCTCACAGAGATTGTGGAGTGCACAACAAGCACTAATAACAGTGAGAATATTAGTTTCGCTGAGGTCTAACCGAGTCAGTAAACTGCGCCAGCGCGCTTTCAAACGTCCAAATGCACATTCTACCACCATTCTGCACTTGCTCAGCCTGTAGTTGAACAGCTCCTGATTACTGTCCAGGGTGCCTGTGTATGGCTTCAGGAGCCAGGGCATTAAGGGGTAGGCTGGGTCCCCAAGGATAACTATAGGTACTTCAACATCCCCAACGGTTATTTTCTGGTCTGGGAATAAAGTCCCTTCTTGCAGCTTTTGAAACAGACCAGAGTTCCTGAAGATGCGAGCATCATGTATCTTTCCCGGCCATGCCACGTTGATGTTGGTGAAACGTCCCTTGTGATCCACCAGTGCTTGCAGCACTATTGAAAAGTACCCCTCGTGGTTTATGTACTCGGCGGCTTGGTGCTCCGGTGCCAAGATAGGGATATGGGTTCCGTCTATGGCCCCACCACAGTTAGGGAATTCCACTGCAGCAAAGCCATCCACTATGACCTGCACATTTCCCAGGGTCACTACCCTTGATAGCAGCAGATCTTTGATTGCGTAGGCTACTTGCATCACAGCAGCCCCCACAGTAGATTTACCCACTCCAAATTGATTCCCGACTAACTGGTAGCTGTCTGGCGTTGCAAGGTTCCACAGGGCTATTGCCACTCGCTTCTCAACTGTGAGGACTACTCTCATCTTGGTATTCTTCCACCTCAGGGCGGGAGAAAGCAAGTCAAAGTTCCATGAAAGTGCCCTTACGCATGCCAAAGTTTTGCAGCCACTGGTAATCATCCCAGACCTGCAACACTATGCGGTCCCACCAGTCTGTGCTTGTTTCCTGGGCCCAGAATCGGCGTTCCACCGCATGAACCTGCCCCATTAGCACTATGATGCCCACATTGCCAGGGCCCGTGCTTTGAGAGAAGGCTGTGTCCATGTCCTCATCACTCTCGTCACCGCGCTGACGTCGCCTCCTCGCCCGGTATTGTTTTGCCAGCTTCTGGTGCTGCATATACTGCTGGATAATGCGTGTAGTGTTTAATGTGCTCCTAATTGCCAAAGTGATCTGAGTGGGTTCCATGCTTGCCGTGGTATGGCGTCTGTACAGAAAAAAGGTGCGGAACGATTGTCTGCCATTGCCCTGACGGAGGGAGGGGTGACTGACAACATGGCTTACAGGGTTGGCTTACAAGGAATTAAAATCAACAAAGGGGGTGGCTTTGCGAGAAACCGAATGGCCCCCTCAAGGATAGAACTCAAAACCTCAAGGATAGAACTCAAAACTGCGTTTAGCAGGCCGTTGATTTCACAGAGGGAGAGAGGGAGGAGAAAATGAATACAAAACAAATCTGGTCTATTTCTTGTTTTGAGCCACTTCATCTATCTTTATACATCTTGCTGGCAGCAGACTGTGCAGTACGACCGCTAGCCATCGACGTCTCCTGGGTGCTCAGCAGAAGACGGTGCAGTATGACTACTGGCCAGCATCTTCTGCTAGCTGCAGATTAAAAGACAGTGCACTGCCGGTAGGACTCAATGGCCATGAGTCGAAACTTAAAAGGGAAATGACCTGGCTGAGTCACTCCCATGGTTGCCCAGGCGCCCGGTTAAAAGAGCACCCAGGACTAAGTCGATGACAGCTAGCAGTCATACTGCACTGTCTGCTGCCAAAAGGCAATAAACTGCTGCTGTGTAGCAATGCAGTACCACGTCTGCCAGCACCCAGGAGACATACGTTGACGGTTAGCTGAGCGGGCTCCATGCTTGCCGTGGTATGGCGTCTGCACAGGTAACTCAAGAAAAAAGGCGCAAAACGATTGTCTGCCTTTGCTTTCACGGAGGGAGGGAGGGAACGGGGGCCTGACGATATGTACCCAGAACCACCCGCGACAATGTTTTAGCCCCATCAGGCACTGGGATTTCTACCCAGAATTCAAATGGGCGGCAGAGACTGCGGGAACTGTGCGATAGCTACTCACAGTGCAACGCTCCAGAAGTCGACAGTTGCCTCGGTACTGTGGACACATTCCACTGACTACATGCACTTAGAGCATTTGTGTGGGGGGACACACAATCGACTGTATAAAAACGCTTTCTACAAAACCGACTTCTAGAAATTCGACCTAATTTCGTAGTGTAGACATACCCTTGGTTGTATTAATTAGTACAACAAGGTCTTGAAAATTATGCTGACGAGGCACTCTCTTACCAGAACTTTTCTAAATTAGCTATTAGATTGCTTTGTGAGCAAGAGAAACTACTGGAACTTACATCTCTCTACAAGAAGGAAAATAACCAAAAACGTATAGCTGTCTGCTGTAGCCTGGACTCACTGTTCACATGTATTATAGTTACATAGCACCAGAGGTTTCTATGCCATTTTACAGGCAAATAAAGACTGCCCCGAGGAATTAAATCTAAATTACATTGGAAACACCCAGATAGCGACAAAATCAGAAGATTAAAAGTGAGGTCAGAAAAGAGAGGAAACTGGAAAACAAGTTCAAACAAAGGAATGATGTGGTCTGAGTGGCAAGAGATGAAGATGATTTTCACGGCAGTATTTTGGCTGCTTCAATTTCTTTACACCTTTCAACTAATTATCAACTACATTTAACTCTGCAAGATTGCTTCTTCCAGTATTTTCAGAGAGGTATGGGGCTTGATATTGCTCCTACCAAAGTCACTGGCAAAACTGTAACTGACTCCAATGGAGGTAGGATTGTGTTACTGGTGAAACTCAGAAAAAGTACCAAAATGTTTTGGATTTGTAAGCTCTACTTACACTTCTCTAATAGCTCCTGAATGAAAAGTTTTTATTTGACTGAAAGACTGCTAATAAAAATCAAATCTGATCTTTAACTTCTCCTACCTACTTTTTTGGAAAGAATTCAGTCCTCACTCTGATCAGCTCATAGGCCTTCATTTGTTTTTAAAAAAAACCTAACAACAACAGTTACCCACCTTTTCGTTCTTCAAGGATGTGTTGCTCATATCCATTCCATTACCCATCCTCCTGCCCCTTAGAGTTGTTGTCAAGAAGGAACCAAGAGGGCATAGGGCTGGCAGCGCCTGATATACCAGCGTATGAGCGCAGCACTCAAGGGGGTGACACAACCAGCCCTACGGATACCGCTAAGGCAAAAATCACAGATGGCCACGCATGTGGGCGCGTGCACACTTACAATGGAATCGACATGAGCAAGTACTTGAAGAATGGGAGTTTGCCTGTATTACCGATCTGACAGATATAAGGAAAAAGCCTGACCTTCACTGAAGGGATCCTGACCAGAAAAAGAAAGAAAGAAGAAAAAAAAAAGATGCTAATCACTTCAAGTTTTAAAAAAATACTCCAACAAAACCAGCATTCTAAATTGGCTTGTATTACCATATGCAAATAGGACAATGGTATCTTGGGCAAAGATCATACTTTTTTTATGCATTTGAATAATATGATGTATGCTTTGTTAACAGTTTCCTTTTGTACGGTATACTTTCCATGTGTCAGCGATGTGGTCTATATATAGAATGTGGAGCTGGCAGCACCAGGGGTCTCAACCCAGCTCTGACAGTCACTTAACCTTTTCATAAAGGTTCCTCCACTGAAAATTAGGGACAATACTACTTATCAAATGGAAGTTAATACTGTGAAAATTAGCTAATGATTTCTATCAAAGTACAGTGAAGATTTATACTATGTATACTAAGATAGATTTTGGTTTTACTACAAGCACTAGGTATGGCGCAGCATGTAATTGCACCAACCAAGTAACAGACCAAGAACCATGTTGTGACTCAGAGCCAATACGGTCCTTTGTTCCTACTTTGCTCCTGGGATGGGAAGAAAGGGAAGTAGCAATCTGAACCAATTTTGTACTTGGCACAATTACTTTCCCACCAGCCCAACTGCAAAGGTTGGTGCAGTGAAGGGAGGAAGGGAAGTCTCCCAGAAGTTGCTTGTTTCTCCTTCCTCCATGCTGCAACCGTTAATATGGATAGCACAGCCTGTGCAGATGAAAAACGGGGCACCTTCTGCCTCCTTACACCCCTGCACAAATGTGTATAGCAGGTTATGATTGTGCTCATTACTATGAGCATGATTTACCAAGGCAATTGCTCAGCAATAGGATATAAGCCAAAGTACTGATTTTTAATTACCAACTTAATTTAATTGAAAATCCACCCAGTATTTTCTGATAGAGAAGTGACTCCATTTCAGTTATACTGTACATCCTCATCTGAATTTAAAAAATATATATATAAAAAGTCTACTTACCTGATCAACATGAAGAAGTCCACAGTGCATTATATTGTAAAAATGAGTTAAAAAATCCCTGTTTGGAGAAACATCTTGTCTTCGCTTCATTGTATTACAAATAAGCTTATAAGCATGTAGCTTGCCTTGTTTGTATTTATCAGTCAACATGGTTGCCTACAGTTTTTTAAAAAAAAGTACTTATTACACAAATGAAGTAACAGGTTAATATTAGCGTTGTTCTATATTATATGAACGTCTCTTATCTACTGAATGGTTTATTGTATTTACCTTGAAAAGCCATGGAGTTAGAATTCTCAGTGGTGGAATTAAAACTGGTGGAGAGGGTGAAGTCAAGTTATCAGCTGAAATACCAAGATTATCTCTGATCTGTAATTATTTAAGAACACAGAGGCAGTATGTCAGAAATTTATAGTTTTTGATCCATTCTCAAGCTCTTGCCCTATCAAGCTGGTTTATAGAGAAGGTTCTTGTACCTTAGCCAGGTTCTGCCAGAGTTCACACAAGTAATCAAAAACTTGCGCATGAATTTCAGGGTCCATAATGGTGTTTACATCTCCCAAAATCCCTAGCATTCGTCTCCACATTACAGTAGCAACATCTGCATGCCATCCTGTAAGGGTGCCCCCTGCCATCACACTGCAACATTCTGATGGGAATTCACTAGTTTCTGTAATAGGAGAAAAAACATACAATAAGAACGACCTTTGGTAAAGTAGGATAAGGTCTTATATTTAAATCCTGAATAGTTTCCTTAAAACAAGTAATAAATGGATAAGGCATGTATGTAGACTAAGTACAATAAAGATATTTCTTGTAGAGCTGGCCACCTGAGCACTGAGTCATCTGATCTTGCTATTAAATTAACTACATCAGTCTACTTTTCCTTACTAAAGACATTTCATTTATGCTTTTGCTTCAATGAAGCTGCAAATCTCCAACATTCCCTGTGCAAAGGATCGTCAGAAAATTAGCGTTTGGCTTTAAATCTTACTCACTAAAGCAGCTGGACCTTTTTCCTTTAGCATTTACCATGATCGACTCTTACTTGCAAATTAGGGAAGAGAACAGTGAAGAAAGTGTGAACTGCTGTATCTTGCCACTAGTCCCTCCTTAGTCAGCTAGTGAGGTGGCAATATTCAGTAACTCAGCCCAGGAGCCTGAAAGCATCAGACAAGATGCAGTTCTCTCCACTTCAAAGTAGCGCAAACAAAACCTACTTTTCCAGCTGGCAAATAGTTTATCTGCTTTTCTTAGCCCCCACAAAAGCCTAAATAAGTTAAGAATGGTAAATATCTATCAACTGATATTAAACATTAAAAACTGTCAATTATAAATATTATGCACAAGCGCTTGAAAGTCAGGATAGTCAATGCTGTAGTTTCTCCAAAAACAAAAAAACCACACTTCACTCTTATCCCATATCTCAGCTGCCATCCATATGTAGTATTTTATGGTACAGTATCTAAACTCTTATTTGAGCATTACAAACAGAGGATATATTTTTTGGAGAGAGAATGAGGTTAGATTTGAATTTGTGATACACAGAATTAGTTTTTCAAAATACCTAGGATTTTAAAGTGCTCAGCACACACAACTGGAGCCATACTTTAAACAAAAACACCCAACCCCACCCCACACTGGAGCTGGCTGGAAACCAGAATTTCCACAATTTCATAAATAAACTAAACAATGCTCTGAAATGGAAAAAAATAAAATGTTGAAATTTCCTGCAGAATGGGAATTCCAAAATTGTGTTTTGAAAAGTTAAAAAATTTTCACCCTTTCAAAACCTTTCTGAGGCTCTCCAAGCTGGCCAGAGCCTTGGGTAGCCTGCCATGTGGGGAGAGTCAGGGCTTCCAGGACTTAGCCAAAAGCCTAGAACCCCTGAGCAAACATTGGGGAGGCAAGCTAGAAGGAAACTGAAAGAAACCTGCCTCTCTGGAAGGCAGGGTTTTGAAAGAAACGTACTTGATTTCCATTGGGATTTTGTGAAAATCAACATGTTCCCACGGAATGTTTTGATTTTGACAAGTTTGCATTTTTTGACAGAAATATGTTCCATCAGAAAATTTCCAATCCTCTCTATTCAGTTCACATTTAGGCAATTATATAAGGGGAAGACCGTCAAAAGTGTTGGCGCACCACAGCTCCAATTGGGACACTTATGGTCAGATTTTCAAAACATCTCACAGCACCAGAACATACTGAACTCTTCTGAAAATCTGGCCACTTATTTAGATGCCTAAATAGGATCTGAGTTCTCTTGAAAATCTGGCCCCAACTGGATACCGTGCTTTTTAAAAAAATCTGGCACATAGTGGCTATGAGAAAACACTATTAAGATAAAATAAAAGGATATATATATTTATTTCTGTCTGTCAGTGAGTTGTAGAGGACGGTCTGGAATTTGGGTCAGTGGTTCATCTATGATATGTGGGAGGAAAATGCAGCTATGTACAATAGGGTAGATATTCTCTATATACCTTTACTGCATTTACACCATAGTAGTTAAGGGTTTGTTGTGCATGAAGTTTGGCAGTTAGGTACAGTTGATCCACATAGGGTCAGAGAAAAAGTTACCTTTCCATAAACTATCAATTTCTAGACTTCCAAACATTTCAACAAAGCAAGTGTGCCACACGATTAAATGGGTACCATTTATCCCCAACTAAGAGTTTGCATAAATCAGAAGAGAAAAACAACAGATATTCTAACATTACATTACAGCATCATATAAATGTAATGATGCTTCATTACTTATGTATTAGTGAAGATGCAGTTCTGGACAATTCTGCACATTACATTGAACTGTTGCGATTTTAAACATAAAAAGAACCATTAAAAGGTTTTTTGGACTGATAATCCAAATAATCCACTGATAAGCACCTGCAGTGATATACAAAAAACACAGGGCTTTCTGTAACTTTAAGGAAATTATTTTCATTCAAAAATTTCAAAATCTATCAATGTAAATTTATATAAAAGCCTTGTATGAGACTGTTCCATACTGAAGGGATACTAGCTATTAATTATATTGCATTGAAAAAGAAAGAACAATTTTAAAAAGTTTTCTATTCCAGATATTGCCTAGGTCATCTGGCGTCTGTAAAACTGAGTGGTGGAGCTTCTCATCCAGCTGCAGATCCTTCTGCTCAATATGATCTGCATTCAGAGTGGCAGGAGAAGGTGTCTGTGATCGGGATCCAAGAGCAGATTGGATTGGAGAAGCACTTTCAGAGCCTGTAAATGCAATTTTTTAAAAGTTACCTTAAAAATCTTTTCTATTTCTTAGAACTTCTGAAAAATTTTCTAAACATTAAAAAAACCTGAGCTCTTTTTATAATCATATCTGGCCAAGAAAAGAAATTCAAAACAAGCAGATGTCCATGTGAATAGTGCTGTGAAAGAAGTCATCAGTCAAGTGATAACCTGATACCAAAATATGTAAATGGATTAAATTGGCAAATGTCTACATTAAGTACAAATAGTTTTAAAGTACTTATTTTCTCTGATAACACTTTCAGTGTTCTCAACCAATCAAGTTTCTTCCCACCTTCCTTCACCAAGATCCCAATTCAGTAAAAGCATTTAAGCATGTGTTTAAGTCCCACTGAAGTGAATATTTTTCTCAACAGGTATAGATTTTACATATATGCTTAAGTCATATGATTTAATTGGTGCCCAAATCCCTGAATGTGAAAAATAGGGCCAGAGAAAATTCAAAGAACAAGCAAACTGTAGTTAAATGAAAATTCTTATTCCTTCAACTACCAAGGGAAGTAAAATTCTGTGCTGGGGAAGCAATGCTACAAAGACACCTCCTGACGTTTTATTATTTCTTGGTATCCTTGTCAGGTCTCCACTACCAGCAGGCCTGGGAAAGGAGAGCAGGTATCTGTCATGTTTCTGTTCTCCAGTTCTGCTTCTCTTGCCTCACAGTTCACCTTGCCTCTGAGTCAGGGGCTGGCTAGAGATCCCCATAAGCAGCAGAGCTCAGGCAGCTTACTTAGTAAAGTAGCAGAGAACATGGGAGATCAGTGGTTAAATCATGTGCTTCCTTAAGCATAAATAAAGTTGTTACAATGAAAAGGCTGAAACTTCTGAATTTTAAAATTTAGACAAATGTAGCCTATATTTGAGATGTCAAGATAAACGTGTATGTATGTGAAGTTCCAAAAGTAACTAATTTAGCTACAAGAACAAAAAAAAAGAAAGAAAGGTAAGGCTAACTTTCAAAACAATGATTTTTAATTAATTGTTCTCTCTTGAAAAGTTAGATTGATCATATCCAGAAAGCATTAAAGTAAATTCAATTGTTGTCTGAACAATAATTATGTTAAATCAGGAAACTACATTAAATTGCTCAACTGTGAAATACTGGGATTTCTATCCTGCTTCAAGTGAAAACCTCAACACAACTTTAAATATGGAATTATAATTAATGCCCTTATAATAAAAAGATAGTAGCAGTTCACGAAAGGACACTAAATAAAAAAAAAGTCTGAAGACCACCACTGATACACCATGGGGAAGTATTTTTCCCCCTTTCAGCACTGCTCTGCAACTGTTTCCCTCTGGTAGTTAAAAGGTAAAGGATTTTTATTAGCTACTGATTGCTTGTTCTCCATCTTTTCCTCAGACCTTATTTAAAATGCACATTTCAAGCTAATAAGCTCCAGGACTTCTCCAAAAAGGACATGTACAACTTTCCACACAGAAGCAGAAAATACTTATTTTAGTGCGAGGGAGGCATGGGGAAGAGAGTACATTAAGTACTGTATTTAAAACCTCTTAAAAAAACCTTTATTTCTTCTCCTGTTTTCTGCTCTCTCCACATAGAAAGATATAGTGACCAAAACAATTCTGTATAGGAGTTGGAAAGGAAAGGGCAGATTAATTATGCAGAATATGATAAGCCATTGGGTTCTTTTGAGAAAACTGAAGGATACTCTTTCACAGTTGCCTCTAATTCTTACAAAGCGTACTGCAGAATCACTTTGCTCCAATGCAACTGAATGAACAATAACTGACAAACTCATTCATTTCCTGTTAATTTTCCAGTAAGAAAATTTCCCACTAAGAAACTGGAAAGCAGAGCTAAAAACAACAAAAATAACTATCTTTGCCAAACAAAAATTGCTTATTCCTGAAACGTTGGCCCAACAAATATCCAAAATGTCAACAATTTCAAGGAAACTAGGGCAGTAAGATTAATCCTCATAACACTTCCACGCCAAAGAAAGAATTAAGACAGCAAGAGTACAACTGAACAAAGCCACTTCAGTTTATAAATATGGAGGGAAGGAACTAAGAAAAAAATGTCTAAGGAAGCTAATACCATGCTTCTCTGAGTATAAAGACAGCTTCAGGAAAGGAAAATAGAGTATTTCTATGGCTCATCTGCCAAAAGTAGAGATGTCTTCAATATGTCTGAAAATGCAGGAGTTTGATTTGTTATAGGCCCCTTCCCCCCCCCCCCCCCCAACAGCCCAGGGCACAGATGTCCTGTCACAAAGATGAAACTTCAAAGTAGCAAGCATGTTTGATCCTTGGCTTGCAACTAGCACAGCATTATACAAAACAGCTAGAGAACAAGGGATGTGAACCTGGCTGTGGAATCCATAAATCCTGACCCTAGTAAACTCAACAGACACCTCCTCAGGATGCACCTTGGAGAAGCTTCTTTCCTACAAAAGGGAGCCTGCTCACTTTAGGCTCACAATCTAGTTCTTAAGAGGTTGATTTTTACCATGTTAAAAGGGGTGGGGAGAAGAGAAAAATGTAATAACTCAACATTCAAGTGAACATGGATTGTATGCAGCACATATGTTAATGTTTTACATATCAAAAGCATCAAACTCCATAACAAACCACACCGAGAGAACGTTAAGAGACAGGAGTGTCTCAGGCATCCCATAATGTAGCTGTAAGTTGATTTGAAAAAGTACTGTATACCAGAGTACTTTAAAGAGTTATTTATATAAAAAAATTAGCTGTTTTTCTAGTAATGATAAAAGTAGTTGGTAACACTTCATCGGTGAGATACAGTACATTACGTGCTCACAGTTTTGCACATGATAAATCTGTCAGTTTTTCCAGAGAAGACTAAACATATACTTAGCACTCTATGTCAATATTTGCTGATCATGTAAGTCAACAGGAAGTTTTTCCTAGTCATGTTATTTCACTCAGTTTTCATAAGGATTTCAATAAACACAATACCTGAATTTCAAATATCACTGCACACAGAAAATATATTAAATTGCAAAGTTGCTACCTGTATTCTTCAGCATAAATGGGAAAATATTTGAAATTAAAATATATTTATTTTTACAACGACTTTACCAGTAATAGTTGTAGCTTCAGCAGACAATGGTTGCTGGTTAAGACTGCTTGTTTCAGAATCAATGTGAAGTGTAGTTAGACTAGCCACTTCCTGTTCCTCGGCACTCTGTTGATGTCCTGAAATTGCATCAATCTCACTGGAAGCTGGTGTCCCAGCATCAGTGCCAAAACTGAAATCTACAGTAAGGAAAGAGCTATGTGGTTAATTAAACCATTGTTGATGAACACGAACTGAAAGAACATTGCCAACCAAAGACACCTCCAAAATGGCCTATGTAAAAATGTATACACCCCTTTATGTTAACAACAAACAGCTCAAGAAAATTACTCCAAAATCCAACATTTAAGTAGGAAACCATTTACTATTTCAAATGATTCTCCAGTTTCGGTCACAAAACTGAGTTATGTAAAACACACTGCTATTGCAATTCTATTTAGTTGGCAAGGTCAAATATTTTTACTTCGTTCTCATCATTTAGGTATAATATAATGCACAAATTATGGAATCTCCTCTCAACAACACTGATGGCTTTTGTACATGGAGACAGTATGCAGCAAACCAGGTTGTGAATATATGCCACACCAGTTTGCCCAGTGCTAACTGGCCATGTGGATTCTGTTACTGTGTACTGAAAGTTCCACAGTGCACTCGAAGTACTACAGAAATTTTAGGGCATCATAGTACGGTCCACACAGCATGCTAGTGCGATGTAGATTTACATCCTGGCTTGCCGAGCACTAAGTCTCCACGTAAACAAGCCCTATGGTGCCTAAAAGACAAACATTTAAGTATTAACTTTAAATGATAATATTATGGCAAATGACAGTTTTCTGCAAATAGCACTAAATTGATTGTTTTGTATCCTGAATTTTAGATTTAACGCTGAAGACAAAATTTCATGCTCAAATCAGTTTGGCCAACATAGCTTTTGTTGCTCTGCTATAGTTAAGGCTATACAGTATGATTCCAGGATTGTCATTCCACGTGTCGCTCTGAAGCCTACAATGTCTGTTGAATCAGTGTAAAGCAATGGAACAGCTACAAGCATCGTTTAGGGCTCTTTTTGTTGTAAGCATCACCAGGTTCAATCATCACTGAGATTCACAATCTCTCTTTGTAATTTTAAAGTTCTCGCCCATTTTTGGCTTTTTTACACTTTACAAAGTACACCAGTAAGACAGCACAGGTTTTATCTGGTAGTTATTTAATTTCTAAAGTGAATAATTAATTCCCATGCTTTACATAGATTTTCCAAAGAAAACCCATCACATCTCGCTTGTACGAGCTGTGAAGTCATAGTCCTCAGTGACACTTGAAGCCTCTTTCCATTAACAAGAATGGGAGTGGCATGAATAAAAAAATTCAAAGAAAAATGGTTTAATTACCACCTATGTCTTATCAGGTAGTATTTTGCTTCACTATTCCTAACTACATAGTCAAATAGATTGCTATACTAAGAAAGGTTTTTACTTTTTTATATTTAAACTGATGTTTCGAGGAAGTAAAAAAGACTTCCAAAATGAATGCATGAAGACGTGTCAGTGTAGGGACCATATCTTCCTAGGTATGTTGTGTGGTGTTTTCGGGGGAGGGAGGTTGTTCAACACATTACACAGTACGGCCCCATTTCTGCTTTGGGCTCTACTACAATACAAATAGTGAATAAAGCTATTTTAATAAGAATTACTGCATCTTTCAAGAACTATATTACTTCGCTAACTAAACTACTGATAACATCAATGGATGTTCATATGAAATCCTCTTCATGAGACAGCTGTATACAACCTATTTTAAAATGGAAATGAATACACAGATAAAAAACACTACTACTTTCGGAAAAATATACTTGCTTTCAAATTTGCGGCCATCATACTGGAAAGCACTGAATGAGTCAGAATGGCTATCTGAACTGATCAAGTCACTGCTTCCTGCACTGGCAGGAGACGTCCATTCAGAAGGCACACCTGGATCATCTATAGGGCGCATTTGGCTCTGCTTGTTTAATATATCAGGAAGGTCTTTTGGAACCTCCAAGCTGCCAGGACTGCTCCCTCTTCTTGTCACATTCTATTAATTGAAGAATTATAAAGTATTTTACAATCTAATAACATTTCCTTATTCACAACAAGCAGTTATCACACATTTACAAATGTCAATATTCAGGGAAATAGTTCACAAATAACCACATTTAAAATGTCTAAATATTATGACGTATATAAATATTTTTAAAAGTATATTTCTTTAGAAAATGCACTTTAGTTTATTGGAAGTATACAAGTTACAATGTTTTGATTAGAAATTACCTCCTTTATTAAAATAATTCAAAAGTAATATTAAATAACTGAACCCATTCTTCCAGTATTTACAGCTGTATCAAAAAAATGCTCAGTGCAGAGAATTCTAGGGCCTACATTTTGTGAGTGCCTAAATTGTGTGCGCAAAAAACCCAATGAGCCAATAATAAATGTGGATCTTGCACAGACATTGTGCAGACAAATCCCTTACCCACACTTGTGCATTGGGCTTTTTGCGCACCAAAAATAGGGAACAAACAAATGTGCATGCACTTCAAAAGACTGGGAATGAGGCCAATATGTGAAACGTATTTGCTAAAACTAGAGAGATGCAAATAATATGGAGAGAGAATATTTTGAAAATTTATCTCCAAAATACTAAAATTTTTTAACCTTAGATTTCTTTAAGTATTTGTGAGAAAAAACTCCATAAAACCTTGACAAATTTTGACTTGCAGCCTACAAAACTGAAAGCAAAATCTCAATATGCACCAAGACTCAAATCCTATGTATATCTTAATGCCCTAGACACTAAACATAATACTCAATATTCACTTGAATACCTTTTCAATGTATTGTGATAATGGAACCTACAGATCCTTCCTTACCCAGAAGAGACTAAAGTATGTGAAACCTTGTGTGTGTGCGTTCCTGGACTCTCACAACTGCCCTTTTAACAAGTTTTTATGAAACATCCTGAACTTTTCTATGAACTAAAAGTTAAGAGACTAAAGGTAACTGGTGAGAGGATTTTTTTTTGTTTTTTAAACACTAGACCTGATCTGTTCTTTCCTTTGTCCTTTCCTTATTTCTATCTGATCTTAAATTACAGGTTTCACTAGGTTGGTATAGTTTTCATGACGTAAGTTTGATGTTTCTTGTATCTCCAACTACCTGAATGGGGGTTCCAAAGAGGATGGAGCTAGGCTGTTCTCAGTGGTGGCAGATGACAGAAAAGGAAAAAAGATCTCAAGTTGCAGTGGAGGAAGTTTAGGTTGGATATTAGGAAAAACTACTTCACTAGGAGGGTGGTGAAGCACTGGAATGGGTTACCTAGGGAGGTGGTGGAATCTCCATCCTTAGAGGTTTTTAAGGCCCGGCTTGACGAAGCCCTGGCTTGGATGATTTAGTTGGGGTTGGTCTTGCTTTAAGCAGGGGGTTGGACTAGATGACCTCCTGAGGTTTCTTCCAACCCTACTATTCTATGATTCTATGGATCTAACAATGTAACGCTTGTTGGGCTAACGATCTGGACCTTGCCTGACATTCCCTTTATGAATCTGCCATAAGGTCAAGGGGGAATTCCATCCAGCTACTGGGTCTCAGTTCCTCATTCCAGCTGACCTCAGCAGGGACCACAACTTTCTACAACACTGAGGTAAGAGCCATGTTTCCTGCCTGAACTGATAACAGGTACAGTCAACATGTTTGACCCCCTAATTATAAAAGAAAGTTTTTTCCTTTTCCTCACTCATCTGTCCTCTGTGTCTATTTCTGTTTTGTTTGAGTAAACTGATTTACCAGAACCACAGAATGAGTTTATGACGTTGATATAATCCAGTTAACATTTTCCATTTTATAATAAGGGTTCATTTGATTTTATGAGTAGAAGGTTATTCATTCCTTAGTAACTACACATGATGTTCAACTTTGAATCATATAGAGCAGGGGTGGCCAACCTGTGGCTCCGGAGCCACATGTGGCTCTCCAGATATTAACATGCGGCTCCTTGTATAGGCACCGACTCTGGGGCTGGAGCTATGGGTGCCAACTTTCCAACGTGCTGGAGGGTGCTCACTGCTCAGCCCCTGGCTCTGCCCACACTCCACTCCCCCCTCCCCAAGCCCGCCATGCCCTCGCTCCTCCCCCCTCCCCCCAAAGCCTCCTGCACGCCACAAAACAGCTGATTGGGAGGTGCAGGGAGGAAGGGGGAGGCGCTGAGCAGAGGGGCTGCCAGGGAGTGGCAGGCACTGGGAGCAGGGTGTGGGGAGCTGATGGGGGTGCTGCCGACGTATTACTGTGGCTCTTTGGCAACGTACATTGGTAAATTCTGGCTCCTTCTCCGGCTCAGGTTGGCCGCCACCGATATAGAGAAAGAACCAGATCCTTTCTAAGAATGAGGTGCATAAGTAACATCTGAGTCAAATGACTTTGAATGGTGTAATTAAAAAAAAGACATCTTTAAATACACACAGAGAATGGCCAAAAATTCAATGGTTTTGGAATTGAATAATGGAACACGGCAACAAGATAAAGGATTGGCAATTTGTTCTATACATGCTGTAGGCTGTATTGGGACTATGCAATATACTGTGCACCAACAGTTAAAATCTGATAAACATGGGATGTACCTTTGAAGGCGAAAAGAACCAGCATTTGAACAGATATTTAAGGCAAATCACCTGCCACTTATCTATCATTCATCAGATATGAAGATAAATCAATCCAAACTAACTACATGGAAATTGTTCCTCTTTTACCCCATACTATTAAGGAGACCGACTCCTCTTTGCAAACTTTATATGTGAGCAAACCTTAGAACGGCATTGGATACATCCACCACCTACTGAAAAGGAATTTGCTAGCCACACAAAATTGGAGTGATCAGTAAGTCTGAAATAATAATAAATTTAAATTGCTTCCCATTCTGTCTCTTCGTTGACAGAAAAACTTGCAATAAAATAGTAATTTTATATTTTTCCTTTCCCATCGCTGTCAATTAATAAAACATTTATCTTCTCCAATCAGCTGCCTCTTTTCATAATTGTTCAGTGATAACTCAATCCAATGCTTGTAATACAGAACTGCCTACATGATTATGAATGAGGACATCTCAAACATTGCATTACTGATCAAAGATGACAAGAGTGAAAAAGTCAGGCTCTAGAGCAGAAAGCTATTGATACAAAAATATATTGATAAGAAGTGAAATGAAAAGAAGTGAAGGCAAACTATATACCATTTAAAAATATTTAGTCTTCTAGATTGTGCCAGTGAATACACCTTCACAGAACAATATACAATATCACACTGTGTATGTTAATACACACATTCAGGCTTTGATCGTGCAAACACTTATGCATACAAGTAACTATGCCCAGGATTAGTGCCATTCTACTTGGAGACGATGCAACAGAATACTCATTTGCGTGAAGTGACATATATTGTTTGCAGAATCAATAATAATGAATAATGAAGAATTTTAGCATAAAAGAGTGTGTGTGCATATTATGTCACTGCCCCTTAGATTGTAAACGCTGTTTTTTAAGTCATGGCGTGTGACATAATATGCATGCAACATGACTTAAAAAACAGGATTTACAATCTAATGGGCAGTGATTTTCATATAATTTATTTCTGGTGCTTAAATCCAGAATAAAATATTTCTGTAACTTGAGCAATAATTTTATAAATGTGTTTGCATATTGTTTTTACATGTAAAAAAGTCGTAAAAGCTTACCAATGCACTACCACTGCGGAGTCTCTCAGCTATAAACTCATCCATGAGGTCAGGAACATTTGTATTGCTACTGCCAATATCGCTAGCAAGAGGGTGCAGCTTTTGACTCATGTCCTCTCTATTGGCTAAAAGCAAATGAATGACTACATATAGTAAGGGATACTTTTAAAAATACATTTTAGAAAACAGAAGTCAAATCAAGAAACCTAGTCAGTAAAAAAAAAATTACTTCCCAAACATGCATTTATGAGTTTTCTCCTCTTGAACAGGTTCAATTTTAAGAATTAGTACATCTCCTTTTTCTTCCCCACTAAGCAGGTGTTAGTCAATTTCCAGTATAACCTTAAAGAGCAAGAAAGCTTACAGATAAGCACTACTCAAAGTTGTTAATGCTTGCTTTAAGGATACAGCATACACCCCTCCTCCCTTCCTCCACATTACCCCCTCCCCCCAAAAAAAAACCCTAAGAATTTTTATTATTTCTAATGAGGAACAATGTTGGTGAAGAAAGTACACTAGATAAAGAAATATGATAAATGTCAATGTAGTACTGTATACAGTTAGTATACTTGCAAATAAAATGTTATGTAACAAAAATAATGTATGGTGCAACATGGAATACAAACTCAAAAAACTCTTTAAATGGTCAGTGATTTATGATTAATTAATTGCTATATTTTTTAGTTTCCACATTATATAGAATTACGTTGCCTTAACTATACTATGAATGTTATACCTAATTATAGCATTTTAGCCTTTAAAGGAGCAATTTGTTCAAGTTCATATTCCTACATAAAAATTATCCCTCAGGAGACTACAATGAAACTTATTATATGAATTTAACATAAGACCTTCATATCAAAATTTCAAATAAAATGATAATTTTGGAATCATTTGTGTCTCAATACTTTTGCAAACGTAAACAGTTTCTCTTGGAGAAACTACATAAAATATGTTAAAACAAATGATACAGAAATAATCTTTTTTCTGAGACATTATGATAATAGTACCACTGCCCAGACTGTTGTTGTGCTACGCCTACAAAGACTGCCCTCAGGTGGCATTAACATCTCAATGCAGGATGCATGACAGAACATTCTGTTAATCATGCTAGCATAACAGTGTAAAAAGGAAAACCTACCTTACTGCTGAAAGTTACTTTATTGTTCATTTAAGGTTATTTAAGATGTAAACTAAGATGATGAATATTATAATGATAGCCTTGTTCTGTCTGATCGATCAAGTCCACAGAGGTCCCATATTTAGCTGACGGAAGACTACCATGAGACCTTTATGCACATCCATGATCCCAAGAAAAAGAAAGCAATGATAGAGATTGCCGAGATGTAACTGCATCCACTTCAGTGAATGCATACAGAAAGGCCTAAAGCATGTTTTGAAATGGTTCAAACAAAAAATTACTAAAGCCATATCGGATTGTTCTAATGAAGCCATCCAAATAAGAGGAAATTTCTCTGTTTTACTTAATGTTAAAAATATTCTGTATGCGTTACATAACTGATTAAAAGCCAGGTCTCAACTTCAAAGCCTAATTTTGGGAGAATTTTTTGTTTTGGAGGAGAGGAGGAAGAAAACATACTAAATGAACTAGCAATTTTAATAGCTCAGTTTAACTGGCTGACAGCCGAGTCTTTTTTACTAGACAGACAAACAATAGGTACCAGGACTTACTATTCCACTAGAAATAAAAAAAAAATATCTGAAAGCCATACAGTAGGCTGAATTTCAAAGCCCTCTAGCGTAGGCTATGATACAGGGAGACTTGCATTTGATCCCTTGGTAGGTCATTTACTGTCTCTTCCTCTTCCCTAACTTGATGGTCTTCAGCAGCAAAGAGGTTCAACTAAGTATCTTTAAAAGGGAAATTAGTAATTTAAAGTATATAAACATAACTTATGCTGGGAAAAATTTCAGCTTGCTAAAGGCGCATGCATAACCAAACAGGGAAAGCAGTGATCATCCCAAAGCCTTTTGATTGCTTATAAGAGCTTGCTTCAGTTGCATTAAGCCAAACTGGTGCTGCCTTTCTCCTTTTGCACTGTGCACACTGTTAGTGCTCACCTGCAGCTTTCCTTCCAAAATAGCCCATTACATGACTGTACAGATCCCTCAGTGGAGCCTCTGCTGGTATTCTGTTCTGCCTCTGTGGGGAAACATTTGCCTTCGGCTTCGAAAGAGCATGTACAACAGTTTTATAAACACCACCCAGGGAGCCCTGTTGTGGTCCTGACTCCTGACCTGATGACCTAGGTGCACTACGATTATGCAACTGATTAGCTGCAATACCTTCTTTCTGCAACATGGGTGTTTGAGCTTCTGTGGATTCCTTAGTCTGTTTACTACTAACTGAAGCGGCATTGGCTGCATCTAGAGGTCTATATATTCCTGGTCTGACTAGCTCCAAGACAGCAGATGAGCTGGTGCTTGTGCTGCTACTGCTGCTGCTACCGCTACTGCTACCACTACTGAAGCCACCGAGTTTACGAAGTCTTGCCCTCCAGGGGGCCTCTTTGTTTTCTAAAGGGTTATAAAATTGAACAGATTCAGTAGATGGTCTAAAAGTAACATGAACGCTATTTCGTTTCTTAGCCGTTATTTTCATGATTTTGGCCTTATGGGTTACTGTTTCAGATATACTCCTTTTAGTTGGTAAAAGTTTGCCTGTAGCATGAGGCATTTCAGGGTTAACTGGTGCTTTAGGAAGAACTTTCTTTGCATGCATAACACGTGTGTTGGTTATTTTTTCGTTAAACTGGGCACTTCTAGGCTTTTCAGCCAAAGCTAGTTCCACAGCTATATCTACATCAACTTCAGTGGCTGTTTGTCTGTACAGGTATCGCTTTCTTTCTTTGTTATCAGGGCTACTTGACCCATGCTCAAATAAGCTTTCATTTTGTTTATCAATATTTAATTGTTTGGCTTTTTCGATCGCTTGATTTCTTGTAAAACTGTCTACCTGGGTAGGTGCAATATTACTTATAAAGCCACTTTGGTTTTGTTCTAGTTGTAGTTCTACATGTTCAGCTCTTTCGGCAACAGTGTTGCTACTTGCACATTTAACAGTCTGATCTCTATGCTCTGATTCATCCAGTTGTACACTATCATTTCTATTTTCTGTTGTATTGACTTCAGGAGGAGAAGCCTCAAATTTATCTATCTCATAGTGACTGCAAGGTTCTTCTTTTTCCTTAAGATATTCTCTCAGAGAGGAAAGAAGATCATCTTCACCTTCAAGGTCAACATACTGGCTTTGTTCAAAAGACGTATTTGCAAGATCTACCGGCCCTATCAAATGACAGAGATGGTCATAAATACTATCCCCAACTTCCAAGGAGGACTCTCTGCTATTCGTATCAGTAATATGACCTTCAGTGGATCTATATATTGAAGAGGTCTCAGTGGAACTCTGTAAGCTTGGCGCATGATGGGATGAACTGTCAATGACAGGAACTGCACCTTTGGCTCGTTCAACTGTGAATGGTTCCAGGATGTCAGACGTGCTGCTACTTCTTGGCAGTGGCTGTTCCTCATTCAGTGCACCAAAAACTTCGCTTGGAGGGTCCTCGCTCTGTGAAAAATGTCTGACTCGAGATGGACGTGGAAGAATTTGAGCATCATCAATGTCTGTAGAAAAACATTATAGGTAATGTGCACAAGGTAAGTCTATACAGATTATTATTATTATTTTTATTCACTGCTATATCCTAATTATAGGCTTTTAAAAAAAAGCCCAGAAGAGCACAGAGCCTTGTTTCTTAAGTACAAAGATATTTTATCCAATATTAAATGTTGTTAAAAATACATACACAATATTCACTACAGAATATGATATAAATGAGTTAGACCATCAGAACACAGTTTAAACGTTAACATGCATGGAAATGGACAGTGAGATCATGGAACATTTGGAAGTACAGTTAAAGCTAGAGCTGTGCCAATAAGTTAAATAATTTAAGCAAAATTATTTTAACTAACGTTCAAAAGAGAAAAAGGTACTTGTAATATTAATTATCTCAACAGCAGAACTCTTCATGGATTTAAACTCTTGAGAAATATATAATTCAAGAGGAGAACATGGCAGTTATCTGGAAAAATAAGAATGTTCAGTACACATGGGTGACACCTAATATTTATCAGTCTAGTAATTTTTTTTTAATCTAACACATAATGCATACGCAAAGGCTTAAGTTTTAAAAAGAGAAGATGTGGACGAGTTTGGGTCTCTGGGACGCACATGTACAAATGAAGCACAAGTTAACCAACTTAATTCTTTATTGTTAAAAGGACATTTCCTACATATTTCTAGTCTTCAAGAATGCAAAACTAAAGGGATATCCGTTATCTATGTATCAGTTATTACCACACTAACTGTTAAAAGATCCCATTTTGGGAAGCCAAAAAAAAACCAGATCAGGACCGGTACCAGACCAAAAGACAAAAACAAAAAAACTTCCTGCAAAAAAACAAAAAAACAAAACAAAACAAAAAACACCACCACCACCACAAAACCCTTGCCCGCTCCCAAAAACCAAAAAACAAAAACAAACCCAAAACCCCTAACAAAACTGTTTTATTGAATTAAATTTAAACTTTGTGAGAGTTACCAACCTAATGACCTACAAACTGAAAGCTTACATCCACAGAACAGTTAATATAGTTAAACAGTATACAAGAAAAACTATCTTTAACGGTGAAAGGAGAAAGCACTCTATGCCCGTTCAATTATTAGTTCTTGGCCCCATTGCTGAGCCTGCTAATAAAGTGAAAGTTAATACTAACTGAAGTGCAGGGCTGCTGCAGGTCCAATATATATCCCCGAGCAAATGGGCAGAGATCACACCAATTCATTTCACATAATCCATTGAATTGAGAAACTATAACTTCATCCCTCAAATTTCCTAAAAAATCTAAAGGAAACACTAACATTACAACATATATACTACGAAATCAGCAAGGTAAGATACAGAAAAATGGATAACAGCAAGTCTGTTGCAGATGCTCAGATAGTATCAGTTTCCTGATAGGAATTACAGCTATTCGAGGCAGTATTTTTAATGGAATGTGTAACAGAGTTTTATTATAAAAATATCTGCCTCATTTTTGTTAGAATCACTCACTTCCTGGTTATGTTTTTTAATTGCAGATTCTTTTTAAAAGCCAGAAACAATATTAATGAGGTTAAAGGAACACCATCAAGGTTACCTGATCATAAAAATGGAGGAATTATTAAAGTTAAATTAATTAAAACAGTCATCTTCAGGAATGCAATGGTGTATTTGAAACCAGGATATATTCCACCCCAAAATTTAACAAGAGAGAATCTGACATGTTACTGCCAGATTAACCATCCTATGTTAAAGAAAGCGGGCTGGCTTCACTTTAAAATTTTCTGAATTACTAGTTCCCAGTCACCTAAAACGATGACAGCAACATTTAATTAAGACTGAGGCTGAAAAGAGACAGTCACCTTTTCAGTAACTGGTGTTCTTCGAGATGCGTTGCTCATGTCTATTCACAATAGGTGTGTGTGCTTGCCACATGTACCGGTGCTGGAAGTTCTTCTTCTAGCAGTACCCGTAGGGGGGAGCGCCCCCCTCCCCGTGACCCCTGGAGTGGCACCTGCCTGGCAGAGTATAAGGGGAGCTGCGCACTCCTCCCACCCTCAGTTCCTTCTTGCCAGACAACTCCGACAGAGGGGAAGGAGGGTGGGATGTGGAATAGACATGAGCAACACATCTCGAAGAACACCAGTTACAAAAAAGCTAACTGTCTTTTCTTCTTCAAGTGATTGCTCATGTGTATTCCACAGTAGATGATTCCAAGCTATATCTGTTGGAGGTGGGTAGGAGTTCGCAAGTTCCCAGGATGGAGGACAGCCCTGCCGAACCCGGCGTCATCCCTGGTGTGGGGGACGATCACATAGTCCGAGGTGAACGTGTGAACGGAAGACCACATGGTGGCCCTACAAATCTCCTGGATGGGGACGTGGGCCATCAAGGCAGCCGATGAGGCCTGCGCCCAAGTCGAGTGTGCCCTCACAATAGGTGGCTGGGGGACACCCGCCAGCTCATAGCAGGAAATGGGCTGGCCCCTTGCGCACTCAGCCGAGGTGACAAACAGTTGCGAGGAGTTTCTGAACGGCTTGGTCCGCTCGAGTTAGAAAGCCAGAGCCCGCTGCACATCGAGCGTGTGGAGACAGCGCTCCTCACTGGACATGTGAGGCTTGGGGCAGAGGACTGGTAGAAAAATGTGCTGACCCACGTGGTAGGCGGAGACCACCTTCGGGAGGAATGCAGGGCGTGGGCGGAGCTGGACCTGGTCCTGAGAGAGCAGGTCTGGGTGGAGCGACAACAGCCACAGCGGAGCTACCGCCAGGCCTGTGAGAGTCCCATACCAATGCTGCCTGGGCCATGCTGGGGCAATCAGGAGGACCCAGGCCTTGTCCATCTTTATCTTCTCCAGGACCCTGCTGATTAGACGGAATGGGGGAAAGGTGTAGAGAAGCCGGCCTGACCAGGACAGGAGAAAGGCATCACAAATAGCGCCCCTCCCCAGGCCCCTTCTGGAGCAGAACGGGGGGCATCACTGGTTCTGCCGAGTCGCGAATAGGTCCACCAGGGGAGCTCCCCACCTTCGGAAGAGCCGGTGGGCCACTTCCGGGTGGAGGGACCACTCGTGTTGCGAGGAAAAGTCCCTGCTCAAGCAATCCACCCTCTCGCTTCGGGTGCCCGGTAGGTGGAAGACCTTCAGGTGGATGTCGTGGGCTATAGAGAAGTCCCACGCCCTGAGGGCTTCGTGGCAGAGGGCAGAAAATTGGGCCCCGCCTTACCTGTTGATATAGAACATCGAGGCAGTGTTGTCCTTGAGGACCCTGACTATCTTGCCCTCCAGGTGCAAGCGGAAGGCCATGCACGCCAGCCGCACCACCCTGAGCTCCTTGACATTTATATGTAGGGTCAGGTCTTGAGCCGACCACAGGCCTTGGGTCTGAAAGTTCCCAACATGGGCCCCCCAACCTAGGTCCGATGCATCGGACACCAGCTCCAACAACGGTGCCCTGTCCCTGAATGGGACCCCTTGGAGCATGTTGTTTGGGGCGGACCACCACCGTAGGGAGGTGATCACAGAGTCCAGCATGGTGAGGACCTTGTCCATCCTGTCCGTGGCCTGGGAGAACTTTGAGGCCAACCAGACCTGGAGGGTGCCTCATCCTGAGTCTGGCGTGATGGACCACGTACTTGCACGCCGACATGTGACCCAAGAGTTGCAGGCAAACCCTGGCTGTTGTCACTGGGAACCCTGTGACCGAGTCGATGAGACCTTTCAGGGACTCGAATCTGTCTGGCGGGAGAGAGGCGCTGGCCAACACTGCGTCCAGGAGTGCCCCAATAAACTCTATGCATTGGACTGGGACTAACGTGGACTTGGTGTTGTTTACCAACAGGCCCAAGGTGCACGTGGACAGGAGGAGCACCACGTGATCCCTCACCTGCGACCAGGAGGTGCCCTTGACAAGCCAATTGTCCAGATAGGGAAATATCTGAACCCCGAACCGTCTGAGGTAGGCTGCTACCACCGACATGCATTTTGTAAACACCCTGGGGGGCAGTGGACACACCAAATGGGAGGACCATGAATTGGTAATGATTCTGTCCCACCACGAAACAGAGGAAGCACCTGTGCCCCTCAAATATGTGGCTGTGGAAGTACGTGTCCTGGAGATCGAGGGCTGCATACCAGTCCCCGGGATCCAGGGAGGGGATGATGGAGGCCAGGGAGACCTCACGGAACTTGAGTTTCACAATGTACTGGTTCAGACCTTGCAGGTCCAGGATAGGCCTGAGCCCCACTTTAGCTTTCGGGGTAAGAAAATAAAAAGAGCAATACCCCTTGCCCATGAACTTCTTGGGCCCCACCTCTATCGCTTCTAGTCCTAGGAGCTGCCCCACCTCCTGCTTGAGCAGAGCTTCGTGCGAGGGGTCCCCCAAAAGGGACAGGAGTTGGGGGTGGTTGGGCGGGGAGGAAGTAAACTGGAGGGTGTAACCCTGGGAGATGGTGTTGAGGACCCATCAGTCCGAGGTTAGCTGCAACCATTCCGGGAGGAAAGCACACAACCGGCTGGAGAAGGGTAGCTTTATTAGGGGTGGATCTTTGGTGAGGACTGGCAGGGTGCCCACGAGCATCCCGTCAAAAATGCCTTTTCCCCGCCCGCTTGCCCTTGGAGGACCCAGGCTGGGGAGCAGGCCGAGACTGCCTCTGAGGGCATCTCTTATAGTTCCGCTGCTTCTTATGGGTGGCCTCGTACTTCGGGAGGGTGGCCTGGGCAGGAGTCTGCTGCGGCTTGAACTTAGGTTTTGCCGGAGCCAGGACAGAGAGGCCCAGAGTCTGGAAGGTCATGCAGGAGTCCTTCATGCCATGCAGCCTTGTATCTGTTTCCGCCGCAAACAGAGCCTCCCATCAAATGGGAGATCCTGCATGGAAGACTGCGCCTCACTGGACAGCCCAGAGAGCAGGAGCCATGTCACCCGTCTCACGGACACCACGGAGGCCATTGTTCATGCAGCCGAGGCTGCCTGCAGGGACGCCCTATCGGCCGCTACCCCTTCCTCCACTAGCACCCTGAATTCCTTCCTATCACGCTCCTAGAGGGAATCCTCAAACTTGGGCAGAGAGCCCCACAGATTGAATTCGTACCGGCCCAGGAGAGCCTGATGGTTTGACACTTGTAACTGGAAGCTTGAAGATGAATAAATTTTCCTTCTGAAAGGAGTCCAGTCTCCGAGAGTCTTTGTTCTTTGGGGTCGGGGCTGGCTGACCCTGCCATTCTCTATGGTTGACTGACTCGACCACCAGGGAGTTGGGCGCCAGGTGGGTATACAGGTACTCATGTCCCTTAGTGGGTACAAAGTACTTGTGTTCCGCCTTTTTAGAGATGGGGGCCAACGAGGCCAGTGTTTGCCACAGGGCATTTGAAATCTTAGCCACCCCTTCATGGAGAGGCAAGACCACCCTGTCCGATGCGGACAACATGTTAAACAGGAAGTCTGAGGATTCCTCCATCTCCTCGGCTTGGAGGCTTGCTGCCACCCTCTTTAAGAGTTCTTGGTAGGCCCTGAAGTCCTCCTGCGGAGTGGAGAGGGGCGGGGCCGCAATTGCCTCCTCTGCGCAGGGCGAGGAGGCTGGTGCGGTGCTGTGGGTGTCGGCTGGCACTGGAGGGTCCACCCCCTGGTTGGACTCCAGGCATGGTGCCAAGGATGTACGTCCCACTGACTCCTTTCTCAGGGGTCTGGAGAGGGAGGCCGATGGTGCTTCTGATGCTCCGGCCACCGAGTGAGTTCCCACCGGGGGCTGCACCAGAGGCCACGGTGCCCACTGGTACCATTGGGCCGGCCACGACGCTCGGTGCCACTGTATCTGCTGTGGCACCGCCGGGGCAGGCTGTTCGGGTTGGCTGGCCTGGCCCATTGAAGGACAGCTACGAATGGAAAGCGGGCTAGCGTAAGATCTGCTGCTATCTCTGGACCGGGAGGAGCGGCAGTGCTGGGATCCATGGTGGCCATGGGACCGCGATATCGACGTGGAGAACCAGTACGGACGGTAACAGCTGCTCCGCGAACAGCCTCGACAGGCGGACCCGCAACGGCGAGACGCCAGCAATCGACGACCAGGGCTGCGGTGCCTTGGCAGAGACTTAGAGCGGGAGTCCGAGAGGGAATGGCATCGACGACTGTGCCGTGACTGACTGCGGTACCCTCTCCGAGACGAGGATCATTGGCGATGTCCGCCGCAGCCCCGTCGATATTCGCTCCTTGAGGACAAGCGGTGCCGAAAGTCCCGGCCGGACAGAACCCAGCCAGACAGTCTAGTTGGCGTCGAGAGCGACCCACATGGACTCTGCCCCAAGCGGTCGCTGGGCGGTGAATGGCGTCGGGAATGTTCCCTCAACCGAGGCCAGTATCAGGCCAGAGACGACTGCCGAGATCCCAACAGCAGCTTGCCTCTGGAAAGTGCGGCCAATATCGGTGGCGCTCCGGGCACCGGCATGGTCCCTTTCTCTTTTGGTCTGAGGCTTAAACGACTTGCAAATGTTTCTCCCAAACAGCGCAAACACTTCTTGGCATAGAACGCCTACAAGAGCCACACAACTAAACAGCTAACTAACTACAGATACTAACACTGAATGATGAACAGTTCTGGGGACGACCTACAGCAAAGCTGGAGCAGAGCAGTTCCGATGCACCTTCACTGGCAGCAAGAAGGAACTGAGGGTGGGGGCAGCACGCAGCTCCCCTTATACCACGCCAGGCAGGCACCACTCCAGGCTTCGCGGGGGGCGTTCCCCCCTACGGGTACTGCTATAGGAAAAACTTCCAGCACTGGTGCACGTGGCAAGCACGCATACCTATTGTGGAATACACATGAGCAATCACTCGAAGAAGTTACCTTACAAACCTCCAGTTTAAGGAGCTTGTATGCAGAGCAATTTAACCTTTGAGCTGAAATTTCGTTTGTTATTCAACCACAGGTGAATATTTTGGAGAAGTTAGATACACTTCCATGTAGCCATTTCTGAGATATACGAGTGTGTCCATTTGTGGGGTGGTGGTGGAAAAAGAAAGTATGTATTTTCATGCTAAAAGTAATTGCGGGTGAGGAGGGGAGAAGAGGGTGTGGTTGTGATAAATTTGTTTTTATTAAAAAAATTCTATCATGGGCTTAATACTTTGGGGCAGATCTAGAACCCATTGACATCAATGGGCATCTTCAATTACTTCAATGGATTTTGGATTAGGCAATTAATGAGGAGAAGCAGGGGGCAAATTAGAAAAAAGTTTATTGGTACTCATCCAAGCTCTGCTCTGTCCACAAAATAAGCTGCACCCACTTGAGTGACTAAAATGAGATTCCCCTCACAGGAGAGAGTGCAGTTCTTCATAATATGCTCACCCTACTTCTTTCTTCCCCACTTTGATTAGCAGTGCATTAGTTAATGATAATAAAAATATCAACATCTTTAAGTACCTGAGTTAACACCTTATTGAGATGAAGCAATGGTATCAGGTTTCAGTGGGGGAGGTCTAGGTTGGATATTAGGAAAAACTATTTCACTAGGAGGGTGGTGAAGCACTGGAATGGGTTATCAAGGGAGGAGATGGAATCTCCATCCTGTGAGGTTTTTAAAGGCCCGGCTTGACAAAGCCCTGGCTGGGATGATTTAGTTGGGGATTGGTCCTGCTTTGAGCAGGGGGTTGGACTGGATGACCTCCTGGGGTCTCTTCGAACCCTAATCTTTTATTATTCTATGTTCAGAAACATAAAGGTATGGTTTCCTAGCAACTGTAATTCATCCTTGTTGCATACTGGCATAAATTCAATTTTGGACACTATTTATTCGGGGGAGGAGGGTGCATTTCTTATTAATTGCATTGCAGAAACACCTACTTGGGCTTTGAATCAAGAGGTGTACAAAACATACACAAAAATACAAGTTTAACCCTTCCTAAGATTGACCCAGGATTGACCTGTTCCTAAGATTCTGGGAGTGGGGTGCTGCAGGACAGGGAGAGTCTGTAGTTAGGCAAAGAAAGGAAAGGCTGCAACTCCGGGCTCTTAGATGCGCCAATGTGACCCAATCACATCTCTCCTTCCTCTGACCTCCCTATCTCCATCTGCTGGGCCCACCCATTGCTTCATGCTGAGAGACAGGACAAGACGACTACTTCATAGCAGCTGGTGGGGTGCATGAAGGAATAGGCACATAGCCATGCTCAGAGATCAAACAGCAGCAGATGGGCAAAAAGCAGGAGATTTTCCACATAAATTTATGGGGAGAGGTCCAGCTTCAATATCTGCAGAAGGGTCACAGAAGTCAGGGAAGGCTTGTTCAGAGGGTGGAGAGAAAGAAGCAGATTTTTTGGCTCTCATCTATCATCTTAGAGCTCTTAAAGACAAATATTTTCATTCTGAAGATTTCTAGGATTGACTGTATGATATATAAGAAAATATAAAACATTTGCAGAGATAGGGTTGAATTATAGTCCCTGAGATTATAAAAAATAGATTTGTCTACATTTCAATTCTCAGTCATAATATTGCTTCATCAGATTTCAGAGTAACAGCCGTGTTAGTCTGTATTCGCAAAAAGAAAAGGAGTAATTGTGGCACCTTAGAGACTAACCAATTTATTTGAGCATAAGCTTTCGTGAGCTACAGCTCACTTCATTTTTGTTTCATCAGAGTTTTGCACTGAACTTGGAGGAAAGCTGTAAAGGCACAATATTAAGTATCTCCCTCTGCTCCTCCGTACTCTCTCAATTTACTGCTTCCTTTGCCTCTTCATCCCAATCCGTGGAAAATTTCCCACTTCCTATTCAGTAAGCCTGTTCTCTGCCCAACACCTTCAAATCCATTTCTTCCAGGCATCTTTCCTTCCTTTGCTTCATCAATAACATTGCCTCACTCTCCCTTCTCTGAAATGTCCTGTATGTTTTAGTTACCACAGTGTGTCCCAAATGGTTATGGAGCCATGTATAATTATTTTAAAAGATTCTAATTTAAAAATTTTCTTTGATAGAAGACTGCAGATATGCCTCCAAAGAAAGTAGACTGTACTAATCACATTTCTAACTACAAGGATCAATTTGCAAATCCTCATTTTTATTTTGTGGATTAAATTTGGAAAGTTTACTGCTATTCTATTCATGGAGCTATAGCACAATTTAGAAGCACCTGAAAGGTGTAGAAATGACAGACTTGTATTCAATAACTACAACCATAGTAAAAAAAAAAAAGTGTCCTATATGTATAATCCAGAGTAAACTCGAGATTCAGATGTTCAGTTTTTGCCACAAGTCTGTCAGCTGATTGACTTTCAAAGAGAAATGTCACATTTTCCCCCACCAGAAAAAGTGAGATCTCAGACGCTGGATTGGAGCTAGTCATTTTCTTTCTGAAAGCTAGTGTATTACAGTGCACATGCAGCGAAGGTTTTGGAAGTATTTCTTTCTTTTGAGCCTTCTTAACTAGTGAACTTTGGCTGGTGGTCAACAACTTTTTTCCTTAAGTGTGGATTTTCAAAGGTCTCAAAGTCAGTTGGGTGGCTAACTCCCACACAATATGAATAGGATTGGCATCCAATTCCCTTAGAGTCCTTTGAAAAATCTTAAACTCAAAGTCCAGTGGTGCTGAAAGCCATTTTTGATAAAAAGATTACTAACATTCTAATATGCACCCTTGTGAACAAGGGGGCGGAAGAGCGGTCACAGCCAATTTAGCCAGTCTCACCTTCCGTTATGTAGAAGTAAGGCATGGTGGACAGCCAGATCAGGCCCTGATTGCTCCTCCACTCTGTGCTCAGGCACTTGGGCAAGGAAAGCCCGGAGAAAAAGATGGTCATATGCAGTTGAGCTGACATCCGAAGAATGCAGAGATACCAGAAATGTCTGGGTTATTTGGGAGCAATCATGACGACCCATGCTCTGTCATGCTTCATCTTTCTCCGTGCTCATAGTAAGAGTGGGACGGGTGGAGAGTGGTACATCAGCTGCCGTGATGCAGTAGAAACGTCTTCCCTTTGGGGCCTTTACTCTGGGTTTCCCTAAAGCAATAGCTACTACATTTTGTGTTGTCCTGAATTGTAAACAAGTCACATGTCAGGGTCCGCATTGCTGGAATGTCGATTGAACCAGACAGTTCTGTAGTTCCAATTCTTGATTCCCAGATAGGAATCTGCTGAGGCTGTCCACAAGCATATTGTGTATCCCTGAAAAGTGCACTGCTGATAGAATGAGGTGGTGACTGATTCACCAATTTCACAGGTTGATGGCTGGTATACAAATTGATGGCTGGGTTGGATTTCATGCTGCCTTGCTTGTTGATATAGAATACTGCCATCATATTGTTTGACTGTACTTGAACATGTCCTGTTTTTATGTTCTTTTTATGGAAGAAACCTTTCGCAAACTGAGGACTGCTTACAAGTCCAAAATGTTTAGACATCTGTAGAGTTCATATGTCTCATGCATGCTGTGTGTTCACCCAGATGAGTGCCCCATCTCAACAAGCAGGTTTCTGTGGTGATTATTTTCTCACATGGAGGGGAAATAAATGGGAGTCCCATACACACGGTTGGTAACTGTTTTTCCACCAATTTAGTGAGTCTCACGCTCTCTGGGAGATAGATTCATGTTTTTCCATGCTCTCTCTGCTTGGGGCATATACTATATTGAGCCAGACTTCTAGGCTGTGAAGTTGAAGCCTTGAAAACATTGTTACATATGCACAGGCAGCCAAGTGGCTTAAGAGACTAAGCTCTGCAGTCGACTCTGGAACTCCACTATGGCGAGAGGCGGAAGTGGAGTCGACGGGGGAGTGGCGGCCGTCGATCCCACACTGCGAGGATGTGAAGTAAATGATTCTAAGTCGATGTAAGGTACGTCGACTTCAGCTATGCTATTCTCGTAGCTGAAGTTGCGTATCTTAGATCGATCCCCCCCTAGTGTAGACCAGGCCTAAGACATGACCCAACCAATGTCTGTGGACTGGCTTGAAGCTTTGCGACTAGTGCCTTCATGATCAGGAGTCTGTCCTTTGGGAGATATGCCCTGACTCTGATAAAGTTCAGTGATGACAAAACTTTATCAGAGCATCTATGTAGGGACCAACATGGATTTCTCTTTGTTTACACAGATGCCCAGTGATTGCAGCAGCTTGAGAAGAGCTGTTGTTGCTGAATGGACCTCTTGATGAGATCTTCATGTCAACAGCCAATCATTGAGGTATGGAAAGATAGAAATTCTGTTGTGTTGGAGGTGAGCTGCCACAACTGACATCACCTTTGTAAACACCCTTGGGGTTGTAAGAAATCCAAAAGAAGCACCTTGTAGGGATAGTGTTTTGGACCTACAGCAACCCTGAGAAATTTCTTGTATGCTGGGTGGATATCTATATAAAAATAGGGATCTCATGTTGAGAACTGTGAACCAATCTCCTTTGTTTAATGAGAGAATTGTTGCTGCCAACATTCCCATTCCGAAATGTACTGCTCGAATGTTGATAGTGAGTCACTATAGATCTAGGATAGGTTTCCATTCTCCCCTTTTTGGGGGAGGGGCGGGGGGGGAAGAGGGGAAATCAGGAAGTATCTTGAATAGAACCCTTTTCCTTGTTACTGAGGAGTGTATGGCTCCCAGATGCAGAAGGAACCTTTTTCCTGAATGAGCATCTCTTCATGTCAGTGGTCCCTGAAGAGAAACAGGGCTGGACATTGTAAAGGGGGAAGGGAGAGGAACTGTATCGTGTATCCCGCATGAACAATGTCGAGGACCTATCTGTTGGATGTTTGATCCACCAGTTGTTGAAGAAATAGACTAGATGGCCTCCAAATTGGGTATAGGAAGACAAGTTCAGCAGCAGACTTGGTTCACAGCTCTAGACAATCTTGTCATAATTGTTTCCTTACAGATGGCTGGGTTCCGAAGGTGAGAGCAAGAGGAGCAGTCTGTCTAGTTCTCTGCAGCCTCTGACACTGCATTGGAGGCTCATAAGTTCTGCGGTGGAAAAATGGTTGGGAAGTAGATCTTTGCTTGTATGGTTGCAGCCTACGGAACTCTCTTGGATGCTGGTGTATAAACCCCAAGCAAACGGTGAGTGCCTACTGTTATTCACACCTTCTTGTCAACTGTTTGAAATGGGCCATCCTGTATTATCACTACAAAAGTTTTTTTTCTCTTGCTGATAACAGCCCACCTTAATCGATTGGTCTCATTAAGAGTCGGCATGGCATCCCCCATTTTTTCATGTTCTCTGTATATATCTATAGCTATATATCTTCTTACTGTATTTTCCGCTGCACGCATCTGATGAAGTTGGCTTTAGCCCACGAAAGCTTGTGCTCAAATAAATTTTTTAGTCTCTAAGGTGCCACAAGTACTCCTCGTTCTTTCTGCTGATACAGACTACCACTCTGAAACCTATAATTTTTTTGCTAAGCGTAGGGACCTCTGTCTTCTCACTAATGAGACTGCTCTTCTCAAAGGGCAAGCCCTCTACCATGGATTGGACCTCCCCCAGGAACCCAGAGGACCGAAGCCACAATGCTCTCCCCATGACCACTGCCATGGCCACTGAATGGGAGGCTGTGTCAGCTACAGCAAGTGCAGTCTGCGGTGATGATCTCGCAATCAGCTTTTCTTCCTCGATAAGCACTCCAAATTGTCCACTCAATTCCTGCGGGAGTTGATCTGAAATTCTGTGAATTTCTTATAGTTACAAACTTGAATTTGGCCATTCTGATAGTTTGTTATTCTGAATTGCAGGCTAGTGGAGGAAAAAACTTTTCTACTGAACAAGTCCAAACGCTTAGCCTCTTTATCAGAAGGGGTTAATTTTGGCTGGTGTCTGTTCCTTTCTGATGCTGCCTGGTCCACCAAATTTTGGAGTCGAGTGAGTAAATAAAAATTCTGCTCCCTTGGCACCAATATTCATGCTTTCTGAGATCTAAAGGAAGCCTATTAGATTCTGGACTCTCAACACCAGGACTGCATTGGCATGCTGGTGGAGGAGGTGATATCCTTTCACCAATGTCTGAGTCATCAGATAAAAAAGTTGGATTATGTTCCATGAGCGGTGCTGATGGTACTGTATGCTTCATAGTATCTCTTCTTGTAAAGTGTACCAGAGACCAAATCTCTGCATACACTGACAATACTGTTGGTTTAGCCACACCTTGATTAGTAGAAGGTCTAGTGGAAGGACTTCCCCCATTGTGCCACTCCTGGACAGATCAAGTCAGAATATCTCTAGAGATGGTAGGGCCTGAAAGAATGGGCAAAACTTAGAATCCTGCACGATGAGGATGTCTTGCTGAGCACTGTATTTTTCTCTCAATGAGGGGGGAAATGAGTGCTCCTCTCCACCTGCACCATCAGAGTCAGCTTAGTGAGAGCTCTTGGCAACGAGGACTCCTAAGTCAAAAATCCTGGTACCATCTGTGCTGGCTGTGGCCAATAGTCTTCTTTCAACAGTGCCTTGGACAGTAGCAGGGTAGCCGATGGTGCCAGTTTCAAAGCAGTCTTGCTTTTCAGAGCCAGGGTTTTAGTGCTATGCTCTGAAAGAGTGCTGTGGTACCATCCCCAAGGACTTATAAAAAGGGCTTTCCTTCTTAGGAGAGAGCTCAAATGGAGATTTATCCCTCTTCTTATGATAGGATCTTCCCTCATGTTTCCGCTTAAGAGGCGGCGGAGGACTTATTCCCACCTTTCTTGGTAGCTGTAGTGTAGTCTACAGAGCCTGGTGGAGCACTCTGTGGCTCCTCAGCCCATTGTCCCCCCAACGGGTTCTTCTGGGTCTGGTCCATTAGGACTCTCCTCAGTCGGTAGGTACTCATGTACCTTGCAGGTTCTTGGAGGAAAGGATTGGCAAATTGAACTCTTGGAGTAAACATGAGCTTCTCCAATGGAGTAGACTGGTCGCGGTTGTCACTGAATTGGGAAGGATCAGCGACAAAAGATGTAGTTCTTAAAGCCCAGGATTCCGGGGGGGAATATCGCCAAATTTAGCAACACTGAACAACTACCTGTATAAGCGATTACCTTAAGGAAACTAATAAATATTTACAGATAAAATCACTGAAGGAAGCAAGTGCTGGACCCTGGAGCATTCTGTTTCACACTATGGGCAGCAGAAAGGAACTGGAGAGGTGATCGGTCCATGCTGCCATTTATACCCTCGGTCTGAAGCACCAGGAAGATGACTGTGCAGATGCGGAACAACCACCATTGCTATAAAAAATTTTCTGGTCTCAAGATGCATTGAATGCATGTGCACCCCACAGTACAAATAGGAACCATTGCTCAAAGAACACTCCACCCCCAATTTGGAAGACATTTGAAGGTGAGGTGAAAGAAAAAGGAAGAAGCAGAGAGACAACATTATTGGTATGAGATGATGAGGGACTGGAACCAGCTGACTGAAGCCTGTGAAGAGGTATAAAAACTGCCATCTGAGCACACAAACCATAACAGAGGGGCCCTTCTTTGGTTGGGAGCCAAAGGTAACAAAACAGGGAGAAACTGTTCCTTAGCAGAAATAAGCTTTCCAGCTCACTGCTGATAATGTAAGCTAGGTCCCCCGGCTCTGGGGTCAGAATCAGAGCCAATGCCAGGGGGTGGATAGATTGACCAGATGTTTGGTATGGCTACTGGCTCCATTGCCCACTCAACTGCAAAAGTGGGATCTCTTGTGGCTTTACTAATCTGCAACTCTCCTCCTACAGAATTTAGCATTATAAGGCTCTCTCAGTAGATATTGTATTTGCCTAATCTAGTCAGATACTCTTCATACTAGCACTATATGGGATTTGCCACATGCACCTGGGTTGGTAGTTTTAGAGGCATGGGAGAATGCACATGGTATGGAACTCAGGGACAGAGAGAAGCAGTGGCCAGGTAGTGAAGGCAGACAATGAGCTTTCAACATAGGTTTATGTATACCTGTACTTTCCAATCCAGTTCAATTGGCTCTGGTTACACCATTGGGTAGTTTTCTCCCACACCGTTAGAAATCTATACCAAGGCCTATGATATTTTATGTCAATAAATTGAAGCCTGCATCAGACCGCCCTCCCATGGTAGAAATTAGAACAAGCGAGGTTCTTAGGAAAGGTTTTGAGTCCCTGCCAGTCCCATTTAATACAAAAATAGGCGAGCTTACCTTTAGGAAAATTATTCACCATCTACCCTGCACAAAGGGGCAGTCATGAAAGCAGTATTTTTCTAGCTTATCTAGCTGTGCATTCTGAAATGTATTCAGTCTTATGAACATGCTAAGGATTTGGAACAAGCACATGTGAAAAGAATACTAAAAGAAAAAAGTGTAATGGGATGTGAAATCCCTGTTCACTCAGATTATCTTTAAATTTTGGCCTCTATTCATTGCTATTACTTACCATAACATGGACCTGCTAATATATTTGTTTCCTGTAAGACCTTACAAAAATTAAGGTTGTATGAAGAGTGAGTCACTACAAATACAGCCTCTATAAGATTCTTTCCAAGAATATTAAACAATTAGCAATCCCAGTGGGAGAACAGTTCAGGGATGCTAAGATGCTCTTCTACATGGACTGGCTGTAGTCAACAGCCTAAACTTACAGAACACAGAAGGTTAATGGTATTGGTCTGGGCATCTATGCTGCAACATTAAAGTTTAACATCCTTTCAAGAGCAGGCCAAGTTGCTCCTTCCTTATCTTATCAGGTAAAGAGATTTAGAGCTTTCATGCCAGATTTTAAATGTGGTGCCCATTCAGGTTACCAGTTCTCAGCCCTTGATCACTAGAAACACTGTGTTGGACATATAAATTGCCACAAACATTCAAATATTATCAGAATCTAGAATTTTACTTGGTTCTTGGAGAAAGCTGATCTGCCAGGTGATTAGACAGAACGCTTTGGTATCCACCAAACATGCCACCATCTCACTGCCTGATGTTCCTGAATGCAAGGCTAGAGCCTGACAACACGTTAGGGCCCAACAGAATAACCCTTAAGAACATGGATGCTTGTAAAACAAAGACAGAGTGAGCATCAAGAATTCTCCACCATTCATCATATTATATCAAGCAAGCAGAAATGTGATTTAATAAAGCTGCAGCTCATGGCCACTATAAAGGGGTGTCCATGTTTTCATTATAAGAGTGTTGCGGTAGGAACTACATTTTTCATATTTTTCTGATAGACATTAATTTTTCTTGCTCCCCACTTCATGCTAGGAGATAGGAGCAGGTATCCTCATAGCAGCTGGAGCACACAACAGAAAAGGCATAAATCCAGGAGGATTATCTTTCAATGAACTAACTCAGGTCAAATGGTGACCTGCACTACATGAAGATGGTGTAAGGATACGACGGGGCACATTGTGCCCCCTTATGCCCATGTACCAGCTATCTGCATCACAGATAGCAGCACTGCAACTAATGCAGTCTCCATAAAACTGCTCCAACTACCTCCAAACAAGTGGAAAGAAAGCTGCTGAAAGTGTGGAGCCTTAACTTACTGGGTCGCAGCTTCCCTCTCAGGCTGTTATGGGCAATGCTGGCCCTAACAGAGGGCTTACTGCCAGAAGCACGATTGAGCTCTCAATAGCTTCAAATGAACTAATTTTATGGAGTACAAAGTATACTGAATACTTAGTCACTGGGTGTATTTGGAAAAAAAAAAGTAGAAAAATGCTTGCTTATCTTAAATATTAGATGATTTCAACATAATTATAATTGCACTTATTACTTTCATACCAAAGGAAATGTCCTTTTAAAGCAAGAGGCCCACTGCAGAAAAAAGATCTTTCAAAGTAATATTTTTAGAAAATCCAGTCTCCAGTTCTGAGCACCATTAAAGGAATTCAGTAATCAGTTTTCAAATTCATAACTCCTAAGAATGCGTAGGAGGCAAATTAGCAGCCTTCATTCTCTGATAGCAGCTAATAACTTTTGAGTGGGTCCTTCCATTATGGGGAATAGCATTCAGCATATTTTTTCCTTTCTTTTTTAAATGACCTCTCAAACGCTATACACCACAAAACAGAATCCGGAAGGTGTAATTTTTTCTCAGCGCAATTCAAGATGTACTATCAGAGAGAGGGAGGTAAAAGCCTTCTGTTTCCCTTTTTAAATACTAAGGCTGATCTACAGTGATTTCTGTTCATTTAATTAACAACAACAACAAAACCCAAGATATTCCAAGCCCATGTTAGTCACTTTAGAGCAGGGGTGGGCAAACTTTTTGGCCTGAGGGCCACATCGGGGTTCCAAAACTGTATGGAGGGCTGGGTAGGGAAGGCTGTGCCTCCCCAAACAGCCTGGTCTCTGCCCCCGCCCACTATCCACACCCTCCCACTTCCCGACTCCAACTGCCCCTCAGAACTCCCGAACCATCCAACCCCCCTCCCCTGTTCCTTGTGCCCTGACCGCCCCCTCCCAGGACCCCCCGTCCCTAACCACCCCCTGGGACCCCTTGCCCCTTATCCAACGCCCCTGCTCCCCACCTCCTTACCATACCACTTAGAGCACCAGGACTGGCAGTCGCACTGTCCGGCCAGAGCCAGCCACACTGCCGCACAGTCTATGGGCGGGCAGGCCGGCGGCTCTTGCAGCTGCACTGTCTGGCAGAAGCTCGCAGCCCCACCACCCAGAGCGCGGGTGACACAGAGAGCTGAAGCTGCGCAGGCGGGGGGACAGCAGGGGAGAGGCCGGAGACTAGCCTCCCTGGCTGGGAGCTCAAGGGCAAGGCAGGACGGTCCCGAGGGCCGGATGTGGCCTGCAGGCCATAGTTTGCCCACCTCTGCTTTAGAGCCTCAGTTATTTTTGTGGGAGAGGAGGATGATATAGGAAAAAGTATCAATTGTTTTGAAGTCAAAAGTGTTTTTTGTTTGATTTTAAGATGTATAGTCACTTTTAAGGATCTTTATCACTACATCTTAGTCACTTCCACTGCTCTTTATTACATATGTATGCATGCATACAGTGTTTGGTGCTTCATCTACCAGTATACTGATGCTGTACTGAATGCATTTTATTCTTTACCAAGGAGAATATTTAATCAAGATTTACAGATTAAAAGATCAATATACATCAGAATAAGGCTACTAGATGTCTTATAGTGCTAATTAATCTTCCTAATTCCATTCTACCCGCTGGTGTATTTAGAAGCTCTTTTAGATTAGCCCAATCTTTCATGAAACAGATTTTAGAATAGTATGGTATTAGCAAGCAACATTGAGTCTATAACGAAAAATATTACATTTAAATTCTGCACAAAAACCTCAATGCATTATTTTCAAACACTAGGGTAAAACACCACAGTTGGGTTATGAGGGAACACCAGGGAAAACACCAGTGGGCACAAGGCCCCACCATTAACTTTCTTCCTGTTCTAGAAACCTTAAATTCTCTAACCCCACTTTTTTTAGATCTACAACTGACTGACTGAATAAAATAATAAAATAAATAAAAATAAAATAAAAAAAATAATGCTTTCCTTTTGTAAGAATCATATCTGTCCCAGAAGATTTGATTTTTATAAGCGGTTGATTCTTACAAGCAGAGTATAGGTTAGTACAGGGAATTATTTTGTCCCCGTGGTTTTGATCACTATATGGCGCTTGATTCTTTTATCAGCTATTCTTATAAATGGGAGTACACTGGCACCATCTAGTTTTTAATCTATTTTCACCCACACATCTCAAAGCACTTTACAAAGAATGTTACAGATGGAGAAACTGAGGCACAGTGAGGCAAACTGACCTGCTGATGGTCACCTAGCAGACTAATGGCTGAGACAGGAAGCCTCAATCCCAGTCCAGTTCTCTATCGACTACACCATATTGCCCCCCTAAAACACCCTCTCCCCAAATTATCCAAAGACCCAAATCCAACCATTCTTTACACATAAAAGATTGCAGGATACGGTGGGTTGTGGATTTAAAAAAAAAACCAAGGTTGAAAACCATTTGTTCTAGTCCAACCTGCTTCCCAGAGTAGAATACCTTGGAATGCTGATAGGGCTAGCCAGGAATGCACATTTTAGAGGAAAGGTAACAAGTTGTCAGGTTGCTTCATGAAGACCTTGTTAGGCAGGAGGTATGTTAGCAGAAAAGAAACTAACAGCTTAATGAAGGTACTTACAAAACAGCAGGAAAAAACCCGACACATCTAGCACAACCGGCTAGTTACTTTTAAAATGTGTTTGTGCTAATTCTAAATTTTACTTATTTGTTGAAAAACTAAATACTCCAGAAGAAGCTATTGTCAAACTTCCAGCCAACCATCCTGCAGCACCAACCATGTTTTCATAAAACCCCAGCTCTGTACAGAAAACATTATCCTCTTTAAAAACAAACAAACTGTTTGGGGATTTCCAACTATGTATTTTCCACTTTTTATATATTTTAAAGGAGGAAGGCATATTGTAGAATATATTTTGCCATGCTACATGGCTTTTCTGAATATAATCTCTTTATAGATATTCAATCACAAATTACTTTTCTATTACAGTTGCCATAATGTTGACAATACAATGTCTGTGGACAGCATGTTCAAAAACTCTTATGCTGAAAGACTGCCTATGGCAAGCCAATCAAACAATCTGTTCTTTTTCTTCTCCTTCCCCCTCCACCACAAATAAAGCTTTAGAGCAATTCTATCCCCCAGCCTATGGATGTTAAATTACCCTTATTGAGTAAACTGAAAAAGCAGAAAAGTTCCATTATTTTCACATTAATAATAAAAATTGGCACAGCACTAACTTCTAACAGCTCCAGAATGGGTTGCAAATATAGCATGATATTTCACATAACTCAAAATGTTTATTCTTAATCTCTTCCCTTCTCCTCCCCCTGCCCCATAATATTTTACTTTGAAGAATTTATTGATTTAGCAGAATTTGAAAGCAGAAGAATTAAAAAAGTGATAAAGGGGGTGCAGAAATTAGCAGAGGTGGCACTACCTGAAAGCTCATCAGAAAGGGGAGTGAGAACAATATCAGGCAAGAAGGGTTTGGAAGTATGGATCAGAACAGGAGCACTTTTAGCACTGCGTATATAGGCCGATGGCAGAGCACATTCACCAATGGATCGGCTTCTCATGGCTTCAAAAAAGGAAAAGAAAGAAGTGGGGAAGGAAAAAAAGAAGAGTGACTATAATGAAAGGCTTGTGTCACAGAAAAAGCAGCAACAGAGAAAACAAAGAAAGGAAGAAAACTTTACAAATTAAAACATTTCAGCACGGCAGATACTGGCAGAGCTGTAAGAAAAAAAATCAGTGGACACATAAGACATTTTGAGTTTTAAACTTTTTATGTAAAGCAGCAATAATGCCTTTAGTCTAACAGTTACAATGATTTTCCATCCCAAACTGATAAACTAATTAAATAGCATTAATTTTCCACTGCATCAGGGGTTGAAAAATCAGCAAGTTCAACACCATTCCAAAACGAATCAGATCTTGTGCAATTTTAATCTAAAAAGTAATTTACACTCTTAGTTATATTTTTCTAGACTAGCTTTAGCGTTGAACAACAGTATCCTGATTTTGAAATAAACCAACAATTTTCAATTCAAGAATTTCCAATGGGTTTAAAATACTAAAAGAAAATTAATTTGTCAGAGATTCACAGTTTACACACAATACTAATAAAAATACTAATAAATAGTTCACAAAAATCTAGTTGAAGTTCATTAACAATTTCTTATTTGTAGAGAAAATTTCAATAGTAAGTTCTGAACATAAATGGATATTTGATAAATCTTCCCAGATATGAATATTTTCTTTCTTCAGTTTATTCGACTAGCTCAGTTCAATGACAGGTTCAAAGTTGAGAAACCAATTGAGAGCTGAAAAGGCTGAAAAGATTGTTTTCCACTTCCAATTTATGAATAAAAATGAGATGTGTGAAAGGAGACCTACTAGTTCTAAAACCTTGAAGGACATAGTGACCAGAAACAACCAGTTCAGTTTGCTAACTACAGATAAAATACTTCCTTTGTCTAATAAATTAGTTTTAAATGAAAAATGTGTTTGATACAAGGGAAAAGTAAGTTTATTTCCAGCTCATTTAGTTTCATTTTAGTTAATTAACAAACAATTTTGAATTGCAGTTTTTGTGTATTCTTATTTTAATTCTAGTTTCCATCCAAATGCAGCTTGACACAAATCACAAGTAAAAGTTAATCTAATAAATCAGAAATGTGCCATTCAAGATTTTCTAACAATTTTAAAAAATGCAAAAATTAAGAACCTCAATAAATGGTTTAGTCTTAAATAAATAGATATAGATGTAGTGTTTCCTCCTGGTTATCAAAAGGTATCAAATTTAGTGTAAAAGCTGCATGTTTGAGTCACTAATCAACAAGTTTTACTGGATACCAGGCAACAAGAATCAACCACTCTTTAGGAAAATAACTAAAACTACAAATGCAAAACAAGATTAAAACAGATTATTTATATCAAGGATTCCTGCTGGTTGATTCTGAATTAGTCAATTAAATCACTTTGATTTAAGTCAATCCATCCTGTTTGGTGGGATTATTTATATAAGGGTTGCAAGATAGGAATTATATTTGCCATTTTCCCAATAATCTTTTAACAGTTCCTTGGATAATATTGGTTTGTTTCCATTTTGCAGTATATCAGCAAGAACATATACTACAATTTATTTCTGTCAGTATAACTAAAGCTTATAAAGATACAATTCATGATCTTCCAGTAGTTTTCTCCTTCGCATTTTCATGATGGAAATCTTAATTAAATGATTTCAAAAACCACTATACACTGACATTTTTTCCATGGGAATTTCAGTGCTTTTTTTAAAAAAAATAAAGCTTGATTAGTAAATACAATATCTATAGACTTGTTACTCAGTTGCATGTATCTTCAAAACATCTTGAAATAAAATATGGGAGTCCTATTCTGCATGGGAATCAGAAGTACATGGAAGTGGTACAAGTTGGAATTAGTCACATCACACTTATCAGTCCAATTAAAGGGATGCCTCTAACATAGCAACATGCAGAAAAAAATGGTGAGTCAATGTATGTGGAGCAGGTAACACATGGAACAAGTGGAGTATAGAGATTATACAGTTCTAAAAGCACTTTGAAGAGAGTCTGGTAAGACATCTTTTAAATCAAAACAGCTTCTTATTAAACATAGGGCTTCTCTATACAAACATTTAACTGGAGGCAAGCTGGGGTATGAATCTCCTCTGCATTAGCCCACTAAACACTAAGGGCTAGTCTACACTGGCAACGTTAAAGTGCTAAACATTAAACAAAAACCACAAGGGGCGTAGCTACCAGCGCTGGTGCACTATCTACACTGGTGCTTTACAGCACTAAAACTTGCTGTGCTCGGTGGGGGAGGGTGTTCACACCCCTGAGTGAGAAAGTTGCAGTGCTGTAAAGTGCCAGTGTAGACAAGCCCTAAGTGTCTGTTAGTGTCAGTTCGTTTGTGTACTTTGATCTAGTCCTGTTTCAAAGTCCTTGATAGATCAAAATGCACTAGGGAACTGTTAGTGCATATCATGAGGGTCCATGAAGACAGTGTATGGCAAGCTAGTGCAGGGTCAATTCACACAAACTCAGTGTTGTATAGACAAGCCCTCTGCTTATGAAAGAGAAACTGACTAGAAGTAGCTTTGCCGCAAAGTCTACAAGTAACCGTAAGTGCACAGTTCCAGCTTCCTTTATTTTCAAAATCTACAGTATTAAAATATAGGCCATATTCTATTATTAGATGCACAGCATGCATTATTGTGTATCTTAAAATAAATCAAATGAACATGGATATTAGAAGATTTTTTAAACTACAGAGCATGTACCTAACTTTTATAATAAGATACTAGACTTAACACAAATCTTAAAATGAAGTGTTCCTTGTAATCAGCTTGTCTCCTCAACTCAATGCCCTGGAATAGTGTTTCACAGCCTTCTGAACATTCCAGCCCATTTGCAATTGAGATGATGGAAATGTAAACTGCCTTTCCAAGATAAAAATGCAAATCAATATTAAGATAACTGCCTATGAGGTGCTGTGAAATACATTAGCCAGTCTAGCTCAAAATTTTAAAATTATTTTAGTTTAAATAAGATGCGCTATAATACTATCAATAGTCAAGTAAGGAGAGTCTTATTACCAGGATTTGAGGTTTTCAAAATGAGTGAAGGTTGTATAGCAACATTTTTTACAATAAATTGTACCAGATAATTCTGAAAGTTCACAAGGAAAAGTCTTGATTTTTTTCTCTGTCTAAATAGAGTAATAATAAAATTAAAAATATTTATTCTCCTTCCATATCATGATTTGGGGGTGGGGGGAGAGAGTAGAGGAGGCAGATGGATATGCCATACTTGCTGCTTTCATTGTATGCCTATTTTACCCTGACCTGTTGACTATTTGGGGCCACATTCTCACCCAAGATATGCATCAGTAAATATCTCACATCATTCACTATTGTTCTTGCAGACATGTGTAGCGATTAGTGGATTTTTCATGTTATGATATACCTCTAGGATTAGAATCTGCTGCTTAGGCTATGAATCCTGGACTCTAGCCCAACAAAGATTTTTCAACCCATATGCATACAAAGTTAAAAGGCCCTTTTTGAAAAAAATACTTTACATAAGATCAGGCTAATAAATGTACACACTGCATATTAGAGAAGCTGTGAATTTTACTCGAGTCAAACATACACAAAAATTTGGTGTGCAACTAATGGGTGCTGGGCATGAGGATGGCTCAAAACAGAGGTGACACAGACGTACACAAAACATACAGATAGAAAAATAACCCCATCTTTTTCTTACCATAAAAATATTTGACATATACTTCCCCTACTCAAACATATAAGGAGTATATTACCAACAATCAAAGGAAATCTACTGTATATCAAAGACCAAACACCACGTCTAAGGACTGACTCCATTCCAAACCTAAATTCAGGTCTGTTTGCAGAGTCAATATAGAATTTAAAGAGGATCTGATAGCCAAATACTGTGTAGGAGAATATATATTCTACCCCTGGACACCAAGGTCTTACAATTACAACCATGGTCATAATCAATTTATGGTCTGTTTATTTCAAATAAGAAACCAAGCAATGCCTTCCTAGTGCTTTAAGATATTAGCAATTGGTTAAGATCTTGGTCTCCCTCTCCTCACCTGATGAGAACTATGCTTATGAGGGAGAAGAAAATAAAGCACAGGATTAAAATATGGCAGGGTTCAATTAACTCACCAGAGCCAGCCTTACATATTTAGAGTGGGAAGGGGAACCTTGATGTTCTCAAACAAATTAATTGCTAATGCTACACATCACCACCAGCCGCAGAAGTCTTTAAAGTGAACTCTGGCTACTAAAAATCATTAACTCTCTGTATTTAAAAACTGAAGAAGGAAACTCATTACACATTTTACTTAATTTATTGTATGTCAAGTAGTACAGTAATAGTTTGATAAAGATGTGAATAGTTTGCAGAAAAATTTAGCTAATATCGGAGTAAAATTTTTTAAATTATCTGATTACTTATTCCAAACAAAGTAAATTGTAAATATATGAGAAAAATTTAGTAGCCAAAAGGATATTGGAGTATGTTACTGTAGATCACAAATGGACCGTTTATCACTTCATAATTTTTTTTAAAACATAGGAATTTGGGGGGCTGGCTCTGGCACCTATTTTTGGGGTTTCCACCTTATAACTGTAATATTAATGCTAGGACACTTGTGCACAGAAAATATATTCCCATGTAAGCATGGAGATTTATGATTTTTTTTTAAATGGTTACATTAATAAAAAAGTGTCCTGTTAAGATTCTTTCATGCAATTTCATGCAATTCTTTCATGCAAGGATTGTTTGGGAGAGAAAAAACAAACAGATGATATGTTACAATGAGACTAAAATCAGATTCATTTGTTACTGATTAGGTCAATATATAGCTTAACCTGGATAAGTTTCAGTGATTTAGGAATGAAACCGTACAACATCTACCTTTTGAAATGTTAATAATTAGAGACAGCAAAAATGTAACAGGATCTTTAATTTGGCATCACCTTGTTAAGGCACTTAAGGTTAACAGAAAACTCTCATACAAGGGTAATCACAAATGAACTAGAGAGAGACAATAATTACATTTTAAAAATCTGAACCATAAGGAAGAATACTTAGTCAAACTAGAAGCGGTCAACTTATCAGCATGAGAGACAGGAAATGCATATTAGCGTTTGAATGCATGAGAAAGGCAGACATTTGAAGTTGTATTTAAGCTTTTTGTGGCAGAGATTGTGTCTTCCCACACATTTGCACAATGGATTCCCAGCCCTGATGGAGGCTTTAGGTGCTACCATTAAACAAATAATCACAGAATCATAGAAATGTTGAGAGGTCATCTAGTCCAGTCCTGGTGCTAAGGTAGAACCAAGTATATGCTAACCATCTCTGGCAGGTGTTTGTGTAAGATGCTCTTAAAAACCTCAACTACACTTTTAGTTAGAAAGTTTTTCCTAATATCTAACCTAAATCTCCTTTGCTGCAAATTAAGAATATTACTTCTTATCCTACCTTCACTGGACCTGAGAAAAACTGATCACTGTCCTCTTTGTAACAGCCCTTAACATATCTGAAGACTTATCAGGTCACCCTCAGATTTATTTTCTCAAGATTAAACTAGTCCAATTTTTTTAAGCTTTCCTCATAGGTCACATTTTCTAAACTTTTTTTCTCCAATTTATCCACATCTTCCTTAAAAAAGCATGACACCCAAAACTGGACACAGTATTCCAGGTGAAGATTCATCAGTGCCAAGCAAAAAGGGACAACTATCTCCTGCATCTTAAATATTAATACACCTAATACATTAATACTCCTATTAATACACCCCAGAACGTTAACCTTTTTTACAACTGCATCACATTGTTGATTCATATGCAATTTGCAATCCACTATAACTCCTGGATCCTTTTCAGGAGTACATACTGTCACTCCCCATTTTGTAGTTAGGAAGAAAAATATTAAATGCACAAGTGTAGTACTTTGCACTTGCCTTTATTGAATTTCATCTTGTTGATTTCAGACCAACTCTCTAATTTGTCAAAGTCATTTTGAATTCTCATCCTGTCCTCCAAAGTGTTAGCAGACCCTTCCAGCTTGGTATCATCCACAAATTTTATAAGCATTTTCTTCACTCCATTATCGAAGTCTTCATTAATGAAAACATTGAATTGCACTGGACCCAGAACAGACCCCACTAATAATAAACAGCAGAAACTAATAGTGTTGTAAAAAGAAAAGGAGTACTTGTGGCACCTTAGAGACTAACCAATTTATTTGAGCATAAGCTTTCGTGAGCTGCAGCTCACTTCATTGGATGCATACTGTAGAAAATACAGAAGATGTTTTTATACACACAGACCACGAAAAAATGGGTGTTTATCACTACAAAAGGTTTTCTCTCCCCCCAACCCACTCTCTTGCTGGTAATAGCTTATCTAAAGTGATCACTCTCCTTACAATGTGTATGATAATCAAGGTGGGCCATTTCCAGCACAAATCCAGGTTTTCTTAAGAAAAATAACATGGTTAATTTAAACACTGAATTAAAAATTTAAATTACCTTCCAGAATTTCTGGGGGGGAAGAGGAGAAATACTTTCTGAAAGTCTACGTCAATTATATATTCAATTGCTGACATGCATTCCCTGTGTCTCAAACTGTGTTAAAACATACCAGCTGTTAGGCAGTATCAGTAAAATTTCTTCTCTCACTGAATGAGGCTAACATCATTTACCATTATGGAGATATTGAAACAGCAACAGACATTTCTAAAAAAAACACTATTTCTCTTTTGAATTTAAACAACTGCAATTTTCCTTCAAGCAATGGAGAACAACGGAGATCATTTTAAGAGATAACTCATAATAAGTAAGTTTTTAGTCCAAGTCACATTTGCATTTTCTAAGTCAGTCATACAAGCATGAATGAGACCTCCATTAAGTAATCCATCTAAAACACTGTCTAGCATGACTCATTTTTAAAACAGGAAAAAAAATGTCTTCAAGGAATACAGTAGTGGCATTGATCACTGCAGGAAGTTAGCGATGCACATGTTTGTGCCTATTTATAGTTACCAGAGGTTTTAGGATATGTCCAAGAAGTCAAAACACTTCAAAATACTTCCAGCTGATTCACATACCTTACATGGCTCATTGCTCTGCTTTGGAAATCCATTGCATATTTTGCACAAAATGTATCCAAATGGCATTACTTAGAGAGCCTCATATTAATCACCTATGCATATTATTCTTGATATGGCCTACTCTTGTCATCACCTCTTTTTAACACATAAAACAACAGCAACAAAACTTTTTAGTACAGCTAAACTGTGCCTAAGCAATTGGGTAAAACATTAAGCATGAATACATCATTTGCATGACCTGTATTTGTTAAAAATCTATGTATAAGTTATGAAATGCTATTCACTTACCCCAAAAAAAACGCCACATATGATTGCATAATATATATTTACATACATTACTAATTACCACACACGAAACTTGTGTGGGAAAGTTCACTATGTAGATACAAAAATGTTCAGTTATGAATTCTCCCCCCCCCCCCACATCACATGTCTCATAGTTTGTACAGATACATACCAACTGTTTTCTGCCGTACTATGCTTCTTGCCTTTTCTGTCCCTGGAGATCCAGTCGTCGTAGCACTGCGCTGTCTCATTGGTGCCTGTCCAGGCTGATCACGGCTCCAACCTCTAGAAAAGGACTTATCAACAGATGATTTTTGGAACTCATGCCCAACTCCTGCAAAAAATATAAATTTTGCATCTATTCACTTAGTCACCTGAAATGTTCATATATTAAACGTTTGCAGTGGTCACCTTTTCAAATATTTTCCACTTAGCTTCAAATGTACTAAGTCAAAAAACAGGGACTGAGGTGAGGCTGACTGGCCTGTAATTCCCCAGATCCTCCTCCTTCCCTTTTGAGTTGACAGACACAGCTAATTAGACATACACTAGGGCCCACCTCCCTCTTCCCCCTCATCCCCTCCAGGACTCAATGCCTCACCTTCTCAGCTTGACCTATATAATTAAATTATATAATGCAGGATGTCTTACCTTTGCCTTTGTGCTTTTTCTGTTTCTGCTCACTTAATTTATCCAGTGGTAAGTCATTGAGGTCCAGGCTGTACAGGTTTCTAGCTAATACTTTTGTTAGTGTCTCCATAGTCAGTGACCACTCAGTGGCCAGCTCTTCCCAATATGTCAGTGATGACATTACAGACAGCAAATCATCCCAAAGCTCTCGAGAGATGTACACGTTTAGATTTGCTTTGATCCAGGCTACTATAAGAGTCTAAAAGAATAAGTAATTTAAGTGACAATAGTTGGCTTGTTAACATAAGCCAACAGAAGAGTATTCGAGCATCAGATTTTACTGTCTAAAACAAAAACAAATATCCATATACACATATACCCCCACCCATCTCTACCTCACACAAATCTTACATGAATTTTCATGTGATGATTAAGCCTTAATGTTTTTGTTTTCACTCATAGTTGTGTGGTATGTTTGGTCATTTACCTGTGGAAACAAATTGGTTTGATAAAAGATTTCTTCAGATCTTAACATAGTTTAGGCTGGATTACATCCCATGCACTTTGTTTTTCTTTTTTTAAAAAGCGGCTGGAGATTCTCCAGACCCCGGAGAAGCCGTCAAAAGACCAACTTGGGGCTATCTACTTTGAATGCCTATTACTAGCCCATCCCCATGGAACAATGTTTTTTGCACAGGTAGGGCAACCCCTACAAGGGGAAAAGGTGGGACTGCAGTTTTCCAGCTAAGCAATGGCAAAAGGAGACAGACTACTTAAGAAGGGTGTTTCTCTGAAGCAGGAGGGGCCTTACCATTGCCACATGAAAAACAGGATATGCAGGAAAGAAGCCATGAGGGACTTTGCCCTGCTGGAAATACTGGCAATCTTTGGATGCACAGAAGGGATGAGATCAGACTAGAGGGTATTTTCCCAAAGATCTGTAACTCTCAAATGCTTTAACAGTAACATGATTGCAGTTCAGAAACTCCTTTCTTAAGCCTGTATTCCTTGTTTTCTTGCCATGTTGTCCCCAAAATGGGCTTCTAACTTAAGCCGAGTGCCCACAGCATCAGTGGAACTCTGGGAAAGCATATGTAAGTTAGTGGGGGGCTCAGGAGGTCTGAGGCATTTGGTTTAAGGGTCTAAGCTGGCTGAACAGCAGAGTCCCATGTCCCAACCCCAGCCTCGCGTCCCCATCCCCGAGCCCCCAACCTGGCCCTCCCCACCGCTTGACCTTCGGGGCCAGTCCCCGGAGCCCCAAGTGGCCTTCTTTCCCTCCACTGTCCGCCTCAAATCACCTGCTTCTACCACATCCCGGCCTCCTACCATCTCCCGAGGGCTGCTATCTGGAGTCTCATTGGTCCCTCCCACTACCCAGAGCCTCCTTCCTGCCCCTCTACTGTCCCAGCCCCCAGAGGGGCATCGTACCTCTAGCTGATTAGAGTCCAACAGCTTCACCTCCTCAGTCCGAGCTCAAAAGTACTCTCACACATTCACACCTTGTTTTGCTGCCCAGATCCCAGCCCACACCCATTCCTCTCCCCCACCCTCCCGGCCCATTTCTGCTAATTGGCTCCACTGGAGGCACAGAGGAATGGTTTGGGGGGGGGGCAATGCCAGATGCCTCAGGCCAGCCTTGTGCATCCTGTTTTCAGTAAAGGAAAATAAGGTCACCTTACTCTCTGGGCAGGGTGGGCATAGAGCCGGCAGGAAACCAGGGGGTTAGGGGAGGGGAGCTGGACCTTGACAAAAAATAATTATCCCCAACTTAGACAGAGTTGTCAGCATGTTGTTATATAGAATAATGCTATTATTAGATGCAACTAGCCCTTTAACATGTAGTGGTCTCAATATTTAGGCAATATGCTTAATATTAAAAATTCTAGTCTCACAGATGACAAAAAGAAACAAACAAGGTGGGTGATGTAATATCTTTTACTGGACCAACTTCTGTTGGTGAGAGAGACAAGCTTTTGAACTCTCAGAGATCTTCTTCTGTCCTGAAGCTGTGTAAGCTCAAAAGCTTGTCTCTCTCACCAACTGAAGTTGGTCCAATAAAAGATATTACATCACCTACCTTGTCTCTAATACTCTGACCTACACGGCTACAATACCTCTGCGGATGACAAACACGTCAACTGCTTTTGTTGCAACCAGCCTCATAGCCAAAGTTAAACTTATATTAAAGTTATATTTAATTGCCTGAAAAAGAGGTCCTGCAAGTCTTCCTGCTAAAGTGGAGTTCTTTCTTCCTTGATACTGCAGAAAAGCCTGGGATGGCATCTTCAGCACAGATTCTGTGACCCTGAGCAGCACAAGTAACATCTGCTCCCTGCAAAGCAATATTAAATTGAGTTACTTTTTCAGTATGTATTTGGGCCATGACACTTAATAAATGATCATTGTCTATGTTTCTCCGCTTACACAAACATATTTTTAAAAACACAGAAAGAGTAGGGTCAAAAACAGCCCAACATCGGTCTATTTTTAAAAAGTTTATCACTCCTGCCCCTTATTGCCTGTCTCTCTCCACTGTCACAACAAGGAACCCCTGCAGGATTCCCTTTCATATGTCATATAAGCCTTTCTACCTGCTCTCTCCAGGAAGCATGGCTCTCAGGAGTCCCAAATGGCAGCAAAGTTATTTTTAATTAGATCACTATTTCTGATCCTAACCTACACTTTTTATTTTTTTTTTAAAGCACCAAGTGAGAGTATTTGGCAGGGGACTGGTGTCATAACAGAAGATAACTTTCTAAATATACTCTACCAGGTCTAAAGGGGTGGCAAGAAAGAAATGTCTTCACAGTCACAACTGAATAACATTGGTTGAAGGTTTGTTTAAAGTTATATGAGGCCTGTGAAGGCATTACATTTAAAATTATCTATTGGAATTGGCTAGAAATTCCCATTTTGCTCCCAAGTCTCCACTGGATAGCAGAGAACCAAGTCTGACTACTTTTGTTTTTCCACATATGGATACATAGTGATGGCAGCCCTACTTACGAAGAACTCAGGAGACATCAGTAAGGGACAATGAAATTTAGATTACGATGAAAGAAGTTGGAAATTTAAAGATTTGCTGCTGCTCTCTGCTGCAGCAGACCATGGTGGCATTCTACTATTCCATTAGAACAAGGCGGCCGGGGGGTGGGGGGGAGGGGAAGGGAGGAAAGAGAAGAGACTGACTGACTACAGAAATGGCTCAGCTTTGGAGCTGGGTTTTGCCCCATGTACCTGGTTCGTTAGAAAATAATAAACTGGTTAAAGCATGGATGGATTTTTGCATAAAAAATCCTGACACCAGAATAAGTTGCAGACAGGGATCAGTATAGACCTTTAAACATTAATTAAATTACTGAACTTGTATACACCCACTACCTTTAAGCTAGCCCTACTCCAACACAGATCTCTGAAAAGAATCTTCCTATAGCTTTCCTAGGTGGGTGGACAAGTACCCCTGGGTCACAGAGAGTGGGACAAAGTAGAACAAAAACAGGTCAATGCACCTCCCCCCCACAAAAACAAAGTGAAGTGGTCACAGGTAATATGGACACCCTACCACCATGGGGGATGAAGTCGGGGGGAGAAATACCCACAGACAGGAAGTGGTAGAATGAGCATTCAACCCCAACATCCCTCCTCCAAAAGTGGTAGAGCTTGGCTTCCCCAGCTCTTGGCTCTCAAGCACTATTCCCCCCCAATGGGTAGTACCAAACCCAGCTTTTAGTAGGGCTGAGGCCAAGAAAGGGGATGGCTATATTCACCACCTTCCCAAAAGCTGATAAGACTGGTCCTGCCCTTGGAATAGAAGCCATCAGTGGCCGCACAGGAGGCATATAGTTTATCTGTTTCTCTTTCCTCTCCCCACATCCCAAATGAACATTCAGCACTGGCCACTCAAAAAAGGTGCCTGTCTATGACCCTTTCAGTAGCTCTGGAGAAACGACAATTGCAGCTGCTGATCTTTGCCTCACAGGTCCACTGACCATCACTGATGCTGTCTTTTAGTGCTGAGGGTGTCTATTTCTATCCCTTCCACTAAGCAATCCCCTTCCAGCTAGGATGGAGGTGTCCACATGTGCCTGTTGTAAGAGTTATCTAGGTTTATTTAAAGGGGTTTTTTTTTTTGCAGGGGGACGGCAGGCGGTGGGGGTGTATTTTATGTGTACTTTATACCCCCAACTCCATCAAAATGATACTTTAAAGTAAACCTGGATACCCATCACTCTTAAAAACACTGACTCACTGAGAGAAATTGACTCACTTAGTAGAAACCATCCCATTGGACTTCCTGGGTATTAAAAAGTTTTTAAAATATTTGGTCCAGTTCATTAAAAATCTTAAAGATAAAAGCATAAGCTTTTTTACCAAGTCTTCTTGTCCATTGTTACTTGCACCACCATGTGACGGTAGATATTAAGAATGCGTTTACACATATCAGTGTGTTCATCCAAAAGAGTTTTAATTTCATTTGAAGGCTCAAGAAGGAATATATTTGAAGAGTTTATTATAAAAACCTATAAACAAAAGAAGTGGCAATTAAAATTATTAGCCTGAGAAGCTAGCCAGTTTTAGCTCTGATTAAAACAACTCTACAGATAACTGTAGAAAATAAAAGTAAAGTAGTGATGTAAATTTCCACAGGTACATCACTGGTTTATCCGGCTTTAATGAGTGACAAATTCAAGAATAAAATTGGTTTAAGTTTCAGTTTAGCAGAAGAGAGAATTTTTCATGTTTTCTATATAACATTTGTACAAGTTTCTTCAGATATATTATATGGAGAATTACTCAAGGCTGTGTTAAAACTGGAGAACATCCAACAGCATAAATCCACTGCTGTCCTCTGTAACACTGCAACCACAAAGTAACATTTGATAAAACCATGATAGTGTATCTATATATACACACGCTGTGCCTGACAATGACGGTGGAATTTCCTTATTTTGGGACTTGAAGCTTTTATCCCACAGCGTGTAGCACGGCTTGCTAAGAGTAGGGTATTTGGGATATTTACCAAAGAGGCTGCCCTCACACTTAGCTATACAAAACTCCCAGAATGCTGCTCTCTCAAGATTCCAACACCCTAGTCCATACTGCCACAATGAACTCTACGTATCAGAGTTAGCCATGTACGGTTACCTTAAATTCTGTAAGGAAATGGATATCAAACAAGTCTTGCTTAGCATTAAAAAAAACAAACACAAAACAGCAATGGGGTCAATTTAGAAGAACAAAGAAAGGTGATTGCAATCTTTGAATCATCATGTATGAGACAATGCTCCAAGATGAGCATCCTGGCATCAATGTCTGCTGTGCTTGGGTCCTGGTCAAACTTGCCCAAGCTGAGTGCCAATGTTGAGACTTGGTCCAGTCTCGAGTGGTGGCAGGACTGCGCTGAGAATCTAAAATGAGTGGGTGAAAATCTTTTGGATAAAGACACACCTTTTGTTCTTTCTGTATGCAACTTAGTCTAATAGGACAGCTAGAATCTCAGTGAGCATGAGAATAGCTATACACATTTTGGAGACTGGCCACAAATAAAGATTAAAGACCACTGGAACACGTACATGTGCAAATTTCTTGAAGAGACTATTGCATTCAGGGTAAGCAATGAAATATATACAATCCTAGAGAGGCCTCTTATTGCTAGTAAGCATTCCTCTAAGGTAAGAAGTGTTTGTAAATAGGCTTCCCAGCTGAAATGGATCTACTGATGGAACTCAACTGCCCATTCTCCATCTACTAGACAAAGCACCAGGCAAATCAACCATAAAGGGTACTAAATCTACTATGTTGTAAGCATTCGTTGATCACAAATGTGATGTCCTGGATATTTACTTTAGCTGGCCTGCTAAAGCGCATTATGTTTAGAGCTTCAGGAACTCCAGCTTGTACCAGATGGGACACTATTTTTATCATGCACACCAAAAGTTAGAGTGCAACTACAGGGATTCTTGGGACTCTGCCTATTCTTTGCTTCCTGGGTAATGAAATTATACCTGGATTATCCCAGGAGCAAGACACTGCTTTAAATACTGCCTCCAAAAGAGTTGAATATGCCTCTATGAGGCTGAAGGAGAGATAAGACATCTTTTGAAATGTTATATTGTATGTCCCAATGCCATTTTGGGATGCTGTAGTTTATACAACTATATGACAAAAATGGGGAGGTTTTCCCCAAAGACAGACAGAATAATTTGGAGACAAAGTTAATATATCTCAGCATCCTCCAATTACTGATATACAGGAGATCATGTCAGGAAAGCTAACAATGCAAAAAGTGTTCTCTGCCAATACAGCAGCAAATGGGAAAGAGAAAAGAAAAATAACTAATCAAGTCTCAACAGCCGTAGGCTAACAAACTGATCTGTGCACTGACTTTGAATAGCTACCTCTTGGATATGGATAATGCTCAAACTGATTAAGTATGGGAGTGTTTCCCTTCCCTCCCCCCCCCCCCTTTTTTTTTTTTTAAAGCAACTATAATTTTTGACTAATTTATCTGTTTCAAATTCAAAGACAAAACATTTCAGGTATAATGTCTTTATTTCTCATTTTTTAGGAAACCATGAAACATATGGTATATTGTAAAATACAGCTTTTAATAAACAATCACACCCAAACTGAAAATAATATAGTTTGTAAGATTGACTGTACATTTGGGTAGCGTCTGAGTTACTGCACTGAGGAAAACCATAGGTTTAGGGCCTGATCCAGGGCTCATTTAAGTCAATGGGAATTCTTCCATTGATTTCAATAGGCATTCAACCAGGTCACTGGGGACAGTGTTAGTAAGAAAGAGTACAGAGTAGGATAACAGGTAGGACAAGAACAATGTGGAGGTTAAAGGAACCACTACTAGAATGAATGATTCCAGAGTGAGGTTGGTGGACACTACATTAATACTCCAGTGTAAGTTCTCACTCTTCCTTTTTCATGGTGGGAATAGAGGCCTCAAATATTTGCCTCAGAAGTTGAGTCTGGCTTTCTGATTCTTCGGATTTGCATCTCTTGGCCTATACACGCATGAAGTCATTGGTTATATATCTGCAGATTTATTTTTTTGTCTGCTTTGGGTATCTGCAGCTCAATATTTAGTCCTTTGCCGGCTTTTTCCTCTTCAAGTTCTTAGAAGGGGATCTGGTAATTTTCCTTTTCTGTTCCACTGAAATGCAAGCAGCTGCAATGGAAGGGGGCTCTCAGCACCTTCTAGACTCAGCATGGCAGCTGTGCCTTCCTGGCCTGTGGAAGAAGCAGAGCAGAGATTAGTATATTTGGCAGCAGGCATTTATTCCTGTTTCAGGACTGGAATGCTGCTGTGTGCTGGACTTGAAAGAATGTAGAGTTCCCACTGTTAAGGTCAGCCTCAGGAAGTCACTGGTAAAATACTATGTATTCTTTAGAATGTGCACCATTAGTTTCAGAAATGTTTATTCTTGCTTAGGGCTTTTAGAAGCAAATAGTAAGGAACTGAACAAATAATCATCATAAATATACTTTTCCAAAATTTCTAACGCTTTGTATGTTTCTGCCCTTGAATGTTGTCTTTATTATAAGGAGAAAGAACAGAGGGTGAATATCTGTACTAAATAATTGTCCTTATCCTGCCTGCAAATGAGGAATTCTGGACTTCATGTACCAACTACTTTATTACTGCTTGGGACTTTGGTCCCCAATAAAACAGAAAGCTTTAAATCAATCTGGTGTTCTATTTGGCTTTAATAAGTTTAAATAAGAGACCGTGTTAAATGGGTATGATTGCTATTTATCTCCTTATGATAATAAGCTATACTGACAACTACAAGCTTATAGAAAAAAGCAAGTTTGGTTGCAAAGGCAGCAGGAATGGGAGTCTGGTTATGCCACATTAACTTGGGGGTTTTTGGGCAGAGAACGAAGCAGCACCAGAGATATTCTAGGCTCCATTTGCAGCTTTGTTCATCTCTGGGAAATGGTAAGCTTACTTTTTTACTGGCAGCTATCATTGTCCTTATAACATTAGCATCTTGCAATGCTGACTCAATAAACCCCCTTCTATTTTCAAGCACACACCAGAAATAAGATTCAGTAAATGTAGAGAGAGCACAATACCTTGCATGAACGTCTGCCTCTTGATTGCTCTGGTTTGTCTCCTCTGCCAGCTGTGCTTCATGCGGTAAGATACGTTGTTCTGGACTCAAAGCATATTCATCTTACTCACTTGTCGAGGTGGCTCTGATAAACTGAGGAGGCTTGATCAGTGGCCTGGCCTGGGCCAAGAATAACGTACATCACATCAAAAAAAGGGCAGGTTATTCGTGCTGAACCAATACTACTGTTTGTGTCTCAGGACTTTATACCAGAGGCTTTAATGTTCTCCCAACAATGCTTAGCATTTCATCCAATCCATAGTTTAGCTAATCTCTGACACTGTGTTGTAAATTTCCTTGTTGTTGTCAAAGAGAACTCAATCTGGATGCAGTTATCACTTCAGATCTTGATTATAGCATCACAGAAACGTAGTGGAAGGGACCTCGAGAGGGCACCTAATTGATCCCGCTGCACTGAAGCAGGACCAAGTAAACCTAGGCCATTCCTGAGAGGTGTCTGTCCAACCTGTTAAAAACCTCCAATGATGGATTCCATACAACCTTCCTTGGAAGCCTATTCCAGAGCTTAAATTACCATTATAGTTGGAAAGCGTTTCCTAATATCTAACACAAACCTCCTTTGCTTCAGATTAAGCCCATTACTTCTTGTCCTACCTTCAGCAGACACAGAACAATTGATCACTGCCCCCTTTACAACATATCTTGTTTTCTCAAGATTAAACATGCCACTTTTTTTTTTTTTTTTTAAAAACCTTTCCTCATAGGTCAGATTTTCTAAACCTTTTACCATTTTTGTTGCTCTCCTCTGGACTCTCACCAGTTTATCCTCACCTTTCCTAAAGTGTGGCACCCAGAACTGGACACGGTATTCTAGCTGAGGCCTCAGAAATGCAGAGTAGAAAGGGAAAATTACCTCGTGTCTGGCATATGACATACCAGTTAATACATCCCAGAATAATATTAGCCTTTTTTTGAAACTCCATCACATTGTTGATTCTTTCAATTTGTGAGCCACTATAACCCCCAAATCCTTTTCAGCACCACTACCACCTAGCTAGTTATTCCCCATTTTGTGCTTTATTATTTGTATTTCTGTAGCACTTACATGCTTTAGTCATGGGCCACGACCCTCCTGCAGCATTGTAAGAGGGAAGGGTGTGACCACAGGAACCCTTCAGTGGCCACTGGCAAAGCCCCCCCACTTCTCCCCCCATACTGTAACTTACATCAGGCCTGACGCACATTGCCCCAACACACTGTTGTCACAATCTCTCTCTCAAAGGTGTCATCTAAGGTGTCGTATGTAAACTGGCAACATGCTGGTTCTGAAAATAATTGTGTGATGTATGCATAGATCGTGTACAAAGAGTTGTAGATGTGTGCTGGAAATACGATTTTAAAACGTATTTGGGAGGCACAGCATGAACCCAGACTTGTGCATTTACCTACGTGACTGGTTTGGTTACAGGCAAAAGGACAACAAATACATTTACAAGTAAAGTAAACAGACATCAAGCTAAACAAGTGGGGGAGAAGGCCATTTAACAACCATGTTGGGGGACAGAATCTGCACCCCAAGAGACCTTTCTGAGATTGACAATGGACTTTGAAGTACTAAAAAGGGGAAGCAAAGAGACAGTTTAGTTACCCTTCACCTAAAGGTCGATAGGGTACAGCACCTGTTGTGTCTATTAAATCCGATCCTTTTGGCCTGGAAGGCAAGAGTTGGTGGAAACTTTACTGTAAGTGAGAAACTTGCTTACACAAACATTGTAACTTGCTGAAATTAAGTTTTAGACACTAGAAAGTGTTGTTTGCTTTGTAAGCATACTTGCCTTCTATTCGTATTCAGTATCACTTCAATCTCTGTTTTTTTTAATCAACTCATTCTTGTTTTATTACAAAACTATCTCTGAGCGGTGTATTAAACTGGAAGGTGAGTCCTCAGCAAGCTATACAGGCTGGTGTGTACATTCTCTGTTTGGAGGCAGTGAACTACATTTCTGTGAATGTCCATGTGATGTTGCACTCCATATGTTTATGGAAATATGCTTATGAGTGTAAATATAATGTAACTGGAATGCGCTTTATGCAAAAGGTCTCTAAGGTATCATTACAAAGCTTATAATCTACTGAGTGTGTTCATCCTATCTGTATGAATATCATTCTTGTATCTGAAGCTAGAAATATGAAGTATTACTCTGAAGTCTTATTGTAACTATGCAAAGTGTGGGCCATTAATGGAGCTTGGAATCTTGATGGCTCCCATTAACTAGGACAATTGGTGGTAAATGGCTGTGTTTACTTGTAAGCTTTCCCGTATACCTGTGTGCCAGCCAGTGGGTAATGAAGTCTCACAGGACATGTGAATATGTCACAGGATACTGAAATCCATCTTAAACCTGGTGCTTTTCCATTTAGAAGGAAGGGTGGGAACCCAGAGAGAGAGACAAAGGATTCCCACCTTGTGCCAAAGATATAAAAGGGGGTGGAACAGAACAAAGGGGGCCAGTCATGAGAAATCCCCTAGTTATCACCTGAGCTGGAACTGACAAGGACTGTATCAGGGGAAAGGACTGGGCCCAGGCTAAGAAGGAGTCTAGTCTGTGACAGAAGCTTATTGGAACATCTCTGAGGGTGATATTTACCTGTATTCAGTTTCTTAAACATATTAGGCTTAGACTTGCGTGTTGTTTTATTTTGCTTGGTAACTTACTTTGTTCTGTCTGCTATTACCTGAAACCACTTGAATCCGGCTTTTTATACTTCATAAAATCCCTTTTGTTTATTAACAAACCCAGAGTAAGTGATTAATACCTGGGCAAGCAAACAGCTGTGCATCTGTCTCTATCAGTGTTATAGAGGGCGGACAATTTATGAGTTTACCCTGTATAAGCTTTATACAGAATAAAACTGATTTATTTGGGGTTTGGATCTCATTGGGAACTGGGTGTCTGAGTGCTGTAGACAGGAGTACTTGCTGACCTGTTTTCAGTTTAGTCTGCAGCTTTGGGGGTGTGGTTCAGACTCTGAATCTGTGTTGCAGCAGGCTTGCATATCTGGCTCAACAAGACAGGGTTCTGGAGTCCCAAGCTGGCAAAGAAAATGCGCTCAGAGGTAGTTTCAGCACATCAGGGGACAGTCCCAAAGGGGTCTCTGTGATCAAACCGAATGTACTAGTACATTCCCTAGTAAAGCTCACACTCCAGTGAGGAGGGACTGGACACTGCAGAGGAACATCTCTGGGTAACTCAGGAGTTAGGATTCACAGATTGTTATCTGCAAGGCAAGATTTGGACTAACAGAGTCCTGAAGAGTTTGCTGGCAAGGCAGACAAGCTAATGTCTCATGGAGCTCATACCTCGTTTGGGAGCAGCAAAAAAAAACCTTACTTGCTGAGGCTGAGAGGAGTTACACAGGGGTTCAAAATTCGGGGTACCCCAAGCAGGAGGTCACACATCTGTCTACACGTTCTACATACCGAAACAGTTTTTCTTAAAATCCTCTTGGGTGTCTTTGTTAACTATTTGTACTACCGTAGTGCCTAGAAGCTGTAGTCATAGACCAGGACCCCATTGCACTAGGCATTGTACAAACACAGTAGTGACCCATGTGAAAGGTTAATGAGGTGGAGGGAGGAGAAAATGCACATCTCTGCTGCTACTATTGTTTGGTTGGATTCTGACAGAAGTGCATAGGATAAAACAGTAAAGGCTAGCTTCATGCCAGAAAAGCCTAGCCTGCTACTCACTAAGGCCTGGTCTACACTACAGCTGTTACAGCAGTACAGCTATGGCACTGCAGCTGTGCCACAGTAGCATCATAGTGTAGACACTTCCTACAGCAATGGCAGGGGTGTTTCTGTCAACATAGTTAATTCACCTCTCCAAGAGGTGGTAGCTAGGTTGAAAGAAGAATGGTACCATTGACCTTGCCATGTTTACACTGAAGGGCTTAGGTCAACCTAACAATGGGACTCAAGGTGCAAAAAATGCCGAGTGACATCAATTTAATTTTTAAGTGCAGACCCAGGCATGAGTATCTGTGTGGACACTGCTACCACACTCTACTCCTATTTCAAAGAGGGGTAGCTCTTTGCACTGTTCATGAATGGCAGTAAGGTCTATCCAGATAATTTGCATAGACAAGCCCGATGAGACTTGCAGTCTCCTCCCTGCAAAAGTTTCCCGGTAACAGCCAAGAACAGCAGCCTCTATGTCTGCTAGGGAGAAAGAGCAGTTCTCCCTATTCCCTAGTACATCACATAAGCAGAGACTCATTAGACTCAGCAATCATCATATAGCCTACAACTTCAAAAAAAACTTATGCTCAGGTTGCCTGCTGAGCTCAGGAAAGTTCAAGGATTTTTTCATTCAACTTAAAAAAGAATGGGTTTTTTTTGCTCAACAACTAAAAAATGACTAAGCATGCTCAGTGATCATCTAAGTGCTAATACAGTACTACTAAGACCTGTGCTCATAAATAACATTATGCACATGAATAATCTCATGGTGAGACTCCAATGTACACTGAACACACTCAATAAAAAAAATTCAAGGTTAAAAAAAAATCAAATCTTCGGTGTCTTATAATACAAGAACAAGGCATTTTGCTCAAAATGTCCAAAATAACTGACCTCAGTGCTGAGACCAGTTATAGAAAATTTCAACTCCAAAAGCAGAATTTTCAGGAAGTTACAAATAAATGGTGGGAAAAAAATAAGGCTATATAAACAACTCTAGCTAATCTTTACTACAGCTTTTGCAACTTATTCAATACAATTCAATACAATACAATTTAATTTCCAATTAAAATGCACCCATGCAAAGTTCCACAAATCCTCATATTTGATAAACACCTAATTACATTTTAAAAAGTAAATAAACTGTTAATACAATATGATTTAAATAAGTTAGGAAGATCTAATAAGTGTTTATCTCCAGTTATAAAATTAAGCCACCACATGTATTCTAATATAGATAAAATTTCATAAAGTAAACAGGAGAGCACTCATCAATTCATACAAACAATCTACTAGCGTGGATTGTTTAGATCATTTTTTCTGTAACACCCTATAGAACAGAGTACACTTTCGGATGTAGTAATGAAGGTATGGAATAAAGATTTTTTTTCATTGTGTGAGCCAACAGTAGTAAATGCAGTCCTGTTATACTATATGTTAAATTATGTCAAAAATGGAGAAAGTACGCAGGAAGTCACTAAGAACACAGTAAACTATCATTATAGCTTTATTATCCATCCCCTTAATTAAATCTACAATCATTTAGCAAAGCTGAGATGTTATGGAATAGCAGACTCATTCTGTAATCATGTTTCGTTTTATCCATTAACATTTTATTTACACAATATTAAAGAAAACAAGTTAAACATGAAAGAATAAAATTGAGGTGGGAAGAGGAGTGCATTCCATACCTGTAACACTGATTGTACTCCGGCTCGTATATTTTGCTCAGTGATATCTATTTCAGATGTTTTATGGGAAGCATCTTGGTAGCAGCCATCTCTTGTCCAACTTGAATTTCGAACATGACCAGAGTTTGTTATTTTTTCCTGAAGCATAAAAATATTTTGTTTCTTAAACTCCCAGAGAAAAAACAAATGAGAATTAGGTTTTTGGCCTTTTTTATTTTTATTTTTTTTTTAAATAAAGGAGAAAATAAGAGCTGAAAATGACTACTGAAAGAGCAGCCTCCCTCCCAGAGACTGGGAAATGGAAGAAGAAGAAGGTGTATGTCTAGGCACCTTAAAAAAAGGATACAATTTAAAAGAGTCTCAGAACAAATATTCAAAATAGGGGAGTAAATTAATTGCTACTTTGTCTCATTCTGCGTGGGACACTTTTCATATAGTGTAAGGATATAGTGCATAAGCCATCTCCCTAAGGTAGTTTAAAGTTAGCAATGAACCATAAACTAGTAAGTATGGATACAATTTTGTCACAGTAAAATTAGGCACAATGTACAGAGCAATCATGGTAAAAAAGTACAAAATCAGGGTATGCCCAAGCCAGAGCCAAAGAAGTCTCTGAATCCGTGACCGAATCACATTCTTACTAATAAGCCATATTAGAGAGAGTACACTAGACTACTAATGCAGTCGTAGTCATCAGTGTCCTGCTCCTTCTTGTACTGAAGTCATTGGGGAATTTTGCAGTTGACTTAAAATGTGCAATGTCAGGCCTCAAGGGCATTTGCCTTTCACCCTGTGCATCTAAGGTATATTTTATATTATATAAAACCAATGAAAACGCTTACAGCTATTCTGAAGGGAACTGAAAAAAATAACCACAGCATTTAAAGATGGTAAAGGTCTGCCTATTAGAGAAAAACTTATAATTTTGTTTTGGTTCCCAAACTGAGGCATTTTCTCTTAGGAAGCTCTTGGTAGGAGAATACACAGAGTCAAGTTCTAAATATATACATAATCACAAACATTAAATTACACTATTATAAATTTAGAGTAGGATTAGGTTTTCAAAAGGCATATGAGCAGTTAGGTGCCTGGCTTCCCATTGAAAGTTAATGGGACTGTCTGTGACTTTGAAAATCTTCCCCTTAAAATTTAATTTAAAATAGGATTTTTCTGTATTTGGTTCATTTCACTTAATGCCAGCCCCTAGAAGTCAGTTACTGCTGGGTTAAATATTTTTTCTGGTCATTTGCGTAAACAATCTGAACAGAGAACTGATATGAAGGTGAGGTGCAGGCATGAATTGAATGATCTGGCAGCATAACTTTTATGGGTGGCAGGCACCTTCACTGGGCTGCTGCTCTATTTACTCATACCTGAAGGGACAGATTTATGCCCTTCACAGTTTTCATCTCAATATTTCCTTTCATTCCTCTTTCCCAGCTCCTGCACCAACCAGACTGCTATGTGGAAATGACGTACATATGCTAAATAGTTCAGAAAATGAGACATCTATTTAACAATGGTCTTTTTAAATTTTAAGGAGGTCTTTTTTTTTTTTTACCTCATCTCTCTCTTTTTCCTTCTCTGCTGAATTATGTTCTGCAACATTTTCATCACAATCTATATTTACAGATGTCAATATTTCTTCAGATTCTTTCATAAATAAAGGCTTATCTTCCTGTTGGATCCATTCCTGGTAAACCTTCACCACTTTCCTCATAGCAGCTGCTTCGCAAATTGGCAACAAAAATGCCTAGTTGGGGGGGAAAAAGTTATAACATTTGGAGACACTTTATCTACATTCTCACGATACTGCTAGTAGTAAACAATTTCAGGAGCATGCATTTCAATTTATGGATGTGATATGAAGATAGAAAGTGGACAACAAGACCTAAATTTTTTTTAAATAAAATTTAGGACTCACTATACTATCCATTCTGTCTCTTCGGGGCAAAATAGTGGATTTTTATTGGGGGAAAGGAAAAGTGAGAAACATCCAACCCACTTCTTTGAACTCTAGGAAAGCTCCTACCCAAGCATCAGGCTCTACAGATGGAGAAACAGCTGCAGCCACTCTGCAGGAATTTAAACTAAATGCTGATTTCCATCAGTATTAGTTTATTAACTTTCCCCAACACCAGTCTGGAACACCCTGAAAGTCGGGGGGAGGGGGAAGGGCAGGAAAAAAGTTTGAGGGGAAAAAAAGTGACACCTGGCAAAAAAGCTTTGCTGTTAGGGACCTGGATGTAGTTAGCAGGGAAGGGGAACAGCAAGCACTGGGACTCCATGCAGGTCTGTTCCTGCACAGATCTTAGGGTCCCGCTGATATTGAACAACAAACTCTCATTAAAAGAAAACTCAGTGGAAGCTACTGCTGCATCCAGTCACATACATGGGGGGAGAAAGAGTATGGGGCAATAGGATATTATATTAACCATTTGAATTTGTATTGATAACAAAGAGCCATGTTTTACTGCTGCTATGAATGAGTGGCGCAAAACAGATGACAGAGAAAAGGCATTTTTCATAACTAGAGTTATGAAAAAAATGCATGTCAGGAAGCCAGTTTGCTTGCAAGATGCTGCTCTCTTCAGGAAGTATTATGTAACTGTGGGGCTAATACAAAAGTGCTCTCAGATCAGCAGTCTCCAACGTTAAGTTTTGGGCTTCTGCTAAACTTAACTATGTTCAAAGACAGCCTACATTAATGCAATATACTTGTTGGGAATTTCACTTTCTTTTAAATTCACAACTTTACCAGCTTGTGCACTTTTACTGTACTGGTTGTATTAAAAAGAATAAAATAAACTGAACCAGTGTGCATTTTCCAAGAACCATTGGATATACCAATATCCCAAAGAAATGCATGATTCTTGATATGAACAACTCATTCTCAACTTCAGGACTGAACACTTCAAAGGAGTATCAGAATGGGACGCAGCTATTCTGTGACTTCCAAAGTCAGCTAAAGAGTAGGATAGGCAACTGCTATCTTTTAGAGAGTTTCTTATGCTTTGGCTTTGTAACATAGAATGCTCTACAGCTTTCACAGTACAGGAAATATGATGTAGCTGAGGGAATGTTGCCACACCTGCTGGGCCATGGTTATTAATGAATTCACAGACTCCAAAGCCAGAATGGATCACTATGATAATCTAGTCTGATCTGTGTGCACAGGCTGTAAATTTTTTTCTAGAAGCTGGATTAAGCTTAGCAAGTCTTTTAGAAAGGTATCTAATCTCATTCTAAAGACTCCAAGGGACGGTGATTCCATCATCGCCCCTGGGGTAAGATCCTCTGATGTTTAATTACCCTCAGAGCAAGAAAATTGAGTCTTATTTCAAAGTTGAGTTAGTGTACCTTTATCTTCCAGCCACTGGATCTTGTTATGCCTTTGTCAGCAAGAGTGAGAAGCCCCTCACTATCAGATATTTTCCACATGTAAATATTCACACACAGTGATCAAGTCACCTCTCAACCTTCTCTGATAAGCTAAGCAGATGGAGCTCCTTAAGCTTCACATCACATTCATAGAATATCAGGGTTGGAAGGGACCTCAGGAGGTCATCTAGTCCAACCCCCCCTGCTCAAAGCAGGACCAATCCTCAACTAAATCACCCCAGCCAGGGCTTTGTCAAGCCCAACCTTAAAAACCTCAAAAGGTGCCACAAGTACTCCTTTTCTTTTTTCAAAAGGAAGGAGATTCCACCACCTCCCTAGGTAACACATTCCAGTGCTTCACCCCCTCCCAGTGAAAAAGTTTTTCCTAATATCCAACCTAAATTACTATTGTTTTCCAGCCCCTGAAACATTTTTGTGACCTTTCTTCAAACTCCCTCCAGCATTGCCACATCATTCTTCAACTGTGGACACCGGATCTGGGTACAGCATTCTTGCAGCTGTTTTACCAATGCTGTGTACAGAGGCAAGGTCAGTTCTCTACACCCATTTAATAGTCCCCTTTTATACATCCAAGGACCACATTAGCCCTTTCTGCCACAGTAGTACACTGAGTGCTCATTGAGGCAGTCATCTACAACAATCCCCAAATCCTTTTCCGAATTACTGATTCCCAAGACAGTATCCCATCCCATAGGTATAGCCTGCATTCTTTGTTCCCAGATGTATTAAACACACATTGTATAGGACTGTTACCATTTAACTAGGAGATTCAGATCACTCTGTAGCAGTAACCTGTTATTTACTACCTCACCACACAGCATGTTATCTGCAAACTATCTTTGCCAGATTCATAATTAGACAGGCAATAATTCATAATTAGCTAGGCAATCCAGATGGAGGATTTTTGGCTCCCAATATAGTTACTACAATTAACCCAGATAACTTTGCTAAAATTGTCCACATTACATGAAGTCAAAATTATGTCCCTCAACTGATGAAAAAACAAAACAAAACGAGGAAGCAGGGGCAGATTTTTCATATTAGTTGTTTTAAATTAGCTTTTGCTTTCTACACACAAGGGAGAGAGTGTGAGGTGGAAAAAACAGATGGCAAACTTTGCTGAACAAAAACCAACGTGTTTACCATCAGCCTAAATTTAAAATGAACAGTGTAAATAAAAACACAATCAAAGCTTTTACACTTATGTACACTCTTACTTAACACAACCTATTTGAAACAAAAGCTATCAGTATGATCAGGGTTTAAAATAAAAACAAAACAAAAAAATCTTCCACACTTGATGGTTTCTTTACCTGTCGAAATATCTCTGTAAGAAAGTTAACATTACTTCTTTTAGAAGAAAAGACTTTGCGGACTATTTCAATATCAGTTAGATGCTCTTCATCAATACTACAAAGGCTGGAGGAACTTGGTTCTCTCTCTGTTAGGGTGCTTGTATTAGAATGAGATTGTTCTGGCTCTGTATTTCTATCCGGTCTATCAGCAGTGTCATTTTTACTGTCTTCTCTAGAAGCCATGCTAGCAGCTGCTCTCTGAAACAAAAGAGCAAGAAAATGAGCAAGAAAATAGTTCTAGTAATATAATTTGAATACAATTCTTAAAACAGCACAGAGAATTCTGCAGACAATGTGAGAAATAAGTATCTCAAAGCGCTACATATCTACTAGGTTATGTAGAAAGTTAGTGGTTGTCTGAAGCCAGTTAAAGTACAGATCTCAAGCACAAAGGAAGTCCAGTTATTGTCCAGTCAGATCAATGACCTTCACTAAGAATTCTAATCTGTGTTGCCTTTATTCAGTTTGCTAACCTATAATCAGACATTTCCTGGGAGTATTTAGAAATGTTATCACAAACAACCCAGTCTTACAAAACCTCAGCAAACAGAGCCACAGAAGTCAAATAGAATTTGGATTGCTGGATTGGGCTTTAAGGGAAACTGAGCATATCACTCTATGCAGAGAAGTAACTGTAGATTTACTTCAACAATTCACAAAAAGTAATTTATAGATCAAAACATTTCATTAGGTGAATGAAAACAGTACTTCACAGTATATTTCTATTATTTTGGTATAAGATTTAAATATTTGGCGATTCTTTCCATATTGGATTCAGGCCTGGAGATTTCATTTAAAGACAAATAGTCTTTCTTCAATTAGCTAAAACCAAGGATATGTCTACAAAGCGCTTTAATGTGGCTGTGTAATCGTGGCTCCAGTTCTCCCAGTGCTGTAATAAAACCACCTCTGTGAGGGGAATGGCTCCCAGCACTGTAGCACTATCTACACTGTCACTTTACAGCGCTGAAATTTGCATCCATCAGGGGTGTGTTTTTCCACACCCCTAAGCAAAGAAAGTTTCAGCGCTGTAAGTGGCAGTGTAGACAAGGCCTAAGAGAAACATACAGTGGTAGAATTTCAGTGTTGACATCACAACAGAAGACTACTAAGAAATCTTTTAAAATAGAGAAAAACTATTTGAAATGTGCGTTTGGTGATACCTGAATATTCTTTGGCACAATTTCACCACCTTCCATCCCAGGAATATGAGGTCCTGTATGAGGTTTTGGCTCAAGCCAGAAAGACACCAGCCATCGAATGACAATAACACGAGCCTTAAGGAAAGGTTCCTTTGTGCAATATATTGCTTCATTGGTTTCAGCATCTTTCTTTACCATTACATAGTGTGGCTTTGGTCTCATTTGTGGTATCTCTGTGATGAAAAGCAAGCATTTTAAAATTAGTGTCAGAAGAAAGGCTTACCACCTCAAAGCCCTATCCAACCCAATTGAAATCCCAGGGTTTCTGGGTTTTTGAAACTCCCAGTGCAGCACAGTCATTAATTCCACAAGGGGATGGGACAGACATTCTCTCAATAGCAATAAAAGAGAAGAGCATTAAGCTTCAAAAGGCAGCCCCTGGAAATTGTATTTGTGGCCTAGAAGGCTGCAAACATTTTCTACTGGATGAACCGCTCCATTTACCCCTTCTTTATGCTCTCGTTTGTGGGGTAACAAACAATTCTTAACAAGTACCTTTTTATCCAGATGATCCCCTAAGCTGTTTTAAAATTATGTACTGTACTGAGGAATTACATAGCCTGCCACTGATATGGAGTGAAACCCAGCAAAATTTTGACAGCGAACAGCAACACTACGCCAATGTTCAGAACAAAAAAAGTAAAAGGAAGCCACCTTTCAGTTAAAACTACATGAGGAATTTTAAGTGGCAGAATGTAATTACCCAAACTGGACTTTGGCCCAAACAAGCACAGCATTTTCATTTAGGGTGGGAAGAAACTGTTGTAGGTTTATTTAGAAATGAAAATTTGTTTATAATTGATCAAATAGGTTATTGAGCAACAATTCACAGATGAAGTAATTCACCCATTTTGCAGAGAATCATATCATACCAATTAAGCCCTGTGGTTGAACCTCTAGGGGTTGTGTGGGGGAGAATGCAGGTGAATCAGATGCAAAGTGATGTCAACACACTCCTTAAGTGGGACAGAAAAGCTATCCTTGCTGATCTATGTGGGTCTAGTGTGGAAGGTCATGAAGGGAACAGGCAGTGGGCATATTAAAACAAGTGTCATGAAATCTATGTTGACGTAGATCCACGGTTCCAGCACCCATGGCATGGTGGGTTCAGGGCCTCTATTCTAATCCACAGGCTTTAACAGCAGTTTTGAGCAACATACAACAGCCCTTGCTGGCTTTTGTGGAGGCCAGCAAGTGGGAGGAAAGTGTGTGGCATGAATTTCACCTGCCCAACCACTCTTCCCTTATAGGCTTTGTTTAAATTAGGATGGAAAGGTGTGTTAAATAGTGTTAGCTAGCTTAATCTAACCAACCCCTAAAAAACTCTAGTTAACACAAGGCAAGTTATATTTTAACATATGCAAAACTTGTTAATTTAGAGCTTGGGAGATGCCACGGTCTTAACATGACCAGCCTAGCACATGCTAACATATAATTTGCCTTGTCTTGACTAAACTTTAGACGGTATTATGGAGTCCAACTGATCTGGCTCTGTGTCAATGGAGTGGATATTATCCAATGAGCAACACACTAATTTCTTTTGGATCCACAGAACTAACCGTTTTTTTCTCTTCTAAATGTAATTTATCCATGATATAGGGTGCATTACGTTTGATTTTTTTTTTTTTTAAACTTGGTTCTTAGAGCAGTGAGAGTGTATCCAAATGACTAATATGGTTTAGATAGAACAGCAGACTGCCTCCTGGGATAGAAGCTTGGCACTACGATTGGCTCACCTAGAAGCTAAAGAGCGAGTAACATTTTGGAGAAGAGGAACCTAAGAAACTTGAAAAGATCTTGTCTAATTTTTTAGAAACCTTTGATTAATTCTTAAGTGGATGGAAACAGATAATGCTTTCTTTTCCCCTCCCTGCCCTTGTTCCTTCTGCTCCTTTTCCTCCCACCCCATTCCTTTATATATTTTTCTTTAAGTTATTCCCTTCTGTTGTCCCCTGATGTTAGGAATGTGGAATGAAATCAAAACTATAAATTTAAAAAAATGATTAAGTATGTAAGAGTTAAATTTATTTAAAGTGAATCAGAGCAATACAGCATCCTGACTGTTAAATAATTAAAAAGAGGTCAAGTGGTGTTTCCATCAATACAGGTGAACTCAGTAGAATTGAAACTATACATTATAGATAAAGGCCATATTTCCTAACAGTAAGGGAAATGTTTTTGATCCAAGTTCTCTGCAAGCAGCATCATTCAAAAAAAAGCTGTATCTCTATACTGTAAGTTACAAAATGTTTAAGCATCTGTACAATCATTAAACACCACTTACCAAGTACAGGATTATACAAACTGGTCTCCTTACAGATGTTTGGGAAGATATAAGGCAAGTAATATTTTTTAAAATATAAAAACAAGAATGAAAATCCCTTTTCTTGGTTTTCCTTGTTCTTCCATTCTAAACTCTTGACCTTAAAGAAAAAAAATTAAACTTTTTGAAGCTGAAACATGGAATATTTGTTTCAATATTTCCCAAGTATATCAAATGTTTCAGAAGTTTGCTGTAGTTTTTTTCTTTTAAGTTGTCAAAAGTCAAACAAATTTCAGTTTTAATTAAAGGTTAAATGTATTTTAAAGATTTGCTAAACAGAGCAAAGATAAAGTAAGAGGAAAGATCCTATTGCTTAATTATACAAGAGAAATTACTACATTAGGACTGGATTGTATGCATTTTAATAATTATGTTACATTTTCAAAATGGGTGGGAGGGACTGGCTATCTGAGAGATTAGTAAAACTATGCAAATCTTTTCCTCTAAGCTCTAGATTCAGCAGAATACTTAACCATATATGTAATTTTAAGCACATGCAGAATCCCACTGAAATCAGAGATCACATACTTTTAAGAATATCAAGCCTGAGGTGGCCCCTCCAGAAGTGGGTTTAATTTGTAGTAAATCATCCTGCTTTGTTTCAAAGTTACCTTATAAAATATAAAAGTATATTTGTGCTTACCTGAAAGATTCCTTTCTTTTTTGTGTGAAAATGTCCAGAGATCTATTACAATAGGTACTTCAGCCTGCCTGCAGCTCAAGAGCAGAACCAGACCTGTCAATCACTGACAGCTGGGGTATGCTCTGCTTTCTGAAGTTCCTTCCAGTTCACGTAACTTCTACAGCCACCATAATTCAAATATACTTTCTTAAATTAGAGATTGATTTGTTTTTCCTCAAAGCATATTGACTGCAGAATATGGTAAATTCAACCTACTGACAACATACCCAAATCCTTGAATGTCAGTTTACATCTCTGTCCTGGGTAATCCACTTGTCTCCAGAATGGGCTGGATCTGTGGACCTTAGTACTCAAAAGTAGGAAAATTTTCAGGTGAGCACTGAGAAGTTTTCCTATTCTTCTTCATGCTAAGGTCCACAGACCGATTAGAATGGGATTTTCAGAGCAGTGCCCTCAGGGATTATCCTTCAAATATGGACTTCCAAAACAAGATAAAGGAGATACTTGTATATAATCTATCTAGTCGAGGGCACTAAGACACCGAGAACTCTTCTCCAAAAGAAGAGAAGTAGCATTGGCTATAACTGGATGACCAATATGCAGAATTTGGTCAACTAATGGCCATCTGCAGATCTCTGTACAGGACTACTCTGCTCTGCAATTGTGAGTGCGCCTAAGAACTAGACTCTGATGCTTAATTGAAGGAGGAACAGTTCTTGAATTTACTCATGGAATGGATGCTACGACACAGTTATGAAGAGTACCCGTCTGAATTAAAAAGTATAAGAATGGTACTTTGTTAGAGAAAGCTCCCAAACTCAGATAAAAAACATCTGATTATAGATAGTAGCCACTGGGAAGCCTACTCTAATGGACAGGAAATATAATGACACTTTCCTTCTGAGATTCAATCTGGGTAGTGCTGGAAGATGCAGAACGAGGTTCCAAGAACACACTGAATGACCTTGCAGAGTTGGAATAAGGTGGATGCCCAAATGAAGCATTTAATATTGGATTGTACAAAACTTCCTTTTCTTTAAAATGTTGAGAACATTATACCGAATCTTAGCAGAATTTGATTTTTATAATTTCTACAGATAAAAGTAAACATTCATGTTAGCATCTTTTTTTTCTTATAGATTTTAAATGTTCACAGTTGTGGAAAATTATGGGGAGGATAGTTAATGAGATGATTAGACAATGAACGTTGAAAGAAAGATGAAGATGGCCCTAATGGTTTGGTGTCACAGAAACAATCTTCTCATATGATACCTTGTTCCCAACAGTATTCATCCTCCCCAGCCCTATGACTGACTTCCCTGGCACCATGTGTCTATTTGACCTGAATCAAAAGACAGTGATTTGGTTCCTGAACTATGTATTCTTCAGTCTTCTCTCTACAGAACCCTGATCAAAAACATTTTTCAGGAAGAGATAAAAGTGAACTTCCATCTTCTCTAAAGCCATTAATATTGCTACTATGATCCCAGAGAGACACCCTGGAATCACATGTCAGTTCAAATGATAATGATCAAATTTGGGAAAAGAAAAAGACTGCCACCTGTCTGCAAAACATAAGAATTGTCCGAGGATGGTAAAATGGGAATTCTTGAAGAAAAATCTCCTTTAGGAACTTATTTAGATGATTCAGCTAAGGCTGTGCTCTGTTCTCAATTCCCAGAGGATAGAAATAGGATGGGGAGAGGGTTTTAATGCTCTGATCTGAAGATAGATTATGGATGATTTCATTCATGTAGTGGCCTTTCCATGGGTTATTGAGACTGGGAGTGGGACAGAGCTGTTTCTAAAATTCTTGCACAGCTCCACAGGGTCTCCCCTCTGGACAATATCCAATGATCCCATCTGATCAAAGCTATACATGTAGCTCTAATATTCCCAAACTGAGAAAGCCTGGCATCACATGGGGTCTTACTCCACATGGAGCTGGTTAAGAGACCTGCATATATCTCTGAATAGAGATGAGCAATAGAGATCAGATACTGACCCTGCACTTGTTCTAGATACCTCTTGCAAAGAGATATTTTCTCATGTTGTACTTCAGAGTGCTTCTAATTTCCCATATCACCAGTATTCATTTCCACAGTACTTGGCAGGACTCAGGATTGTAAGCTGACTTTACTGATGACTGAATAGTTTCAGCTTTCCATAAAAGTTTTCCCACTGTATCACTCAGACAGCTGGGAACTGCTTTGTCCGAATGTCTTACCCCAAGAACCAGAGACCCACTATACATGAAACAGGATTTGAATCCCATTTCCCCCTCACTCACTTTTTATCCAGGGAGAAGCTCTTGGTCACACAATTTTAAGTCCCAAAAAGGCCATATTCCTTACAATTAGGGCTGTCAATCGAAGTTAACTCATGCGATTAACTAAAAAAAATTGTGATTAATCGCACTGTTAAATAATAGAATACCAATTGAAATTTATTAAATATTTTCAGATGTTTTTCTACATTTTCAAATATTGATTTCTATTACAAACACAGAATACAAAGTGTACAGTGGCTCACTTTTTTTTATTACAAATATTTGCATTAAAAATTATAAGCAAAAGAAATAGTATTTTTCAGTTCACCTCCTACAAGTACTGTAGTGCAATCTCTATCATGAAAGGTTTCAGAGTAACAGCCGCGTTAGTCTATTCGCAAAAAGACAAGGAGTACTTGTGGCACCTCAGAGACTAACAAATTTATCTGAGCATAAGCTTTCGTGAGCTACAGCTCACTTCATCGGATGGCTGTAGCTCACAAAAGCTTATGCTCAAATAAATTTGTTAGTCTCTGAGGTGCCACAAGTACTCCTTTTCTTTCTATCATGAAAGTGCAACTTACATATGTAACAAAAATCTCCATATCTGCTCTCAAAAACAAAATGTAAAACTTTACAAGTCCACTCAGTCCTACTTCTTGTTCAGCCAAATCGCTAAGACAAACAAGTTTGTTTACATTTACAGGAGATGCTGCTGCCTGCTTCTTATTTACAATGTCCCCTGAAAGTGAAAACAGGCATTTGCATGGCACTTCTGTAACTGGCATTGCAAGGTATTTATGTGACAGATATACTAAACATTCGTATGCCCCTTCATGTTTCGGCCACCATTCCAGAGGATATGCTTCCATGCTGATGATGCTGGTTAACAAATAATTAAATTTGTGACTGAACTGCTTGGGGGAAGAACTGTATGTCTTCGGCTCTGTTTTACCCGCATTCTGCCATATATTTTATGTTAGAGCAGTCTCAGATGATGACCCAGCACGTTTATTTTAAGAACGCTTTCACAGCAGATTTGACAAAATGCAAAGATACCAATGTGAGATTTCTAAAAGTAGCTACAGCACTTGACTCAAGATATAAGAATCAGAAGTGCCTTCCAAAATCCGAGAGGGATGAGGTGTGGAACATGCTTTCAGAAGTCTTAAAAGAGCAACTCTCAGATGCGGAAACTACAGACTCCAAACCACCAAAAAAGAAAATCAACCTTCTGCTGGTGGCATCTGAATCAGATGATGAAAATGAACAGTCTGCACTGCTTTGGATTGTTATCGAGCAGAACCCATCATCAGCATGGATGCATGTCCTCTGGAATGGTGGTTGAAGATGAAGGGACATATGAATCTTTAGCGCATCTGGCACCTAAATATCTTGCGACACCAGCTACAACAGTGCCATGCAAACACCTGTTCTCACTTTTAAGTGACACTGTAAACAAGAGGCAGGCAGCATTATCTCCTGCAAATTGTAACCAAGTTTGTTTGACTGAGTGACTGGCTGAAGTAGGACTGAGTGGACTTTTGGCTCTAAAGTTTTACTTTGAAAAATAAAATAATTCAGTTATTTTTTGTGCATAATTCTACATTTGTAAGTTCAGCTTTCATGATAAAGAGATTTCACTATAGTACTTGTATGAGGTGAATTGAAAAATACTATTTCTTTTGATTTTTTACAGTGCAAATATTTGTAATCAAAAATATAAAGTGAGCACTATATTGTTTGTATTCTGTGTTGTAATTGAAACCAATATACTTGAAAATGTAGAAAACATCCAAAAATATTTAAATAAATGGTATTCCATTTTATTTTTTTAATGGTGCGATTAATCGCTATTAATTTTTTTAAATTGCTTGACAGCCCTACTTGCAATATTATCCACCCACATTAGCACTGCTTGTAAAAGTATGCAGGGGCACTTAGGGAGTCACAGAACAGTTTTTATTTGTTTATTTTTGTTGTACTAATGACACCTGGCATCAGCAGTGTCCAGTGCCCTCCATCCTTGGTTCAAGGGAGAGGAGGCGGTGGCAGCAGCTGAACTCCACAGTCAGAGGTCTGGTTGACGGGCTATAGGACTCAAGTACAATCTTCCATCTGGCAGTGTGCCCTTCTCGCTTCACTTTCCTCATGTACTATGGGGAGAAAAGGGCTGGCTGCCCCAGAGAAAGTTCTTTTCCATTCCTGCCTGGCTCATTTCCTGCCCTGGGAAAGGAAGGGAGCTAAGAGGACCCCATCCAGCTTGTGCTGGGAGGGTGAAACTGCATCCTGCCTGCAGAGCCAGCAGAGCTCCCCAACATGCTTCATCCCCTTTTTGAGTAAGGCCCTTTTGCCTCTGGGTTTTCCTCAACCTAGCACACTCCCTGAAGCCTGCAAGAGCATCAGCTGCTGAAAACACCTCAATAGCAAAAGTGGATTTTTGGGGAGACTGTCCCCTCAGCTCCAATTACGCCCTAGGGATGCACCTGGGAATTAGACAGACATATTATTGGATTAAACTGTTAGTCTAAACATTTGAAATAAAGTTTGAAATTTTTCCTCACAAAAGCTTGGCAGCAGGTAAAGTTGGGTTGAGCCCATCAGCCGCACGGGGGCAGAAAAAACTGGAGGTAACTTCCAGAGGCCAGGCATTCCCCTCCTATCAGTGACTGACAGGTCTGGTTCTGCTCCCAAGCTTTAAGCAGGCTGAAGTATCCACTACAATTGATCTGTGGACCTTGGCACAAACAAGAAACAGACACTTTCTGAAAGTATATTTTCTATAAGATACGCACTTGGAAGGTGAAACAAAATAATTAGTCATTCCTGTGTATGTTTACAGTACTGTTGGTCCCTTACAGTAGATGGATCAAAAATAATTACTTTTCTTCTGTTTGCAACCTATGGAACATACCTGAATTACTATGTATTTCAAAAGTGCTTCTAGAAAGTAGCTTGTAAGATCTTCTTGTCCTTTATCTCCTGATTGCGGAGGGACAAGTGGAGTAATTTCCTCTACAGTCACTTGCGCTGTCCAAAAATAAAAAATAAAATTAACTAACATACTGGAACAAATTATTAAACAATCAATTTGTAAGCACCTAGAAGGTAAAAGGGAGATATATAAATAGCCAACATAGATTTGTCAAAAACAAACCATGACAAACTAATTTGATTTCCTTTTTACCAGTCAGGTGGATAGGAGGGAAGCAGCAAATGTGATTTATCTTGATTTCAGTAAATTCTTTGACACAGTCCCACATGACATTCTCATAAGCCTACTAGTGAAATATGGTCTATATGAAATTATTATAAGGCTGGTGCGCAAATAGTTGAAAAACTATACCCAAAGAATAGTTATCGGTGGTTCACTAGCTGGGAGGATGTATCTACGGGAGTCCCACAGGAGTCTGTCCTGAGTCTTGTATTACTTAATATTTTCATTAATGATATGAATAATGGGATAGAGAGTATACTTATTAAATTGCTAATGACACCAACCTAGGAGGGCTTGAAAGCCTTTGGAGGACAGGATTAGAATTCAACACACCTTGACAAATTGGGGAATTGGTCTGAAATCAACAAGATCGAATTCAATAAAGTGCAAAGTACTAAACTTCAGAAGGAAATGTAAGAAATACAAATTAGAGAATAGCTGGCTAGGAAACAGTACTGCAGAAAAAAATCTAGGAATTATAGGGGATCACAAATTGAATAAGTGATGCATTTGTGAATAAGGCTAATATAATTCTGGGGTGTATTAACAGAAGGGTTGTATGCAATACACAGGAGATAACTACTCTGCACTACTTGGCACTGGTGAGGTCTCAGCTGGAGTAGCGTGTCCAGTTTTGGATACCCACTTTAGGAAAGATAAGGACAAAATGGAAAGAGTCCAGAAGAGAGCTACAAAAATTATAAAAGGTTTAGAAAACCTGACCTATGAAGATGGATGAAAAAAACGGGCATGTTTAGTCTTGAGAAAAAGACGACAGAGGGGATTAGATATCAGTCTTCAAATATATTAAGGGCTATTATAAAGAGGATGGTGATCAACTGTTGTCCACGTCCACTGAAGATAGGACAAGTAGTAATGGGCTTAATCTGCAGCAAGGGAGATATTGGGAAAAACTTTCTAACTACGAGGAAAGTTAAGATCTAGGATACATGCTACAAGGGAGATTGAGGAATCCCCACCATTGGAGGTTTTTAAGAATAGGACAGATAAATACCTATCAGGCATAGATTAGGTATATCTGGTCCTGCCTCAACGCAGGGGAATGGATGAAGTGACCTTCAATGGTCTCTTCCAGCACTATATTCCTATAGTACATTTTATCAATAAATAAAAATATATTGTTTCCCTTAATTTGTGTTTGTCTGCAAAATTACAATGAACACGTGTTGGAAAATTGGCTACTCAAAACAAAATCAAATACAAATTACAACCAAAAACCCTACCCTCAGAGGGATTCAAATTTAAAAGACTTTGCCAATAAGTCCCCACAAGTTTGCCTTATCCCCTTTGTACTTTTTTCACTTTTATGTGGTAAGCACACATCAGTCATTATCATCAAGGCTATCTGTGCTTACCTTTGAATACTTCTTTTACTAAATCTGTCTGCTGAGTTCCTATTTTAAAAATGTTATTGTTCCATTTTGGAATTTTCCTCGTTTGTCTTGATTTTATGGATTTCACACTTTTGTTTTAAGGAATTAAAATATCTATCCTATGGTTCTTTCAGTTCCTCTTTCATTAGTCAGTAATCTTAAACCTGTTTTATCATTATTGTTGCTGCTTTTAGATTTTAGTTACATGTTTATTTAAACTCTCCAATTACATTAGTTCAGTGCTTCTCTATTTTGTACTCTCTTGTAATTGGAGCTTGGAATTTTTTCCAGCTCCTCGTCCTCTAATTCTTTGCTGCCTAACAGCATATGAAGTCCTTCCCTGTTTATTCCTCCTTTCCTATCGTCCTGGACACTGTAGCATGATAGACAAGAACCTCTAGGGTCCCTAGCACAATCCTCACAATGGGGCTGCTCTGAAGCTGCGACCCCTGGAAGCCCCGGTGTCCCCAGCAGCCCACCAGGACAGCTGCTAGGAAACCAAGCATGGCCTGTGGTGATTCACTGGAAGTTCATTGAAATGAATATTGACAGGTTTCAGAGTAGCAGCCGTGTTAGTCTGTATCCGCAAAAAGAAAAGGCGTACTTGTGGCACCTTAGAGACTAACAAATTTATTTGAGCATAAGCTTTCGTGAGCTACAGTTCACTTCATCCACAAAGTAAAACTATTTCTTATGTTTATTTCCCCGCCCCTCCCCCCACTACTGTTCCTCACACGTTCTTTTCAACTGCTGGAAATGGCCCACCTTGATTATCACTACAAAAGGTTTTTCCCTCCTCTCCTGCTGGTAACAGCTCCCCTTACCTGATCACTCTCGTTACAGTGTGTATGGTAACACCCATTGTTTCATGTTCCGTGTATATATAAATCTCCCCACTGTATTTTCCACTGCTTTCATCCGATGAAGTGAGCTGTAGCTCACGAAATCTTCTGCTCAAATAAATTTGTTAGTCTAAGGTGCCACAAGTACTCCTTTTTAAATGAATATGTTTCCACAAAATATTTTACATTTTGACAAATCAACAGTTTCTAATAAAAGCCTGTTTTGTCAGAAAATTCTGACCAGCTCTAGTTATCATAACCAATATGAGAGGAGATGATGCTATGAATGTTTGCTTTTTTTTTTAAAAAAGATGAAGTTGAAATAAATCTTCATACAGGGGTCTTATGGAGATAGTGATACAGCCGCAGGTATAAATGTTGCTCCGAGTGACCTGCGGAACTCATTGTCCCAAGAAATCATTGAGACTAAGAATCTAGTAGGAATCAAAGGATCATCCATATGAATAATGAAAATATCCAGTTGCATTAGCTAGTATAAAAATTAAGTCATAGGAGGATATAAGCCCTTATGCCTCAGGGCATAAGTCCCTAATTAGAGGTTACAGTTTCTCCTATGGGCAGGTTATTCTATAATTGTTCACTATGGTGGTTCATAAATCTTTCACTTGAATATCAGGTACTGGCCACTGTCAAGATACTGGATTAGTTGGACCACTGGTCTGCTGCAGTAAAGCAATATGTATGTTCCTAAGAGATGTGAGAAGAGAAATAAGGGTCAGGGTCAATGATAACACCAGGATCCTAGAAGCCCTGAGCACAGCTGCACTCATTAGTGGTTCCATAATCCCCATGGGTAACAGAAAGCATGTCAGACTACTTACTTATTTCTACAGTACCTGAGCAATGGAAAAGTTAGTGAAATGGGACCATGTAAAGAACTGAGTAATGTTACTAAAATTACTTACTTTCTTGTACATTAAGTGGAGGGTTAATGAGATTATCTAGTGTTCGAGGTCCATACTCAGATTGTGGTGATGAAAATCCAGGAATTAAGCAAGAAAACATACACAGCTGTTCTTTACTACAGTTATTCTGAAGTGCTTGCAACCACAAGAGGAAGAGACGCACACCTTCTCGACGGATCTTAAAAGGGGAAAAAAGGAGGAGTTTTTTTGTTTGTCAGACTTTTCTTTTTAAGCTGCATTACACTCTAGTGTGTACACTTGCAAATAGCTTCCTTACATATGTATACGAATAAGCAAAAGGACCAGGTCTGGAGAGTACAAAAGTGCTATTTTTGCACACTCCCTGGCACAATCTCCCTTTCAGTAAAGAACTACAACAGAGGGCATGTCAACAATACCACTCTTTTTTCCTCAAAAGTAATCAGTGTTACAAAATATATTTCTTAAAAATTAGATATTTCTGCTCATAATCAAAACTATGATAGAAAAAGATTGAAGTCTCATATTATATAAATGAGACAAACTATTTCTCTCCCCATATAAAGTAAAAATTAGGACTTCTTTCCTCTTGAAAGCAAAAATTAAAGCGCCACTCCTGCAAACACTATGCACCTGCTTACCTCTATGGGACTTCTCAAGATACTAAACCAGGTGCACAGAAGTTGACAGGTTTGGGGCCTATTATGAACGTAATCAATCTTGTTAGTCAGTGTTACTGGTTTTGTGCCAGTGATTATTCTAAGAAATACAATATATACATCAAAAATGCAAAAGCAAAGACATATGTTTATTTTCCTTACCTTTAAGGAATTTCCGGTGTGAAGCAGTTTCTTTAAAATCAAGCCTAAAAGGAAAATACATTTTAAAGATGTTCTTTGCTCTTTATTTAAACTTCAGATGTCAGAGTTCTCGGTCAGACTTGATAATCTTTTAAGCAAGTCCTTGGCAATCTCCAATTTACTCTTGGTGAACTTGATATCCTCTGACAATCACCTCAATGCCAGAAGGGGGAAAAAAAAGATCACCTTCTACAAGATCTGTTCCTTTTCTCATAATCAATACAAAAAAAAATTATAGAAATGTAGGATGGTGTAAATAAAAGCACAAGTGGGCAAATCCTCCTAATTCATCAATGTTGTTGCTATTCAAATGCCTAGTTTAGGATTATACTGGATAGCTTGTGTTCCAGTGTTTCTCTTTTTTACATTAAATCATTACCAGACAGGAAAAGGACTTCCTGGGTCATCTACTTTAACTCATGGCATAGAGCAGGATTTTCCATCTACACTATCTTTATGTTTTCTCTAATATTGTTCTTTTATACAAAACTCCAGTAATGGTGCCTATGACAATTAGGGTCCAATTATTGTGTTAAAAAAGTATGTCAAGTAATGTCTTTTATGAAACCTTGTAATGTTCTGAACTTAATGGTCTTTGGGAGATATGTATACAGACTGTGGTTTTGAATTTATACAGAGAGAAAACTGTGCTAATAATCTGTGCTACAACATTCAGCTCCACCTCACAACAAGGTGGTAAGTAATGAAGACTGGGAAGGGATGCCTCACCAAGCAGACGAGACTAGCTCCAAGCACCTTGCACTGTTCAATCCTAAAAAAGATAACTAATGAACCATTAACATTAGTAGGAAGAAACTAAAACACCCCAGCTATAAAGTCAAGAGGGGACTTCCCCCACCCTGAATCACTAATCTGACAGAGAGAAAACAAAAAAAACCCTGTAAACCCTTTTTAAAAGGGAAGAGGTTTGAAGTGAAGTCTATCCAGAATCGGAGGGACAGTCTTGAAGGTGGGAGGCTGTTTGAACGCTGGATCCCCACTGTGGCAGTGGGCACGATGGGAAACTTTTCAGAAACAATAGTAAGCTTTATTAGAAATGGGAGTTTAATTTGAAAGCAGAGAGCTTGTGCTTGCATCTTTATGTTTATCTTCTGTGTAACTTGTATGCGTTTGCTTCCCCTTACAATTATCCTTTGAATCTATGGTTTTTCTATCAAATAAAATGTTTTGTTTATTTTTAACCCAAGCAGGTCTCCAGTGTGCGAACTATGTGGAGTGTGTGTGCCAAAGCAAGCTGCTGTCTTGGGGGATGGGGGGGGGGGGAGGCAGGTTTCGTGCATTTGACGGTGATGATGAACCAGATGGGAAAAGTGCAGCTGTCCGGTAGTTAAGAACTCAGGGTAGACTAATTTGGGGGAGACTTGGAACTGCAAGGGTCACCTTGAAAGGAGTAACTATTCTGGTGGAAGCCAGGGTGAGACTTTATACTTGCGTGCTGGCTCCTGGTATCAGGGTCCTGAGCCATAGCAGTAAGGCACCTAAAGTTACAAGGCAGGCAGTGACAGAAGCCCTTGCTTGTCTGAGTGATCTCCAAATGTCACAGTGCCTTAACTATCTCTCTAGAAAAAACATTTCATAATATCAGTTACCTTATTGTTAAGAAGCTTAAGAACATCGAGACTAAGTTTCTTTTTTAAAAGTTGCAGATGTTTCAAGTCCTTGCTCCTTATTATGCCACTTTAAGTAATCCCTATCCCCTCCTTTATATTATCACGCAAATAAAACTGTCAAACTTAAGACAATAAAGAACTCAGTTACACTTTATATAGTATCTTGTTTGATTCTTTTTTTTAAACCACTTATAATAAAAAAACAAGACTTCTTTTTTAAATACAAACTCACCAATACTATGAAACTGCCACCTCTGGTGAATCCTTTCTGGAAGAAGCTGTAAAATTTTCTACAAAAGCAAAAGCCAACAATCCACACTACACAGTTATTACTTAAAAAACGTATGCGAGAATTACCAAAGATTAACAGCCGTTATCAAGGAGAAAATGTAAGTTTTCTTAATTAATAATGCTGTCTTTTTGTGGCATCCACCCACCCCAAAAACACAGCCACCCGCAGGAAGAAGATAAGCAAATGTTTAGAAAATTATTTTTATATGCATCCAGGATTCAAGTTAAATATACATATGCAGCATTTCTCTGTAATTATATAAATGAACAAGTATTTCTATAGTGTCTTCCCACGTATCTGACCACCTCCAGAATATAACAAGCTAGAAATAGCTTGATTCACCATTGAATTACATTCTTTGTGGGGACACAAGGTAGGCAAGGTAATATCTTTTATTGGACCAACTTCTGTTGATGAGAGAGAGAAGCTTTTGAGCCACACAGAGCTCTTCTTTAAGCCTGGGAAAGCTGCATCATAGCTAAATCCAATGTGGAACAGATTGTTTAGCATAAGTAGCTAGCACAGTCTAAAGGGACCATTCAAGGTAGAGTGGCCCATTAACACCTCTGCAGTCATAGTACAAAAAGAGAGGGTTAGCGGGTTACAGATTGTTGTAATAAGCCATATATACAGTGTCTCTGTTCAGCCGATGATTTTTAGTACCTAGCAGAGTGATCAATTTAACCCCAAGCTTGTCTTCTGAAAAAGTGTTGTGCAGGTTTCCTTTGAGGGTGAGGACTGATCGATCACTCTATATCTGACCTCTTTGTGAAGTGTTCACCCACAGGTGATAGGAAAATGATACAAAGACAAAAATATCCTGTGAGTTCATTTGAGAGCATAGCAATTGTCTGATTTCACTCACATAGTTATTGGGGCATTTAGTGCACTGGATGAGGTATGCCACATGTTGTGTTAGGCATGTGTAGGATCCAGGGATGACTGCAGAGGTGTTAACAACAATCTGCCTTGAATGGTCCCTTACAATACATGTTAACTACTTACCCTAAACTATCAGCTCAACTTTGCATTTTGCTGTGATGCTGGAAGTACCTTTTCCAGAATTGAAGAGCTGTGTGTGGCTGGAAAGCTTCTCTTTCACCAACAGAAGTTGGTCCTATAAAAGCTATTACCTCATCCACCTGGTCTCTCTAATATCCTGGAACTGACACAGTTACAACTACACTGAATACATTATTTTTTGAGCAGTTAACGTTTAACCTGTGTAGTTGCATCCAAGGAAGCAGGCAACGGCCCTACCAAAACCATATTCACTGATCCTCCCCATGAAATTATATGATTTGCTCTCTCCAGGTTTGCTCCAACTTCTAACAGCCTAATCTTACAGTTCCATTGTGTTAAAACTCAAAAACTTTTCTGGCAAATTATCTGAGTCAAAAAACAATACTGGAAGATTCAAAACATCTTACCTCAAAAATAAAAAGTATAGCATCTAATTCTTCCCTCTGAGACTTGTGACCTAAATTTAATTTAAAAAGAATCCTTAAATTATGTAGTTTTCATTATGAAAAGTCATTTAAGGGCCCATTTACTAAAAATATAAATACACAAAACATCTATACTTCTACAAACACAGAAAGTAGATTTCTCACATTCCTTCCATTGCAAGGAGTTAGACTGGTTGAAAATAGTACCCTATATTTTGACATTATATTTAGAGTCTACAGATGAACACACCTGAAACCAACTGTAACTATGGAGCTAATGACTAGTGTAGTCACTAAAAATATAAAATGCAAAATATTTTGCAGGGATAACAATACAAAACCTAGATGTAAGTGGAATTTATTTAGGTTTCAGAGCAAACTTAGATTTCACTTTTTAAAATTGGATTAAAATGTGAAACCGCACTATTAGATGAAAAGGTTTTGAGTTCTGGTTTATATTTTTCTCTCACAGAATATTAAAGCAAACTCCGGAATGGAGTTATAACATTCAACAAGAGAGAATTAAAGAACTTTTTAACAAAGGTGACATTTTTTGACCTGCCCCACTCTCCAGATCAAATTATACCACACACTTTATAAAACATGCAGTATATTTTGGGAAATAAAAACTATTTCTTTAAATCTACAAGTACACAGCTAGCCTTAAAATTTGAGTCTCCTCAAATCTGCACGAAGATTAGAAGGGCTAGCAGGCGAGCTCGTCTCTCCTTGCCCCATCTGAGTGTCAGTAGCTTCTCCCTTTGTATCTTGCTAAGAATGATCCAACTAGTGAACCTGCCTTGGATCTCTCAGCCCACACAGATGGTACCAAACAGTTGAGCACAAATGATGCAATCAAGGCCAACCCTGATTCAAGGTGTCAATAAACAGCTGCAGAGAAAGAAATTTCAAATTTGAAAGACATCTGAAATTCTTACCTTTTTGTTTGAGACCTACTTCAATAGTCACAAAATTTTCAAAGAACACATAATATATATGTGAAAAGTGTAGGTCAAAAAACTGTTTAAGATCATTGGACTCTGCATTCTCTGAAACATAAACAAAAGGTTATTTTTCTCTCTCATTTATCTAGCCTTATGCTTCAACAAGTTATATCAATGTTTAATAATAATACCGGAAGGTGTTTAGGATGACTAATATATTCAATACAGAAGTCAAAGCACATTTACAATTCCAGCTAATGAAATTCAAGTCGGTGGGATCGGATTGCTTAGTATAGATTTATGGTTAAGCAAGACAAACAATGACCATTCTTTCTTAAATTTGTTTTGCATGCAAGACATCAAAGGTGTCACACCAATTCTATCTTAAGCATTCCTTGAGTTCAGGTCACTCTAGTACAGTGGTCCCCAAAGAAGTGCCCGCGGGCGCCATGGCGCCTGCCGGAGCATTTTTGTGCACCTGCAGGACACTGTGCTGCCTAAATGCCGCTGCCGAAGAACCACCCGCTGAGAAGCGTTGCCGTTTCTCGGCCGCGGCGCTTCTTGCCGCTACAGCTTCTCGGCGGCATTTCGGCAGTGGGGTGTCTGGCGCCCACCACAGCCTTCTGGGAATAGCAATATGCTATTCCCACAGAAAGGTTGGGGACCACTGCTCTAGTACCTAGAAACCCACCAAGTACTTCCACCCCTCCCCCCACCAAAAAAAAAATTAAATAAAATACTTTACACAACTAACCAAAATGTAGACACATACTTCACAATTAACATCATTAAATTATATGGGCCAAATGTGTCAGTATACAAACTTCACTATATTGTTATACATTCGTTCCACCTTAAATAAAGGTCTTTTTAATTATCAGTCTGACCATAATCTCCTAATTACAGTCCTCCTCACACCATTGTTCTTCTGATCCTTTTGTTTAAATCTAATGACATCACAACTACCTGCATGCATGATAAGCTATAAGTGACAAAGTGTAAATGACAGATATCAAATGCTTGTGCTTCAAAGCAGCACCCTGGAATCCCCATATTCACCATGGTCAAAGAATTATTATATATTTTGTGCAGAGTATGCCTTCTAAGGTATCATTTTAAAAAAGTCTTGATCTGTTGAACATTAATATCCTGTTGGATTGTATGTGCTATCATTGTAGGGAAATTATGAAGTTTTACTATATGTGTGTTATTAAAATATGTCATGAGGTTGGGAACAACCACAACCAGCCTTTTAGGTGCAACAATGGAGGAGCCAGACGTGCTGATGGCCCATTATAGGAATCCACATTCCCAAGGACTATCCCAAGAACTATATACAATTGAGACTTCTCAGAGATAGCACAGAAACAATGGAGACATAACCAAGGATCTTTCCAGCAAGCTGATGAAGTGGGTTATAGCCCACGAAAGCTTATGCCCAATAAATTTGTTAGTCTCTAAGGTGCCACAAGGATTCCTCGTTGTTTTATAAAAGAGAAGTGACATCATCACTTGTCCTCATTCCCCACACAACTCAACACCTGAAAACATGTCTGGAGAACAAAGATAGAACTGCGAAGGTGGTCCCAGGCTGAAGGAGAGTTCCAGCCTGTGTATGGAAGATTTGTAACCCGCACGTATTACCTATCAGGGTGAGACACTGCTTGATTCAAATCCTGTCCAGTTTATAGAACTCACGTTGTGAATTTACATTTATTTCTTAGATAACCAACTTTTATCTGTATGCTTACTACTTATAATCACTGAAAATCTCTCTCTAATTAATAAACCTGTTTTATTTTTTTTACCTAGAACAGTGTTTTGGTTGAAGTGCTTGGGAAATCTGCAGGACAGTAGAGCCTTGGGGTCCTAGGCTGGGGGAATTGGATGGAACCTATTATTTGTTCATGAGTGGCTGGCAAAAGCATTCATGTAAGTCATTTGGGTATGTTCCTGTCTGTGGATGTCTGTGTAAGTGCAGTACCTGCTGCAGAATCACAGTGCGAGAGGGAGCCCAGGCTGGTAAGACAGTACTCAGCGGTACCCAGGTCCAGGTTGCATCCCGGGTAACCCGTCACAACAGTAATGAGCAACAACTAATTAAAGAGGATGACTTTAAGTACAGCAAGTTACCAATTGTTTCTTCTGCCGCCTAAGTCTGCAATATTGCCATCTCTCACAATGTCATTCCAAGTATTGCCATTTATTTTTAAAGGATTCTCATGAACATCTGATTTCTTCAATCTTTTTCAACATCAAAACTTCAAATGTACAAAGTTTTGCTCTTACCCAAAGTGACTATCTCCGATCATCAACAATGGGGCTAATACCAGATTGCTCTCAGGAAAGATGGTGGCCCTTTAATCATCACGTGAGGAGCAGGAATAGCACAGGTAATTTTTACCAGGTTAAATCATGGTTTTAATCACACTAGAAAAAGCTAGGTAGTCCGAGTTTAAGGCATTTTCTATATTAAAAACTGTTTTGTTAACGCACAACACAACACTTTTAGCTGCATATTCAAATTTTGGTTACATAGGCAGTACATAAGTAGATTAATTTGGGGTTGTACAAATAGACTACAGTGGGCTTAATACTAATGTGTAATTGTAATACTGAACACTAGAATGTCTACACATTTTGGTTTGGTATTTTCTCAATGAAGTTATACATATGGCTCATATTTCAGTTTTCAATATTTATAAACCGAAAAGTCAAAAACATTCTATTACATAAAAAGAACAGGAGTACTTGCGGCACCTTACAGACTAACAAATTTATTTGAGCATAAGATTTCGTGGGCTACAGCCCACTTCATTGGATGCATAGAATGGAACATATAGTAAGATTACTATCTATACACACACACACACACACACACCCACCCCCCATGAAAAGGTGGAAGTAGCCATACCAACTGTAAGAGGCTAATTAAGAGGAGCTATCATCAGCAGGAGAAAAAAAAAACAACAACAACTTTTGTAGTGATAATCAAGATAGGCCATTTAGACAGTCGACAAACAGGTGTGAGGATACTTAACATGGGGAAATATATTCAATATGCATAATGACCCAGCCACTCCCAGTCTCTATTCAAACCCAAGTTAATGGTATCTAGTTAGCATATTAATTCAAGCTCAGCAGTTTCTCCTTCTGAAGCTTTTCTGTTGCAAAATTGCCACCTTTAAGTCTGTTACTGAGTGGCCAGAGAGGTTGAAGTGTTCTCCTACTGGTTTTTGAACGTTATGATTCCTGATGTCAGATTTGTGTCCATTTATTCTTTTGCGTAGAGACTGTCCGGTTTGGCCAATGTACATGGCAGAGGGGCATTGCTGGCACATGATGGCATATATCACACTGGTAGATGTGCAGGTGAACGAGCCTGTGTTGGCATGGCTAATGTGATTAGGTCCTATGATGGTGTCACTTGAATAAATATGTGGACAGAGTTGGCATCGGGCTTTGTTGCAAGGATAGGTTCCTGGGTTAGTGTTTTTGTTGTGTGGTTGCTGGAGAACATGTGCTTCAGGTTGGGGGGCTGTCTGTAAACAAGGACTGGTCTGTCTCCCAAGATCTGTGAGAGTGATAGATCATTTTTCAGGATCAGCTGTAGATCTTTCATGATGCGCTGGAGAGGTTTTAGTTGGGGGCTGAAGGTGACAGCTAGTGGTGTTTTCTTTGTTGGGCCTGTCCTGTAGTAGGTGACTTCTGGGTACTCTTCTGGCTCTGTCAATCTGTTTCTTCACTTCAGCAGGTGGGTATTATAGTTTTAAGAAAGCTTGATAGAGATCTTGTAGGTGTTTGTCTCTGTCTGAGGGATTGGAGCCAATGCGGTTGTATCGTAGAGCTTGGCTGTAGACAATGGATCGTGTGGTGTGGTCTGGATGGAAGCTAGAGGCATGTAGGTAAGTATAGTGGTCAGTAGGTTTCTGGTATAGGGTGGTGTTTATGTGACCATCGCTTATTAGCACAGTAGTGTGCCGGAAATGGACCACTTGTGTGGATTGGTCTAGGCTGAGGCTGATGGTGGAACGGAAATTGTTGAAATCATGATGGAATTCCTCAAGGGCTTCTTTTCCATGGGTCCAGACGATGAAGATGTCATCAATGTAGCACAAGTAGAGTAGGGGCGTTAGGGGACGAGAGCTGAGGAAGCATTGTTCTAAGTCAGCCATACAAATGTTGGCATAATGTGGGGCCATTCAGGTACCATAGCAGTGCCACTGACTTGAAGGTATATATTGTCCCCAAATGTGAAACAGTTGTGGGTGAAGGGACAATTTCACATGTGGGGACCAGGAATGGAACTGTGATGGCATCAGGAGGGGAAATCAGGGTGGATAAAAACCAATAATTTTTTTTTAATTGCATTTTTTTTTATTTAAATCTGATGTTTTTGATAAAAAGATTTTTGAGGAAAAAACCTATCTAAAGACAGGTACAGTATAGCTCAAAGATATCGTATCATGAAATAGGGATTATAAATTTTAATTCTATAGTATGAGACAATATATTCATGTAATGTTTAAGAAAAGTTTTGTAAATGAGTTTCAATAGTTCATGGATTAGGGACCTAATCTTATGGGGTTCCAGAGACATCTGTATAGATTTAGGTTAATCTTTCTATCTACCCAATGGGACTCAGTCCTCAGTCTAGAAGACACCATCAGAGATGCTTAGCTTTGCAGTTCTCAAACTGTGGATTTGTGTCTCCAGAGATATCATGCTTGTTAACAGCAAAAATGTTTTTAAATAAAATAAATAAATACATAATATATAGAGGTGAGAAATAACAGACCTCAACCCTATTGTCCCTCTGCAAATTTGCATACACAGAGTCAATCCCTTATCTCTTTCTAGCAGTGCAAAGTTTCAAACAGTTCAGTGAAGAAGATTGTTGGGGGCAGAATAGATCTGGACAAGGAGAAGAAATCTGGAAATAAATGTGAGACGGAAGGTAGAGGCAGCAGAAACAAAAGTGAAACTGTTTGAGCAGCATATTCCAGAAGTCTTGAGGTCTGAGTGTAGCCTTCATTGATTTGAGATATATCCAGTGGTGAGCTGGAGCCGGTTTGCACCAGTTCACACGAACCGGTTGTTAAATTTTGAAGCTGGTTTAGAACCGGTTGTTAAAGGGGTGGGCAAACTCTAGCCCATGGGACCATCCTGTCCGGCCCGCCTGAGCTCTCGGCTGGGGAGGCTCCCCTGAGAATCCCTTTTTAATTTGTACTCACCCAGTGGCGCTCTGGGTCTTCGGTGGCACTTCAGCGGCGGGTCCTTCACTCGCTCCGGGTCTTCGGCAGCAGGTCCTTCAGTGCCGCTGAAGACCCGGAGCGACTGAAGGAACCGGTTCTTTAGCTTTTGCCAGCTCATCACTAGATATACCATACCATTCTCACTAGAAAGGAAAACCTAGAATGGCAGCAGACCATAAAAAGAGACCCAGTTTGGGAATATTTTAATGAAGTTCCTCTACCTGTGGGTAAAGACAGGCATGCTTGCAAAATGCAAACATTGTAACAAAGAAATGGAAGGCCTGGTTGCCCAAATGAAACATCATGAGAAGTGCTCCTTCTCAGGAGGAAGCTGCGTTGAAGATAATGAAAGGATCAAGTCTGAACGTGCAGGACCTTCAGGTTGGTGAACTTCTTTATTTCATACGTGTTTCTTAAGGATTGCCTGTCTTCCTTCTAGACTATTCTTGAATTCTCATGTTTGAACAAAAAATATAGTTGCTACTCTATTGTACTATCATTTTAGATGCAGTTGTGATAAAAAATAAATAGGTGAAATAGGCAGATCTTCCTTTTACTATTTCACCTTTAAAGTAGTACTGAGTGTCAGTGAATCCAATAAGTAATACTAAATGAGCAGTATGGTAATAATAATTAAACAACTGCATTGACTTATTTTGTTTTGGAGACTCCATCCTCAACATACAAGATTCTGAATACTATCCACCTCCAAGATCACCATCATTTTCTACAGTTTCAGTTATCTGCCAATGATAGTGTTTCAGTCACATCATGTATGTCACATAGCCACAGTATATCACCTGCAGCAAAAGAAAAAAAAATCTCCATCATCCAGAAACAACCATAGATAAATTTGTGATAAGAACCAGCAGATTACAAAAACAGGTAATTGATGAAAAAATTGCCCAGTTTGTTTATGCAACAAACTCTCCTTTCCGTATGATTGAGAACCCACACTTCAGTAACATGGTTCAGTCATTAAGACCAGGATACAGTCCACCCAACAGAGCAGATGTCGCAGGCAAATTGCTGGATAAAGAGTATGAACAAGAAATTGAGCAGTGTGCAAAGGGTCTAGAGGGTAAAATTGTTAACCTGTGTCTTGATGGGTGGAGCAATGTCCACAATGATCCTGTTGTATGTGCTTGTGTGACAACAGAAGGGAATGTCTTCCTTATAGAAACAATGGATATATCAGGAAATGCCCACACAGCAGAATACGTACAAGAAGTACCAGTAAAAGCTATAACTGGGGGGGGGGGGGGGGGGGGAGAGATGAAACGTCTAGTATGCAGCTTGGTCACAGACAATGCTGCAAATGTATCCAAAATTAGAAGAAATTATTTAGAAGAGAGTCCCAAGCTAACAACATATGGTTGCAGTGCTCATTTGATGCACATCTTAGCCAAAGACTTCAGTGTTCCAGAAATAAAGGCTAATGTTGTTGAAATTGCAAAATACTTCCGTAACAACCACTTTGCAGCAGCTGCTCTGAAAAAAGTGGGAGGAACCAAGCTAACTCTCCCACAAGACGTGCAATGGAACTCAGTAGTGGACTGAGTGCTATATCAAGAACTAGCCTAATCTGTTAGTGAACAAAATCATGAAAAAATAGATGGCACTGTCACAGCCAACGTTCTCAACACTGGGCTTAAGAGAAATGTTGAACACATGCTGTTGAACACATGCTGTTGAACACGCAAACAATTTTAACAAAAACAAACCTGATTTTAAAAAAAAACTTGAATGTTTAACTAAAAATCAAAAATTCATATGCTTGTTTTGTTAATTATATGTTTGCTGTTGAAGAAAAAAATCCAGAACACATAACGTTGTTTTAGTTAAATAAAACAACTGAAATGTCCGGTGATGTTCTCCTCCTTATACAGCATGGCAAGAAAATCCTCCAAATATTAATGATTAACCTGTTGAATTGGAGATAGTTCACCCTCCAATGACTTCATAAATATCTTCTTCAATTACCTTTGGTAAATGAAATAACCAAACAATTATTCATTTTCTGATATAGCTGTAAAACTAACCTGAAAAGTTTTCAAAATAAATCACTTTAAAAAAAATGTATAGTGCGTACCTTCTAAAAATGACACCTACATCTATCTCTGACTTGTGAAGAATGTGTGTTAAGGTTATAACCACCAACAAGAATGCACTTTTATGTAAAAATCCATGATTAAATTGAGTCTTCCTGACTAGTGATTTAAATCAACCAATTTGATTTAACTCAAATCCACCCTGGGGGAAAATGTTAGGAAACTGGGCATGAAACAATGAGGAGTCAAGGAATGAGTGGCAGGAAACAGACTGGATGGAGTAAAGCGGCACATGAGGAAACAGAGGGAGAATGTGATGGGTAAGACTGAGGGAAAGGGAGGAAAATACAGGGGCAAGTGATAGTAGGGGGCAGAATCTCTGGGGGAGCATGCAAGGAGAATGGGAATGGAGCAGCTGCCTATCTTGTCAAACTGGGGAGAGGAATGAAATGGCACCCTTTCCTATACCCTGAGGTACGGGGAACTAAGTGGAAATCCTGCCAGTCAATAAGCAGGGAGGCTGCATTGTGTGTGTCCACTAAGGTTTCATTTTGAGCCTGGAATGATCACATACACGTTGTGAATGGTGGCTTTCCCAAACGATAAAACAAAAAAAGTGTGATGTAATGATTTTTAAAATCTCATTGTTTTTAAACCATTCATATTTTTTAATGTTTAGCAATGGCAATACTGTTCCTTGCTCCTACGCCTTCAAGAGATAAATTAAAGGTTTGTCTAGATGAGGGAAATTTGTAATATAATTATATCCATGTAGCTACACCAACGTAAACCCCTAACAGAGGCACATTGTACTGGTGCCAAATAGCGCTTGCACTCACCCCATGGTAAGCCACACTACCAAAAGCCCTGTTTTACACTGGTGCAGTATGTCTTTATTTCTTATCTCTTTACAACTGTTCATGCTTGGGAGCCTCATGACTTTCTGACTCAGCCAGGATTCCAATTGGCTGAGACTCAGTGTTACTGTGATGTGATATACTATTACAATTAGGTAACTACCTAGTCTGATTAGACCATTGATCATCAATTAACATATCTGAACTTCTTAATAATTTTAGGAAAGTTCATAACTTGGAAGTATATGATATGGGGAAAAAGGAAAGATTAAGTAGACAGAACATTATAGCAGTTTTCAGTAATGAAAATATTCCATTCTGATTCCCTCCTAACATTTTACTTGACAGCACTAGCAATGGCAAATTGTCTGGAGTTCAAATAATAAAATGATTAAAGAGTCAATGGTTGCTGCAAGAAATTATATCACTCCAGATTGAAACAAATCAGAATAGAATATTTTCTTTAGTACTTTCTCTTTTACATGCCATGAAAATATTTACTGTATGGAAGCAGTAAGAGTTTTCTGTTGTTTCTGCTAAAACAACTTCCTCAGCAGAAAAGTACGAAGTATACATGTGGTTTATTTAAAATATAAAGTTGTTTAGGATCTCCATTAAAGGATAATTTTTGATGAACAACCTAGTACACCTCCTTTTGGCACTGATCCTGCTACATGTTGTGCACAAGGGGACTCCCTGAACCCATACGAAGTCACGTATGTACACAGTCAATTGGGGTCTCCCCCCCACATGCAATGGGCTGTGGATCTGGGGCCACAGGGAAGTATATATACACACACCAATATTTCCTCCTCAGATCTGATTTTTATAAAGGAAATGTGGTGCTCATTATATGTATCACACCAACAGTCCTGGAGAAAAGTCCTATATCCTTCAAACAGGTACAGGATGGGAAATGGCAGCACAGACTTCAAGACTAGAAGATCATTAAGCCTGACCTCCTGAATGACACAGACCATAGAATTTCACCCAGTTACTCCTGAATAATTTGTGTTTGACATATCTTTCAGTCTTGATATGAAGACATTAGAAATGGAGAATCCACCAGTTTCCTTGGTATTTGTTTCAGTGGTTATCCACCTTTACTATTAAAGATTTGTGCCTTAATTCTAATTTGAGGTTGTCTGACTAACTTCCACCCATGGATTCTTGTTATGTTTTTCTCTACTAGATTAAACAGCTCGTTAGTACCTGGTACTTTCTTCTCTTGAAGGTACTTATACACTGATCAAGTCACCTCTCAATCTTCTTTTTGATAAACAAAGTCTCTCATGGGAAGGAATTTTTTCCCGCCCTCAAATCATTTTGGGGGCTTTTCTCTGCACCCTCTTCAGTTTTTCACTATTCTTTTTCAAATGTGAACAACAGAGCTGGATGCAATATTACGGTATCAGTCTCATCGAGTTGTATAGAAAGGTAAAATTACCTCCTTCCTCTTCCATTTATACATCCAAAGACCACATCAGACCTTTTTTCCCCACTGCATCGCACTGGGAGCTCATGTTGAATTGCTTGTCCACTATGATCTCTAATCCTTTTCAGAGTCACTGCTTTCCAGGATACAGTCCACCATTCTGTCGGTATGACCTGCATTCTTTGTTCCTAGAATGTATAACCTAGCTTCCTCATGTTGTTCCACCATCAGCATGTCTCAACCCTACACAGAGATGTTGACCACCTTTGGAGTAAAGAGGCAGTTCAGTCTCACGGAAGCTCAATCGTTTTCTTTGCCAAGATGGCATAACAAAAGTTGAAAGCTGTGGTGGGGATTTCTGTGACATGAGCACCCATTCATTACGAACTGCACCAAGACCACCAGCTTATTTTATGTAGGCTGAACAGCTACTGGATATTAATTGCCAGATGTGACTTTCTACAGGACTTTAAGAATGGATTTCCACCACCATTTTTCTTGAAGTTTTAAGGGGTAAAGATGCGATGGGTGAGGAAAGTTGAGTAGGGTGACAGTGAGTAAGAAAAGGTTACGTAGCAGTGGGAAACGAGCGGAATCCTTCAATGGTCATTTCTAGACACTTCAGTGTTTGGATTTTTAAAAAGGTAGTTTGTTTCTTAACGAAGACTGTGTAATCTTGGTTGTGGATGTTATTGGGATTATAATGAAACACACCTTCAATCTTAACTAACAAAGTTAGTTTACAAATAGATCTCTGTATCCTTGATCTGCAGCTACATACTTCCAACACAACCCAATTTATTCCTTGTTTTCTTGGTAACCTATGCTCTAATGGAAATAAACTCTCAGAAATAAATCTGGCACCATGTAATTCAGTCAGAAAAGTTTGTCCCTGGGGGCAGGGGAGAGGAAGGAAGGGGATAATGTACAGTTCTTCTATATTTAGAGCCTAGAAAGCCAAAGCTTGAACTGTATAAAAATAGCTCTACCATAGTAAAGTTCACTTTCCCATCATCATTAAAAAATTGTGAGTGTATATTAGGCAAATACAGTTCACTTAACACCTTGCTATAGCATAAAACACAAGAATGAAGTACTTAAGCAGATAATTAACTCTGGAAATACATTTTTCAAATTGCTGAATCTCAAATTTCAGAATACTACTTTAATATTCTACTTTAAACAAATACCTTGTAACAGAAAAATTGGTAAGAACCTGTAATATCTAGTCACTAGTATGCCTTGTGTATGGTATATGCACCTTTTCCTTAACATTTTTCCCCCATTTCTCCAACCTAGTCTTTACGTTCTTCTAGATTTATTAGAAAGAAGATTTTAAAATTAGTTTGTCTTTGTTTTTTAACTAAAAACGTTAAATAGGTGAGCATTTTCCAAGTTCATTTTATGACAAAATGAGTGTCTTATTTTTGTTAACCTGACAGAAAGAAGCAAGGAGAAATACAATGAAAGAAAAAAAATAAAATTATAATTGTTATGTAAACCATTAAAGAAATCCACAATTGGTATGCAAATACTACTGGACAGTCATATTACCTTTAAAAAAAAAAAGGACTACAAAAAAACCCTTTGAATTACAAAGGGTTAGTGTATTTTAAAAAAAGTAGAGCCTGAAATACACTGAATTCCACACACACAAATACACCAAAAAAAAAAAAAAAAAAAAAAGATACACGTACTTCACAAGCCCTATTATAGTGGTGCCAAAGGAAGACAGCCATTGCCCACCATTGGCGACTGTTCACTGGTAAAGCAACTTTACATGGCCACATGAATGGGTACCAAATGCCTGAAATCTACTTACCTACTTAATATTTTATAGTGGCCAGAGACAAGTAAATATAAGACGGCCATTTTTAAGTTTACTTCAAACTGTTAGGGGGAGAGAGAATTTTCTTGTGCATTTCATGCATTTCTAAAGTTGATGCTTCCATCCTCAAATATATATAAAACCCGTAACAGGTAGACTGAAAGATCCAGCCGCATCATCCAGCACAGTTAAATACAGTTTAGCTTACTGAACCTCCCACCTCTCATTTGTATTTATATGCAAGTTGGATTTAGCAAAACAGTTATAAAGAGGGATCTTTCTGTGTTTTAAAGATTTATTATTTGTATTTCATTTAGCTTTTTAATGCATTATTTTTAGGGTTTTTAGACTGACAGCCCTGAACATCTAAGATCTCTACTGATTCACAGAATCACTACTGCAGACTCAGTGGCAGTGCAAGCTTCTCTCATACACCCCTGCTGAACAGGAATGTGGCTCACTGGTGGAGATTATCTACTGTTGCAAGAGGATCGTTCACACTCTCTGTCTCCTACACTATAAGCAAAATAGCAATTTGATAACAGCTTTGTGGGTTATGGACACTTTGTCTTTAGAAACTGCACTGATATTACCAAGCCCTTACAGTCACAATACCAATCATGAAATGGCAACAACTTCTGATCATTATGATGGACACAGGTTCCATTCAAGTCAGTGACCTATTTATCTATGGTACTTATAAGGCCTCCATTACCATAGTGTCTGAGTGTCTCTCAAGCTTTAAATGCATTTATCCTCAACAACCTTATAAGATATGGATGTCCTATTATCCCCATTTTACAGATGGGAAATTGAGGCACACCGACATTAAAACCAAGACTTTAAAAAGTGACTAATGATAAATTTGGATACCTACATTTTCAGGTACCTAACTTCAGACACTTTAAAGGGGCTTGATTTTCAGAGGGTTGGTGCACAATGTTTTCAGAAAAAAATTACCCCCTATGGTGGACACCCAAAAAACAGGTGCCCAAAATCTGTGGTCTTTTTCAAAAGTCTTGTTAAGCCAGTTCCCCAAGGTCACACAGGATATCTGGCAAAGGAAGGACCTGAATTCAGACATTTAGGATTTGCAACTACCCATTGACCACTGGACCATCTTTCCTCTCAACCAATATGCAAGAAATTTTGTATCCACAATACCAATCCTGTTAAGAAAAACCTCTTAGCACTACAAAATGTCACAAAATACAATTTGTTACGCAGAATATCAATTTAAGTTTATAAATCAAAAGTGAGATAAATCACAACTTGTTGCTTCAAACACCTTAACACAGTGACCCTGAAACAGATGTGAAGCATAGAGTGAAAGAAAATGATTTTTGCTGTGTACCTAATCCTGTAAAAGGGAGTCACGTGGGCAGCTCCTTATATCCATGAAGCATCCCAGTAAGTGAAAGTCTGCACAGGCTTCAAGAATCCACCCATCCATGCACACCTGTTTATAGGATCAGGAACTTGGGGAGCTTTTTTTTTTTTTTAAATAAAGTTAAACTGTTTTAGTATAATTTGTTTTTATTCATTTTACCCAATTTCTACGTATTATAGAGTGCAATCACAGATTTTTATACCACACTGATAAGTTAAATTACATATAATTTTAATGGGCTATGTCACCAGAAACCATCAAGGGAAGTTCACCTATGTTACTTAGAATTATTAGTTTCCATGTTAAATGCATTTTGCTTTGTTGACTAGATTATCTACTAAGTAGTAGTAGTAATTTAATTTTATTTTAAAATAAAATAATAGTCTCTGCATAGGACAGAGGACTCAATGATGAACAATAACACTCATTTAACAAAACTTTAAATTTAAAAAAAAAGAAAAAGACCAAAATATCTCCTCTACAATCACGGTATATATTCAAGGTAAGGGAGAAACAATCAGTGTAGGACTAGAGTTTACACTACAAAGAGTTATCGCTACTAAATGCTATACATGTAATGCTGTAAGATATTATAAGCTTACATATCAAACCACAGTTTATTGTTGAAAACTATTTAGTTCTTTATTTAAAGATAACGAAAAATTATGGGTGAACGCAAAGTATGTGGCAACACTAACATCAAAAAAAATTCTCACTTTAAGGCAGGTTATACCAACTTAACAACAAAGATACCCAAAGATACTGCTATATAACTAGAAAACTCACAGAGGGCTAGATTTATACTGAGACTTTATAGTATCAGGACTTCAAATGCAATTTTTGTAATGATCTGTGCAATCAACAGGAAAACATTTCAGTGTCCAAAATTCCTTTACGCATCTGATCAAGAAGGTAAATGGTACCAAAATATATATATTATTCCAGACTTCAAGTCCAGTAATCTGCTTGCTGCCTTTCAGTAGGTTACAGTAAACTGCACAGAGCACCAATATTTATAGTGACAGTTCTCTTTGAATTAAATAAAGGAACTAATCATTTGGAGAAGTTCATTAGAAAATTCTCAGAACTTAATGGTTCTGATAAAAGTTAACAAAAAACATTAAAATAAGACAACAAAACATTTGATAAGCCATATTGCTTAAATTACTACACTCCAAATATGACAGGGGGAAGGTAGCATTGTTATTCAGTAAGGAGTTTCCCAGATCACTTAATGCTTGACTTTTAACTTGGTGGAAGGGTTTTTTAAATCCCATTTTAACTCCAACATTTAACTAAATGTTGGGAGAAGGGTGGCTTTGTTAAAGATATAATACCTGTGTCCCTTTAATTAGGGTGCGAAAAAAAATACACATCCTCAGATACTTCAACGGACTTTGGATCAGGCCCAAAAGTGTATACAACTCTGTGCATACTATAAATAAGTCTGTATCCTATATGGTACATTAGACCTAAATTATACAGCATGAGCCCAAGATCTATGCAAAAGTCCTTCCAATATAAAATGATCCATTTTGGTTTCTTTATGTTAATCTTTCTTAATGCTGCCACAGATTATTTGAGTGCAACCAGATTTCTGTATGGAAAATTCATTACTGCTTTATAGAAGTTGCCAGGGGAAAGCAGCTGGAGGTTTTGACATCTGCGATGTTCAGCCTTCAACATTCCAAAAGTTGATGAACAAGCACATTTGCTGGATGTTTTTGCTAAACTGAACAACAGTAAAATAGTGAACATTGACATTTACATTGTCATCAGGTTTAAATTTTGACATTCCATTGAGATGAAATAGAGTACCCGAAAGCTCTCAAACCTAAGTTGTTTCAGGTTACCAGCAAACTCAGGAGGAATCAACACTTGTTTACATTTATTCAATTTTTAAGGTTCTCTTTGTAACCATACAAACTGGAGTCTTAAAACTTATTTTAATGAAAACTTTGGCTTGAGGGGGTGGGGGGGTTAAATTGGTTTACATTACCAGCTATTAAGTTGGTCTTAGTTTTAAATATTAGATGCAAAATATTCAGCAAAAAACAAAAACTATTCTTTCCCCATTACATTTTTACTGTGGAATAAAACTATCAGGACCAGAAAATAAAATCTTAGTTTAAGGAGAATTTTGTGTATTCTTAAAAGGACCTAGTTTACAACAATGTACATTTATTTAACTTATTCCATAAAGCAAACAGAATTCACAGAAATTTGAGGGAGTATTTACTTTTTGGCACATTTACACAGCTTGACTAAAAAAAAAAATAATAATAATATTTCTTATGCCTTCTGCTTCAGCAAGTGAAAGCATCAGTTCAGGTACTGACGGCATGGCAGCACAGCAAGTCTACATTGTTAAAGTTCACTTTCATGAAAGGGTCAATGATCTAATCTACCTCAGAACTAAATTTAAATTAAATTAGTGTAACCTGAAAAATTTCCCCAACCCCTTGTTCTTAAAAAAAAAAAAAAAAAAACTTTCATGTATTATTTGTATTACCACAGAAAATAGGGGCCCCAGCCAGTACAGTATTTAAAGGACCACTAGAGTTTGGTTTTCCTTAGCACTACATTATAGTATCATGTAACTTTTTCTGCAGTTCATTCACTATAACTGTTGATCGTTTGTGTATGTGTGCACACTCACTTCACTAAAAGCATCTTTTGATCAAGAATGCTGTGACTAGTCATGGCAATTTTTATCAATTATCATGGAGGGGCAGGAAGTCATGGAAATATTGCAGAGAAGCGATAGCTTCGCTGTTGTTAAGGTTGCAGCCAACTACTACCATAAAACCCAATTTTAGCATCTGTAAAGTTTTCCGCACCAACATTAGTCTGGAAAATTGCCTTATTTATTCTGAAGGCAAGACCCACCTCAATAATAAGGAGCATGAAGCACACCTCTTCCCCTCCCGTTAAAGCAGTCTCAGTGGCTGCCCCTGGATTGAACAACTAGCAGCCTTCCCCAACAGATGGAACTCATCTCCAAAGACATGGCCCATTAGCAATCATGTCACTTCACACAGGCCATGAGAGATAACACTAGGAGGTATTTACATATGAATAACTTCCTTTCTCCTACACAGGGAGAAAGCAAAAACAAGGAGGAGTCCTTGTGGCACCTTAGAGACTAACAAATTTATCTGGGCATAAGCTTCCGTGGCCTAAAACTCACTTCATCAGATGCATGGAGTGAAAAATACAGTAAGCAGTATAGATATATTACAGCACATGAAACGATGGGAGCTGCCTTACCAAGTGGGGGGTCAGTGCTAACGAGGCCAATTCAATTAAGGTGGAAGTGGCCTATTCTCAACAGTTGACAAGAAGTAGTAAATATCAAGATAGGGAAAATTATTTTTGTAGTGCTAATGAGGCCAATGCAATGTCCCTGCTTCAGGTTGCTGTGTTAAAGCATGTGGAGTTGGATGTCCTCTAAAAACCCAAGGTTTCAGAGCAGCAGCCGTGTTAGTCTGTATCCGCAAAAAGAAAAGGAGTACTTGTGGCACCCTAGAGACAAACAAATTTAATTGAGCATAAGCTTTCGTGAGCTACAGCTCACTTCTTACTATATTTTCCATTCTATGCATTTGATGAAGATATATATATATATATAAACCCAAGGTGGCTCACATTAAATAAAACTATGTGACTGCCTTTAACAGCATACATCAGGTAGCCACAGATAAGCACCCTAGCTCAGTAAAATCATGCTGAAATATAGCGATACCATTAAGAAAGCATATGCCACACACAGAAGTTCCTGATGACTACAGAAAAAATTTCCACATGAACATAGGAACTGCCATATTGGATCAAGCTAGTGGTCTATCTAGTCCAGAATCCTGTTTCCAACCATGGCCAGTACCAGCTGCTTCAGAGAAAGAAAACACTGAAGTAGGCAATTATGGGAAAACTTGACCAAGTGAAAATTGCAACCTAACCCCCTGCCAAGAGACTGATATGCCCCAACACTTAAGGATTTCTATCTCTTCCTACTTTAAATATATATATTTACTATTGTAATTCTGGATATTATTGTTATCCACAGAAATGTTTAAAATTCTTTTTAGGATGCTGCCAAGGTCTTGGCCTCCATACAAATCTTGTCACAATGATATCCATATCTTGATTGAAAAATATTTCCTTTTATCAGTTTTGAATTTGCCACTTTTCAATTTCAATGCATTTCCCCTGGTTCTTGTAGAATGAGAAAAAGTGAACAGACATTTTTACCTTCCCTGTGTCATTTATTATTTGGTGTATTTATAGGCCCTCTCTGAAGTCAACAGTCTCAATCCTTTTAATTTCTCTTCATAGCAGAGGTTTTCCAGATCGGAATCACTTTCATCTCCCATCTTTGAACCTTTTCTACCTTCTGTTATAGTCTTTTTGTGATGGGGGTTAGTAGAACTGAACACTGTATTCAATGTGATGGCATATCATTGTTTATATGGCATATTTTCCTATTAGTCTTCATCCTGTTCTTTATGCATCATTACACTGTATGCATTTTTGACTGCTACTGCACAGTGAGCAGAAGTCTCAATTGAGCTGTCCACAACGATGCCACGGTAGTTCTCAAGATGATGCAGTTACTTTGGAACAAACTGAGCTGTAAAACTAATTCAAAATGACTCCCTCCAATGTCTATTACTTTGCGTTTGTCAACAATAAATTTCATCTGTCATTGTGTGGTCCATTCATCTAGTTTGGTTAGGTCTTCCAAAGTTCGTCTCTTCTGGTTTTGACCAACATAAACAATATTGTGTCATCTATGTGTTTTGACACCTCATTGCTTGCCTCCTCCGCTTTTAAATATATTTAAACACTGATCCTAATATAGAACCTTGTAGCACCCAACTGTTAATCCTTTATAATGATGAAAGCTGACAATTCCTATTCTTTGTTTTCTATTTCTGATCCATGCCAGCACTCTGCCTCTCCTACCAGGACTACTGTACTTCACTATTTTAGTAGCCTCCTATGAGGGACTTTGTCAGAGGCCTTTTGAAAAGCCAAACAAGTTATGTCAGCCGATTCTCCTTTTTCCATTATTTTATCAACACATGCAAAGAGTTCTAATAAAGCAGTGACTGTCCAGGGCTTGGATCTGTGGTCACACAATCACCTACTGGACCAAACTTTAAGTGTACAGCAGACATTCAGATCCCAAGTAGGTTACCTTAAGTGTACTTTGCAACTCCATTAAGGGGTTTTAAGTTTATGAAGGGAGGTAAACTCTTATCTTCTCTGATGGATGTGAAATGGCTAGAGGATTCTCCTTTTGCTACAACTTGCTGATATGCAGGGGTTGGGAAAGAAGTGATCTGACAGGTACAAAAGTCAGTCTTCACATAGAGCGGAAGCAAAATAGAGTAGAGATTGGGAAAAGCTTTCCCCAGAGACTACACTGGAGCGGTTGGGTTGGCTCCCCTGAAGCATATGGCAGAGTGCCCACTATTACAATGTGGTGGAGTAGTCACAGAAGATGGTAAACAGGAAGATACAATACTTCACTGCTCAGACTAGGGGACAGCTCCTGGTGTACCAAATAAATGCAGACAGTTATCCTTATCTATTGCTACCAGTCATCTATCTGATACTGGCACCAATATTTTTAAATTTGGTCCTGCAGACCAATCATGAAAGGAAGATGGGAGAAGAGGCAGGGTGTCTTGTAAACAAGCAGCAGATTTGCTTGCACTGTGTGTTTGCACCATGTTTTTAAGGAGTGAAGGGAAGGAGTAATCCTTACAGAACAGAAGGTTACAGACAGACCATCAGCAATCCATTTCTTTTATTGTCAAGTGTGTATGTGGGAGGTGCCAATAGGAGCATACGGAATAAGTCCTGTCATTTTTCCAATTCACGGATATGTAGGAGAGCACATCCACAAGGCGGCACAATTTTGTAGCCAGATCATGGCAAAAAAGGAAAGGATGCGAGACAGATTCACACCCAGCAATCTGCCTTTGTCTACATAGTCATGTACTGGACTGTTCTCTAAGGCTATGTCTACACTGGCAATTGAGCAACAAATTTTTTGTCTTTTAGAGGTGTTTAAAAAAAAACCCCGAAAGACAAAAAAGTTTTGCCAACGACAAGCGCCAGTGTGAACAGCATTTTGTCGGCAGGAGCACTCTCCTGCCAACAACGCAAACACCACTTCTTGCGGGTGGAAGCTTTTGGCACCAGGAGAGCCGACAAACTGCAGCTACACTGCATGACTTTTAGTGGCACGGCTGGTAGTGACACAGCCATGTCAGTAAAAGCTGTGCAGTGTAGACATAGCCTAAGACTGTGGCAGAGGGAACAGGCAGGTGCTGTGTTTCTAAGGATGCGGTGTGGGGAGGAAAAGTCATAGGAAAACATGCTCCAGTAGATTTAATCTGTTTTAAAGTCATTGCAAAAACCTCAGAGTAACTAAGGACAATTAGCTTGACACTGTGATGATGTTCCTAACAGAGCTGCAGCCCTTGTTTCTTATCAACCACATCTGACTTCCAAAAGGAGTGGAAGTAAATACTGGAAGTTCAAACCAAACAATACACAGACTAAAGGTAACCAAATAATATAAATTCAGAATTGCATTTTGTTCCTTTGTGAGGCTGGTTCCTATTGCAAACCTCTTCAAACGCTGGAGAAGACGAGGTTACTTGTCTTCTGCCTCTTTTGCATAAAAGTAGAGGGCAGAATGTGCAAATGCATAACCTCCTGGGCAGTATACTAGTCCCAGTTACTAGACTGAAGATTTGTATTGGGAGATATCAAAAATGCCAGTTAATAGAGCTTTCTGGCTCATAAAGTGCCGGATAACACAGCTTTTACTGTATTTATACACAATGCAAGCCACAACTGGTCCAATATAAACAGGTAAGAACTGTTCAATGGATTTCAAGGATGGGGAGATAGCTGTTCCAGCCCATCCCAGCAGTAAGAGAAGTTAATTACAAGGATGTAGTATCCTCTTTTGAGACAGCGTAATTATAACTGCTGTAAACAGTAAGGCAGCCACATGTTACTTGCACTGGCATTTAGTGGAACAAGTACCAATAGCAATAACCGTTTTTCTTAGCAGTTTAGAACTGTAAGCTGAGAAACTTATATACCCCCCCAAATAAGAACAGCTGGGAGCATTGATTCCTACCTAAAAACTAAGAAATGCAGTTGCACCAAGGTCACTCTTCTTGACCCAGCTCTAATCACATGTACAGAAAGTGACAGACACTACAATTGCACCTAGTGTATTTCAGGGCAGAAAAAACACAGGACACAGCTAACTATTTGCAGTGAAAGCAATCACTTTTTCTCTTCTCCAAGTATCCCTGAACAAACTTGGATTTTTACAAACGTATTTGTTATTTCAACCTACTGACCTTTAACAAATTATCATCACCATGACTACTGTGTCATGTATTCATTACCTATCATTCACTATTTGTACTAAGCTACTGCTTAGTGCTGATTCCACTCCCTGACTGAAGGACTCCCAAACCCAACAGCGCTTTCAGGATGGTCACATGAACACGTCCAGCATGAATACACATATGAATACATTTTAACCAGTATTTGTGATGCTGTTACTGTGAAAATTCTTATGAACAAAATTTGCTAATACAAGCATTAGTGAAAAATGGATGAGGGGTTACAAATGCCATTAAAGCTCATTAGCAGTTTTTATTCAACAAAGATATCAAACAATTTTGTAATATTTATACAGATCTAGCATATATTTCTTTCACAGGACAAATTAAACACATGAACTTCTCCCTTTTTATCACAACTTCCAATAAATTTCAACTTCCAAAAAACTCAGCATTACTGGAGTCTTTCATATTACACAGGCTTCGTGGGGGGTAAAGAGAGGTGGCATGAACTTGATTAACCCTTCACTCCACCTCAAAAATTGCCTCAGCAAATGAAAGAGCCATGCTCAAGGACCAAAGGAATCAAATCTCAGGCACTCCTGCAAAGCCCTTTTCCAAACAGATGTTCCATGACCTGAGCTACTTAGGAACACTCAATGTTAATGTCATTTACACTTAATCAACACCGTGTAGACTGTCATGTCAACAAAGAGGTTTGGTTGAGGCTCTGGGCCTGCCCTCCTATTTTTGGGTGCGGATCCACCCACCCCGTACAGGCAACACCGCCCATCCTCCCCCTTCTCTCTCCCCCTCACTCATGCAGCGGGGCAGACACAAGCCTCTAAGTTTTGTCTCTCTCTAAACCAGGAACCTGGGCCAAGAAGCCCTGCCGCCAGCCGAGGGAGGAAGCACCCAGCCAGGGCTCATCAGGAGGAGCCCACGAGCCTGGGTCCCCGAGCACAGGGCACACTGTAACACACCCCAGACCGGAGTGACCCCACCTCTCTGCCCCACTGGGGCCGGGCCCTCTCTCGCTCCCCACGCCCCCCGGGCCGGGGCACCGTCCCCGCCTGGGCCCTCTCTCGCTCCCCACGCCCCCCGGGCCGGGGCACCGTCCCCGCCTGGGCCCTCTCTCGCTCCCCACGCCCCCCGGGCCGGGGCACCGTCCCCGCCTGGGCCCTCTCTCGCTTCCCACTCCCCCCGGGCCGGGGCACCGTCCCCGCCTGGGCCCCCTCTCGCTCCCACCCTGGGCCTCACCGATGAGGACGCGCAGGTGCTTAAGGCGGGTTAGCGGGTCCTTGCGGGTGTCCAGCACCTTCTGCATGGATTTCCGCACATCCCCGTGCGGCTTCTTGGAGAACATCCCGCCGGACCCCCCGGGCCCGGCAGTCGGGGGCCTCTCCGCTCAAGAGGCGGACAGCGGCCTCCGGATGCGCCCGCACCAGGCCCCCTACATAGCAAACAGCGGCAGCACCACCGCCTCCTCCGGGTGCGAGGGGGAGGGGGAATGTCGCGCAGTCAGTGCCCCAGAAGAGGGCGGAGGCAGGGCCCAGGCTCCTCACACAGCTCTAGTACTCTCGTCGTTTCACGACAGCCGTCAGGCACACCCCTGGTGTTCCCGTAGCAACCGCGTCGTTACGTCACAGCGGGGCTGAAACGCAAGTTGAGGCGCAACGTTCAATTCTGCCTTAGGGGTCAGCGCCCAGGGTGGTGGCAAAAGGGTGGGGCCTGGGGAGGCGCATGGGGAGGGTAGTGCACAGGACTGGTCTGGGTCAGTAGCTGACGCAGAAGGAGCCGTGGGCTGGTTGGGGTGACAGCGGGCATTGGCGTCAATGGAGAGTGACCCCAGCCCTGAGACAACCCTCACCAAGAGAGTCAGGAAATAAAGTTTCAGTTTCTTGCTAAAACTTCTCTGTGTCACACCCTTCTTATGATCAGTAACAAAATCAGTTTTTTTGACACTACACCTACCAGGCAGGAGCAGGAAGGGAAGACATTTGATATAAGGACTCAGTGCTGGGTCTCCTTCAGGGCACCAAAATGACAATAGCCAGAGAAGGAAAATATCAATATTCCAAATATTTAAAAAGTCCCCAAAAGTTAAGGTTGGCAGTATAGCCAACACCTGGCATTCAAAAATCACGTCACCTGCCAACATCAAGTCTGACTTAAAAGTAATGAGTTGTAACCCTCCCCCCCATTTTTTGTCTTTTCATTTGACTTTTGGTGCATTTAGTGTTCGTGTTTTCAAGCATTTCTCTGCAACCATGAGTAAAGCTGTGATTTTGATACAGAGGTCATGATGTTCATGGTAATATGAATTTGAATAAAGTCTGTGAGAAGTCTATCCTGCACTCACTCTGCAGTGGCAGTTGCTGTCCTGCATGTCTGGTTTCAGCTCACTGCTCTAGATGTTGTGACCTAGCAAGGGCCTATCCGTCCTCCACAGATGGAGGCAAAAGGGACAGACACATCAAACCTGAGTGCGATCTTGTGTGCTCGGTTGCAATGCCCAGAGAGCAGGGAACTAGACAGAGCATCGCAGTACATATATCTCTGCTGTGGTGTGAGTGCAGGGTGGACTCTCATAGCCACTTTTGTGACTTACAGGCTTTTTTCCACACCTCTGCCATGAAATTTACTAAAAATATATCTGCCAAAATCATGACCTTAAGTATGAATGCTAAAAGGTTACTTTTTTTAAAATGAAAGCTGAGGTTCTCAGGTGATAATGTGATCCCAGCAGCTGGAGCTTTATGAAATATACCAACTGTTGCAAGATTCATGGTAAAATTGCGAGAATTGGCAACATTATGTTGCTGGTATAATAAAAGAATACATATTTCATTACAACTCAATAACTTTAACTCTGAAGGTTGATTCTTTAAGATTAAATATATATTACTTTATACTTAATTAGAATAATTTATCCAATCAGCTGACAGTGCAAGATTTATGATATCCTTAACAATTAATTTATTTTTAAGTGCTTGGTTTTCTAAATTGTGTGACAAGTAAATACATTTTGTAATTCCATAACCTTAATTTTTTAAAATATTTTTGTTTTGAGAATTTGCCAGGCCTTATCTTTCTTTTATTTTTAGGTAACTAAAATGAAGGCATAGTTTTAGAAATTTTAAATAAATAGAATGGGACTGTAACAGGGAGGCTTGGGGGGCCAAGCAGCCTAGTGGTTAGAGCACTCAACTTCCAGCCCCTTGTTTGGTCAAGGTGCCCTAGGCTTTAAGGCTGAGGGGGAGGTAGGAGAACCCAGGCCCTCCCACTCCACCAGGTTCCAGCCCAGGGCCCCGTGTAAGTCAACTCTTGGGTAGGGGGCCTCCCAGCAGGGAGTCTACATTCACTGCACTTAGCTACTTCCTATCTCCATTCCTTCAGCCCCTATAGTCCAAGTTGCAGTGGTGACTTATCTCTAATATTATTCCCTCATAGCCATTGGGTGGCATCCTGTTGTGGTCCCAGGTTCCTCTGGGCAGGGCAGCCGTGTGTTTGGCGGGGTCAGAACTCCACATGGTCCCTGTGCTTTGGTCACACAGTTCTGTCTTAGGCAGGGTGCTCCTAAGCCTCTTCCTCTGGCCAGAGAGATGGTACTTGTCACAGGTGCCGGCTTCCTCCTTGCCCTGGAGGTGCTCAACCCCAGCTCTGCCCAAGGCCCTGTCCCCACTCCGCCCCTTCCCCGAAGGCCCCACCACCTGCCCCGAGCGCGCCCTGTCCATGCTACCCCCTCTTCACCAGTCAGCCCCAAAGTGAGCCAGGTTTCCCTCTTTTCTCTCCCCTCCTGGCCTGGCTCCTGGTATAACAGGACAGGGCTAGCTGGCCCAAAAGGCTCTCTTTAACCCCTTCCGTGCTGTGAGCGGTTTCTCTGATTCATCACAGGGACATACCAACAAATTATTAGAGTAAAGGAGAGAGTGATGCTGGCCAAGCTAATAATGACTCCTGCAGAGCCATGCTTCATTCAAAGCAAAACTGGCAAGATATGCCTGTTCATTATGTAGCTAAAGCTGTGATCTTACAAACATGTAAGCACATGGGGTGGGATTTACGAAGGGACATAGGTGTTGCAATACTGAGTGTCACAACATTAGCAAATCACAAGAACAAGACTGCAATCCACAAAGCTGTTAGACACCTAGGCTCCCTATACAATGAATGGGGAGAGATAGGCACCTCAGAACAGGATCCACAAAGCCAGCACACTAGGCGCAGAGCTGCCTAAACTAGCCAATGGGAGATGCTGACTACAAGGGTTTATGCTAAGCTCTACTTCTCTCTTAGAGATAGGTGCCCAAGTCTGGTCTGCAGGGAGGCACTTATATCTACTTGTAATCCACAAACAGGAACCCGCTGCCTGGAAAGTCAGATAGCTTAGATGCCTAAGGCATTTTTTGAGGGAATAAGTTAGGCACCTGCCTCCCGCTATAGAAAATAGCCAGAGGCAGTGGAGTTGCCCATGTTATAACTTTTAGCCCAGTAGTTAGAGCAGTGATTGCCTGGGATATGGGAGATCCAGGTTCAATTCCCCCCTGTCTGCCAGACAGGGAGAAAGAATTTAAATAGGAGTTTCCTACCTTGAACCACGGGATGTTCAGATGCAGGGCTCCCTCAGTCTCTCCTGGTGAAGCTGTTCCACATTGGATAAATAATGAAAGAGTGATTGGACCAAGGGGACTGGATGCTGGCATTCCTGCCTGCCAAATGAGTGCCCTAAAAACTGGACCACAGAATCACCACAGAATCTCTCTGGTGCAATAACTGTTCCACTCTGGATAAATACTTAAATAGTCATTGGGCCAGAAACAGACAGCATATGAGAATGGCTCTGTGATCCAGTGTTTAGGGAACCCAGGTGGGATACCCTGGGTCCAGTCTCTCTCTGCTCAGGGGCAGATCAATTATATAGATTTTATTAGGATCAGGGCCACAGTTTTTCCCTAGTTCGCTGTAAAAAGCATGATAAGAGAATGAAAATGTTAAAATCAGATAAATTTTTGAAGGGCTTTACATCAGGAACACTTGGACCAAATGACCCCAAATTTACACCACTAACTCTGCCTTCCACCTGCATAACAATTTTCAGGTAAATCTGACTTTGCATGTGGTGTGACAGGTTCAGTTACAGAGACCCCCTTGGGACAGTCACCTGATGTGCTGAAACTACCTCTGAGCTCATTTTCTTTGCCAGCTTCACTTACAGAACCCTGTCTTGTTGAGCCAGACACGCTACTCCGCTCCTGCACAGATCCAGGGTCTGAACCACATCCCCAAAGCTGCAGGGTTTAACTGAAAACCACTCAACAGGTACGCCTATCTCCAGCACACAGACACCCAGCTCTCAATGGGATCCAAACCCCAAATAAATCCATTTTACTCTGTATAAAGCCTATAGAGGGTAAACTCATAAATTGTCTGCCCTCTATAACACTGATAGAGAGAGATGCACAGCTGTTTGCTCCCCCAGATATTAATCACTTACTCTGGGTTTAATAATAAACAAAAGTGATTTTATTAAGTATAAAAGTAGGATTTAAATGGTTTCAAGTAATAACAGAACAAAGTCAGTCACCAAGTAAAATAAAGCAAAAACACGCAAGTCTAAGCCTGATACATTAAGAAACTGAATACAGGTAAATCTCACCCTCAGAGATGTTCCAATAAGCTTCTTTCACAGACTAGACTCCTTCCTAGTCTGGGCCCAACCTTTCCCCGGTACAGTTCTTGTTAGTTCCAGCTTAGGTGGTAACTAGGGGATTTCTCATGACTGCCACAGCCTTTGTTCTGTTCCACCCCCTTTTATAGCTTTGGCACAAGGTAGGAATCCTTTGTCTCTCTCTGGGTTCCCACTCTTCTTTCTAAATGGAAAAGCACCAGGTTTAAGATGGATTCCAGTACCAGGTGACATGATCACATGTCACTGTAAGACCCCATTCTCCATTCTTTCAGGGTTGGCCTACATGTACCCAGGAAGGTTTGTGAGTAAACACCCATTTACAACCAATTGTCCTGGTTAATGGGAGCCATCAAGAGTCCAAGCCACCATTAATGGCCCACACTTTGCATAGTTACAATAGGACGTCAGAGTAATACTTTATATTTCTAGCTTCAGATACAAGAATGATACATTCATGCAAATAGGATGAACACACTCAGTAGATTATAAGCTTTGCAATGATACCTTACAAGAGACCTTTTGCATAAAACATATTCCAGTTATATTATATTCACACTCATAAGCATATTTCCATAAACATATGGAGTGCCACGTCACTTGTGGATTTTAGAGCACTTTGAAGAATCAGTTCTAAACAGAAAGTTCCACTCAATCTTAACAATGATATGATTAAGGCTATTCCATAACTGGGTCTGATACTGCTCTCACTGAAGTCAATTGCAAAAAAAAAACCCTGTTAGCGTCAATGGGAGCAGAACTGGACAAAAATGTTCCTTTATCACAGAATGGCTACCACACATCTACATATTCCCAGTATCTGACTGCATAAACCACAGAACATATATAACTATTTTTCTCATTATCATCAGTAAACACAGTAAAGAACAGGTAGCCGATGAGTAGATATTGTTCCTGGGGTGATGCAGCCTTGCCAAGTTGTCACGAAATTGTAACAGGACCTAAGAAATGACATATAGTCTATCCTATGCAGATCTTTTCAACATCTGTGGTTTGAGTATATTGGATCTATCTGACCTAGATTAGAGACACTATTTTTCCTATTTTTACATGTACTTTTGAGCTGTGATTCTTGCAGCACTCTGCAATAATCATCATCATCTCCTTGTGAATTGCACGAGTCATGAATATACTCACAAACCATCAAACTAACATTTTGTAGTTATCAGGTGACAGCCATCACTATAAAAATATTGCCCTATTCTATAGTAATAGCTCCAAACTCTAATACTGTATTGTTATAGTAGGGTATAGTTGTTTTTATTTTCTTTATAGGGATGTCATTGGAGAACTCATGGAGGATGGGAGAGAGAGCAGAGAACTGGAAAAGGGCAAATATATAGCATCTATCTATAAAAAGGGGAATAAGGACAACTCAGGGAATTATAGACCAGTCAGCTTAACTTTAGTACCTGGAAAGATAATTAAACAAATAATCAATCAATCAGTTTGAAAGTAAGGTGATAAGTAACAGTCAACATGGATTTGTCAAGAGCAAATCATATCAAAGCAACTTAATATCCATCTTTGACAAGCAGGGATGGGCGGAAGCAGTAGAGGAGATATATCTTGACGTTAGTAAGGCTGTTGATAGTCTCATATGAGATTTTCAAAAACAAATTAGAGAAATAAAGTCTAAATGAACCTGCTATAAGGTGAGTACACAACTTTTTGGAAAAGCAAAATCGGAGAGTAATTACCAATGGTTCACAATCAAGCTGGTAGGACATATTTGTCGGGGTCTCGCAGATATCTGTCCTGGGTGTGGTTCAATATCTTCATAAATTATTTGGATAATGACATAGACAGTACACATATGAAGTTTGTGGAGGATACCAAATTCAGAGGGGTTGCAAGCATTTTTGCAGAACAGGACTAGAGTTCAAAATAATCTTGACAAACTGGAGAAATGGTCTGAAATCAATATGATGAAATTCAATAAGGACAAATGCAAAGTACTACACTTAAAAATAATCAGTTGCACAAATACACAATGGGAAATGACTGCTCAGGAAGGAGGACTGCAGAAAAGGTTCTGGGGGCTATAGTGGATCAGAACTAAATACGAGTGAACAGTGTAACACTGTTGCAAAAAAAGTGAACATCATTCTGGAATGTGTTAACAGGAGTGTTGTAAGTAAGGCATGAAAAGTAATCCTTTCATGCTACTCTGCACTGATCAGGCCTCAACTGGAGTATTGTGTCCAATTCTGGGTGCCACATTTCAGGAAAGATGTGGACAAATTGGAGAAAGTCCAGAGGAGAGCAACAGAAATGATTAAAGGTCTAGAAAATATGACCTATGAGGAAAGATAGTAAACATTGGGTTTGATTAGTATGGAGAAGAGAAGATTGAGGGGGGGACAAGATAACAATTTTCAAGTACATAAAAGGTTGTTACAAAGAGGAGGGAGAAAAATCGTTCTCATTACCTCTGAGGACAGGACAAGAAGTTATGGGCTTAAATGGCAGCAAGGGAGATTTGTGTTAGAGATTAGGAAAGGCTTTCTTACTATAGGGGTAATGAAGCACTGGAACAAATTATCTAGGGAGGTTGTGAAATCTCTGACAATTGAGGGTTTTAAGAACAGGTTAGACCAGTGGTTCTCAACATATTTACCATTGTGGGCCACGTATGCCGCTCTCTATATGTTATGTGGGCCACATCCACACAATATATATACTACCTATACATAAAAAAAAAAAGGTTTAGTATTTGTTATATGACAGCAATACAATTCAACTCGATATAGTACCTTTCATTTCAACACTGGTAAATGTCTACGAAGAGATTTTAAATTAGCAAAATAAGTCAAAACATTAACTGTTAAAATTAATTAATTTACTATAAGTGGACCTTGGCATGGCATATTGCAACCCTCACTTCCACGTTGCTGCTGGTGGCACAGCTGGTCTGAGTGCCCACAGAGTACGGCTGTGGAGCCTGCCTTACAAAGATGGGAGCCCTGCCAAGTGTGGGACACACACACACCCTGCCAAGGACTACCCCTACATATACCCAGCCCCCCAGCTAGGGGCTGCCCCTCAGCCCCTACCCAGACTGTCTCCCCCGCAGCCAGGGAATGCCCCCCCATCACCCAACTCCCCTGGAACTATCCCCACAGCATCCAGACCCCACCCCCACACCGGGCTGGCACACATGCTAGCCCTGCAGGGAAAGGGTGCCCTGTCCTGGGCAGAAAGGACCCCCCACCTAGGGACTGCCCCCCAGCAACTTTCTCCCGTGCCCAGCCCCCACAAGGACTGCCCCTTAGCACTCAACCCCCCTACCCCATCTACGTACTGTCCCCCAGTATCTAGACCCCCACCCAGGGACTTCCCCCAGCCACCAGTCCCCCCACCTAGAGTCTGTCCCCCATGCACCGGCTGCACCCCTCTCCCCATGGCCCTAGCCCCCTGCATCCCCTCCCCATGCACCAGCCTCCTGCGCCCCCCACAGTCCTATCCCTCTGTACCATCCTCCCTGCACCCGCTAGTCTCCTACCTCAGCTCTTGCAGGTGGCTTAGCCATGCAGCGTGCCCTGCCTGCCTGCTGCTGTGGTCCTAGTGCTAGGGAGTCTGCTCCAGCCAGGGTCACTGGAACCGCAGTCCTGCGGGGTGAAGGGGTGTTGAGCACCCTGACCTCCTGCCAATGCTGCCGGGCCCGATCCTGCCAGGGTGGGGGCTGATGTCACTGGGCCCGATCGTGTCAGGAGGGCTGATGCTGGGCCTGATTCTGCACCACCCCATTTTTGCACCTCCTCACCACCTCTGCGACCAGGGCAGGTGCCCCTTCCGCTGTGCCCTAGTTATGATCTTTAGGATGTCATGTGGGCCGCAGCTTTGTGCTAACTGGGCCGAAGGTTGAGAACACTGGGTTAGACAAACACCTATAAGGGATGGCCTATATAACACTTAGTTCTGCTTCAGTGCAGGGGACTGGACTAGATGACCTAGCGTGGTCCCTTCCAGTCCTACATTTCTATGATTATACATATAAAACTGGAAGTACCACAGAAACGCCTTCTCAACTTTGCAGCACTCAACATGTACAGGTATGTTTCTTCTCCTACTTTCTGAGGTTGGCAATGGACATATTTTCCATTTGATCTTTTGTAATTTTTTTTAGGCCACAAAGCCTGTTCTTCCCACGGAGGTGGTTTAACTAGTCCTTCCTTTAACCAAAATCATGTAATTAGTAATAGTCCAAAACACTGCAGTAACAGTTTTGTAAGATGTAGTGTCCTGGAGCATTATTGTGGAATGTTTTTATTAACAAGCCAGGGCCGGTAACTAATTGGCTCCTGGATACATGGTCTTCGATACTATAATGCCCCATACTGACCCCAGTCAAGACTTGCTGGTGTAGGCTGTTAGACTGGCAGCAGTTGGGTTGGGCTTGTGGGAGAAGACAATGCACCATGTATAAGGGGGGATATTTAAAAAGCAAGAATGCTTTAGGTGAGACATCACTGGCAATGCAACAGGGGACCCAATTATGAGGTTTTAGATTCTGAGCAGTTGACTGCTCCTGGTTGAGAGGATGAGCTGCTTTCAGAGGATCCCATAGGGGGAATAGAGAAGCTGCAGATTTCTAATTACAAAGCAACAAAATGTAGTTTTTCATGGTGTTTTGTAACCGTTAATAAGTATTTTATGTAGACCTTGTCTTTGCTAGGCGGGTTTTGCCAATATTATTTTACTAATAGTTAAATTGCAAAAAAACCCTGGCTCTTGTCTGCACTTGAAAGGTTTGCTGGTATAGCTACATCTGCACTAGGGCTTTTGCCAGCCTAGTAATGTTGGCAAAAATTACACTGCTAATTTATAGCTATGTTGGGAAAACTTTTAAGTGCAGATCAGGCCTATTAAGTTTATTTTTAGTTTCATTAGGCTGTTCACAAGTACACAGAATAAGGTATTTTTAAAATGTGATTTTTTTCATATTATCAAATCCCTTGTTATGTAGCAGTCTAAATAAAATAGGAAAATGTCTGGTGATTGGGAGATTAGTCTCCACAGCACTTCAGATTTCTCCAAGGCATCCAGGTGTTCAGTTCAGTTTCTAGACATCTATATGTACATAGATATCCTGACACTATGCCCACATGGAGGGAATGAGTAACCTGACTTTCTTCTTAAAACAAATGAGGACACTTAATTGTAAACTGACAACAGCATGGAGCCACAATTATACTGAAGATTTTTAATTTAAGTTCTGGCAAAAAGGGTTTATTGCTGTTCATGTATTGTTCAGCCTGGATATGATTTAGTAGACTATCAAGAAAAATGATTGCTAAATAATCTGTTATTGATTTGAAGTATAGCAATCAATGTGATTTTTATTGTTTTTAAATTTCCTTGTGTTTGGTACCATACAAGACACCAATAAGGACCATCCCAGTCCAAAGGATATACAGACAAGACAAGAAGTACTAAGCGACCCAGAATATGGTTGTATTCTTTGCGTGTGTTTGTTATTTTTCCTTGTCCTCCCCAGATGAGAATGGGTAACTGATTTATGTGGTCCAGTGTTTTTGGGCCTCATTAATATATGTAATAATTTACATTCTATGACAGGTCTTTCTAGCTACAGTTTAATAAAACAGCTGTTAGTAAGTCTGTCTCATACTTAAACCTCAGTTTCCTATTCACTACTCATCCCACCTCCTTGTGATTCAGCTGTGATTTGAAATTCCCAGTGTAAGAACCCCTGCAATACTCCAGTTGGTGCTAAACACTTCATGCGCTATCTTTGAATACATCCCAACCCAATCTCATCTAAAGAAACGTTCACGCTGTCATATCCAACTTTCAGTCCACACCTTAAATGAATAGAGAAATTTTGTGTTGTGGATTCTTACATGGACCCCATCGTTACAAAACTATTTTGAAGCCTTCCTTTATTAGTGTTTATTCTGAAAGTAGGAGAGGGAAGTCTATTATACAGTTATAAGATCTGACTGAGCAATACGTTTCTCTGCTATGTATAAAAAGATATAAGTAGTCACTAATTCAAAATTTGTGGTTAATGATTTTAAAGAGCTGTGAAATACATAATTGCTAATATGGCTAAAGGAGCAGTGCTCCACATTAAGGTAAATAGGTGAAGGTGAGTTACAATTTATTCATAAGTTTCAGAGTAGCAGCTGTGTTAGTCTGTATCCGCAAAAAGAACAGGAGTACTTGTGGCACCTTAGAGACTGTAGACCACGAAAGCTTATGCTCTAATAAATTTGTTAGTCTCTAAGATGCCACAAGTACTCCTATTTATTCATAATTATTAATTAATAATTTAACCAAGAACGCTTGAAGCCTTGTCCAAGGATGGTTTTGTCAGCAGGAGGGAAGCCAGTGAAACTCTTGGGCCTGACTATCCCCACAGATGCAACTCATCTCCCATTGAAAAGTTGCGTGCATACATTTCTGGAAAAAAATACGGACCTCTTATATGTTTAACAGCAAACATTAAACATTATAGTCAGGGAAGGAAGAATAGACAGCTCCTTGCTCCCCTTCCTGCTTCTCATCTGCCTAAAAAATTTTGTCTTCTGAAGCCCTCTTAAGACCTTAAAGATTTCAGTCATCTGCTTCCTCCCTGTGCTGTCCTTCCTTGCTGCCTTTGCTGCTTCCTTCCCATGGAGTTTATCAGCTTAGAGCAAACCACCTGGACACCTCCATTATTCAAGCTTCTCTTAACTGAACCCCAATTGGAAGCTGGAGAGATTTAATCCTATGGTAAATGAATCAGCATAGGGTGAACCATAAATGTTTGTGGTCTGTCCAGACCAAGGTACAAACGTGTTAGCTAATATGAGGTAAATGGTAATTGAGTAATTCCAGTTAAAAGACAAAACAAAAAACCTCTAAGCATTTTGGAGAATTGCAGTTTGAATAAATTGAAGTGGCACTGAAACTCAGTATTCAGGTGTAGGGTTCTGATGTCCAGGCCAGGAGGTACCAGGTGCCAGCCAGCCAGCCTGTCCGTCCATCCCTCCCTGGCCCCATCTCACGCTGCACAAGACCTACGGGAGGAGATGGAACCAGGTCTAGCATATATTCCTAGCTCTGTCTCATAAACTGTAACCATCAAGGGGCCCTTCAATTAGATCAGCACCCTTGGTGCCAGAGAGATTGCAGGAGAGGGTGGGAATTCCCTGCCTCCCCAGCCCCAGTGCTCATCACAAACCAGGCACCTCCCCTATCTAATCCATGGCCGTGAAATTACAGTCCCCTCCAGTCGAACTACAATTACCGAGATGCTTTGCGCAGCGGCTAACGACGCTTGCTGAGTTTGGCGGGGGAGCCGCCACTCGGCCCAGTATCCACCAATAAGCGGCGAAAAGGGCCATGCGGCAGGGGCTTGGGTTGCGTTGTGTCGCGTGCGAGAATGGCGCGGTTTTCTTGAGGGGCGGGCAGGAGGAGGAGCCGCCGGTGGTGGTGGCGGCGGCGGCGGCGGAGGAGGAGGGAAGGGCGGTCCCGCGGCTCGGCGGCATCTCCGGGGAGGATGCCGGTCCATTCCCGGGAGAAGAAGGAGAACAACCACGATGAGATGGAGGTGGATTACGGGGAGAACGAGGGGAGCTCCTCGGAGGAGGAGGAGACCGAGAGCTCGTCTGTGTCCGAGGAGGGGGACAGCTCAGGTAGCCGGGGAGCGGGTTCGCGGGCGGGGGCACCAGGGGCCGCTTGCAAATGCCGGGGGAGGGTGGCCGCTCGCGCAATTTCACTGCACGGGGAGGGGGCGTTAACGCCTTCCTCCACTGTGTGTGTGTGTGGGGGGGGCCCAGTCCGCCCCAGCCTCGGCACGGCAGCATCTGACCCCGCCCCTCCGCACGGCAGCATCTGACCACCACCCACTTCAGCCCGCTCCCTTCGTCTTGCACGGCAGCGTCTGTCCCCTTCTCCCCTGTACGGCAGCTTCTGAATCGCCTTCTTCTTGGCGGGGTTGGGGGTGACAGCCCACAGTCTCCCCTGCTGGGCAACTTGTAAAACCCCCTTTACTGGGGGTACGGCCTTCCCACTCTGCATGGACACAGCCCCTCTTCCTCTGCCTGCACCTTTTGAGCCTCCTCTTCCCAAGGGGATATGTCTCACCCCCTCCTTGTTCATGGCAGCTTTTTGCTTTACCCCAGGGGACCACAGCCTGTGCCACCACACTCCCTCTGCATGTCTGTTTCTTCTTGCCCTATTGCCTGATGTGGGGGCCACAGCCCCCTTCACCTATCTGGTAGTTTCTCCTTTTCTGCCCTGGGGGGCACATCCCTTCTCTCCTTCCCTTATGTGGAAGATTTCATCCTGCTCCCTTCTTACATGGCAGCTTCTCCTTATCTGTCTTTCCTTGACTTGAGTTACTATTTTTTTCCTCCCCATACACAGTATTGTAGTATCTTGTCCCTTGCCAGGAGCGTGGCATACAGTTGCCAACTCTTACAAGACAATATTATGCATCTCAGATAAGGCTTTTTAAATAAACTATGAGTACTTAAAGAAACTGCAAAGAATTTCTTGTCAAAAGTTCCATAGAAAAGACTTTCCAAGGAATAAACATAATTTTTAAAATACCACATATCACTTACAAGAAATTATCTGTTGGTAGTGTTGTTGGTCCCAGGATATGAGACACACAAGGTAGGTGAGGTAATGTCTTTTATTGGACCAACTTCAGTTATGTCAGTTTGTTGATGTTTGGCATTACTGACGGAGTAGTTGAAACCTTCAGGATTGCAGCAAAGGGTGCATCAGGTAGTTGTGTTCAGTATTTTGACTTGTTTATATTCATTGTGGGGAAAAAAGTGACACTGCCTCCATGTCTGACTCTGCCCAGCGACTAGTGATGGTCTTCTATCCCTCTCCCACAGCCAGTGGGAGCTGCGGGGGGCGGCACCTGCAGCATACATTTCGAGCAGCATGGCTGCATGCGTCTCTCCTCTGTGGGCTGCAGTGGGGAGGTTCTCCAGCTGCAGATGGCCCGTGGGCCAGGACTTTGAGACCCCTGCTGTTAAGCATAAGGGTTAATGCATAATATATACCTTCCACCAAGTTGGTCCAATAAAAGAAATTACCTTAGTGTCAATATTAATGTGGCTGTGAAATCAGTTGAAGCTACTATATTGCTTCAAACCGGCAAAAAGTGAGGTTGAGTTGGATAGGGAATTATTCTGCTTTAAATCAAGGGAAGAAGCTTTGGATGGAATAAAGTTTTGATAAGTACTGAAAATAATTGGTGAGCTTACCTTTAACATATTTAACTCCACTTGGTTTATTTTATCAACAGGTGTTGTCCAGAAGTTTTAGATATAATTAGGCAATCAATACAATCTGCCCTTGAGAATCAAGACTCCTCCAATCCCACTCCCCTGAGTTTAGAAATGCCATATTAGTAGGGCCCTACCAAATTCATGGTCTATTTTGGTCAATTTCACGGTTATAGGATTTTAAAAATTGTAAATTTCATGATTTCAGCTATTTAAATCTGAAATTGCACTGTGTAACTTTAGGGGGCCTGACCCAAAAAGGAGTTGTGGGGGGTCTCACAAGGTTATTATAGGGGAGGTTGTGCTACTGCTACCCTTCTGCTCTGCCTCCAGACCTGTGCTGCTGGAGAACAGCAGCTGCTGGCAGGGAGTCCAGCTCTGAAGGCCGAGTCGCCACCAGCAGCAGCACAGAAGTAAGGATGGCAATGGCAAGGTATGGTATTGCCACCCTTACTTCTGTGCTGCTACATACTGAACTAGGCCCTTACTTTGCCGCCACTCTCAGCCTGCCCATCTCTGAAGACAGCAGCACAGAAGTCAGGGTGGCAAGCTATGGTGTTGCCACTCTTACTTCTGAGCTGTTGCTGGTGGGGCACTACAGTCAGAGCTGGGCACCCAGTCAACAGCCATCACTCTCCGGCCGCCCAACTCTGAAGGCAGCGCAAAAGTAAGGGTAGTAATACTGTGATCCCCTTAAAATAACCTTGTGACCTCCCCCTGCAACTCCTTTTTGGGTCAGCCACTCCAATTTGAGAAATGCTGGTCTCCCCCCGTGAAATCTGTATAGTATAGGGTAAAAGCACACAAGCCCAGATTTCACGGGGGGAGACCAGATCTCCTGGTCCGTGACGTGTTTTCATGGCTGTGAATTTGGTAGGGCCTTACATATTAGTGATGAATGTCAAAGCCACAAGTTATGTTCATCATCTCAGATGAGAGAGACATTTTGTAGGACACCTTGGTATATCTGTATTGGCCACATCTTATAGGAGAGCAAATTCAGAAATTTACTTGAAATACTGTTTTTACTATCTCTACCTTTAAGACAGGCTGCCCTAATTACCACAAGTCCTGCCCTTCAGGCTTTAGAGGAAGAAGAAATTGTAATACATTTTAGAAACATACCAAAATTACCTAAAACAATTCTCCCATACATAAAGTTGTGATTTTTTTTTTAATACCTTGAGGCATCCCAGGTCTAGAAACGAGTGATCTTTTGGGAAGTGGGGGATTTGATATCTCTGTCTCTCTAAATCCTAGCCTGAAGGGCAGCGAGATATCTGACTTCTAACCAGTTACTTTTCCAGGACTATTACCCATCATGCTTCTCAAGTTTGTGTAACTTTAGGGAAGAAATACCAAATTTTTGGAGATAGGGAATATAGTAAACTACTGGCAGATACTTTAAAGCTGTTTGGAGGTTGGAAATGTTACAAATAATCCTAGTGGAGATGGATTACTGGGCAGAGTGCAGGTGAGGCAGTCGGAGGTGCATGATAAATCCAGTTGATCATGAGGGTGTGCTATTCCATATGTGTTATGTATACATGAAATACTACCTTCTGCTAGGTGGAAGGTGAGTCTGGCTTGTGTATGTATGTACACAACTGTAGACATGGAGGGTCTATGGTTGTGCTAGCTGCAGCTGGAAGATGGCATTATTCTCTCATACTTTGAGATGGTGCATTCCGCATTGTAGCAGATGACAAGAGTACACATCCACACTACCCAGTATGTTGTGCAGGGGGGAAAGGGTCCAGAGGACCACTGATTCTCAAGGAGGATTGGGGTTGAGGTTGCTTATATTGATTTAAAATCCCTTGATATCGGTTTATGAAGCAAACAAATACTAATTAATTTGAAACAAAGCATTAGCTACAAAAATTACTTACTGAAACATGTCTAGAACCTGAAACATAGCTGAGACCCACTGAACTGTGGAACAAAGTGGAAGAAACTTTAGGATCCTGTGTGCCTTCCTGCCTTGTGTGAGGCAGACATCCTGAGGAGTAAATTGTTGGGGTAATTATGTAAGGGAGCTAAAGGTAAGAGTAGGAGGGTTTTTTCCTCCTCATATTTATACTGTCTGCAATGCAAGCCATTAACAGGCTATAACTGTTGCAAATATTCACGTCGAGCAATGGGTTATGGCTAGACAGGATATTTTACAAAACAACTAAATTATTTGGAGCCAGTAAGTTATGCACATTTTCAGTCCATATAACTTTCTGATCTTATTACTACACCTGTACCCTGATATAACACGAATTCAGATATAACGCGGTAAAGCAGCACTCTGGGGGGGCAGGGCTGCGTTCGCCGGCGGGTCAGCGTGTCTGGCTCCGACGTGCTGCTCTGAGCAGTGTGTTAAGGGTGCCGGGCCAGGGCCGAGTGGTTGGATAAGGGGAAGAGGGTCTCGGGGGGTGGTCAGGGAGCAGGGGGGGTTGGATGGTTCGGAGGTTCTGGAGGTGAGGCGGTCAGGGGACGGGGAACGGGGGCATTGGATAGGGTGTGGGAGTCCCGGGGGACCTGTCAGGGCACGGGAGTGTGGATAGGGGTTGGGGCAGTCAGGGGACAGGGAGCAGGGTGGTTGGATAGGGGGTGGAGTCCTGGGGGTGATTAGGGACAGGTGGGGGTCTCTGGAGGGGGCAGTCAGGGGACAAGGAGCAGGGGAGCTTAGGGGTTGGGAGTCTTGGGAGGGGTTAGGGGCAGGGGGTCTCTGGAGGGGGTAATTGGGGGACAAGGAGTGGGGTGGGGTTGCATAGGTCGGGGGTTCTGAGCGGTCAGTCATGGGGCAGGAAGTTACTATTAATAACTGAAATGCTCAAGGCCAAAGCAAGTTCAATATAACGCGATTTCACCTATAACACGATAAGATTTTTTTTGGCTCCCAAGGACCGCATTATATCGGGGTAGAGGTGTATTACCCTTGTCTATATTGCCTCTTCCCCTTATTGTTTACTTGTTGCATCTAGTCTTTAGTCAATAATGAATAATTTGTCCCATCCTATTGTTGCTTCTTGCCTGTTAACAGTAAAATAATATTTTAATCAACAGAAGTAATCTTCTGTATTAAATATAACTTAATTTGAAATTGTAATTTCTGATCTAATAGTACTTCTATTCTCTGAGTGTGTGTGTGTGTGTCTGTGTGTGTGTATGCGAACTGTGGAGTCTGATACAGAATTCCCTGCCTACCTCTCAGAAGCTGCTATGGTGAATGGAAACTGCCTGAAATGGCTGTTCTTCCTTTCAGAAGGAGCCCAAAAGTTCACTGTGACCTGCTCTTGTTCACCACCAAAGCTCTCCTCACTTGTGGAGTACCAATGTTCAGTCATTCCACCATGCTGTTCAACTGTATGAGCCAGTGGGAGAGCTAGTGAGACAGCATAGTTTGAGGTGCCGACAGCATGTGAACAACCCAACTGTCGTCAAATGTAAACTGTACCATTGTGATGCTGGCGGACCAGATGCCTGCTCGTCCCTAGGCCTCACTGAACACTGACAAATGCATAGCTGGAAGCCATTCTGGCTCACCTGTATGTTAGTGTTGTTAAAATAGATCTTAAGTTTATAAGAATGTGTTTAGACTTGATGAAGTGCTTGTAGGATGCTGCGTGTATTGATCTCATTTATAACATCTGTATCTTGTGGTATGAAGTTATATTGAATGTTTGCATTATAAACCTCTAACTGTGTAACTCACCAAACAGGAAAGAAGCATTAATTAGTATGTAAAATGCTTGTCCTGTACACAAGAAGCCCCGTTGCACCCCAATGAACCATTGTGAAACATCAAAGGACAAAGACTTTGTTAACTGATTGCACCCATCTCCTCTTCATGAGTGTGGGGAGAGGAGGGAGAAGGCAAACACTTGTCCCATGAGTTTGAAGTCTGGGGGAAGGGAATAAAAATTCCTGATCAGAAGGAACTGTATCACTGTGCTGCTTGGAATTTGGAGAGGGCAGTATTTCTAAGAATAAGTGTGGGGAGATCCCCATGCTGTTTAGCTTGGATTAGCTGTAAAGGATGTAGAAAGCTTGCATGATGCATCAGCTTCTGTTACCTTTTGGAACCGAAGACTGTAACTCATTTGTGTGTGTATGTTTACCTGCATTAACCTTGTAAATAACTTATTTCTTTTTCTTAGTTAATCTTTAGTTTGTTATAGGATTGGCTACAAGTATCTTTGGTGTGAGGTCTAAGGTGCAGGTGACCTCATGTAAGGGACTGGCCCTTTGGGACTGGGAGTAACCTGGTTTGTAACAGTCTGCCCTGAGGCTGGTATTCACATTTCTGAGCTACTCTAGACAGCTGGGCAACCATCTTCCATCTTTAATGCCTATCCAAAATCAGCACCTGGCTAAGAATCTCCTCATTAGTCTTCCCTGTTACATCTACATTGACGTTAAGTTGGTAGCAGCCTTATGAGGGAGTAGAGCTAATTTCTACTCATATTGTCTGATGCCTTCTGAGGTAACAGAGGAACACACAATTCCATATAGGACTGTCTACGAGATTGCGCCCCATCTTATTGGACACAGATTCCACTGTATTGATGATGGGTACAGGAACTCAAGACTTGCTTACTGAAACTCATATGGAGGAATTAGGATTCATTGTGTAGCTGGAGCTCTTTCAGGCAATGAAACAGCCACTCTGCTTAGCAACACAGTTTGATGCAGCTTTCTGACACAAGATGGCTTTCCATTAGTCCCTATGTGAACAGCGTTCTTGATCAGGTTGAACTGAAGCTAAACTTTCAGATAGTCAAAAACAAAGAAAGAAACTATGATGCCGAACTTCTTTATTATCTGTACAGTGATCAGGTGAACAAAATTTACCTGACTTTTCTACGTCCAAACCTGCAGGAAGCCTGGAGGATAAACCAAATGTTTCAGTTGGAAAGAACTAATGCAGGAAAGCTGCTGCAGGAATTGATGGCATTCTACCAGAGCCTTGTGGTGAGAGTTGTGAAACCGTGTGTTTTTTGAGAACTGGACTGCTGTGTTAAACTAAGACATCACCTTTAAGTCAAATTACTTACCACTTTGTGCAGTCTATTTTGGAGTCGCTTTTCAGCTGGAACTTTCAAAATTCGCACTAAGTGTTCCTGTTGTCAAAGACATCAAAAGTAGGTGTCAAGATTTCATGTTGGAGTTTGTGAAATGGAGATTGCCATCAAATGTTCAGTGATTAAATCCCTTTCAGTACTAAGTCTTCCTATTGTGTTCCACCCTGCACGAGCTAGATGAAATATCAATCATTGTTTTGTAGAGACCTTGGACAGCTGAAGCAGCAGTAAAGAGTTTTGCCTGTGGTTCACTGGCATACTCAAGACAACTAAGTAGAGTAGGTTTTGGGTTGAAGTTCTCAAACACACTGCTGCTGGGGACAAAGACTTTAGTAGACTTGACTTATTTTCTCTTTTGTTGCTGTCGCTACCTTTTAGCAACACTGCAGTTGAAAGATTTTTCTCAGATGAATTTGATAAAAACAAAACTGTGCAACAAGATACAAGAGGAACTTTTAGAAAACATTCTTTGAGTTAGGGCATATATGCAGTGACACAATCTGTTGTGAACAGTTTGCACCAATGAAATTATTGCATTGGTCACTGGTGTTATGTATTACCACCAGCAGAAGCATTCTACTTCTGATGAAGACTGCGAGGATGAAATGTTGCCTTTTAGAGACTAACAGTAACAAACTAATTCAACACAAAATACGGACATTTACTGCCATCATTTAATGCAGTTAGAAATAAATGTTTTTTTTGTACAACATATGTGTGGGCTATTTTTAATGCTGTCATTAGCCATATTTTGTTTGAAACATCTGCCAACCCTCTATTGGGATACAGGTACCAGACTGGGGGGGGTTGATTTTTGAATTTGATTGCCATCTCATAGCTTTGTTGCTAATGTGGATGAACTCCTGCTGGGGCTTGTAGCTTTTTTTATCAGACCTCTACAAGGTATCTAATTAAAGCTTTTGTTTGGTCTATACATCAAATAACAATGTATTTAATAAAAAATCTTCACTTCAGTATACAGATTGGGTTATTAATAAAATAGAAATCTGGCAGATCTGGTGATTCTTCACCCTTCTATATAGTTCATTGTATTAGTGTGGTTATGACACATAAACCTCAATTTGCCTCAATTTTTGTAGGAAAATTCTATCTGCTCTAAACCTAACCTGCCAGTTTTCAGGCTGAGGTGACTAGACTTCTGAGCAAACTCAGGTTTATAAGGGAAAATGAGCTGCAGTAACCACACAGTTACTTGTTGCGCTCCATAATAAGGTATGCATATTGAGTTTAAACATTTTTAATCACCAAATTTGCAGGATCAGGAGCATCTTGCAAGGGAAAAATGTAAAAAATCAAAGGAATTTTTCACCAGCTTTTGCAGAGTAGTCCAGATTTTGCTGGATTTCTTTCAATTTGAGAGGTTTTGTTTTTTGTTTGTTTTTTAACCAAGTTGTGGTGGTCACTGTTACTTACTCAATACTGAGGTATTATTGCCTCTTTAAATTAGTATAAATATGGATATGTGGGTAACTTTTTTGGCTTAGAAAATCAGTTTATACAGCTATCAAGCAGGAAAGTAAGAGATTCAGTGTTTCATCTGTTTTGTCTTACTCTGCTAATCTGTATTGCTGTGTGCACAATACATTTTTTTTTTAATAAAGCTATGCTATGTAAAGTAATAAACTTTGAACAGGCCTGACTTTTTCAGAGTTGTTTAGCACCCACAACTTCCATTAACTTCAGTTGGACTTTTGGGTGCCCAGTACCTTTGAGAATGAAGATGTGTGATGCTCTGCTACATCTTATAACCCTGAAAGGAACAACTTTTTGCTAGGCACTGTATGAACACATAGCATTATGGGGTCCTGGTCCTTGACTGAGGCTCCTAGGGGCTGATGGAATGCAAATGATAAATTGTTCCTCTCCTCCCTTGTGTCATGTCTCCAGGCACAAAAAAGCTAGCACCAAGGTTTGCTCCCCACCCGCAAAAGCTCCCAGTTACAGTGTAGCTGCAGAAGATTCCATCCAGCCGAGAAGCCTAGGTGTGGAAGAAACCAGCAAGCACTGTAATTATCACCACATGACAACTGTTGATATGCCAGCATTGGAGCTCTTCCTTTTATGTCATTACCCATGCAGATTGCCATGTTTAACAAAAAATAAGGAGGCTGAAGACTTGAGTGGTACTTGTATAAATCAGTCTGATACAGACACTTTGTTAAAATTCTCCATGGCAGACTTATGCTGGAATTAAGGAGGAAGCAAAAGAGCTTAGTATGGTCGCACCTAGCAGAGCTCTTTGGGACCGTAACTGGTGTTTTAAATCCAGACTGTCTCCATCTGGATATCTGTGAGGAATTGTCACTGTACTTCACAGAGATGAGAACTCATATCTGAAGTGGCCTCATGGGGACATCAAGAACAATGGGTCTAAGACAGCTTCCTCACAAACAATGCAGCCTGTTTGTCCAAGTAGTAGTCATGGAAATACTAACAGCAACTGGAACAGTCACGTGTGTCTTTGACCCTTCCTAGCTAATAAAAGAGCTGAAAACACTTGGAACCATTCCTAAAGGATGGTAGCATGTCTTTCAAATAGGGAATTCTCCTTCCTAACCAAGAAACAGACAATAGCCTGACCAGTGCTAAAGATGCTGCTGCCACCACCGCTACTGCTAAATACTAGTGACCTTGCCAGTTACCATCTGATACAGCCTCCTGAAGAAAAGCATCTCTATTTCACGAACAGAAGTTGGAACCAAAAAAAAGTGGTATTATCAAACCCACCTTGTCCCTGTTTTCTAGGGAAGCCAATCAAGAAGCTAGTCAAAAAAGCTCGAGTGTCAACAATGCTCCGCTGGTATCCTGGTTATTTTAGAGTTTAGAGACAAGGCATTGTTTAGAGACAGCACCAATTGCTCTAGGGGATGACCTGTCTATGTACAAGAGAATTATATCATAGAATATCAGGGTTGGAAGGGACCTCAGGAGGTCATCTAGTCCAACCCCCTGCTCAAAGCAGGACCAATCCCCAATTAAATCATCCCAGCCAGGGCTTTGTCAAGCCTGACCTTAAAAACTTATAAGGAAGGAGATTCTACCACCTCCCTAGGTAATGCATTCCAGTGCTTCACCACCCTGCTAGTGAAAAAGTTTTTTCCTAATATCCAACCTAAACCTCCCCCACTGCAACTTGAGACCATTACTCCTTGTCCTGTCATCTTCTACCACTGAGAATAGTCTAGAACCATCCTCTTTGGAACCACCTCTCAGGTAGTTGAAAGCAGCTATCAAATTCCCCCTCATTCTCCTCTTCTGCAGACTAAACAATCCCAGTTCCCTCAGCCTCTCCTCATAAGTCATGTGTTCCAGACCCCTAATCATTTTTGTTGCCCTTCGCTGGACTCTCTCCAATTTATCCACATCCTTCTTGTAGTGTGGGCCCAAAACTGGACACAGTACTCCAGATGAGGCCTCACCAATGTCGAATAGAGGGGAACGATCACGTCCCTCGATCTGCTCGCTATGCCCCTACTTATACATCCCAAAATGCCATTGGCCTTCTTGGCAACAAGGGCACACTGCTGACTCATATCCAGCTTCTCGTCCACTGTAACCCCTAGGTCCTTTTCCGCAGAACTGCTGCCTAGCCATTCGGTCCCTAGTCTGTAGCTGTGCATTGGGTTCTTCCGTCCTAAGTGCAGGACCCTGCACTTATCCTTATTGAACCTCATCAGGTTTCTTTTGGCCCAATCCTCCAATTTGTCTAGGTCCCTCTGTATCCTATCTCTGCCCTCCAACGTATCTACCACTCCTCCCAGTTTAGTATCATCCGCAAATTTGCTGAGAGTGCAATCCACACCATCCTCCAGATCATTTATGAAGATATTGAACAAAACCGGCCCCAGGACCAACCCCTGGGGCACTCCACTTGACACCGGCTGCCAACTAGACATGGAGCCATTGATCACTACCCGTTGAGCCCGACAATCTAGCCAACATTCTACCCACCTTATAGTACATTCATCCAGCCCATACTTCTTTAACTTGCTGACAAGAATACTGTGGGAGACACTGTCAAAAGCTTTGCTAAAGTCAAGAAACAATACCGTAGAAGGCGATTAGATTAGTCAGGCATGACCTTCCCTTGGTGAATCCATGCTGACTGTTCCTGATCACTTTACTCTCGTGTAAGTGCTTCAGGATTGATTCCTTGAGGGCCTGCTCCATGATTTTTCCGGGGACTGAGGTGAGGCTGACCGGCCTGTAGTTCCCAGGATCCTCCTTCTTCCCTTTTTTAAAGATTTGGCACTACATTAGCCTTTTTCCAGTCATCTGGGACTTCCCCCGTTCGCCACGAGTTTTCAAAGATAATGGCCAATGGCTCTGCAATCACATCCGCCCATTCCTTTAGCACTCTCGGATGCAACTCGTCCGGCCCCATGGACTTGTGCACGTCCAGCTTTTCTAAATAGTCCCTAACCACCTCTTTCTCCACAGAGGGCTGGCCATCTACTCCCCATGTTGCGATGCCCAGCGCAGCAGTCTGGGAGCTGTCCTTGTTAGTGAAGACAGAGGCAAAAAAAGCATTGAGCACATTAGCTTTTTCCACATCCTCTGTCACTAGGTTGCCTCCCTCATTCAGTAAGGGGCCCACACTTTCCTTGGCTTTCTTCTTGTTGCCAACATACCTGAAGAAACCCTTCTTGTTACTCTTGACATCTCTTGCTAGCTGCAGCTCCAGGTGCGATTTGGCCCTCCTGATTTCATTCCTACATGCCCGAGCAATATTTTTATACTCTTCCCTGGTCATATGTCCAACCTTCCACTTCTTGTAAGCTTCTTTTTTATGTTTAAGATCCGCTAGGATTTCACCATTAAGCCAAGCTGGTCGCCTGCCATATTTACTATTCTTTCGACTCATCGGGATGGTTTGTCCCTGTAACCTCAACAGGGATTCCTTGAAATACAGCCAGCTCTCCTGGACTCCTTTCCCCTTCATGTTAGTCCCCCAGGGGATCTTACCCATCTGCTCCCTGAGGGAGTCAAAGTCTGCTTTCCTGAAGTCCAGGGTCCGTATCCTGCTGCTTACCTTTCTTCCCTGTGTCAGGATCCTGAACTCGACCATCTCATGGTCACTGCCTCCCAGATTCCCATCCACTTTTGCTTCCCCCACTAATTCTTCCCTGTTTGTGAGCAGGAGGTCAAGAAAAGCTCCCCCCCTAGTTGGCTTGTCTAGCACTTGCACCAGGAAATTGTCCCCTACGCTTTCCAAAAACTTCCTGGATTGTCTATGCACCGCTGTATTGCTCTCCCAGCAAATATCAGGAAAATTAAAGTCACCCATGAGAACCAGGGCATGCGATCTAGTAGCTTCTGCGAGTTGCCGGAAGAAAGCCTCATCCACCTCATCCCCCTGATCCGGTGGTCTATAGCAGACTCCCACCACTACATCACTCTTGTTGCTCACACTTCTAAACTTAATCCAGAGACACTCAGGTTTTTCTGCAGTTTCGTACCGGAGCTCTGAGCAGTCATACTGCTCCCTTACATACAGTGCTACTCCCCCACCTTTTCTGCCCTGCCTGTCCTTCCTGAACAGTTTATAACCATCCATGACAGTACTCCAATCATGTGAGTTATCCCACCAAGTCTCTGTTATTCCAATCACGTCATAATTCCCTGACATCACCAGGACCTCCAGTTCTCCCTGCTTGTTTCCAAGGCTTTGTGCATTCGTATATAAGCACTTGAGAGAACCTGCTGATCGCCCCTCATTCTCAGTATGAGGCAGGAGCCCTCCCCTCACAGACGTTCCTGCCTGTGCTTCCTCCTGGTATCCCGTTTTCGCACTTACCGCAGGGCTTTGGTCTCCTTCCCCCGGTGAACCTAGTTTAAAGCCCTCCTTACTAGGTTAGCCAGCCTGCTTGCAAAGATGCTCTTCCCTCTCTTCGTAAGATGGAGCCCGTCTCTGCCCAGCACTCCTCCTTCATGGAACACCATCCCATGGTCAAAGAATCCAAAGCCTTCTCTCCGACACCACTTGCGTAGCCATTCATTGACTTCCACGATTCGACGGTCCCTGCCCCGGCCTTTTCCTTCCACGGGGAGGATGGACGAGAACACCACTTGCGCCTCAAACTCCTTTATCCTTCTTCCCAGAGCCACGTAGTCCGCAGTGATCCGCTCAAGGTCATTCTTGGCAGTATCATTGGTGCCCACGTGGAGAAGCAGGAAGGGGTAGCGATCCGAGGGCTTGATGAGTCTCGGCAGTCTCTCCGTCACATCGCGAATCTTAGCCCCTGGCAAGCAGCAGACTTCTCGGTTTTCCCGGTCAGGGCGGCAGATAGATGACTCAGTCCCCCGGAGGAGAGAGTCCCCGACCACCACCACCCGCCTCCTTCTCTTGGGAGTGGTGGTCGTGGAACCCCCAACCTCAGGACATCGCATCTCATGCCTTCCAACCAGCGGAGTCTCCTTCTGCTTTCTCCCCCCAGACGTATCGTCTGGTCCACTCTCCGCAATGGTACCTGTGGAGAGAACATGAAAGTGGTTAGTTACCTGTGTCTGCGTTGCTGGAACCCGGACATTCCCCCTTCTTCTTCTGGAGGTCACATGTTGCCAAGCTTCTTCACTGGCCTCTTGGCTCCGCTGTGCAACCTGCTCTAAATCTTTAGAGCTTTGCGCCTGTAGAAGCATATCCTGACGTTTGTCCAGAAAATCCTCAGATTCTCGTATGCAACGCAGGGTCGTTATCTGTTGCTCCAGACCTTCAATCTTCTCTTCCAATATGGAGACCAGCTTGCACTTTGTACAAACAAAGTCGCTTCTGTCCTGTGGAAGAAAGACAAACATGGCACATCCAGTGCAGGTCACAACAGCTGAACCCCCCCCTTCCATATCACTTTCCTACTATGAGCTTCCTCAGAGAAGTTGACAAGATGTAAGCCTCACTGGGCTCACTCCAGGCGAACTCCCAGGCGAACTCCTCATTATCCAGCCTCATTAATAGATCTGTGACATTCAATGCTAATGAAATTATCTTGTCTCCCCTCCATGATATTGTAGGGGTGAACAGAAATGTCCTTTAAATAACTCTTAGGGTATGTCTACACTACGAAATTAGTCGATTTATAAGTCGATTTTTAGAAACCGATTTTATACAGTCGATTGCATATGTCCACACTAAGCACATTAAGTCAGCGGAGTGCATCTTCACTACCGTGGCTAGCATAGACTTACAGAGCAGTGCACTGTGGGTAGCTATCCTACAGTTCCTGCAGTCTCCACCACCCATTGGAATTCTGGGTTAAGCTCCCAATACCGGATGGGGCAAAAACATTGTCGCGGGTGGTTTTGGGTACATGTCGTCGTCAGTCGTCCCTCCCTCCGTGAAAGCAAAGGCTGACAACCATTTCGTGCCTTTTCTGTGCAGATACTATACCACAGCAAGCATGGAGCCTGCTCAGCTCACCGTCACCACTGCTGCTGTGTCCTGGGTGCTGCTGTCAGCAGACAGTGCAGTTGGACTGCTAACCATAGTCATCCACTGCTTCCGCTGCAACTCTGCTCTCCTGGTGCCATAAATCCACCTCACAGGTCCTCTCGTCGTTCTGTAGAAATATCTATTCTTGTGGCATCCGTCATCATCCACGGCTTCCGCTGCAACTCTGTTCTCCTGCAGACGCCATACCATGGCAAGCATGGAGCCCACTCAGCTAGCTGCTGCTATCAAGGGTAGTGACTCTGGGAAATGTGCAGGTCATAGTGGATGGCTTTGCTGCAGTGGGGTTCCCTAACTGTGGTGGGGCAATAGACGGAACACATATCCCTATCTTGGGACTGGACCACCTTGGCAGCCAGTAGGTAAACCACAAGGGGTACTTTTAGATGGTGCTGCAAGCACTGGTGGATCACAAGGGACATTTCACCCACATCAATGTGGGATGGCTGGGAAAGGTACATGACGCTCGCATCTTCAGGAACTCTGGTCTGTTTGAACAGCTGCAGGAAGGAACTTACTTCCCAGACCAGAAAATTACCGGTGGAGATGTTGACATGCCTATAGTTATCCTTGGGGACTCAGCCTACCCCTTAATGCCATGGCTCATGAAGCCATACACAGGCACCCTGGACAGTAGTAAGGAGCAGTTCAACTATAGACTGAACAAGTGCAGAATGGTGGTAGAATGTGTATTTGGACGTTTAAAAGCACGCTGGCGCAGTTTACTGAGTAGGTTAGACCTCAGCGAAACCAATGTTCCCATTGTTATTGCTGCTTGCTGTGTGCTCCACGATATCTGTGAGAGTAAGGGGGAGACGTTTATGGTGGGGTGGGAGGTTGAGGCAAATTGCCTGGTGGCCGATTACACACAGCCAGACACCGGGATGATTAGAAGAGCACAGCAGGGTGCCCTGCGCATCAGAGAAGCTTTGAAAACCAGTCTCATGACTGTCCAGGCTGCGGTATGAGAGTTCTGTTTGTTTCTCCTTGATGAAAACCTGCCCCCTTGGTTCACTCTACTTCCCTGTAAGCTAACCGACCTCCCCCCTTCGATCACCACTTTGAGGCAATAAAGTCATTGTTGTTTCAAAATCATGTATTCTTTATTAATTCATCACACAAATGGGGGAAAACTCGCAAGGTAGCCCAGGAGGGGTAGGTGAGGAGGGAAGCACCGGGTGGGGTGGTGGAGGAGGAAAGGGCAAGACCACACTAAAGTTCAGAAGTTACTGAATGCCAGCCTTCTGTTGCTTGGGCAATCCTCTGGGGTGGAGTGGCTGGGTGCCCATAGCCTTCCCCGCCCCACATTCTTGGACGTCTGGGTGAGGAGGATATGGAACTAGGGGAGGCGGTTACACAGGGGCTGCAGCAGTGGTCTGTGCGCCTGCTGCCTTTCCTGCAGCTCCACCAGACACCTGAGCATGTCAGTTTGCTCCTCCATTAGCCTCAGCATTGCATCCTGCCTCCTCTCATCATGCTCCTCCTTCCTCTCATCACATTCATTTAATGCTTTCCTGGACTCTGCCATTGTTTGCCTCCATGCATTCTGCTGAGCTCTTTCAGTGCTGGAGGACTGCATGAGCTCTGAGAACATGTCATCGCGAGTGCAGTTTTTTTTCCGCCTTCTAATCTGCGCTAGCCACTGGAACGGAGATGATAGGGGGAGCGTAGAAACATTTGCAGCTGTTGGAGGAAAAAAAGGGAGAGTAATTTTTAAAAAGATACATTTTAGAGAACAAAGGGAAGATTATTTCACCCTGAATCAAGCGATTCACATTACATAGCACATGTGCTTTTGGTACAAGGTTGCATTTTGCCTCTCATGAGTGCCTGCTGGTTTGGTGTGAGACATCACAGATGCTCGGCTGGGCAACAGAATTCGGCGTGCAGGCAGCCATGGTAAGGCAAAAGGTTTCGGCTTCTTCAACCTTCATAACATCTGGGAATGGTTTCAAACAGCAGCACCCTCCTTTCCCATACCAAGCAAAGCCCATTGGGTTGGCCGTTTAAAAGGAGGGGCTGCGGTTTTAGGGTGAGTGTGCAGCACAACCCAACCCCCGCTCCAATACTCTGGGATGATCACTTCACACCCCGCCCCCCATGTGGCTAGTATCAGGGAAGATCCCTGTCAGCAAAGTGCGAACAGCGCAGCATGAACAGACCTCCCCCCCACTGCGTGGCTAACAGTGGGGATGATTTTTTTTCAGCCAAAGGCAAACAGCACAGCAGGAATAAGCGCCTCTGAATGTCCCCTTAAACAAATTTCCCGTATTTCAACCAGGTGACCATGAATGATATCACTCTCCTGAGGCTAACACAGAGAGATAAAGAATGGATGTTGCTTGAATGCCACCAAAGCCTGGGCCCATTCACTGCAATGCTTTGTTCTGCAATAATTCCAGGCTACTTGCTACTGGCTTTGCATGGTAAAGGCTTTTAGAGTACCCCCAGAAGAGCTTCATGGAGGTGTCCCTGGAGGATTTCTGCTCCATCCCCAGACAAGTTAACAGACTTTTCCAGTAGCTATACTGGCCGCGAATGCATCCCAAGTCTTTAGGGAAAATTAATCATTAAACACGCTTGCTTTTAAACCCTGTATTATATTTACAAAGGTACACTCACCAGAGGTTCCTTCTCCGGCTTCATGGTCCGGGAGCCCACCTTGGGAGGGTTGGGAGGGTATTGGCTACAGGGTGATGAACAGTTCCTAGCTGCCGGGGAGAAGGGATTCTCCGCTTGCCTGCTGTGCACTATCCTCAACCACCTCCTCATCTTCCTCATCCACAAAATCCTCATCCCTGTTGCGTGAGACTCCCCCCTTGCAGGTGTCCACGGACAGGGGTGGGGTAGTGGTAGGGGACCCCCCCCTAGAATTGCATGCAGCTCATCATAGAAGCAGCATGTGTAGAGCTCTCACCCGGAGCGACCGTTTGCCTCCTTTGTTTTTTGATAGGCTTTCCTGAGCTCCTTAATTTTCACGCGGTACTGCTGTGTGTCCCTGTTGTAGTCTCTGTCCATCATGCCCTTGGAGATTTTGGCATATATATTGGCATCTCATCTTTAGGAATGGAGTTCTGCCTGCACAGATTCTTCTCCCCATACAGTGATCAGATCCAGTACCTCCCATTCCGGCCATGCTGGAGCTCTTTTGCGATTCTGGGACTGCATGGTCACCTGTTCTGATGAGCTCTGCATGGTCACCTGTGCTGATCAGCTCGCCACGCTGGCCAAACAGGAAATGAAATTCAAAAGTTTTCGGGGCTTTTCCTGTCTACCTGGCCAGTGCATCTGAGTTGAGAGCGCTGTCCAGAGCGGTCACAATGAGCACTCTGGGATAGCTCCCGGAGGCCAATACCGTCGAATTGTGTCCACACTACCCCACATTCGACCCAGCAAGGTCGACTTTAGCACTAAACCCCTCGCCGGGGAGGAGTACAGAAATAGATTTTAAGAGCCCTTTAAGTCGACAAAACAGGCTTCGTCGTGTGGACGGGTGCAGGGTTAAATCGACCTAACTCTGCTAAAGTCGACCTAAACTCATAGTGTAGACCAGGGCTTAGTGTCACCATTTAAAATTTTGTTTTTGTTAATGTTTGCTGAACTCTGGTACATCCAGCTAACTTTCGTCTGACTCCTCTGCCTTTGAGTGGTGAGAGCTCACAATACGCATCTCTTGAGACACCTTCCCTTCTCTTCTACCAAGAAGTCCTCTGGGAAAGATTTGGGAGAAACTCCTAAAAGAGGGTGGGGGAAAAACAAAGCAGAAACTCTTGTGGAAAAACACTTTTTTCAAGTTCTCTTGTACATCATAGAGAACAAAAAGGCAAATTCCACCCTGAAAAAAGATAAGATTTACATTCAATATTTTGGAGCACGTACCCAATACCATCGAGGATTCTCTCCATTTCTAGGACATTTAACATTTATCTGCATCTGAATTAAGAAAGCAACTAAGCCTCTGTGTACCTCTATAATAATAGGAGATGTCAAGCAAAGTTTTTAGGGAAAGGCTAAAGAGAGCAGAAGAGCTTTGCCAAAATCCAACATTCCTTGCTTTTTTTAAATTTTTTTTAAAAAAGGTACTTTGATTTCTAAATGCAAGTATATTTAAGGAAATATTCAGAAATGTTAATAAAATAACTCTGGCAATGGTGATGAATCTGTTTTTTGTTGCATTGCTTTAAAATATTTATTTAAATAGTCACTAAGATAGATGAGGGAGATTCCTATACTTGAGCTCTTTGGCTGCAAAACCAAGAAAGCAATTTAATATAATGAAAATAGTCTTCAAAACTGAAGAACTACAACTTTCTTTTCTTAGTGGAGGTTAATCTATACAAAATATCAGTCTATGGATAACCAATATAACTCCATGGACTATGCACTCATTTTGTGTGGATTGCTATTGCTTCAACTAACTAAACTGATCTCCATTTCTTCTAATTCTAGAAGAAACCCAATTAGGTTAGTTAATTTTATATACCACAGCAAATGTAAGGTAGCTTTGAAATTTGGAATTGTCTTCAGCAGGGACTAATATCTCTTAAACCTTTAGCTTACAGAACATCAGTAGCTGGCTCAGTTTTTCATAAATTGTTTATGGTTAGCTTGGTCTTAAGTTGTATAAAACTGGTAAGTTAATTTCCAGTACATTTATTCTCAGATATAGTTCTCAAAACCTCACCCCCCCCCCCTTTTTTTTTCTTCCAGAAATGGATGATGAGGACTGTGAAAGAAGAAGAATGGAATGCTTAGATGAAATGTCCAATCTTGAAAAACAATTTACAGACCTCAAAGATCAGTAAGTAGTCAAACATTTTTAAAAAGTCTCTCTTCCTTTGCGGGCTCATTCTTTCAGTAGTGCTGTAAGTGACCACGAACAGTCAAGTCTTTCCTTTCCTGTGTTGCAGGAATTACTCTTATCTGGATTCTACCATTCCAGCAGCTGTTGACTCTTTAAAGAGCATGGTGTTAAATTGGCGTTTTGAGATGAAATAATTGTGCGAGTAGCCAAATTTCTGCTTTCTTCTCTCATTAGAATTTTTAGGGGGAAGATAAATGTAGTTTTTAGAGTAAGAAAGGGGATCGCAAATGCAGTTGCTGGGTGGAAGTGCCTGCATGAGTCTCCTGTCCCAAAATGCTGAGGGGATATATGTGGACTTGCATTCTTGTGCCATCAGGACTCCTTTTCCTTCCTTATGTCATATGCAACCAGAGGCATCCCCCCAGCATTAATTAAAAGTGTGTCTAGAATTAAGTTTTCGACATCAACGTAGCAGACTGCAAAATTTGACTTCTCCCTTAGCTGATAGTCTCACCAATAAAGTATGTTTTGAATTGTCATTTAGATTTTGTTTTCAGAAATAATTCTGTAAGGTCAAAAATTTGTGCTTTAGCAGTAATTAATACCTATCAGCCTACTTCACTGTCTTTAGATAGGTTTATCTTTAATAGACATGAAGTGAAAACTAAAACAAGCAGGTGAGCTACAGCTTTCAACTTAACTTTTAAAAAGTGTATTGCATATCAGTTATCACTATTGAACCCAGAGGCTCCACTTGAAAATGGGGCTCTGTTGTCTTACGAACTCTAAAAACTGTTTATGATACTACATTGTAATCTTTAGACTTAACCTGTCTGTTCTGTAGGTAAAGGATTTTTCCCACATCACTCTGCCAATTAATATCAACTTGTTCAGAAGGGAACAATTTTAGAGGTTTTAAAATATCAGCTCACTTTCTATGCCAGTTGAGTATGCGATATCTTAGCTGAAGGTGCCAGTTAGTGTTAATTGTCATGGTGGGAATATTTTGTGTGGATGCAGAATCTGTCCACTGAGAACTGATATGAAGGCTCATCTCTTTCCACTTAGATTGCTCATCTTTTTGCGTGTAGTGTTATTTGATGATTCAGTTGCTGCCAATCTGGGTAATCTTTGTAAAAGTTTCTGTATACCATCCCCAGTTCCTGGTCACTTTCCCTTTGGTGTTTTTTGTTTTTTTTTAAAGTGAAGAGATCATATTCTGCCATTAATATCTGTGATTCCATCTTCAGAAAGAAGGGATAGAAAATAAGAAGGGATAGAAATGCTACGCTTGTACATCTTTCCTAGAAGGGTGAAGTATGCAAAAAGAAAATAGTTTACTTTAAAAGTGACTTTTTTTGTCTTGGAATTTAGAGTGGCAACAGATGTAAATTTCTAGGTTTTAGTAGATCTGTCATGAGATTATTAAATTTTATGACTGTAGATATGGGATTGTCTAAAGAATTCTTGCATATGAAACTGTCATTTCTGCTATTCTGCTTGTGTTGGCTCTTAAGTAATAAACTACATTTTTATTTTAAGACTTTACAAAGAAAGATTAAGCCAAGTGGATGCAAAACTACAGGAGGTCATAGCTGGAAAGGCACAAGAATACTTGGAACCATTGGCAGCTTTACAAGAAAACATGCAAATCCGAACAAAGGTGGCAGGTAGGAATGTGACATGATTGTTGCTGTTCAACAGTGTAGATCTATTATGCAACTTTAAAGTCAGGTGACTCCTTCTAGAACAGGGGCGGGCAAACCTTTTGGCCTGAGGGCCACATCGGGTTTCCAAAATTGTATGGAGGGCCAGTTAGGGGAGGCTGTGTTTCCCCAAACAGCCAGACGTGGCCTGGCCCCCGCCTCCTATCTGACACCTCCCCCCGCCGCTTCTCGCCCCCTGATGGCTTCCCCTAACTCCTGCCCCATCCAACCCCCGTACCCAATGGCCCCCCCAGGACTCTTACCCCATCCACCACTCCCTATTCCCCCTGCCGCCCCATCCAACCCCCCCTCTCATTCCTGACTTGCCCCCTGGGACTCCTACCCCATCCAACCCCCTGTTCCCTGCCCTCTGACCGCCCCGACCCCTATCCACACCCCCGCCCCCTGACCACCACCCCCAACTCCCCTGCCCTCTATCCAACCCCCACTACTCCCTGCCCCCTTACCACGCTGCCTGGAGCAGTGGTGGCTGGCGGCACTACAGCTGCACTGCCTGGAGCACCGGGTCAGGCCGCGGCTCTGCAACTGCACTGCCTGGCTGCCCAGAGTGTTGCGCCGGAGGCGCGGCGTGCTGAGACTGTGGGGGCGGGGAGAACAGCGGGGGAGGGGCCGGGGGCTAGCCTCCTGGGCCTGGAGCTCAGGGGCCTGGCAGGAGGGTCCCGCGGGCTGTAGTTTGCCCACCTCTGTTCTAGAACATGTGACTATTATAAATTTTGAAATATCTCAGAAGAGAAATCTAATGGACACTTTTTTAGCAGAAGCCAGCATTGTAATAGGTTGTCTGTCTTCTCAAAGTACTGTCTGATTAAACTCTAGGCAGTGTGATGTTATCTTGTGCTGCATCTGTTCTCTGTCTCTGTAGCATTGTACAAAATGATTACATTTCTGCATTAATAAGGGCTACTATTTCTATTAGTGTCAGAGGATTTCAAAAATAAAGGATATGAAAATGTGAAGGAGACTTTTGCCACTTAGATTAATCTTAAATGGATCAAATTTTGAGTTCAAACTACTTGATACTTTTTTACGGCTTTAAAAATCTTGTTTTGAGTTGTGATGTGAGTTGTCTTTTACAGACTTTAAAACTGCTACTGTATTTTATTGGAACTTGTTAGATCCCTTAACATACAGTGCTAGAAGACAATATGACACACATGCACACTTAAGCTTGTAATTTTTAACATCTAGCACACTGAATATATTCTAACACTGTCTAGTTTCTAGTTATAGTTTTGTATAACCAGTTCAGCTGCCTTGCAATCCATGTCTCCAGACCTTACTACGCAGAGGATATAGCGCATGTATATTCCGTAACAATGGGTCTACAGCAGGTGTTCAATTCTGACCCCAAAAAAAGAAAAACCAAACAATTCCAGGAATTTTAAACTCCTAGAATTTAGCTAAATTGAATCTTAACATCTGGATACAGTTTTAATAAGAACTCTTGTCAACTCCATTTTGTCAGCTGAGGTAGAGTATTAGTCATGCCGCATGGCAGTTACATGGAACGCTGACATGACAAAAAAATCGAAAACAAAGATCTGCTCCTCCTGTTCTACCCCAATACTAAGTTTTTTGGATGGTGCTCTCTCCAACCAGATTAATCCACAGATGCTCAACCTGTCTGTGATAGGAGAGGGGTTTCCCCTAACACAGGTTAGAAAAGAGCCTATGAGGAGACTTCCTACCAAAGAACTTGATGTACATGAATTCCTCCCTGAGGGGAAATAATGAAGTAAGCTCCAGCAGCTTCCATTTGCTTCAGTTGGGCTATGCTAATGTGGATAGACTTCGTGTTCACTTTTTGGGTTTCTTACTGTCACTCAGGAAGCCATGGCCTCTAGAACAGTGGTTCTGAATCTTCTCAGACTACTGTACCCCTTTCAGGACTCTGATTTGTCTAGTGTACCCTCAAGTTTCACCTCACTTAAACTACTTGCTTACAAAATCAGACATAAAAATACAAAACTGTCATAGCACACAATTACTGAAAAATTGCTTACTTTCTTATTTTTACCATGTAATTATAAAATCAATTAGAATATAAATATTGGACCTACGTTACAGTGTATAGTATATAGAGTAGTATAAACAAGTCATTGTATGAAATTTTAGTTTGTACTGATTTTGCTAGTGATTTTTATGTAGCTTGTTGTAAAACTAGGCAAGTATCTAGATGAGTTGATGTACCCCTGGAATACCTCTGAGTATACCCAGGGGTATGCGTGCCCCTGGTTGAGAACCACTGTTGTAGACGAAACTCTTGCAATCTACTTTTCCTGCATTCCCTGCACAAGTTATGTTATCCGGCCATGTCTACCCTACAAAATTATGTTGATCTAACTTAAATCAGAATACAACCACTGCAATTATCAAGTTTCAGAGTAGCAGCCATGTTAGTTTGTATCCGCAAAAAGAAAAGGAGTACTTGTGGCACCTTAGAGACTAACAAATTTATTTGAGCATAAGGTTTTTTTTCCTCTCCTGCGGGTAATAGCTCACCTTACCTGATCACTCTTGTTACAGTGTGTATGGTAACACCCATTGTTTCATGTTCTCTGTGTATATAAAATCTCCCTACTGTATTTTCCACTGCATGCATCTGATGCAGTGAGCTCACAAAAGCTTATGCTCAAATAAATTTTAGTCTCTAATGTGCCACGAGTACTCCTTTTCTTTTTTGCAATTATCAAATCACTTGTGTGTGTATGCACACTTGGCTACTTGTGTTGGCAGTGTGCGTCCTTACTAGGAGTGCTTGTACCAATATTATTGTCAGTGTGAGGCATTGTGGGATGGTTCCTGAAAGCCAGTAGCAGTTGATGTAAGCAACACAGTATCCACACTAACACTGCATCAATGGTGACTCTCTGGGAGGGGGCAGGAGGTTGGCGTGCAGGATGGGATCAGGGGGTTGGCACTTACCTGGGGCGGTGCCAGCTCCTGAAAGCGACCTGCACACCCCTCTGGCTCTGGCTCAGTGGTCGGGGCAGGGACAGCACGTGAGGACACCCCCACACACACCTCCTGGGGCTGCAGGGATATGCTGCCCGCTTCTTGGAGCAGCATGGAGTGGGCAGGCAGGAAGCTGCCTTAGGCTATGTCTATGCTGCCACTTTCAGCGCTAAAACTTTAGTTGTTCATGGGTGTGAAAAAACACACCCCCGAGCAACAAAAATTTTAGCGCTGAAAAGCACCAGTATAGACAGCGCATACCGCTCATTCTGGGTGGTTATTTTTTAATGCTGGGAGAGCTCTACCCCGGCGATAAAGCGTGACTGCACTGCCAATGTCACAGTGTGGCCAGTCCCGCTGAGCTGCTGGTGGTGGCGGCAGCAGCTCGGGACCCCCTGGCCCTTTTAAATCGCCCAGGGGCTGGGTGGTATGTGTGGGTGGCAGGCGGGGTCGGGGGAGAGATCCGTCCCTGAATATTCATGGAGCCTGGGCACCACAGGCCCATGCAACTTGCTGCCCCTGGCTGGGATCACAGAAAACTGACATAGCAACTCAGATACTATGAAAGGTGCTGACATAAAGCAATATTAGACCTCATTCTTGAACAAATTCTTTGAAGAGGAAAGCTACTCAGTTCATTTGCATTATAATACTGTGATTTGTCCTCTGAAAAGTACAAGATCTTCCATACATGCACATACCAACGTTCTCCAAGGTTAGGATATTTAGCATACAGTCAGTAGTCTTGTTCTCAGTGTTAAGGAACACCACCCTTATATGAATCATCCAAATACAGGTACACATAGTTCTACTTCTTGGAGAGGAAAACTTGGATAATTTTGAGAAGCTTTTCATGTTTAATACATTAAACATGTTACATTCTCTGCTACAGAAGTTTTCTAAATTGTCATGGTACTTGGCATACAGCTCAACAGTTTTTTGGTTGTTCCAACTGTAATCCCCCTACTGTTCTATCTATTGCGGTTGTACAAGAATAGGATTTGGAGAACTCGGCTTGAGATTCCTCAGTGTGCTTTGTGTTGTGTGCCAGCCTGTGGTCACCTCAGACAAGACCTGCTCAGACAAACCACCAGAAACAAAGCTTTGTTTTGTAAGGAAACATAAGGATTGCTTGCTTCAGGCTCCCTGCTTCAGTGCTAAAATTTCCTGCTGGGAAGGCAGAGGGTACTTCTGGCAGGTCCCAGGAAGTTTTCCCAACATGCAGCAGTTTGTAGTCCATTTATAGTTATTACTGCTGCCGCTGAAATAAACTGGACCTTGGGCTACACAGCCATCAGTCAGTTAGGAACCAGAGAGGTTATAAACAAATGGTAAAAGATTTAAAACAAATAGCCCAAATCTTTTCTCAGCACACTTTATCAGCTTCTTCACTTCTTTAGCCAACTTGCTGAGATGCTGTTTCACACCGGTATGCAGGTGACCTCCGCTAACTTGGAGTTTTAATTCTAGCCTGAATCAGAAGGGCTATAAGAAGTGCTATATTATCATGCCCCATTAATCAGTAATAGCATTCATTTCAGTTTTATTTTATAGTAACACTATTTCTTAAACTCTAAATTTAATATCTAAAACTGTTACCCATACTATATTCTCATTACCCAAAAGTGAGTTGAAAAGATGTTTTGTTGGTAAATAGTTCACTGATCATGAGAAGATAATTTTAAGAAACATAATGATTTGTCTTCTAACATCTTAACTCGTCAGTGTTAGATGGGGATATAATTCAGTGATAGAAATTGTTCATTCTAGGTCTCTTATTGCTAGATTAAGATGTTAATCTGACATTATCTGTTGTGTAGGGAGGGTTGGAGAAGCAGGCTGCAAGAGTTTTTAGAAGCTAATATTTGCTGACACAGTAAGGAATTTTTTTTTAAAAATAAAAGTGGTTATTCAAATCAGCGTGTAAAATGCCCTTTTAATTTTTAAAAGTGACTCTTTTTCTTGGGAGTAGAGAAATTGCTAATTTGTACTCATTAATTGGGGAAGTGCTTTGTGAAAGACCAGCTGAATTTGCAAACAAATGTACTGGCATAAGACAGTTTTTACTTCTATTTTAACTATTCAGACCCCTTAATTGAAAACTTATATGAGCAGAAATAGATGCAAATAGAATTTGAGGTTACAGAGAATTCAGTGATTTTTGAAAACCACAAGAGACTATCCAGGAGATTCAAGTTCTCCATTTAGAGAAGAGATACAACATGGACCACTAATAGGAATTGAAGAGCACTTCAGTTCCCATGCTTTTCAAGCAAGAAGCTTGTCCTCCTAGGTCACATAGGTGAACACAAGAATAGCCATCCTGGGTTGGACCATTGGTCCATCTAGCCCAGTAACCTGTCTTCCTATAGTGACTGCTGCCAGATGCTTCAGAGGGAATGAACAGAGCAGGGCAATTTCTCAGGTGATCCATCCCCTGTTGTCCAGTTCCATTTCTGGCAGTCAGCAGTTTAGGGAGCATGGTGTTTGTCCCTGACTATCTTGGCTAATAGCCATTGATGGAGCGATCCACCATGAATTTATCTAATTCTTTTTTGGACCCCGTTATACTTTAAGCATGGTATGTTGTGAAGGCCAAAGATTGAATTGGCCTATCTCATAAGATTGCCCACAAGACTGGTGGTTCTGGTGGCTTGTGATGTGGCCCCTGTCTCTTGACAACAGCCTAGAGACCACCAAACGGATAGAAAACCCAAGAATTACTGACTTTGGCTGGGTACATTTTGCCCTCTTCTCCTGCCTTATTAATTACTGTATTATTGTTAGCCTCCCATTCATTACTATTAAACATAATACTGAAGTAGCACTTAGAGACCTCAGCCAGGTTGTGGCCTCATTATGTTAGTGCACTGCATGCACATACATGTGCTTTTTTTTTTTTTTTTTTTTTTTTTTAAATATTGCGCTCTCTGCTTGAAATGGTCTTCCTCCAATGCACCAAGTTATCTCAGCCAGAAGTGGCAAAGCTGTAACATAGTAAGTCTATCTTGTGTTGCACTGACAGAATTTTATGGGATACATTAGTTTCTTTTCCACCTATATTGCCAGCAAGATAAACTTTTAGTCTGCATAAATACAGAAGTGAACAAAATTGAGAACAATTTTCTCTGCAGCCTCTTGAGTTCAGTCAGTTATTTTTCCATACAAGTTTTATACTCTGTGTACTGTCTGAACACTGTCAATATGTAAAATAGGTTTTGGGGTTTTTTTTGCATATGTGCATTACTCTAGGACTAACAATAGTGATCTTAACAGATAATTTTGAAATCCGTTACTCCTATTTTTTTAAAAAAGTAATAACGCTGTAATTTGTCTGGTTGCAGGTATCTATAGAGAGCTCTGTTTAGAGTCTGTAAAGAACAAATATGAATGTGAAATTCAAGCTTCTCGCCAACACTGTGAGGTATTGTCAGTTTATTTAAACGGGTGGCTAATCAAGTCTGTCCTTAATGGGTGTGCAACAGTTTCCAAGATCGGTACATTTTAAGTTTGTAGTTTTGCTATAACTTCAATATTTTGATGTATTTCTTTTGAAATGATAAAGAAAGTTACAGCCTTAACAACTTAAAGAAATGAGACCTCAGCTAGGTGTCAGTTTGGTTTACATAAACAATATTAATCTTACCTTCATTAACAGGGCCTGTCTAAGATTGAAAAGACCTCCAATCATTTTTGGAATCTTTTTATATACTAGGCATCCGAGAAAATAGTTAGTGGTATTCTGCCATAAATAGAGTAGTCACATTTTGCAATAATTATATATTTAAAAGCAGCTTATGGGAAGAAAATAATGTCACTATTCAAAAATTGGTACAGTACTAGAGAAATAGACATCTGTTTCTATTTCAGTAGAATCTCTGATCATTTCAGCAATAGATAGAAAAGTATTTGCGTAGACCAAGTTGTAAAATAATTAATTCTATTGATCCTTGTTCAGGTGGAAAAAAGTATCAAAACCTTTAAACCCAGAGATAGAAATTCTGCTTGTAAAAACAAAAGCTTCTTTCTGTGAGCGCATATAATATTTGAAATGTCTGGACTAATATGGATCCTCATATTTGGATACTATAGCGTGTTTACCTGGATGTAAATTGTCACAGCCTGATCTCGTCCATCTCTGAATAGACATCAGTCTACTGAGATTGAATCCCATGTGCTTCTAAGCTTCCTGGGTCTAGATAGTGACTGATCACTGCTCCGAGCTCTGTATCTCTGAAGCATACTCCCTCATGTCTGCCACCATTCTTGAGCAGTGGGACCCTCAGTCTTGCTGCCTACACTCCAAACCTAGTGCCTTAGCCCTCCTGACCCTCCAGTTGTTAGACAAGTCTTTGTTTCCTCCCCCCACACCTAGCTATAGGTGCTCCAATTTCCTTGTTATACCCTTCAGGGATAACATGGCAGTAAAGCACAGGTTTAGCAAAGAAATCTGACACGCTTCACCTAAATCACAGGAGTTACAAACCCATTGAAAACAAATTCCCAAATCCAGTCCCCTTCAGTGTCCTTGCCACCCCTGAGAGCCCTGCCTTTGGTTAATCCAGGCCTGTCCTAAAGCACTCAATATGCATGCAGTGCGCTTGCACAAGGCCCCCATCTCAGTCGTGGCCCCAGTCACCGGATGGGTAGTGTTATGATGTGGTGCACAGGGTCGCAAATTTGACCTGCTCCATGGAGTGCGGGGTGGGTGATGATAGTGAGCAGAGCTGCTGGAATTGGGCAGAGCCTCCCTAGCCTGGGATGGGAGCGGAGCGCTGAGCTGGGAGGACACTGGTGAGTGGCTGGGGAGGTCCTGGTGAGGGGTTGGGGGTGAGTTGGTGACCGGTTGTTAGATGAGTGGGAGTGTTTGCCGGGGGGGCTGCAGGGTGAGTGGCAATGAGTGGCAGATGTTGGGAGCTGTGACAGGAATGGGGGATGTTGGGGACCAAGATGTTGGGGGATGTAGGTGGAGCTGCAATGAGTAGGATGTATGTCACGGATGTTGGGATGTGTGTGGGGGCTCTCAGGATAAGTGGGGGCTGGTGGAGGATTCTAGGGGGATGGCTACTCATGCATTCCCAGAATATCAGCGTTTCCAGTACTTCCCAGAATGTTGTGGGTCTGTCCCAGCTGGCATGACCACAGGCTGCACAAGGGGAAGGGGACATTTCTAAGAACGTGCTGCTCTGCCCCCACCGGCAGGAGCTTAAATGCACTGTAGGTTATTAACATTAACCGACATAAGTCCTTAACCTCTTTCATTCACCGATATAGAAATTACAATAGAAAGTTGTGAAACAGACTTATCGTGTTCACATACATTTAACCACCATTTGGAATTATAAGTATTTTGTATAATTAAAAGTGATAGTAAAGATAACTTTTTTCCTTTTCTAAGAGATTTTATCTACATCTTGGCAATTTATCCTTAATAAGGACTGTAGCAAACATCTTGGTGATTTCTTCTTGAATTTCCAAAGCCTCCAACTTTTCTTGTATTTCCTTCATATTTTTTTCTGGTTCATCTGTTTTTTCTTTACATTTTGGATATCTTTGACAACAGGGAGTCTGATATAGTCTCATAAATCAAATCAGGCAATCCAAGCCTTTATATTACAGAAGAGATGAACTCCACTGAAATTTTAGGTACAGCTGTAGAAACTGATCGTTTGGTACCAGATAATTTCTCAGCCAACTGAACCGCCTCAAGTGCTATTGTAGATAAAGGAGAACATGACTAGTGAGTGTTTCCTCTTTGTTAATGACTCCTAGAAGGACTGAGATTTCAGATACTGTTTTAAATGTCTTTAAAAGTCTAATTGCTATATCCAAGCAGTTTATAATTATTGTGTCAAATATGTACTATTCTGTAAATAAAATCCATGGTATGACCTTTAAATAAATTAACTTAAAAAAACTTTAAAGCCAGCAACCTTGAGGGATGGGGAAGCAGCTGAAGTATTTGTTGGATTATGTAGAGAATCCAGGGTTGTGTATGTATCTGCTTCTGTTTGTCGATGAAGGAAGGGGATAGTATAATATCTATAACTAAAGATAAGCCATTAATATATTTGGAACCAAATGGTGATAAAGTTTTTATATCCCCTTTGAAAAATGCTAATTAAATTACAATGTTTTAAACTATTGTATGATTATGTCACTGCAGATTTAGGACTGTTTTATTTAGTTCAACACGTTTAAATCTAGGTTGCATTATTCTGGACACAAAATATTTCTATTGTAGCAGTCATTTTTTCATTTGCACACAAAATACAGAGGACAATTGTTACTACAATTCTATAAGAGAATCTAGCTGTTACTAGTACTTCAGTTAACAAATATTAAGGGTGGATTTGATTTAAATCATGATTTAAATCACTAGTCAGGAAGACTCAATTTAATCATGGTTTTCTACATAAAAGTACATTCTTGTACATATTCTTCACAACTCAGATGTAGGTTTCATTTTTAGAAGGTACACACTATACATTTTTAAATTGTTGGTTTTTTTTTAAACTTTTCAGATTAGTTTTACAGCTATATCAGAAAATGAATGATTTTTGGTTATTTCATTTACCAAAGATAATTGAAGCAGATAGTTCACCTCCCAATGACTTCATAAATATTTCCATTTCAACAGGTTAATCATTAATATTTGGAAGATTTTCTTGCCATGCTGTATTAGGAGGAGAACATCACCAGACAGACATTTAAATTGTTTTATTTAACTAAAACAACGTTATGTATTCTGGATTTTTTTCTTCAACAGCAAACATATAATATTTTAACAAAACAAGCATATGGTCCTCGCTTCTCACATTATCTTCAGACTTCTTCTCCTTGTCCAGATCTATTCCACCCCCAACAATCTTCTATTCATTGAACTTTTTGAAACTTTGGACTTTTAGAGAGAGGTAAGGGATTGACTCTATGTACACAAATTTGCAGAGGGACAATAGAGTTGAGGTCTGTTATTTCCTCACCTCTTTTATTTATTTAAAACATTTTTGCTGTTTAACAAGCATGTTACCTCTGGAGACACAAATCCACAGTTTGAGTACAGCAAAACTAAGCATCTCTGATAGTGCTCAGTCTAGAAGATACCCAGTCCCATTGTGTAGATAGAAAAATTAACCTAAATAATCTATACAGAAGCCTGTGGACCCTAATAAGTTTGGGTCCCTAATCCATGAACTATTGGAACTCATTACAAAACTTTTCTTAAACATTACATGAATATATTGTCTCCTACTATAGAATTAGAATTTGTAATCCCTATTCCATGATGAGATATCTTTGAGCTATAATATATCTTTATCTTTAGATAAAATGCTTTTTGAGGAAAAAATCTATCAAAAAAATCTGATTTTTTTTTTAAATCATTGATTTTTATCCACCCTGCAAAGATTAGACCTTGCTGAAAAATGGGGACGTTTTAATAAAACTTAATTATTTTTTCCCAAAATCTTAAAAAACTTACAAATTTGGAAAACTTGACCAGGTCTAAATAGACAGTTGAATCTGCACACCACTACAGAGTACATTCTGAATATGAAGTTCACAGTGAATTTGGTTGGAGATAGGATACCGGACTATATTGACCATGTATTTGATCCAGTCTGGTATTTCCTGTGTTCCTGGATGTGACTTTATATGACTGAAGGAGTGGGCAAGTCTTGACCAATGCACACGATACACGTCCTTGACCCACACCCAAAGCTCCTCCAATTTGGTAAGAACTACCATTCATTCAGGTTTATTCTTCATTATCCTGACCTAATCAATAGACTCTTTCCGGTGCTCCTTGTGTTCCATTTTTGCTTTAGATCTACTTCATATCTTGAGAAGAGCATGAGTGATGGGTGGACCATCTTCTCTATTTTCCATTGTGAGTCTTTCATCAGACAGTCATGAGGGGAGATAATGTCCAACTAGAGAACATTCTGGTGGAGATCTAGCTGCTTTCTTTACATCTCCTTCTTATTATGGTCCCACTCAAATCCTCAGCACATGCACCCATATTTGATATCTGTATATCTTGCATCCACATGAAATATCTGGAATAAGTGTAAGCTTTAAGGGGCTGGGACATCACACTGAAAAAGCAGGTGGATGAGGGACTCGGAATCAGGTTCAAAATGTGGCTTATGTTTCAAGGCTGTATCTAAATGCATAAGAAGCTACTTTTATCATGTTGCACCTGAGCTTCTAAACTAGTCGATGTCAAGTGCATTTAGTTGATAAACATGCATGAGTGCATGTTATTATTTCTTGCTTTTGTTTCAGAGTGAGAAGCTCTTGTTGTATGATACTGTACAAAGTGAACTAGAAGAGAAGATCAGAAGATTAGAAGAAGACAGGCATAGCATTGACATTACCTCAGGTAAATAGGATTTGAAAGATTTTTAATGACTTGCTGTCACAATTCAGGGCAGCTGCATCTGTACTGTCCCTCCATGGACCATTAAGAACGCCCACTCTAGGCTCCTCAGCCATCACCTCTCTTGGGCAGAGACCCACATCTCTCTCTCCCTCCTGACTGGGTTTTTTCCCTTCTGCAGAGTTCCCTGTCTACACTATGATTTCCCCATCAATCCAGACTACCTAAGCAGGTCTCTTTCTCTGCTTTGCTTTCTCTACAAAGACTATGAGCAATTGTAATTGCCAGTAGTCACAATTTACCACACAGTCATTTATAAGCAATCACATTTATTCTTAAAGTGAAGGCATTACAGAGAAAACATTACAGAAAAGAAAAGAACTTGCACATATACCAATAAGCTTACCAGAAATCTCCCCCATCTCCAACCAGGGCTATGGTAGGAGTCAATCCTTCGTACCTCACAAAGGCATTTTTTCTGTGGTTACAAGTTCATAGCAGCCTTAGCTTAGAACTAGCACACCCATGAATAGGTTAGTCTTTTCTTTTATATCGATTGGGCCTTTGATCTTCGGGTTCCGGGAACAGGTAATCAGTAGACAATGGTCCCCTCTTCAGGATGTAATTTCAACAGGCTGGATTTTTGCATAACTGCAAGTGGGAAATTGTATTCATCTGTAGAGATTCCACAGGCAAACGCTTGATCCTGTTTGTCCCAAAAGTCCATTCTTGTCTGGTACATTGCTCAACATAGTCCTTTTGAAGTTCATAACGTGCCTGGGTTCACATCCCATCTCACTCACCCCCCTGCTCTCCCCCCGCCTGAAAAGTTACATGTAATCCTGACGTATAATAATACATACCTTTGCATTTAATACAATGGACTCCAAAGATAGTTAAATTTGATTCAATAAGGCTGTTCAGGGATATTGCAGAAAATTGTCATGTCTGTCATCTGGTAGCTAACTGTTGGGTCAATTATATGCAAGTGCTGCATCTATAGAGCCTTTCATCAGATTGTGGAATGCTGTTAATTGTATTTTAGACTTTATTCTAAGCCTCAGTGAACTTAAAGTAGATACAATCTGCTGTCAGAGCTGATGTCACCATGCCTTGTCTGCTATGGTGAAAATCTGTTAATTTTATCTGTCTGCCAAAATTAAAGGCCTACAAAATATAGGCACGTTAAAATGTGACAATTGCCATTCTTCTCTCAAAGAGCATATATCAAGAAAATCTGATTTATATCATTGTCAGACAATTTTTTTTTTTACTGTAAAAGAGTTAAACATCAAATTAATGAATGTAATTGTGGCATTCTTATTATGCTTTTTCAGAGTTATGGAATGATGAACTACAGTCCAGGAAAAAAAGGAAGGATCCATTTAGTCCAGATAAAAAGAAACCTGTTGTCATATCAGATATCCTTTTTCTATCGTTCTTGTCTGTGCAACATTTTGTTTTTTATAGCCTTCTTACCACATGTTCTCCTGTTACATTGTCTGCTAAAGCAATAATATATTTTTTTACTATATTTAGGAAGTCTTAACAGGCTTGCAAATCCTTGCCATGTAAATATCAGTAACAAACCATTTACAACAGCAAACTTTTGTTTAGAGGGACATTATCCAGTTATATAGTTGTCATATCCCTGTATTTAACAAATTCCTACCATATCAGAGTGAGCATGATTACAAATTCCATGACATGTCACTTCCAGTGATTTTTATTAAATACAGTGAAATCTCTGAATACACATTTAACAGACCAAGCATGTATATCAAATGTTAATATTTCAAAAGAATTGGACAGGTGTGCTGGGTTTTTTGCAGGTGACTGTATCTTTTCTGAGTATTGAATAAATGGTAATCAAATATGCAAGTATTTGTCCTTTGTCTATTTTTTGGGTACATAATTGGTGTATTAGTTTTTCCATAACAATCTCTGATCTCCTAGTAGCTGCTAGGCTGCTGATAGCCTCTCATTGAAAAAGAAAGATAGCTCAACTCTAGAGGAATGCTTAATAAATACTTTTTTACTGCTGTTCTTGGCAGACAGATTTTGTTCTAATTGTGGTGGCGGAAATCTAGTTGAAAGGTCACCTTCTGAGATCTTGAAAATCCAGATTAAGATCACTGTTTTCAAAATACTAGTTTCATTGTCGAGTAATTGCAAAAGTGACTGGTTTTTAATTCCATCTAATTTTCCACTTCCAGAATAGAAGTGATTGAATTCTTGCACATCACCTAGGTTTCTGCTGTGACTTTGTTTCAATACACTGATCCATGGCATCAGTTCCAAGCAGCAAAAACAGAGGAAGGAAGTTGTTACATAGTAGCAATCATAACAGTGAGAGTAACACAGGCCAAAAAGAGGAAAAGCATTTTCTAAACATGCTTACAGAACAATTTGGGAGTGAAGGGAGAGGACTCAAGGGAAGATTTAAGGGAAAGTAAGCGAGAAGGCACAGAGAATACTCTAAATTAGATAAAATTTGGAAACTAATTCTACTGGCCATTGACAGTAATCTTGTAAAATAAGAGGGATTTAATCCCAAATTCTAGTCTTTTAAAAACTCTGCCTAAACTTTTTCTGGTAAGATAGCAAAGCATTTTTTTATATGTCTAGTAAGTAGTGCTATTAGTTTGCAATCTTTAATTTAAAAAACATACAGTTCCATGCACATTCTATGCAAGATGATGTGACAATGGATACATCATCTCCAAGAAATGGAGAACCATTTTTCTGATAATGTTAAGTCACTAAAGTCCATGGTTGATATGCTTCAGAAGTTTAAGAAATTGATAAATTTGAATGAAAATGATAGCTTCCTAGGATGCAAGGATAAGTAAGGAGTTAAAAGCATAAGGATGGCATGATACAAGGCTCAGGAGATGGAGGATGAAACGAATGATTCTGGAGGACGGCTTTGGAGATGTAGGTAAAAGGAAGATGAAGTGAATGTAGGTGGAGTTGTAGTTGGTGTTTTGAAGGTGAAGATTAGAAACTTGAATTTGTAAATAGTAGAGAAGCAATTTGAAGACTGACATGATCAATAGTAGTATTTTTGGGGGGCTGAAAAGTAGTCCTGTCAGAAGCAGGAAAACTAGAGAAAGAGGTTGCAGTAATTGAGGTAAAATGACCAACATCTGGACTTTGTTTTAGAAGTAGAAGGTTGGGATTTTTGTGGAGATGTCAGAGGTGGAACCTTCAGAGGCAAAGATTTGTATTTGCTTTGTACAGTGCCAAACACACTTCTAGTTCCAGTGACATAAAATGACAGAATTTGGCAGTCGGGGGAGAGAGAAGGCTTAATATGACATTGCGGTTGAGTTTGGATGATGATAGAATGTTCAACTGTGGAGTAAAAATGGGGTAAAACTTGGACAAAAGATGCCCCTCTCCAGGTAACTTTTTGAAGGGGAGTTACACTATGCAGAAAGTAACTTACTTGTTGACCTTTTCTTGTACTATGTTCTGTAGCTTGTGCAATTTAACTCCATATCTTGAGTGTTCTTTACCTTGTTTACTGACTGCGGTCTAATTCTTAAGGCTTAAGAGCCCTCTGTTTTATCAGTTTTTGATTGCATATTTTAAATTCCAGAGGTCAGGATTGCTAATGTTTGCAGGCTTTAGGTTAATAAAGAATAAGGACAAGATTCAAAAGCAGTGAATTCATAATTTTGTCACAGTTTACAGCTGATGTCCAATGCAAGTGAGAGGCTCAAAGGAGCCAGCTTCCAGAAGTAAACACAAAACCCAGGAGATGATTGGTAGACCCTCTTAGCCTGGAGGAATGGGAGAAGGTCTAATGTCTTTGCACTACCCTTCAGATGCACCCTCACTTCCCCCTTGCAGGGGAGGATGAGAGAATTCAAAGGTGGGCTGAATCCTAGGAGTTAGGCCTAAGGGAATCAACCCTAAATATTTTTTTTAGCATGGAGGCCATTTAACATCACATCAGACTCAAAACGCATGATATTTGAGGTATTTAGGTCCCTCTATTAAAATTAAAAGCAAAGTGAAGTTAAAGTTGTGGCTTTCTTTTTTAAAGTCTCTTGCTGTCTGTTTCATTCTGCATGTCTCTAATTGGGACACACCACATCAAGACTACTGTTTTATTGGAATATTTCCCAGAAAGATGACCTGTCGTAATGACAGTGCATAGTAATAAATGTTACTCAGTTAGGATGACATTATCATAAATTCAGCTTACTGGAGATGCTTTTAGCTAGTGCCAGAAATTTAAGTGGTGGTTATTCAGTTGTTTGGATGTAACGCTATCATCTGGTCTTCTAATACAGGAATTACTAAAAGAAATTAGGGGGTATAAATTTCCAAGTATTCATGCGCAGGATGGCTGTGTGCTAGAGGTGTCAAGCCGAGTAGATTCAAATTACAAGATACACTGGCAGTTCTTTCTTATTTTTATAGACAGAGAGAGATCCATGTTAATTTGCTGTCTGGTGCTTATTTCTTAAAGTTTAGTTAAATTTGTCTAACACAATATGTAATGCATATTGGAATTTCTCAGTCTTTCAGTAAGTTACAGTACATAGTCTTTGAACTTGATTTGACTTGAATGAGAACTACAAAATAAAGGTTTTTTTAAAAGTGTTAATTAGTAATGAATGTTTAATTTCAACAACTTAAACTTTTTCTTCCAGTTTCTCAAACTGTTTCAAAACTAAGGTGTTTTTTAAAGTCAGGGCGATTTAACTTTAAACGTTCATAATTTATCCACTTTTTCAAACTTGCCTTGTGTTATAGAACTTGCTGGGGCTGAAAAAACAAGACAGATCTGAAGACTATTGTAAAGTAGTGTGTATAAAATTCTGTTTTGTATTTGTGTGTATTGTAGTAATTAACAACTTATGGTACAGAGTTGATATTTTAAGGTAGAGCTTTCAAACCTTTTTAACTCAGTATTTCCAGTCTTTCAGATACTTGATTTCTCAATCTTAACATTTTTTCTATGTAATAGTATATGATTTAGAATCACTAAGAAACTGCACTGGAGATGTTAATTTAGATGCTTGCTTTCAGTATTGTAGAAAAATAAGCTGCCAGGATTGATTTATTCTGTTTGGAGTACAAGAAACAAGGATTGTTTTGGTGTCTGTCAAGTACAGAATGGGTATGTAATGTCTGTTGTAGACTTGTATCCCTGTGGTGTGCTGCAATAACAACCTTAATGTAATTGTAAATATGATAGCTTCTAGGAAACTTAAGTGACACTTGTACACTGTGTCTCTCTCTCTCGACCTAATTTTTGCAGTGCTCTTTCACTTCATTTGGAATTCTGTGTGTGGAGCAGTTGCAGAATAGAGTCACTAAGTCACTTCAAATTATGAAGATTGTAGACCTTTTATGCTAATTTCACTGTTAAAAGTGATTCCCTTAACTTTTCAACGTCCCTATATAGTTTATATGTTACAAGACCTCGATATACTTGAAGATTGGACAACAATAAGGAAGGTATGATTGGAGGATGAATGTCAAAAGCATTGTTTTGTTGCCCTGTTCTCATACATTTTACAGATATGTAGGTAAGCTTCCATTAAAATAATCGAGAGCATAAATATTGCTAAATAGTATTTTTGCAATGAAGTCTGATAGTTATGGCATGGGAATAGAGTGATGTGCATTCTAAACTTAGCTCTGATACTGAGTAGTCTTACCTTGGCTATGTCTCTTAGGGTACGTCTTCACAGCAAAGAACAGGGTGGGATCGGGAACGGAGAACCCTGCAGCAGGGAGTCTCATATCCTGGGTCAACTGACTTGGGCTCGGGGGCTCTCTGTAGGGGGCTAAAAATAGCAGTGTAGACATTTTTGCTTGGGCTGGCGCCTGGGTTCTGAGACCCACCCCTCCTTGCTGGGTTTCAGAGCCCAGGCACCAGCCCAAGTGGGAACATCTAAACTGCCATGTTTAGCCCGACACTGTGAGCCCAAGTCAGCTGACCTGCAGCAGCGAGTCTCAGAACCCAGGGTGGGTATGCGTCATCGTTGCAGTGTAGGCATACCCTTAGCCTTTTCACCTCAGTTCCTTATCTGTAAAATGGGGAATGCCATAGTGAAGGCCTGGCTTACTCTACAACAAGCTGGACCTAAATTCTGTTTTACTCTGGTACAGTATGCTGGAAAATCTGCAGCAGCTTCTTTAAAAATTTCAAAAACATTTTATAATTGTGAAAATGAATGAAAGTAAATTCAGTTTATTTTGCTCTGTCGCCACATATTTCATCATGCCATAGATGTTGGTCAGGTGGTGTGGCAGTTGGGACTCTAGGCAGGAGTCTAACCCAGTGGTTTTCCGCCTGCAGCCTGTGGGCTGCTTGCGGCCCAATCAGCACAGAGCTGAAGCCCATGTGACATCCTCAGGGCATAGAGGTAGTATTGGATGCGGCCCACATAACGCATTGTGGGCCCCACATATGGCCCACAGTGGTAAATAGATTGAGAACCACTTGTCTAACCTGACTGTACTTCCCCAGTGGCTAGAAAACCTCCTTCCTGCCATAATGTCCTGGGACCTAATAAAACCTAGAACCAGCTAGTCACGAGGCCATATAAGCAGTATTTCCCATCTTGTAGAACCCCAAACTAGTTCAAGGGGAAGTGGGCTAGAGGAGAGAATCGGGACAGGGACACCTTCATGACATTGGAACCACCTCACTTCCTAACTGTAAAATATTCCCTAGACTGCACATAAAACTGGATGGCTACTTGAAAGCCAACCTGTCGTCTTCCTCTTCTGTGGCACCAGAGGAGGGGAAGCAAAATAGAAAAATATACAGCTGTGAAATATACAGAAAAGACACTGAAGGTGGGTGTGGGTAGGAGATAAACATGTGCAAGAAGGTGAACAAATCAGAAATGTCCACTGTGCTCCTGAATGGTACAAGGGAACATGGGCAAATCCATCACAATTGAGGGTCCAACACATAAAGTTGGAAATTGCTTTGCTTGACCTACAGCAGGAATTATGCCGAACAAATATCAGACCATAGACACAATTTCACCCTAGTAGCTCTTAAGTATGGCCGAGAGAAAATAAAGCTGATTATTATACACACAACTGTAGAATGTACTTGGATACAACTGTGAGCTAGGCAGAGGCTTGTTTCTATAGCTTTTTGAATGAGCTTTTCATTTTCCAAAGTCTTTATCTGGCAGCTATTGATTCGTGCAATCTTTGGTTTGGTTGGCAACCTGCAGAGTGACGTAACACCAGCTATAAAATATTGTATAAAGAATTGCTCCTGATTTATTTAAAATCAAAGCCCATTAAAGCAGATAATGGATTGGTTTCTCTGCATGCTTTTATTCAGCTAATCGGTGGTGTTCAATGTTATAAAATACTTTGATTTTTTTTTTTTTTTTTTTTTTTAGAACAAGCATTTAAACATGTATATGTAAATGCTAATATATTAAAGAGCTGCAGTGCAATAAAACTTTCCTTAAGGCATTTTTAAATAAATATTCAACAAGTAAGCTCTCTTAACTTTCTCGTTTTTCCTTTTTTGTACTTCAAGGCAATGGCTACGCTGGGGCCACACAGAGTAAAGTCGGAACGTAAGTCATAAAAACCTCACTGCTTAATACATTCTGGTTTCATAAAACAAAACTCATTAAGCACAACAGCATAGATTTTATCTAGATAGAACAGAGATTTGTCAGACACAACAGGGACTGCAGTGGTTGAGGAGGAGAAAAGAAACCAGAGAGTTTTAAGGGTATGTCTGCACTTCAAAAAGAAAAAACAAACATGGCAGTGAGTCTTAGAGCTCTGGTCAGCTGACTCAGGTTTGGTCTGGGTCCTAGTCTCTGAGACCCAGTGAGTGGCATGGATCTCAGTGCCCAGGCTTCAGCCTGAGTGGGAACATCTGCACTGCTGTTTTTAGCACTGCTACACAAGCCCTCATTAGTTGATCTGGGCTCTGAGACTCACTGCTGTGTGTGTCTTTGTGTTTGCTGCAGTGTAGACATACCCTAAGCTGCTTCCTAGCTCTCAGGCCTTGGTTGAGGCACTGTTGTGCTCTGTGCTTTTCAATAGGGTTGCTCTCTCCACTGACAGACTGACTTTCTTACATATATTTGATGAAATAGTTATTTTCATTATAGTCTCAGTATCTTCTAAATGGTGCAATGTTTTTAAAATCAAGGTTAATATTTAAATGGTGGAAGAATACCAGAAGAAGGAGTAGACCCATAGAGAAATGGCTTGGATTGGCTTGATACATGTCAGTGCAGCATATTAATGCTTTTTCTCTAGCTTCTGCCTCCCCCAGCAGAGCTTCGGGTCGTGTTTTGAGAGCGTCTCCATTTCACTATGCTCTGCTACTCTGAGTCAGTGAAGAGCAACTTGGGGGAGAGAAAAGGGACAATGTTTGGATACCAAGGTGATATTCACCTTAGATGCCCAAGTTAGGCAGAAAGGGAAATGAGGAGGAAGTGGTTGGGGAACAAGAGAAGAGGAAGCAAGTAGGTGTTGCTTTTTTTAGTGACAAATTTCTGTTGGAGTATTGTGGTTAATGACATAGTACACTGACACAATTGTATTGGGGAGGAGGAGAGTTGAGGGGTGGGGGGGGGGAGAAGAGGAAGAAATCTGATCAGTGGTTGATACTTAGACTTGCCCCATATACCACAGTTACCATGGTATTTGCAAACTTTCACATTATTGATATAGGAATACTGCAGATACTGTGGTCAATGTTAATTTTACCTGAAAATGGAAATTGAGTTTTTAATGGACCCCACTACATAAGGAGATAAAAGAAAAAAGCATCTCTTCTCTTAACTATCTTAGATTTTAGTTTGATTGTTGCCTAAAGTAGCAATGCCCCCCCTCCCTTTTTTTAATAACTAAACACTTAGCATATATGCATGTGCTGATGTAGCTAAGTATTTGAAAATAAGTTTATAAACCTGACTGTAATATCTGTATGGTCAGTGATTAAATATTTCTGTTGATCATTTTAGTGCCTGTCAAATTAGAAAAGCATCTGCACAGTGCTAGGTCTGAAGAAGGAAGACTATATTATGATGGAGAGTGGTATGGACGTGGACAGACAATATGTATTGATAAGAAAGATGAGTGCCCTACAAGGTAAAGGACATTATAGCCTACTCCCATTTACAATAGCATACATTGTACAATTGTATACAGTGATTGAAAAACCCAGCCTTACAATTTCAGTCAGCTGTAGCCATGTCAGTTACTTATCGGTATTTTCTATCTTAAAAGATAACCAGCTACTGTCTTCTAGATATCTATTTTTACCTTCCTCCAGCATAAGTACCAAATGACGTAAGTGTAGGGGCTTAGTTATCTTAATATTAAAATACTTAAAATTTGACAGCTGATGTATATGTCTGAAATAATAGCCTAAAACTAGGGCTGTCAATTAATCGCAGTTAATTCATGTGATTAACTCAAATTAATCGTGATTAAAAAAATTAACCTTGATTAATTCACTTATAACAATAGAATACCAATTTAAATTTATTAAATGTAAAGTCCTTCACTTAAGAAGGGAAAAGCAAATGCATAAATTTAAAATGGGGAATAACTGGCTAGGCAATAGTACTGTAGAAAAGGATCTGGGAGTTATAGTGGATCACAAATTGAATATGAGTAAAAAATGTTATGCGGTTGTGAAAAAGACTAATATCATTCTGGGGTATATTAACAGGAGTGTCGTATGTAAGACATGGGAGGTAATTGTCCAACTTTACTCAGTACTGAGCCCTCAGCTAGAGTACTGAGTCCACTACTGAATGTCACCCTTTAAGAAAGATGTGGACAAACTGGGGGGAATCCAAAGGAGAGCAAGAAAAATGAAAAAAGGTTTAGAAAATGTGACATATGAGGAAAAGTTTTTAAAAAACTGGGCATGTTTAGTCTTGAGACCTGATGATAGTCTTCATATATGTAGAAAGGATGGTAATCAATTGTTCTCCAGGTCCACTGAAGTTAGGACAAGAAGTAATGGTCTTAATCTGCAGCAAGGGAGATTTATGTTAGATATTGGGAAAAACTTGCTAACTATAAAAATTAAGTACTGAAATTGTTACCTAGGGAAGTTGTGCAATCCCCATCTTTGTCTGAGAACAGGTTAGACAAACACCCATCAGAGATGGTTTAGGTATATTTGGTCCTGCTGCTGTTCAGGGAGATGGACTAGATATCCTCTGGAGGTCCCTTCCATTCCTACATTTTCATGATTCCGTGAATTCTCTTCAGCTGATTGTCAAAGTAATAATGACTGAACTGGCACACCACTAGCAATCAAGTATCAAATTATATTTGTATGTATATATTTTAATCCTTAAAGCAGGTGGTCCAAAGGAAAGTATGGAATGTGCCTTGAAACTGCTTTCTAGTAATGAACAGTGAGGAAAAACAATTCCAAAAGTGTTTGCATTAATGTTTAACTAAGTAATCAATGTAAGAAAAGTTCAATTAGCCAAACAATTCAGTTTTTTCTTTACATATATGTACTGGCTAACAGTTAAATACAAGTTCTTCCTAACTTTCTCTTTGCTGGAGAGCAATTTCTTTTGACCTGTTGGGTTTTTTTTTTCAGGAAGCCCACTTCAGATTGGTGGATTGATAAGGTTTTCTCAATGGGTACTATGAGACAAATTTGTATTTTATATTATAGACCCTATAAATTAAAAGGGAAGATGAAAGCTTTATTTAACCAAATTAAATTTTTGAGATTCATTAGAACTATCATTTTTATTATATTCAAGAGATGCTTGGATGAAAAATTATTTGTGAAGATATAGTGTTCCTAGATATGTCCATGTATCTTTAGTGTCAGCTACAGAATTCTGTTGTTAAAAATATCAACATAATCAGGAAGGAGGCAGTAGCTGTCTGGGCCTAGTACTACTTAATGCAAATATTTAGTATTCCAAAAGAGCACCCTACTTGGGGGGCTGATCCTTTGGTTTATAAGATCATTTGTTTCTAAATTCTATTTTTTTTTCTTTTCAGTGCCATAATTACAACAATTAACCATGATGAAGTGTGGTTTAAGAGGCCTGATGGAAGTAAATCCAAACTGTATATTTCTCAGTTACAGAAAGGAAAGTATTCAATAAAACATAACCACAATTGACCATTACTAATCAGATGTGTAACAAGTGGTGTTACCATGCTTGATGTGCCATGAGGTGAAAGATGTATTTAATAATGTTTTGTATTCTTATTAAATTTATGGCAGTATCTGATGTATTTGTAGTACTGTAGGTAAACTTCATGTGGATGTCCTTGAATAGGTGATGACTCTTAATCATGTTGACCAAGACATTTTACCTCTAAGTTGGGTCTAGTGCCTAAGATATGAAGTATGCCTTCACAGATAATGGCTGAACTTCTGATTTAAAAATATCTGTAAAATGCAAAACATTTGCTTTTATTATTGGTGACTAGATTGTGTGGTAATTGTGCAATTATTTTTACCAGCAGTTCACTCCATATATTAAGTGAATTGTCATGTTTATCTTGGGAGTGTAAGTTAGTCTGCACAAATGTTGCTTCTGAATAGTCTAATGACTTAAGTATTCTTTTATCCAAAGTGAACAGAATTTTTTAAACTTGAGACCCTGGACAGCTCTGACTTTTATAAGGTTTACCATGCCACTTGTAACAAAACAAAGTCAACATTAAGAAATTTTTGAAGAGCACTTTCTGGTACCCCATAATAAATTTAAAATGTTGGTGGCTTTCTTTTCTAGGTTATGCAAGAACATCAGTAGCAAAGCCAATGTAAAATTAGGTACACTACAGGTAGAGGCAGTGCTATGTGGCCCGTAGAGGGTATGAGTGCCTGGCAATAGTACGATGTAAATGGTAAATAACTGAAAGTATTATATTGCATGCTGTACTTGTATGATCTATAGTCTTATGAAACAAATATTCTAAAAACACTTTGTCAAAAGTAAAATGTACCCTCAGAAATGGTATATCTGGGACAAATTAACAGTGACCTCACCATATGCCATCTTTCCAAATTTCCCATATTTTACTCTCTTCTTAATGGAATTGTTTCATGCAGTTTAAAGAAAGTTAAGCTTGCACAGAAGTTATATTTCAAGACATCAGAGGCAGAGTCTGAAATCCTTAATGTTATAGTACATGTTTGGAGCGTGTAGAATAACATGGGATGGGATGGGATTGGATTGGTGGGATTGGAGAAAAGTAATTTTTTTTTCCTGGTGGTTGTGTGCACTTTATTGTCCATTATGATGACACTTCTTGGAACAAGGAAAACATGCACTTGCTTAAATTGATCCTGGCAATGCAAAACTCTTTTGCCCTACATAATACTTAACTGCTTTACCTCTGAAATGTCATTGCTGGTGCAGGATGGTCACTACTTGACTGTTGCCAAAGGTCTAAAAGATTGGACCTTTACAGTGATAGAAAAGCATTGCTCAGGATAAACTGCATGTCACATTAACATTAGTCAACTGTACATAAAATGACAGTTGATGTGTTGGCTTTTGACAGTACTTACTGTATGTACACAGTTTGATAAAAAATTTGTAATAAAATATTTGTATTTTTTAACGTAGTGTATAAATGATCTGTGATAGTGGACACTTTGTACAGTTGTGTTACTCTTTTTATTTTTCCTTGAGAGTTGCAGATGTTTAATTCTAAAGAGAGCTAAAAATATTGTAGTTTTTAATGTTGCCTAGAAATGTTTGTCTTCCACAGAACCTAAAAAGGTGAATACAGATATTTTACTGGAAAATCACTTTTAAATCTGATATCTTTGCAATAAACTAAAATGTAGAAGTCCATATTTCAGTATACATATGGACTTGTGTAACCAGAGATGTAATACAAGTCTCTGTCTTTCTGGCTTCTTTACCCCCAGGTCTTTATAATATGTGAAAGCTTAAACCCTACAGAAGTATAAGTCATACACATGTGCTAAACAAGATTTGTTTAGAAAATTGTAGAAATATACAGTTGTTAATTTGAAAGTTAACACTTTTTTTTAGTTTTTTCAAAATCTTTGAAGAAGGAACTGCACAAGTTACTCACAAATGCTATCTAAGTGTGTAAATGTGCAACTTTAATTTAGGTTGGGGAAGTGAATTTGGGCATTACTGTAATATGGACATTATGCATTACTCAAGCATTTTGAACAGCTGGTCACAGTAATATTAATATTAAATATTAATATTAAACTTTTGCCTGCAAGAGAGGGGAATGAGTGCAAAGCAAACTTGAGCATTGTGGAAAATAGTTCACGGTCTAGAATAGGTGTGCAGGGGAATGTTAGTTTATATTGGGCATGTATCTTGAGAGTATAGTCTTTGTACACAAGCTCAGTCTTTGCTGCTTTGTCTCCATGCTATCCCTTGTTACTGGTACCAAGCCAGTATCACACTCTTGAGACCTGCTCTACACTAACAAATGTGATTGTCAGCTAACCCTTTAACACTGTTCAGACACTATATAGACAAGTAAGGGCTTGCTTAGCATTTGTAACTAAACAGTCTTCAACCCCAGTTCAGCTATCACAATTGCTGCCCTTAAATTTTGTAGTGTAGAGCAAGCATGAGCCCTGGGTACAAAGTAATGCCTGTCTGCAACTGATATGAATGGGACAGAATTGAGTTTGGGGGCTGGGGAGGAAATTAGAAGTCTATATTGAAAGAGTGGGTTTTAAAAGCACATTGCTTACTTTTTGACTTGCCTGATTTACTCAATAAATCATTTAAAGGGTATGTCTGCACTGTAGCTGGGAGGTGAGATTCCCAGCACAAGTAAACAGACTCCGCTCGAGCTAGCATGCATAAAAAATAGCAATGCGGATGTTATGGCATGGGCGGCGGCTCAGACTATCTATTTACACTCAAACCCAGGGAGTTGGCCAGGCTTGGGGATGGGTGACTAGCCCGAATTGCCATCTGTGCAGCACAGTCCATACGGCTGTTTTTAGTGCGCTACCTCAAGCAGTACTAGCATGAAGCTTTCTACCTGTGCTGGCAATCACACCTCCCAGCTGCAGTGTAGACAGACTAAGCAACTCTTTGATTTTCCTGGCAAGTAAGAGGCTAAGACAGATTCTGAACTTTTGCATTAGATACAAGTTAACTACTTTTTTTTAATTTGGAATTTTTAAAATTGGCATTCCAAGTCCAGTGCTTTTCCCATTAATTTCAATGCAGAATTACTTTATATTCTGTCAAAATTATTTTACTCCTGCATGTTCAGCATGTCCATGGAGTAAACATGGATAATGGTTGCCAAAGAAAAGCTGAAACTTCAAGAGGAGTTGATTTGTTTTGGTAGTGCTCCCTATTTATTAGTGATCAGGAAAAAGGAGGGCACTGTACTGTGACAAAATTTGTAGACTCAATTACTTAGTCAAATGAAGAGAACATCCAGAACTTTATAGGGACTTGGCTAAGCTGCATAAAAGGGAGGGGTCTACGATAGACCACCCAAATCAGGAAGAGGAGATGGATGAGGCATTTTTAGAACAAATAACAAATATCCAAAACACAAGAGCTGGTAGTAATGGGGGACTCTACCTCTCCAGACAGCCGTTAGAAAAATAATCTAACAAAACATCATATCTTCAAATGTACTGGGGACAACTTTGTTTCAGAAAGTTGAGGAAATAACCTGGAGAGAGCCATTTTAGAGTTGACTCTGACCAAGAGGGAGGAATAAGTTGCTAGTCTGAAGGAAGAAGGCAATTTGAGTGAAATTGATAGGTTTCATGATTCTAAAGAAAGGAAGGAGTGAGAGCTGCAGAATAAGGACAATGTACTTCAAAACAGACTTTAACAAACTCAGAGCGGCTAGGTAAGGTCCCTGGGAAGAAAATCTAAGGGGAAAAGAAGTACAGGAAAGCTGGCAGTTTCTCAAGGAGACCATATTAAAGGCATAATTGCCAACTATTCCAATGTAAGGGAAAGATAGGAAGAGGCTAGTATTGCTCCATCAAGAGCTCTTTAATTACCTGAAAATCAAAAAGGAATCCTACAAAAAGTGGAAACATGGATGAACTGCTGAGGAATACAAAAGAATAGTACAACCATGTAGGGACAAAATGAGAAAGGATAAAGCATAAAATATGATACACCTAGCAAAGGACATAAAAGACAATCTGAGGTTCTTTAAATACATTAGGAGCGACAGAAAGATGAAGAAAAGTGTAGGTCCTCTAGTTAGTGGGGAAGGAGAGCTAATACCAGATGCCAAGAAGGCTGAGGTGTTTAATCCCTATTTTGCTTCAGTTTTCGGTAACAAGGTTAATGGTGACCAGATACTCAACACAATTAGAGGTTAAAGAATATTTAGATAAATTAGATGTATTCAAGCTGGCAAGGCCTGATGAAATTCATCCTACGATACTTAAGGAATTATATGACTCAACTTTGGAACAGTTAGCAGTTCTTTGAGAACTGATGGGGAATGGGTGAGTTCCCAGAGGATGAGAGAAAGGTACTATGTTTTCCTATCTTTAAAAAGGGGGACAAACAGGACCTGGGGAACATAAGACCAGTTTGATACCTGGAGATACTGGAATGAATTATTAACCAATCTAGAGGATTACAGTGTTATAAGGAATAGCCAACATGATTTTGTCAAGAATAAATCATGCCAAACGAACCTAACTTGCTTCTTTGACAGTGTTACTGTCCTAGTGGATAAGGGGAAGCAGTAGTCCTGATATCTTGAGTTTAGTAAGGCTTTTGATGCAATCCCACATGACATTGTCATAAGCAAACTAGGGAAATGGGGTCAAGATGAAATTACTATAAAATGAGTGCACAGCTGGTTGAAACACTATATTGAAAGAATAATTGTGATGCTGGCAGACCAGGTGCCAGCTCTTGCCAAGGCTTTAGGCCTCAGCTGAGCACTGACAGATTCACTGCTGGAAACCACTCTGTTTCACCTGTGCTGGTATAATTAAGATGGGTCTTTGAACTTATTAACAATGTGTTTAGTCTTTATGAAATGCTTGTAAGTTGCTGCTTACATTAATCTCACTTATAACATCTTTATCACATGCTATAAGGCAATATAATTTTTTGCTTTATAACTGTAAGAAATGTTTGCTCTGAAACAGTGAACCCAGTCAGGAGGAATTCTCTTCTAACCATCAAGGTGGCCTGTCAAAAGTAAATGGGCCACTGTGGGACATCACTATACAAAGACTTTATTTGCCCCTTCATACCCATAAAGAGGCTGCGTGCAAAAGGGCTTGTCTCATGAGCTTGAATTCTAGAAGAAGGAAATAAAAATAGCTGACATTTTTTCATCTCTCTTGCTATTTAGAGTCTTTCAGGTCCACAGCCGCTATGAACCAGAAGCAGAGATCTCCAGAATCAACCTGGGTTAGCCCTGAAAGACATTCAGAGCTGACAGATTACTACAGCACTGTCACCTTTTAAAACCAGAGACTAAGTCATTTGTGTATATGCTTGCCTGCTTTAAACCTTGTAATTAATTTTTTCCCTAGTTAATAAACTAACTGAAAATTTATTACAAGTTTGGCTACAAGCGTTGTCTTTGCTGAGAGATTTAATAGATAGATTAAATAGACCTGGGGTAAGTGAATGGTCTCTTGGGACTGGGGGCAACCTGAAAATACTGTGATCTTTGGTTTATAGCAACCAACTATCATATCACTAAGTTCAGTTCCCTGGGTGGCAAGATAGACTGGAAGGCCCATGGGGACTGCCTGTGACTCCATGGTAAGACAGTTATAGTGCTTCAGCAGTTAACATTTGTTACTGGATTGGTGAAATCTACTTACAGAACACACAACGAACTTGGGGTCTCTGTCCTGCTTCATGACAATCTGCCCTGAGGTTAGCACTCACGGTCATGAACCACTCCAGACAGCATGACAGTTGGCCTAGTCTTGGCAGTATTCACATGCCACAGGTCAAATTGGGTTTATAGATCATAATCCCAGCACTGTTAAAAGTTTAAACTTGATATTGAGAGTTTTAAGAGCTAAAGATTAGTAACAATGAGTGAATCACAGTCATTTGAGTGTCTTGACCCAAAAGCCATTAAACTTATGTAAAGAGAGGGGAATACTCACTAAAAAAGAGCCCCAGATCAGGAACTGAGAATCACTCCAGACAGTATGACAGTAATCAATGGCTTGCTGTCTAACTGGGAGGATGTATCTAGTGAGAACCTACAGGGATCAGACCTGGGTCCAGTACTATTTAATATTTTCATTAATGATTTGGATAATGGAGTGCAGACGGGGGCATGCACAGGAATAAAAATGTGGCTGCTTTTGGAGGGGCACTTTCTGTGCCCCTTGTGGCTGGAGGAGTTGCCTCCTTCCTCCTCTCCCCCATAGCCAATGGAGGTGTCATCTGCCCCCGCCCTACAGAATTCCCAGATTGACACCAAACTGGGAGGGGTTGCAAGCTCTTTCGAGAACAGTATTAGAATTCAAAATGATCTTGACAAATTAGAGAATTGGTCTGAATTCAACAAGATGAAATTCAGAAGTCCATTTCATTTAGGAAGGAAAAATCAAACGCACAAATTCATAATGGGGAATAACTGGCTAGGTGCTAGTACTGCTGAGAAGAATGTGGGGCTTATAGGGGATCAAAAGTTAAATGAGTCAAAAATACAGTTGGGAAAAAAAACTAATCTGATATGTTTTAACAGAAGTGTCATATATAAAACATGGGAAGTAACTGTCCTGCTCTACTCAGCCCTGGTGAGGCTTCAGCTGGAGCAGTGTGTCCAATGCTGGGTGCCACGCTTTACAAAGATGGAGAGTCCATCACTTTTTGTCAGTATAACTTTGTTGCTCAGGGGTGGGAACTCTCTCCTCCCCCTCAAGTAAACCTCTCCCCCAAGTGACGTAAGTTACACTGACAGACACGCTGGTGTGGACAGCGCTATGTTGGCAGGTAACCTCTCACTGACATAGCTACTGCCGCTTGTTGCCAGTGGTTTAATTATGTCGGCGGGAGAGCTCTCTCCCATCAGCATAGAGCAGTTACACAGGAGATTGTTAGGGGGCTTATTCCTTCACCCGCTTCCTTCCCTGGTCCTTCTCGCATGAACAGAGAGCAACAATACCCGAAGTCCAAAGGTGCAAACAATTTGATGTTTATTGGGGTGAACTTCCAGCAAGCATGATTCCAGTTTCCTTCATTAGTGTCCTCCTTCCCAGCTCTGACACCACAGAGCCTTACACCTGTGTCCTTGTTCCCATTCCTGCCCTTAGCAAAACATGATTCCAGTTTCCTCACCCCCATTCCCGTTCCCGTTCCCATCTCCCCCACACCCACTCACTTCCTCATTGACTACAGATTATATAGTAAAACTTGAGTTCTGCTTAGCTATACCTTAACCAATCATTTTCCTGAAATTTAAGTAACCAATCCTAACATATTGTAACATGATTATGTAACCAATTATATCCCACCACCTTAATTAGTTTACACCCAGCAAAATTAATTATTCAGCAGACAGGAACAATAACAGAACCAGACAGAGATTATACAGACAAACAATAGCAAAGTGGGAACTATAATGACAAAACAATACGGAAGTGAGGATTTCACATCCCAGCTATTGATAAGTGAGTTCTTGCCAGACAGGATGCTATCAAACTAAGTTTCCTTTTACATTTTCTAGGCACTTCCCTTTCTCTGGAGGTGATAGGCACTATCAGGACAGGATTGTATTCCTAACAGCCCAATAGCACCTTCTTTCAATGTGACTACTTTGGAATGTGAGGATGTGACCATTTGCTTCCCAGCTTATGGCTGCCTTTGTTGCTTAGCCAAAGGCCTTAGCCTAAGAACAGGGCCTCAGACTGTCACAGTAAGAGAAGGCCCTTACACCGGCAGACAGTGATTTTGATTCTCTTTTGTACCTCTATAACTAGCCAAGTGATAAGAATACACCTAAATTCTTAGAGTATAGGCCTTTACAGACAGGCCTGAATATCTATATCCTAACAGAGATCTTACAGCAGCATAGCTGCATCGGTACAGCTATACCGCTGTAAGGTCTCTAGTGTACACATGAGTTAAATCTTCCCGCTGGTTCCTTTGTTCTGTTCTCACTCTCTGCAGAGAAACTGGAGGAACTACTTTCTCCTATTGCCTACTGAATGGACAACCATTAAGATTTAATGACCCACTGTTGTCCCAGATTTGGCAGATACTTGTTATAGCCCTTGTCAGTTCATGGCTGACACACTGCGCACTGAGGCACTCCATGACACAGCAATTTCATAATATCAGCCAGGAGTCATAAGCTGTATGTAGACAGATTTCCAAATTGTTAGACAGCTTCTTAGGGTGTGTCTACATGGCAATTGAAAACCCACAGTTGGTCCCTGCCAGCTGATTCAGGCTCCTGGGGCTCGGGCTAAGGGCCTGTGTAATTAGGATATAGATATTCAGACTTGTGCTGTAGCCCAAGCTCTGGGACCATCCCACCTCACCTGTCCCATTCGGCCTGAATCTCTACACCTCAATTAAACATCCCCTTAGCACAAACCGCAGTCAGTTGCTACGTAACAGCCACAGATTTTTAGTTGCAGTGTAGACATACCAATAGAGGCCAATCTGAGGGCTGATAGAAGGCAAGAATGCCTGCACATCAAAGGCTGGATATCTAGTCCTCAAGAAACTTTAGTGCCTGAGATCAGAAAGAAGCAGTCTTTTGGCCACTCAGTGTATCTAAAATAACACATTTATGCCTTGTCTACACTACAGAGTTAAGCCGACAAGTTACATCAATGATCATAACCTGCTTTAATTACACTGGTTGTGTACGTCCACACAATGTTCCTTGTGTCAGCGGAGCACGTCCACAGTCATTGCTCTTGCACTGACAGAGAGCATTGCATCATGGGTAGCTATCCCACTGTGCAACTCGCCACCCTCTGGCAGCCTCTGCTGCTGGGAGCTCTGGGAATGGATAGCGGTGCATCATGGGGGTGTGCTCGCCATTCCATGATGCAGTTATTTCCGTGCCATCATTCCATAGGCTTCCAACTTCATTTTGCACCGTTTTTCAACAGTCCTTGTAAACTGTGTGCCCACCATCTCTGCCTGACACCATGGATCCTGAATTGCTGACCAGTCTGGTGATGAGAGTTATGAACACAACATGGCTGGTCCTGCAGTATTTCATGGGCTGCGAAACAGAAAATGAATCGGAGATGCCTGCCCTTCTGTCTGCCATGGAAACAAATAATTCAAGATTGCTGCTGGCATTCACAGAACAGCTGCACATGGCGGACCATCGGCACTGGGCTCCGGAAACAAGTACTGAATGGTAGGATTGCATTGTGATGCATGTATGAGATGACGAGCAGTGGCTGCAGAACTTTTGGATGAGCAAATCCACCTTTCTAGAACTGTGTGCAGAGTTCGTCCCAGCACTGCGGCACAAGGACACCAGAATGAGAGTTGCCCTTACTGTTGAAAAGCAAGTGGCTGTCTGTGACGGGATATACCAGACCCTCCTGCCGGAGACCTCATGGCCCTGCCACACCGTGCTCCAAAAAGGGGCAGTGGAGAGGGTCCTCCAAGCTGCCTAGAGTGGCTGTATGGGACACAGCCAATCAGAGCCCAGCAGCCTAGTATAAGAAGAGCTGCAGGGCCAGAGGGAGTTCAGTTCCTTGTTGGGGTTGTAGGAGTGTGGCTGCTTGATGGAGTGATAAAACCTGTACAGCCAAGCCAAGCCAAGCCAAGCCAGCAGCTGGGGAGAGTGAGAAGGAGCCTTGAGCTGGTTGCTGGAACTCTATTAGGATAAGGCCCTTAGGTAAGGGTGAAGACAATGCAGGGCTGTGGGAAGTGACCCAGAGAATTAGAGAAGTTGTATGACATAGTTAAAGGTACACAGCAGACAGCTGTTATCTACAGGGTCCCTGGGGTGAGACCCAGAGTAGTGGGTGAGCCTGGGTCCCTTCCCCCCACGAGCCACTACAGGAAAGTGGCCCAGATATTGAGGCACTCCAGAGGGGGAACTGAACTATGGTGGCCCAGTTGGAGAGCAGTAGCCAGGAAGCCCCAAGAGAACAAAGACATTACCTCAGGGAGGGAGCCCTGGGACACTGCTCTATCCTAGAGCACAGACAATCAGAGAGAATGCAGGCATGCACACTCAGCCAAAGGGGCACTCACGAGAGGTGAGTGCACCCTGTTACACCATTGCTGTGTGGAAGCTGGCAACTCCAGATTGCTGTCAGTCAGTCACGAATCAGTTTGGAGTTGGAAAATCCACTGTGGGGGTTGCAGTCTTGTACATGTGCAGGGCCTGTAATTGCCTGCTGCCACAAAGGACTGTGACTGTTGGTAATGTGCAGAAAATAATTGGTGGCTTTGAGGCAATGGGATTCCCTAACTGCGGGAGCGGGATAGATGGAACGCATATCCCTATTTTGGCCTGACCACTTTGTGATGGAGTACATCAACCAAAAGGGCTTGCAGACAACTGGTGGATCACAGTGGATGTTTCACTGACGTCAATGCAGGGTGGTCAGGGAAGGTATATGATGCATGCATCTTTTGGAACACTGGACTGTATAGAAACCTGCACACTGGGACTTTCTTTCCAGACCAGAAGATTCCCATGGGGGATGTGCAAATGCCCATAGTGATCCTTGGAGACCCGGCCTACCCTTGCTCATGAAGTCTTACATTGGGAACCTAGATAGCAGCAAGGAGTGCTTCAACAAGAAGCTTAGCAGGTGCAGAATAATTGTTTAATGTGCCTTTGGCCAATGAAAACGATGTTGGTGCTGCCTCTTTGGCTGGTTAGACCTCAATGAGGAAAATATTCGCATGGTCATTGTGGCCTGCTGTACTTCGCGTAATATCTGTGAAGCGAAGGGGGAAAAGTTTCCCCAGGGTTGGAGCGCTGAGGTTGATTGGCTGACTGCTGATTTTGAGCAGCCAGATACCAGAGCAATTAGAGGGGCACAGCAGGAGGTTATTCGAATCAAGGAGGCTTTGAAGGAGCATTTTGACAGTGATTCCCAGTAATGTGTCTAAGCATTTGGCCAGGCAATGTTTACTTGCTGTTTTGAATACCCCTGTAGTGCTTGCTTCCTGAACTTTAATTGTAGTGAGCAAATGTTCCTGCCTATAGCCACTGTTTATTTGTGTCAGACACATGTTAGTTGGTGCAAACATTTAAAGAGTCAATTTGTATCAAAGAATAAAGTTTAATAACTGGAAAAAACACATTTTTTTTAATCAAACCGGGGACATGGAAATGAGGAATGGCCTTTTGGTTACAGCTCTCACAGCTGAGTGTAACTCCAAATTTCACTGTGAAACCAGTCCCACTGGTGGAGTGCAAGGGGTACTGTGAGGGACTGGAAACGTGCACGGAATGTGGTTGGGGAGTTTGGGGAGGGCATAGAATGGAATTCTGTATTGGCTGCAGGGGGACTTGTGCTCGGATGTTCTCTGACTGCAGCATGATGAGGGACTTGAGCATCTCTGTCCTCCAGTAGTTTAATCATCTGTTCCTTTCTTTTCCAGACTATCCAGCCTGAGTTTTTTTTTTATTGTCTCCCTCCACACTCTTATTTTGCTATGTGCTGTATCTGTTGACTGCAGCATTTCGTGAAACATATGCTTCTTACTCCTCCAGGTTCGCTGCCTTATCATATGGAGGTGTTCACCAGTGTGGGGGAGTGGGTCTGCAAGGGCACATCTGCAGAAGCCAAAGAAGCAATGAACGGAGACAGTACTGTGAGTGTGCTCACAGCCGTAAATCACACAATTTACACACACACCCCTTTCTTGGGTAGCACACAGGTGGGTTTGAGTCCCAAATATGGTGCATTTGCTGCAGGGGAGGGATGGGTAAGGGGGAATTGGTAAGAAGGGACAAAGGGTCTGGCTGGTTTGCAAAGGGCGTTACTACAAGCACCTCGGGAGACTATTCTGAACGTTGGCACCCTTTTCCACATGCTAAGGTAATCAAACCCAATATTTCACTCCTAAGGGTAACCCAGGATGCAAGGGTACCTCTCCTGCATGCGTGTGGCTTCAGAGCAGCTCCGTATGCTGCTCGCCTGTGTTCTGCTCTGGTCCCTGCAGAAATAATTGCTGGGTGGCACAGCAAAGTTGCCTACAACTGGTGGAGAAACAAGGTAGCTCTGCTAAGGAACCTTTGGTAGAGGATTGCAGAATACCTACAGGAAAGTTTCCTAGAGATCACTATGGAGGATTCCTGGGCCATCCTAGTGTACATGAACCAACTCTTCCACGGGGCCCCCACTGCATAGATGCAGAAGCTCAGTTGTTAATTTCTGTTCTTTATTCCTCCTATACCACATCTCAAAGTAAATGAGAGCACCATGCAGAATCAAAGCAAAATGAGCACTTTGCCCAATGAGCATTTACCAGAGCTCCCCACTCCTGCCTCATGTGTGCTAGTGCCAGGACTGTCTAGACCCCTCCAGAGTCACAAAGAGGTTCTGACTCCCCTCGCCACGCCACCGGACGACCCTCCATGTGCTCCACATCGTCCTTCAGTTCTACTGCCTCATCCACCACTTCCTTCGCGGGGTTAGGTCTGCTGGCTGCTGCCTACAGTCCCCCTGAAGTATCCACAAGGCTCTTGGCGATGGAGGTGGGGTTGCTGCTGAGGATGGTGTGCAGCTTGTTGTAGCAGTGGCATGTCTTTGGTGCTGCACCAAAGCGACAGTTGGCCTCCCTTGCCTTCTGGTATGCCTGTTTCAGCTCCTTGATTTTAGCATGACATTGCTGTGTGTTCCTTTTGTGCTCCTTCTCCTGTATGCTACTAGCAATCAGCCTGTAGGTATCGAAATTCCTACGGCTGGTGCGAAGCTGAGACTGCACAGTCTTCTCTCCCCATAGACCCATCAAACGAGGGTGGCAGAGTCTGCCCCAAAGTGAGGGGGACCCCTGCCCCTCCTCTTCTGCCCAAAGCCCCGCCTGTGGCCAAGCCAGAAGCCAGAGTGGGCTGGGAGCCAGGGACCCTTCACCTCCCTACAGCTGCCCCCGTGTGGCTCTTACCTGAACCTGGCTCTGGCTGGGAGGCGGCAGCCCAGTCATGGTAAGAGCTGTGTGGGCAGCTGTGGGAAGCTGTACCACGGCCCTTCCACCTGCCCAGGATGAGGGGGTTGAGAACAGCCCCTGGACTGTGTCTTCACCCCATGGGCCCCCTGCCCACGGCAGACGGAGGGTCCACGGTGCAGCTGGCCAGGTGACTTTACCATAGCTGGGTCCAGGTAAGAGCCGCGCACAGCACACAACGAGCTGTGGGGAACCATGGACCCTCCTGCCCTCGACAGGGGGTCCGCAAGGCAGGGACATGGGCGAGGGGCTGCTCTTGATCCACCCCACCACCACCCTGGGCAGGTGGAGGGTCTGTGATGCGGTGCTGAGCTCCAGCTGCTGGTCTGGTCGGGGAGAGCTGGACCTTGCCGGGGAGGGGGGGGAAAGAGGAGGGTTGCGGTCAGGGCCCCTGCTGAAAAATGGCCAGGCCTGTCCACTTTCAAAAAGTGGGAGGGCTCTGACCACCCCCTATTCTGGTGCCACTGCCATCAGATCCAACAACTCCAATGCGCTCCACGACGGAGCGCATCTCTTGCATAAAGCCGGCATGGTCAGCTGGGAGGATGCTGTGTTAACTGTCCATGCTGAGTAACCAGGAAGAGAAATTTTAAAAATTTCTGGGCCTTTAGAAGTGGGAGGAACACATACCTGTATACCTTCAGGGCAGTGTGATTCAAACTGCTGACCAGAGCAGTCAGGATGGACATGGGGGTACATCGCCTGGTGGCCAGTTAGGGTCACATAACCAAGCACACTGTCTACACTGATGCTGTGTCACTCTAACTACATCGCAAAAATCCCTATGCTGCTCACTCAGGTGGTGGTGGTGTGTCGGCGTAGCAGGGGAGTTACAGCGGCGGGAGGAGCATTTCAGTGTGTACGCTTCCACTGTTTTGTCCATGAAAGCTGGCTGTTGTCAGCAAAACTGTAGTGTGTAGACAAGTGTAGTCTTACACTTGTCTACACACTAGGTGTCTCGTGGGAGGGACACAAAGGGGGAACCAGGTAAAGGGGAGGACATGTGACCTCCCCATGTGTCTCCTCCCAGCCCAGGGTCCCCAAGCTCTCCCTGTCCCCACCCCATCCCACGTTATCTGGGGGGCTTTGTCCTCCCTCTGCGGCGGCTCCCCCTGGCATGCTCAGCTGCTCTTCCTGGCAGCCAGGCCCCGGAGCCACTTCTGGATGCTGCCCAGTGCAGCACAGCAGTTGCCTGGGAGAGCACCTGGCTGTGGCAGCAGCGGGCTCAGCTTCTGGGGACAGTGGCCAATTCTGAGCATGCCAGAGGGGTGGAGGGTCTCCAGCTTGCTCAACCACTGTCCCCAGAAGCTGAGCCTGGGTGGAGGGCAGCCCACTGCTGCCGCAGCCAGGCACTCTCCCAGTCAGCCACTACGCTGCACTGGGCAGCCTCCCAGGCAGTGTGGCTGGAAGAGGGGACGTTCTGGCCTTGCCTCTTCCCATCCAGCTCTGGCCCTGCCCCACCCGGGACAGCTGCCGGAGGGTCACTTGACCCTTTGTGCCCCACCCACAAGTCGCCCTCTGGCTGTGGAAACTGATGTTAGCAGGCAGTTAAATTTTGCAGGAAAACTTCCCTAGGGTTATATGACAGGGAGGCAGTGTTACCTAGTAGATAGAGCATTGGATTGGGAATCAGAGTTCTATTTCTGGGTCAGCTACTGCTTGCTGGGTGACCCCAGGCTAGTTACTACAGCTGTGTGCCTCAGTTTCCCCATCAGTAAAACAGGGATAATAATACTTAAACCTCCTTGGTAAATTGCTTTAATATCTGTGGATGAAAAGCGCTATATATATGGGCTAGGTATTATTATGATGACAGGAAGTTGTGATGGAGAAAGCAGCATGGAAAAGTATGTAACTGAAACTTCTAAATGCAAGTGATGATGTCCTGAGAATAAAATAAGGGAAATATCCTGAGAATAAAATCCCTGTTTTTTATTCCAATTGGATTTATTCAGTTAGGATCTGATTCTGCCAACCTTATAATGGGTAGCCTTATTACACAGGACTATAGGCAGCATATAATACTCAACATGAGTCAGTGTGACAAGACTCTGTTACTGCTGTATGTATTTAAAGATTGCTGATCCAGATTCAAAGCCTACTGAAGTCAATGAGGGTCTTTCTATTGACTTCAACATGCTTTCGATCATGCCCTTACTTCAGGAAGGCGAGAGATGAGTCAGCGTATTTACACTCAATTGGATTATTATGTTTTAAGAACAGGTGATAACTGAATAACCCAGGAAAAGAGATCTACAGTCTCCTAAAGGTAGTAAATGGCTATAGTAAAGCCTCCAAGCTTTATTTAAAGAAGAGGAGCTATAGTACCTCTCTAGTTAAGAGACTCCTATTATCTGCTATGGACAGTATGGCCTAGTGGTCAGAGCATGAGTCAGGTCTAGGGGGTAGAGCAGGCATCTACGTTGGGGAACAATGCCAAGGGTCAGCACCAGAGTTGACCCCTGGCTCTGGTAATTGGCAGTTAAGCCAGGAATTGAAGCTGAGGGTCAGATGCCAAGATCAGATGCCAAAGCCAAGGGTCATGCCAGGACTAGGCATAAGGGCAGGAACCAGAGAAGAGGCAAGGACCAAGCCTGGAGCCGGAGCACATTGGGAACAGGAGTGAAGACAGAGGTGAGGCAGGAGTAGAGCAGGAACAGGCTTAGGTGCAAGAAGCAGGCAGGGACCAACAGAGCCACAACAGGAAATCACCTAGTTGCTCAGACAACTTCCTGGGCCTCCTCTGGCTTAAATAGTGTGATTGGACCAATTGGTTAAAGTGACTTGTCGTCACACAAGAACTCTGGCACAGGCAGGGATAGAATCCAGATCTCCAGCAGTCAATTGTCTTCCCTTAACCATGAGACCCTCCTTTCTCTTCCTGCAATCAATTCCCTGCCTCCTTCACATTTACTGCACAACTTCCAACTTCTGCAACAAATGAGGCAGGAGTCTTACAGAGAATAGCCCCCTTTACTACACAGCCTTGATTCATCCCCAGCACAGATCCATCCTGTGCACTGAATAAGGCGGGGGATTTTTTCCTGAGGGGTCGTGTGGAAAAATAGATTTTAAGTAGGTAAATTTATTAATGCTTGTGAAGTACTCTGATACTACAGTGGTAAACACCATAGAAAAGCCCATAAGGAAATTAATAATTCTGTCTTCAGGACTGGGTGTGAATAGTATGCAGTAAACAATGCATGAGGTCACACACTGAACAATGGGGATAAAAGAAAATGCTGAATATCTGCTCATTCACTGAGCACCATCCATCCTGTGCACTGAATGAGGCAGGAGTCCTATGGAAAAAGTAGTATAAGATCAGGTATTAAAGACTGTTTCATAATGCACATGCGCAAGTGGGCCAAGGACACCTTAATTCTGGAATTTCCTAACTTTTAAGTATTAGATTTTGTAACATTAATATTGTTCTTGTAATGTAGTTTTGTGTGTGTGTGTATGTGTGTGTGTATGTATATATATATATATCTATATATATCTATATATATATAATCTCAAGGACACCAGCTTAGACAGTTTAATGAAGGTTGTACTGTTCCAATTCTGCTCTTAAACACCCTTGTTTTGTAAAACTTGTTCTTTATTGAGTTTAAGAGATTTCCTATTTTAAAAATAAATATTTCTAAGGACTCAAGAGGTATTGTGGAATAATGCCATAGCAGAGGTTACAGACTTTAAATTACAGACATTACTCATGCTACAAGAACTAACTTTCTTAGTCAGAATCTGGATATACTTTAAGAACCTTCTCTATATTTCTACAAATAATGTTTTGTTTTGTTTTTCTGAACAGAAGAGAAAACAGAGGAAGTGCCCAATATTTAGCATTAACATTTGGTTAGCTGTACTGGATTTTGTGTTCTTGTCCAACAGAGCAGTGCAATGGGAAAATCTTCAAACAATATAACTGCCTTTATTTTTCCAATTGCTCAGTGGCAAATGACAGAAAAAGAGGAAGACCTAGTGAAAGAGCAAGTTTATGAAGGAGATGTGGAATTTCTCTTCATACTGTGTGTAAATTAACCAGGTACATACTTTTTCTGAAACCAAAAAAACTCTGATGGTTCATTTAGAACTTCCCCTAAGGAAATTAAATCCAAAACAGTCAGTGATGCTTGGAAAAGTTAAATCTGCCTCAAGCAAATAATTTGACCAGAAGACACATGAAAGCTATACCAGAGATGCATTTTGATGAAAGCCTGAAGGTGGCAGTAAATTCATGCAGGAATTAGTTAGCAATAGTTTTTGAACTTTCTATTTCAGTGTTATATTGTTCGGTTTCTTGTAGTTGCAATAGAACTACTTTTGGATTTAATCCTACTGCATGTTAATTAAAGGATATTCAGAAAGAGCAGATAGTGTCTAGAGTTGTAAAGAAGGATTTTTTTTTTTACTACTGTATGTTGAAAGCAAAATCACTGTGTAAAGACTCAGGAATTGAAACTGATTATATGCTTTCTAGTTGCTATAGAAACAAAGTATGTAATTAAACAAAAGGAAACATATAACATGGGTTATCCTGATGAAAGTACTTAGAAAGGATTGAACAATGAATTAATGTTTTATATGGGAACACTAAACCAACAACAAGGCTGGGTTGGCTTTTTTTTTTTTTTTTTTTAAAGAAATGAAAATTCACCCACTCAATTTTTTGCTCTCAGTTGACAAATCCTCAAATGGATTTATAAAAAGGAACATCAAGAATAATACAAAATGAGAAGTGGTGACACTATGAAAACTCATTTCAGTGTGCTTGCAAGCTAATGACATTAAATATAATATTTTTATCATAGGATGGAAAAATATCAAAAGTAAATTTAAACAATTGGGGCAAAAATCAAAGAAAAATGTTCCCCTATTAACATAGTGTTCAATAGAATTAATTTCAAATCAATAATTTTAGTCTAAGCCAAATACTTATTCTATACAAGTGCAATATTATTGACAGTTTAAAATACTTGCTCTGAGTTTTGCAGATGATATTCATAATATCAGTTCTGTGAAGCGTTCCTTCAAAGAAGGGACATTTCTATAACATAAAGGCCATGCATAAGAATTTCCCTCTGTTAAATAATATTTTAAATATACAGATTAATATGTCAAACTATTATGTGATAATCTGAGAACAGAAATAATGTATAGTGTCAGAAAAAATGTACATCATAATCACAAACAAGAAATGCTGTGGTTTTAACAAATATTTCAAATTAACTTGCTGTTAGTGACAGCTTCCAGAAGAGGGCACTTTGAGTTTTCTTATATTATCAATACTATTCATTTTCAAAGTTTCACTTCAGTTCCCAGAACTTTCTATTTCTTTATTTTTTTTTTAAAATAAGAGAGTCAATTAGAATTCAATGTTGATTAAAAAGCAACAATTATAGTGTCTCCCCGCTCCCTGAAATACTTTCACAGATACCTGTTCTTGGGGATGTGAGGTGACTACAGTAGTTTAACATACCTCTTTATTGGAAAAGAGGTTATGATTGTATTATCCCAATTCTGTTCATACTGTCTTAGAACCTTTTCATCAGCTTGAACCTGGCTTTGACCAAGTTTGTCACTGAAAAATCTAGAAAGGAGAGATTTTCATGGAAGGGACTCTGCTTAGCACATGCCTCACAGCATCCCTCAGAGCAGACTTCCACCAATGGCTCTCCAGTCCAGAGTCTTTTGTAGAGCAATGGGTGCTCTGAATGATGCCATCTGCTTCTCCAGCAGTAACTGTCACAGTGCTTTATGGACTGGGAAGTGCAGGGAGGTAAATAAAAACCCTGTTCAGTGTAAGATTCTGTGTTTGGGTGACTTTATTACAAAATGTGGTTAAAGTGAAAGAACATGCACCCCCGAAATAACATCAATTAGCTCAAGGAAAACAAGTACTTTACCTTGTCTCTCTGTCTCCTTTCCTGTGTAAGGTTCTGTGTAAAATGGGTCTTTCTCCCTCCCCACTTGTATAATCCCTTCTATGGGAGAGGATTACCCTATAAATCAAACAATCTCCATTTTGGATCCCTCCAAGTCCCTCTCAGTGCAGCACAATTGTTGATACAAACAGGCCTCAAAAAAGCAGGTAACTTTAAATAAAACAGGGGAAGGGCATAGAGCTGGCAAGTGCTGTTACAGAGGCTGTGTACATCTTGTCTCTAGCCTGCCTACTTTCACTTTGAAAATAAAATGGGGGGGGGGGAGAGAAAATGAAACAAAATGTGACTTCTTGGAGTTGTCTGGGAGAGGAAGCCATGTCAGACCTTCCTACTCACCAGTTAGCCCTAGCATCAGCTAGTGTTTTACTATTTTTGTACTGATTCATAGAGTGAATTGTACCTTAGACCAGACATCCAACAGCATCAGCACAAGCATCTCTGAACAAAAATTAACTAGAAAAACTTGCTGATTCCCACTGACTTTCTGTTAAGCTCATTTGAGTCTGCCATACTTTTAGGCCATGTCTATACTACAAACTTCAGTTGATGCAAGTTACATTGTGGTACAGCTGCCAAAGCTTGTATGTCGCTTGCGTGCATGCATACCTGTTTGCTTGTGTCAGCACTGCATGTACTCACCATGAGTACGTGTGTCAATGTAAAGTGCGTTGTGCTGGGTAGGCAATCCAGTGTCCCATGCAGTTCCTTTGGGGACATTTTTGTAGTGTTTTGTGGGGCAGTAATGATTTGCCCAGGGATTTCTGGGAGCCCACAGAGCTCAGCACTATTCCCTAGGAATATTGCAAATGCAGGATGTATGATTTTCCTGTACTTTCAGATTTCAGGAAATTCCACAACTGAAAACACAATGAGGAAGATGAAGATATATTTGAGGAGAGTTTTTTGGTGGACATAGAGGAAAAAAATTCCAAATTACTGGTGATGTTCACGGAGCAAGTGGAGACAGTGGCATGCTGCTTCTGGGCCCGAGAAATGAGCATTGACAGGTGGGATCACATCGTAATGCGGGTCTGGGACGACGAGCAGTAGCGTCAGAACTTTCAGAAGTGAAAGGTCATGTTCCTGGATCTCTGTGCTGAGCTCACCCCATCCCTCTGTTGCAGGGACACCAGAAACAGACCTGGATTGACAGTGGAGAAGCAAGTGGCAATCAAGCTCTGAAAGCTTGCAATGCTGGATTGCTCCTAGTCAGTGGGAAATCATTTTGGAGTTGGAAACTCTACATGATGGCTGTTGTCATGAAAGTGTATGGGGCATTAATCATCTCCTGCTACTACAGGACTGTGACTCTAGGCAATATGCAGGACATTTGCAGCAATGGGGCTCCTGAACTGCAGTGGGGAAATATATGGCATGCATAATGTTATCTTGGCACCAGCCCACCCTGCTACTGAGTGCATCAATGACAAGGGTTACTTTGCTCTGGTTATGCAAACACTAGTGATCACCAGGAATGTTTCATTGATATCAGTGTGGGGTGGTCAGGGAAGCTGCATGATGCATGCATCTGTAAGAACACAGGACCGTTCAGAAAGCGGCAAGCAGGGATATTCCTTCCCAACTGGCAGATTACCATTGGTGATGTGGAAATGCCAGTAATGATTCTGGGGTACCCAGCCTACCCCTTGCTCCCTTGGCTCATGAAGCTGTACACTGGCTATCCTGACAGTGCCAAAGAAATATTCATCTACAGGTTCAGTAGGTGCAGAATGATTGTGCAATGCGCTTGTGGTAGATTTAAAGGTTGCTGGGTTGTTTACTCATTAGATTAGAGGCAAAAGGGGAATAGCTGCCATCAGTAAGGAGGGCTGAGGTGGGGTGGCTGTCTGCTGGCTTTGAACAGCAAGACAGCAGAGCTATTACGCAAACCCAATGTGGAGCTATGCTTTTGAGGGAGGCGTTAAAGGTTTATTTTCACAATCAGCCATTTTTGTGTTCTGTCTTGGGATAGTCTCTGTCTTGTGTAATTTACATTGTGTGTGTTTTAGGTTTGGCTGCTGGTATCCTGTTGTGCCTCCTGCAAATTATAAATACTGCTCGGCCTGGGGCATTGCCTACTGCTATGAATTGGGTGGTGCTTGGTGTGCATTTATAAGTACTGTTCGATTTCTTGACGGCCGCTGTGCATTCTGTAGCATTTATTGTGAACTAATCAAGATACTTTAATTCTCCAAATGTAGAACTTTATTGAGTTAAAAAATTCTGTGCACAAAATCAAAGTGCCAACAAACACGTACAATGTCATACAAACTTCTAACATAATTTAACAGGTTGAAACTTTTAAAATTCCTTTTGAAAAGGAAGTAAACATTTATGTCCATTGGTGTAAACAAAATGTAGTTTTCTGTCCTTTGTTGTGGCTATACATACACTAATCTGTGGTTTCACAGGTCGGTGTATTTGAAGCTGTGGTTTTCTTTGCTCTCCCCCAGCCTGGAGCAGTAGGGGGTAAGGATGTGGTCTGGGATCCCACATGGTATGTTGGGGGGTATAGAGAGCAGTGACCATGGAGTTCTCCAGTGAGTGCAAAGGCTGATGAGTTCAGGATGTTTGGATCTGTAGGGCAATGAGGGTCTGCACCATTTGAGTTGGCTGCCTGTGAAGACCCATTTGATATGTCTACATGCATTGTAAGCTCAGCTCTGTGGGACCTGCGCTTGTGCACTCAGTGTTTCTAAGCCCATGCTTGAGCATCCACACTGCATTGTAAACCTGGGTTTACAGTTGCTGTATCTGGGTCATACAATCATGAAACGTGCATACTGCACTATGTTGACCCTCTGACTTGGCTCTGTGGCTTGAATGGAGTCCATGTTACAAAATGACAGAGCTTGAACCTGAGGCTCAGTGCGGTTCAGGGTTGAACCGCCCCTTAGGTCAGTGGTTCCCAAACTTTTTACCTAGTGCCCCCCTCTTACTCCTGTCCGTGCTCCCCCTGCAAACTGGGACTGGTGTGGGGCTGCAGCTCTGGAAGGTGGGGCCACAGATAGGTATAAGAGGTCCAAGGCTGGGGCCACAGCTGGGGGCAGGGCAGGGAGCAGAGCCTTGGCCGGGGGCCAAGGCCAGCAGCTGGGGCCCCAGGCATCGACCTAGGAGTGCTGGAGTTGTTGCTGCACCCACCTAGCTTGAAGTGGTTTCCATGATATACAGTGTTTACTGTTTGGTTCAATGGCTCTCAGCACCCCCGCTATACAAATTGTTTGAGCGCCCCTCAGTGCGGGGCTGGCAGCTGGGGCTGGGAGCAGAGCCCCAGGTGTGGGGCTGGCAGCTGGGGCTAGCAACCCAGGGCCAGGAGTGGAACTGGGTGACGCTCCCTCCCTGCCCCCCGTAGGGGCTGGCCTGGGCCCCAGCCACTCCCCTTGAATGTTCTTCTGTGCCACCCCCAGGGGGGCGTGTCCCACAATTTGGGGACCTAAAACCCAGCTAGGGCAGAAGACTTGGGTCCTGAGTGCTATTGACCCAGGTCATAGATTTGTGTGTGGACAGTAGGGGGGTTGGGCTTAACCCTGAGTCTGAACCCCAGTTTACAATGCAGTGCAGACATTTCCCACTCCTTATCCTGCTGGAACTCCCAGGCCCTCTGCTTGTCCTCTCTGTTTTTCTCCATGCTCTTAATCATATTGGCTCTTTGTTCGTGATGTGATGCTGCACTGTCTTGTAGGATTTCACAGAACACGTCCTCCCTAGTTCTCTTCCTTGTCCTCATCAGGCTAAGACATTCTGCAGGGTTGAGGAGTCTCCCCTCAAAGCCATCGTGCAAGAAGCTGCTGATAAAAACAGACAAATGCCCCATTAGATTTACAGTCACAATGAAAGGGCAAAGATAAGTTTCAAAACTTCTTTCCCATATTCCCATGAATACTTTTAATAAGAAATGTTTATTGACACTTCAGCTTTGGAGTGCCTCAGCACAGCACTGCTCTCCAGCTTAGGGTTGCCAACTCTCCAGGATTGTCTCGCAGGCTCCAGGAATTAAATATTAATCTTTAATTAAAGAGTATGTCATGTGATCCAACCTCCAGGAATATGTCCAACCAAAATTGGCAACCGTACTCCAGCTCAAACCATGGTGAGTATTGCCAGGAAGTGAGGAGGTGGGAGGGAGGGAGAAGATTTTCTGTTGCATGAAGCTATAAAATTCTGGCCTCTATTCCATGGATATGAGTACAGAGCAATGGAAGTGAATATTGGCAACATTTTCCACAGGTGGTGGTGATTTTGGCTGATATCTTACTCCTGAGGGTCACAAAGGGACAGAGGACCCAGCTGCTACTGGTATCCTGAAGCCATCTGGGCCCATATGCCGCTAGCCTGTTTGCTGCCATGGTGACAGCTGGATTCACGGCAGAGTGGCCTGGGAAAGTGTCCTATCATGGAGGAAGAAATAAGGACATCATCCCGAGAAGCCTTCTGGAGAGGATTGCAAGGTATCCCCACGAAAGTTTCATCAAGATCTCTTAAGAGGATAAAAGACATAAACAAAGTGTTCCACATGCTCCTCCTCCCTCTGTCTAGCCTAGCATGGGAATGAAAAGCAGATGGCAATGTGCCCCTTTGGGGTCCATCCAGATCAATAAGGATTTCTGTTACCACCTGCCTTGTAACCTTGGGTGCTTCTGTGCTGTGCAGCTTTGGCCTAGAGCCCTGACACCAGCGGCCTGCACACAGTGGCCCCACCTGGGCTTCCACCAGCCTGGTTATTCCTTGCAGGGTGACACCAATAGCCCTTCCAATCCTGAATCTTCCCCAAACTGTCTCCCCTGCAGTGTCCAGTCCCTCTCACTGGATGCTCACAGAAGTTGTTAAATTTGCTACCTCCAAAGATACAGAGCAGCCTTAGTTTAACTGAGGACTTCCCCCTTCAGTTTAATACACAGCACTGAGATGGTTTTGTAATAAAACAAAACAAGAGTAATTTTTTAGCAAAGAACAAAGTGATAAGTAAGAATAGGGGATAGATACAGCTACAACAGAATAAAACACACTTCCTAGTGGCTAAAACTTAATTTCAACAAGTTACAATCTTTGTCTAAGCAGGTTTCTCACCTATACTCAATTCCACTATTCTTGGTTTTCAGGCCAAGAAAATCCACTCCTCTTCCTTTGTATCCTATGGATTGGATGCCTAAATGGCTTTCTGTTTCTGCTTATATTTCCCAATATCTGTTGTCTCTGTTTCAAGAGCCAGGAAATCTTCCTGGGGGGGTGTAGGCTTTATCCCCCAACATGATCATTAAGTAGTCTTCCTTCCTGCTCATTCAGCTTGATTCTATGCAGATGTACTTTTCATTGTCCGCTGAGTTATTACCTGGCTCAATTTACACTGGAGACACAGGAAAACAGGCAAAACAACATGTCTTTATCTAGGACAGGTTGGGCTTATGCACTGCTTGCAAAACACCTTTTAAGAGCATATTTCCAGCATACATCTGTAATTCTTTATACACCACAGCATAATACTGATGACCAGTGTGTTACTGGTTTTCATATGATGCCTTACATGGCACCCTTATATAAAGATTATGACAACAGTGTGTTGGGGTAATGAATGTGTCAGGCTTGACGTTAGAGTATGGTGTGGCCTCTGCCAGTTGGCATTGAAAGACTCCCTGGGTCACAGCCAGCTCTACCACTGTTTGTTCTACTTCTACCTGAGCACAGGACCCAGAATTGATATGGATCATGTAATCAGACTGCCATAATACTGTTCAAGAATTTGTTTTGAATTTACTTTTTATTTTCCCACAGTATACCTTTAAAATTAATGAAAAGTTGATACCTTTGTCTGTCCCACTTGGGGATGGGATGGACACCACATTTAAATGGTGGGGAGACAGGGGGAAAGAGAGGAAGTAAATGCAAATAAAACATTGTAAGGAAAAAATGCGTGCACAACTTTCCCCTTCATCAGTGGGCTCCTCTGCATTTGCCTGGCAGGACTGGATAGACTCCTACTGAGTTTCAACAGGTCATAGCTGTAGGGACTGGGGCATAGGTGGTCCATGCCTAATGGTTAGCAGCAGGATCCTGGAGTCAGGTATCAAGCTGAAGGTCAGAGTCAGCATCAGTGGTAAGGTGTAGGAGCAGGGAGTTGGAGCAAGGCAGGAAAGCAGGAACCAGGAACAGACAGGGGTTTAGGATAAAGGAGGACAGAAACTAGGAGTGAGTCAAGTAGACAGGGTCCATAGTAGCAGACAGCCAACAATTCCTTTAGCTGCTCAGACAACTTCCTGTGCCTCTTAAACTTTCTGGTTTAAGTGGAGCTTCCCAGCCAATCGGTGGGGATGGACATCTCAGCCCCCTGCAAAGGCAGGGCCCTTTGTGAGCTAGAGGTTCAATAACTCTCTTCTCCAGTAGTTCAGGTGAATTGCTGGCTGGTGGACATGGTCTGAACTCTGGCTGGTGACCCACGGGACCATGTTAGAGGCCTGTGATCCTTCCCGTCACCATTCTCCCTAGTGCACCCTGTGGGCAGTAGTGGGCCTGACTTTCCAAGGTGGTTTTTATGGAAGGTGTTTACCAGGTCAGGAGCATGGACATTCTCCACTGGTTCTCAGGAGTGCTCTTCAGGACCATAGCCTTTCCAGTCCACAAGGTGCCAGGATCTAGAATCAAGAATCTGATGGACGATATACTCATTGTGGTCTTGAATCTATGCCAGTGGGGGTGTGTGGTTGGGAGTGGTGAGGGAATGGGTCCTGAATGTGTGGCTTCAAATCAAACAAATTTTGTTTTTATTTGTAGCCACTTGGACCCTTTGAGGTGAAAACTTCTAAGGCTGGTCAGAAAATTCCATCAAAACTATTTTTCAACCAAAAATTAAGTTTTTCTACTACAACACCTTTGGAAAAAGCATCTGTTTTCCATAGCAAATTTTGACTTTTCGTCAGAAAATTAAACACGTGAAAACCAAAATATGACAATTTGGAAATGCTAAAGCAAATTTTTTCTGTTTTCAATAGAAAATTTTTGGGTTTTGATTTTCCCCCCAAAATTGAAATTTTCCATACAAAATTTCAACAATTTGTTTTCATCAAAAATTGTACACAGGAAAATAAAATTCTAACTAACTAGTAGTATCTGATACATGAAGTGTAGTTGTTGTGTAAAGCTGGCTAGTATTTGTTTAAAACAACCAAAGCTATTTCATTTAAAAACCACAGCCAAAATGTGAACTGTTCTACTAAAACTGAAACAATACTGCTATATATTCTTTTAATGTATAAAATGCTTCTATTAATTAGCCTTCAGTTGCTTTTTAATCACAATAAATAATAACATAAACCCCAATCACATCTGTGTTAGCTAGTGCAGTAAAATGAGCCTCCTGCCCTCAGAAAGAAACAAAATATACCTAGCACATACTTTTAACATTTTGGGCTACATTTTGTTCAGCATTTTGTGAACATTTGTGATTTTAAAAAACAAGAACCAAAACCAACCACACAAATGTGTGAAGGTCTCATATGACCCTAAAACTGTCACGCTTCTCTTCTATCTGAAACATGTTTAAAAATGATCACAAATAGGTTTTAATTTTAAACACCATTATAAAAAGGCTTAAGAAAGCCATCTGAATGGATGGTAGCAGCTAGTAAATATCCATTAATTACTTGATAACTAAGTCAGCTTGTACATAACATTCTTAACCATATTTCCAGGCTGAATGATTTAGATGATTAATGATTTGTCAGATATGCTTAACAAAATGTGGAGAAGCTGCAGGAAGCCTCTACAATGGGGGTAGCAGAAAAGGAAACTTACCCTCACCCATTCTCAATAGCAGGAACAGCCCGTGGGTAGGGGGACTAGAGAAATAGAGAGACCATCACATGTTAGATTGAAACTGGCCTTCTCTTATGTCAAAGAAGGTCAGCAGCCACCACCTGTAGAGCTGTAAGGCACTAAAGGTCTCAAGGCCAGGTAGATACAATTATTGCTAATACCCCACCACCAGAGGCTACACCTGCTGGCTCAGCAAGCTCAGGTGGCTAGCAGCAGACTGCTAATTGGGCACCACTAGAATAAAGCTTCTTGTTCCTGTCCAACCCTTTGCCTAAGCCAGGGGCTCTCAACCTTTTTCTTTCTGAGGCCATCCCAACATGCTAAAAAAATTCCAGGGCCCAGTGGTATGAGGCTTCAGCTGCTGGAGGGCGGGCTCAGGGCTCCCACTCTGTGGGGCACCAGGAGACCTGCCCGCAGAGCGGCAGCTCTTGGGGCTTTAGCCACAGGACAGTGGGGCTCTGAGCTTTCTGCCCCGGACATCAGCCAGTCTAACACCAGCCCTGCTTTGCAGAACTCCTGAAACTGGCTCATGGCCCCCAGAGGGGCTGCCGACTCCTGGTTGAGAATGGCTGATCTAAGCAAGTAGTTGCTAGGGCTGTTGCTGACTGGACTCCTGAAACCAACTTCCTGCCTCCTTGCTTGGTTCTTGTTCCTGCTACCACACCTTGTTCCTCGCCCTAACTCCAGTTACTGACTCCAGCTTGACCTTTGGTGAGACTTTTGATTCTGACCTTGGCTCCGAATATCACTTGACTCTTAGTGTGGCTTTGGACTCTGTGATGGGATCCTGGGGTATGAGCTAGAACTGTGGGACCACTGTCCCCCTTTAACTCTCCAGCCTGGGTTGTCTCTCACAAAGCTCAGCCAGTGACAAGCAGCAAAAACCCCTCCAGGTGGTGTGATCACTCAGCCATCAACATGTGGAGCCCCACACACACCTAAATTGCATGAAGGCTCTTCAAGTCACTCATGAATTATATATAGAGGGGCACCAGCCTTGAATCCCAGAAATATACTGTCTTATGCTGCTCAAGACTCCCTTGGATAGTGCAAGCTCATTTAATTAGTTTGCCACTCTGACAAAGGGTAGTGGACATGCAACAGCCCTTGTTAACTTGAGCTGAGATTCCCCAAGCACTACAACCAAAACCACACTGTTTTAGGTAAAATATAAAACAGATTTATTAACTACAGAAAGAGATTTTGAGTGATTATAAGTAGCAGGCATAGATATCAAAGTGGGTGGTATAAGACATATAAAGACATTTGCAGTCTAAATTCTACAGACGAAGCAAGACTGGAATCAAGCTGTTTCTCATCCTAATAGATGTTATATAGGCAGCTCACAGTTTTTAATACACAGACTGATTTCCCTTTCAGCCTGGGACCAATCTTCCCAGTTCAAAGTCTTTGTCTTCCAGATGATGATCTAGGTGTTGAGATGGGGGAGGAGAGGGGCCAAGTGATGATGTCACTGTCCCTTTTTTATATATCCTTCCATTTTCTAGAAAGATCCTTGTTGTGACATGGGGTTTAGTTAGCCCTCTCTGCATATGTGCTCTCTCTGAAGAGTCTCTGGGGTAGTGGATTCTTCTTGATGGGCGATCAACATATGTCTGGCTGGTCCTGATGTAAGTCCGTCTTGTCAGTTACTGATCCTTGTTGCCACTGAAAGGCTAGCTGTGGGCGTTCCCCTCCTCACAATATATTTCAGTAACAAAACTATAGCAATACTTCATAACTTCCCATACAATGATAGTACCTACAATTCAATTTGGTATTAAGGTTCAACAGATCAAACCTTTTAAAATTATACCTCACAAGGCATGCATTGTACAAAACATATCATATGACAGTGGTGAATATAGGGTCCTATGGTGCTATTTTAAGGTACAGAGTGTCACAGACTCTCTCTGGTTTTGACCTTTGGTGTGACTTCTGGTTGTGACCACTAGGTCACACTGCCACATTGTGGGCCCTGACAGGACAGACAGTAGATAACACTGGAGCAAATAAAGGGGGAGGGACGAGTCCCATGGGAACAAATAGGAATCTGGGTGTGAGAGAGAGAAAATAAATTGCATAGTTCTATCATAAGCCTCTGTGGACTCCTGGGCCATCAGCTAGGATGTTCTGTAATCAGGGACTTCACAGTCAGATGGATCACTTGTTCCGTCCATTCATTTGGATGTTTCTGCACCTTTGCATTAATGCCACATAACACACACGCACACATTTATTATTTTTGTAGTAAGCTAATTAGCTTTCAGAATCTAGCCCCTGCCAATATGAGTGATTAATCTTACTACTGTTCCTCACACGTTCTTGTCAACTGCTGGAAATGGCCCACCTTGATTATCACTACAAAAGGTTGTTTTTGTTTTTGTTTTTTTTCTTTCTCTCTCCTGCTGGTAATTGCTCACCTTACCTGATCACTCCCCTTACAGTGTATATGGTAACACCCATTGTTTCATGTTCTCTGTGTATATAAAATCTCCCCTCTGTATTTTCCACTGAATGTATCCGATGAAGTGAGCTGTAGCTCACGAAAGCTTATGCTCAAATAAATTTGTTAGTCTCTAAGGTGCCACAAGTACTCCTTTTCTTTTTGTGGATACAGACTAACACGGCTGCTAATCTGAAACCCGTCTTACTATTAATGTATATCATGCAGTATGGTGAAACTCAGTAGTTTTCCTCTCTGATGTGATTGCATTTTCCCCAGTGTAAAATTTCACCATGCTAACAGGTAAGAAGAAGCATTTCTTTCATTATAAGTAACAAATTCAGTGTTATCATGAGAACTCTTTTGTATTATCTCACAATAATAGAAAAGTGTCAGAAATGGCCTACCCTCTTCAATGATGAATGGCATTTTTTGTGCTATGCCCTTACAGTGTGTAACAGAGGTCTATGAAGTAGAAAACCTGGATGAAGAATACTAGCAATTCCTAATTTTCTTTTGCAAGCACTAGTTATCTGAATGCTGAAGGGAACCAATAAGTTATGGAATGTAAGTTCAATAAAAGCCATTTGCTGCTGTCAAGGTCCTATTTCTGCACCCTTTTTCATTTTGTTACCACCATTATATTAAATTCCTTGACCTCTGATACCTTCTACAACTCTCTAAAACCTAGTACTGTCCACTCTTTTCTTTATAAGCTACCCTTGACCCTTGATTCTCTTTCATACTACCAGACCATATCTAACCTTCCTCTTCTTACTAAATTGCTTGTAGAGGTTGCCTTCCCCCATCTCTTTAGTCATTTCTCACACAATTGTGCAGAGCGGTGAGTGCTTTCAATAGAAAATTTCAATCAGTGTAGCTATTGGTCAATAGCATGGCCATCTCACTTCTATGTGTGTAATAATCTCCCCCTTTTTGATGATGGCCACTTCTTTCCCCACCCCTTTTTATCTCTTTGACATAGTTGCCTTTGATTCTGTGGCACGCTTCATTCTTCAGGATCATCTCCATATCTATACTGGAATCTGTATACTGTGGTTCCTCCTGTGCCACTTTTCCACTCAGAAATATCTAATAGTTAAGGCCCTACTTAATTTGTGATATTGCGGAAATTGCAGATCCTGCAATATTAGGCTACCACTGCAATTTTGTCAGCCAGGGGGCCCAGCAGGAGCCCCAGCTGTCAGCCGCCCGGGGCTGAGAGTGGGAGCCCTGCCATGGGGCTCCTGCTGTCAGCCTGGGGTGGCTGGCGGCTGGGGCTCCTGCTGTCAGCCCCGCACATTAATTATTACAATATAGGTGAAGCAAAATGACTGGTTATAAAAAAAAAATTAGCAGGCATGACATAATACTTGTGTTTATATTGTTCCATCAAATTTTTCTTAAACAAATAGCTCTGGCTTTTCCAAATTACCGCAATTAATAAAGTTCCGTTATTACTTTTTTGTGATTTTCCATGTCTTGTCTGCAACTCAGCTGCAATTATTTGATAATCATCCTGCAACTCAAGTAGGGCCTTACTAATAGTGTTTTCTTCTGGTGCTCTTTTGCACCAATACCATGGAGTCTCTAAGCACTGAAAATCATCAGGGTAGACATGGTAGTTTATATAAAAGACTGAAATAAATTGACTAAGGAAAAAATAATAAAGAATAGAGGGCTAACATTTTTCTCTACTACCTTACCACTTCTACCCTGATAATACTCAAATGGACGTATCTTTTGACACCTCTAACGCACCCTTCACGGTGCCTTCCCCCTGCTTCTCCTGTGAGGCAGCCCTAGATGACTCCCTCTAGGCCTTCATAGGAGAGGGTAGAGTTTATTTCATTTTTGGAAGAAACGGGGACTTCCTGGGGCTCCTTACCCCCTGAAAATGATCAATTTTTTGCTGCAAATCTCACATATGCCTTCATCTTGAGTATTGCTTTTCTCAGTGCCCCTCCTAATGCCAGCTGCGTAGGCCCCAGCATGTGCAGGCTGAATGGTGCAGGCTGTCTCTTCCCCGGTGTGCTGTCTCCTCCATTCATTTCTGACCACACCACACGATCCATTGTCTACAGCCAAGCTCTGCGATACAACCGCATTTGCTCCAACCCCTCAGACAGAGACAAACACCTACAAGATCTCTATCAAGCATTCTTACAACTACAATACCCACCTGCGGAAGTGAAGAAACAGATTGATAGAGCCAGAAGAGTTCCCAGAAGTCACCTACTACAGGACAGGCCTAACAAAGAAAATAACAGAACGCCACTAGCCGTCACCTTCAACCCCCAACTAAAACTCCTCCAACGCATTATTAAGGATCTACAACCTATCCTGAAGGATGACCCAACACTCTCACAAATCTTGGGAGACAGGCCAGTCCTTTCCTATAGACAGCCCCCCAACCTGAAGCAAATACTCACCAGCAACCACATACCACACAACAGAACCACTAACCCAGGAACCTATCCTTGCAACAAAGCCCGTTGCCAACTGTGCCCAGATATCTATTCAGGGGACACCATCACAGGGCCTAGTAACATCAGCCACACTATCAGAGGCTCGTTCACCTGCACATCCACCAATGTGATATATGCCATCATGCGCCAGCAATGCCCCTCTGCCATGTACGTTGGTCAAACTGGACAGTCTCTACATAAAAGAATAAATGGACACAAATCAGATGTCAAGAATTATAACATTCATAAACCAGTCGGAGAACACTTCAATCTCTCTGGTCACGCGATTACAGACATGAAAGTTGTGATATTGCAACAAAAAAACTTCAAATCCAGACTCCAGCGAGAGACTGCTGAATTGGAATTCATTTGCAAATTGGATACAATTAACTTAGGCTTGAATAGAGACTGGGAGTGGCTAAGTCATTACGCAAGGTAGCCTATTTCCCCTTGTTTTTTCCTACCCTCGCGCGCCCCCCCCCCCCCAGACGTTCTTGTTAAACCCTGGATTTGTGCTGGAAATGGCCCACCTTGTTTATCATACACATTGTAAGGAGAGTGGTCACTTTAGATAAGCTATTACCGGCAGGAGAGCGGGTTTGTGTGTGTGGAGGCAGGGGCGGGGGGGGGAGAGAAAACCTGGATTTGTGCTGGAAATGGCCCAACTTGATTATCATACACATTGTAAGGAGACTGATCACTTTAGATAAGCTATTACCAGCAGGAGAGTGGGGTGGGGGGAGGTATTTTTTCATGCTTTGTGTGTATAAAAAGATCTTCTACACTTTCCACAGTATGCATCCAATGAAGTGAGCTGTAGCTCACGAAAGCTTATGCTCAAATAAATTGGTTAGTCTCTAAGGTGCCACAAGTACTCCTTTTCTTCATTCATTTCTGGATCCACTTCAGAATTGCCCTTCTTGTTTTCAGCTGGTTCTCACAGTTTCTAGAATTTGTGAGGTATGTTTCTGATGGTTCTAATGAAGACTTGCTCATTTGTATATTGCTGTGTCACGATATTGTCTGGTACATGAGTTCTCCTTTCCTCTCAACTGCAGACATATTCTGGAACCAGAAGGAAATATTGAATATACTTGTGCACCATGATTCTTTTTTTAAAAAGTGTATATATAGAGCTTCTGAGACTTTTACATTTTGAAAATCAACTAGATTATGAGTTTTAAATGTTTGATCTTAAGTTCCGAATGTGTTTAGCGGTGAGAGGCTGTATATTTGACGGGCCAGATTCAGCATTTTGCTGTGGACCCTCTGCGGCAGGTAGGCTAGCACAAAGGGGCCATAAAACAGATGCAAGGCCCTCCAGGAATACTCCTGTCTCAGAATGCTCCTATAGTAGGGGCAGAGTCAACTCTCCACCACCTATGTAGGAGCCACTAGCACAGGAGACGTTCTGGAATGGGAGAGGGAGCACAGGCAGGCCAGAAGAGGGAGGGAAAGCATCAGGGGAAGGAGGATAACATAGCTGCTCAAGTGGACTCCAGAGAGGCTGTTGAAAGAGGGGCCCAAGTTAGGGTCACCCTGCACCAGCTCTTGCAAGCCCTACACAGGAAAGGCGCAAGCTGCCAGGAGCGCCATTTCAGATTTTGAAAGGGGAGGGGCAACTTTAATCCTGATTCCAGGGGCTACTTTGGCACCTCAAAACTCAAGGTTTTCTTGCAGATAACTTAGGAATTAGTTGACCAGAGCACTATATCTAATTCCTGTATAAAGAAAGAAAAAAATATATACAAACACGAATTAAAGCCGTATTTTAAATTTATATGTAAATTTAGAACAATCAGGCAATAATACAGAAAAATATTCCCAATCTCAAGCCTTGAGGTGGAGTCAGAACTGTTTGGCTGCGTCTTGCCGTTAAACTATTAAGATGCTCGTTCAGCACAGTTGGTGTTGGGGAGGAGCCTGTGCTTTGGGAATGAGAGGAGTCCATTTAAATCCCCATGGCCAGGATAAAGTCTCCATATGAGGAGGGGGTGCTGCAGTCCCAGAGGGACCTGTTGCACTCAGGGGAGAATTCTGGATTTGGGAATGAGTAGTCCTAAGATCCCATCTCAGATAAGCCTAAGCAAAGACTGGAAGTTACAGGGTGGAATTGTAATGCTGACAGACCCCAGTCGTCGGCGGGTAGGATCGAACCTGGGGCCTCTGGAGCTTAGTGCATGAGCCTCTACTGCATGAGCTAAAAGCCAACTGGCTCTTAACTAAGGCTGTAGAGAAGACTCATTTTACTTTTTCTCACTAAGTGGTCTTGGTGCCACTAGAGGGGACAGAACACCGCACCCAGGAGGTGGGTGGGTTACAGAATCACTTGGTGTACAGAGATTTCTTATGCTGATGTCAGAAGTAAGAACTGAACAGCTGGTTCTGAGGGCAAGCTTTGTCTATCTAGGCAAGTGTGTAATGAACAGGCTGGTGTGTATGTGTATCCTGTACTTCCCGGGGTTCCCCTGGTTGTCATGGGCCCTACACTGCTAACAGATAGCAGAGATTCTCCGCTAGCTCAGGCATCAGGGCCCTGTGCTTTGGTGCAGGTGTCGGGGGATCTGCCCCAGCCAGTGCTGTGAAGCTCTCCAAAGCTGTTGTGTGCAGCATAGTGGCACGTGGCAGTTCCAACTGACTATGGAGCTGTCACAACAGAGCAGTACCTCCTTGAGTTACTCCTTTGCCACCCAAGTGCCCAGTGAGCTGTTCAGTGCAGTGAAAAAGTTGTTACAGAATAGAACAAGGTCAAGTAAAAGCTGGCCACTATAATTTGAAATCCATGTGTGAGTGATTTCATCAGCAGCTGTGGAAAACCTGAGTCTCCAGACCCCTCAGCTGGAATTCCAGCCTGGGACTCCCCAATTCTAGGAGGCCTTTCCTCCTTACCCCTGCCATGCAGTTGTTTCAGGCTCAAAGCAAGGGCAGAGGTCAGCCCTGTGTGTGGCAAAGGCCCCACGACAACACTGACCCTGTGAGTGGTCAGAGCAGTGCCCTGTGGGTGTGTATCAGTGCAATGTTCAGCCAGGCTTCCCAAGAGCCATGGTTGTGCAGTTCAGCCTGCTGGCTTGTCCTCAGAGAAACCTTGGCAGGGGAGGAGTCGGTGTAAATTGCAAACACCCTCTAGTGGGTACAACTGGTGATTAGCAACGTTAATGAGAGCCTTAACCCCAGGTGCCCTCTCTCCCCCAGCGCTGGGAAGGGCCAGGCCCCAGGCTGGTGGCACTGCTCTGCCAGGCCTCAGCCCTGCACAGAGGTTAGGGAGCATGAGCAGAACAAGTGTTGCATGGCCAGACAGTGGATCTGGAGAATGCAACAGCTCCATTCTGAGCTAATCGCCCAAACAGTCCCTTATGGCACAGATCCGTACAGCTTAGCACGTTTCATGTATGCTTCATCACATGGCCCCACTTGTGCACCCCTTATCCTCCTAGTGCTTATGCTGACGCTCATGTATCCCCTAACCCCTCCTGTGTCCCCTTCTCCGCTCACCCCTGCACTCCTCTCCTGCATCCTTTCTCACCAACCTCTCCTGTGAGTCTTCTTCCCTAACCCCAGCACTCTCTCGTGGCCCAAGCCCTCTGCACTACTTCTCTGAAATGGCACCCCTGCTCCGCTGTGATACATAACTTGGGAGGGGGGGAAGGTGCCCCCTGCCACTGCTAAATAGTGCCCCTGCAAGCTGCTACCCCTTTTTCCTGAGTCTGCTACTTGTGTCAGTACAGGAATGAATCTGTCTCGGAGGAAATGGTACACACACACTTAGGATTATCACTTTCTACCTTTAAAGAATTATATTGTTCCTTGTAGTGTGTTATATAAGTATCTGGGGGTGGTCTAGCTGTTTTGCTGGCCAGGATGGAAGATGTTTCCAGTCACCACCTTCCTGTGACCAAGCCCTCTCCCCATCCCCCAAAGCCAACTGACCCAGCAGTCCAGCACCCCCTGGAAGAGACTGCCCTGCTCTCATGGCCCTAGAATCAGCCCTGTGCATTGAATATGTTGCCTCAGAAGTAACTAAGCCTTGATAACCATTATTTTATGATATTTTAATCTGTGTTCCAGATGCTGAGAGATACAGCACAGAAAATATACATACAAACCTTTCCCTTTTTTATCAGGTCCTGACAGTGGCAATTAAGACTATAATAAACCATTTATGCTTCATTGTTTGGATCTACTTGACTGTAAAATAAAGCAGGGAGAATATAAATGACATAACTTGGCTTGATTATTTTGTGTCCCTTTTTTCAAGGTTAGCTGGAATAAATATTAAGGTAAGAACTCAGCAAACATTGACATAGTCTCTTCTTGAACCGACATACAGGATCAGATGCCTGATGAGAATTCCAATTCTAAATTTGCTGACTATAATGCAGACTCTAGGTATACGAGAGAGAAGAGAAATTTCTCATAATCACTATTTACTAAAAACAAGACAGCTTTTAAAGGAACTGTATGTTTTCAATTTTTACCAGAAGGGAACTTTAAGTGAAAGTTAAGAAATGTTGAAAAACAGTATGAAAGTATCAAAACTGAACTTTTTTTAAATTTTTTAAATTCATACATACTTTATTTATTATATATATAATATGTGTGAGTGCGCATACTCAACTACCAAACCAGGTAGCTATGATAGGATACAATATTTCCCCCATTGAAATCAATTGTAAAATATCCTAGCAGCAGGATAGGACCTCCAAATTAGGAAATATGTAATATGGTATTAATCAAGCTGAGATCATAGCAGAGAGGACGGTTGGTCCAGGAGTTAGAACCTCTCTGAGTATCTTCTCCCTGTCTGTAATGTGGGGGTACTAGCACTTCTCTACCTCATAGGAGTTTTGTTAGTATAAATATATTAAATTGTGAGGTACACAGATACTATGGTAATGGGAGCCATATAAGTAACTGAGCCCTTGTCTACACTGTGGGGGGAGGGGGGGATTGATCTAAGTTAAGCAACTTCAGCTATGTGAATAATGTAGCTGAAGTCAACTTACTTAGATCTACTTACTGCGTTGTCTTCACTGTGGTAAGTCGATGGCTGACGTGCCCCCCATCGATTCTGCTTCCGTGTCTCGCTCTGGTGGAGTACCAGAGTTGACGAGAGAGCGCTCGGCAGTCAATTTATCGCATCTAGACTTGATAAATCGACCCCCGCTGGATCGATCGCTGCCCATTGATCCAGCAGGTAATGTAGACAAGCCCTAAGGCTATGTCTACACTACACACTACTGGCTGTGGCATGTAGAACATGTGGAGCTACATGTCACAGTGAAAAGCCTGCTGCGTCCATACTGTGATGCGTATCTACACGTTGCAGTGAAAGTGTCCTGCTGTAGAGTGGTGGCGGAGAAAAGCTTCAGCAGCTCCATACTGCCGGAGCTTTTCCCTACTACCAGCATCTTTCCTTGCTGTGGGGAAAGGGTCCAGCAACAGGGAGCGGGCAGAGCCTTCCTCTGTTGCCAGAGTCTTTCCATACCATGGGGAAAGGCACCAGCAGTGAGGTCCTTTCCCTGATGTCTCCCTGCTGCTGGAATCTTTCTGTGCTGTCAGAGTCTTTTCCTGCAGAGGGGAAAGCCTCCAGCACGGGGGCGGGGGAGGCAGCAGGACATTACACTGCTAAAAATAGCAGTTTGGATGGGGAGGCAAGGCTTGGACAAGTAGAGAGACATGTAGGGTATGTATTCACATACCAACAAATTGTCTTTACTCTACTTGCCAAAGCTGTGTGCCTCACTGGCTACACTGCTATTTATACCGATGCTTGGAGGAGCCGGGGCGATGCATGTACTTGCTCTACATGCCCCCGAAAGAAGAGTGGCACGTAGATGTACCTTAAGATAGACAGCTAGTACAATATGATTAAATGCAATATATTTTCAACACAGTTATGCTTGCATATCACAAGGTTATAGCTCAGTTAAATGTAAAGTAACCCAACATTCAAGATTAGGTTAAAAAACAATGTGATAAAATGATGTTCAGATCACAGACCAAATCCTGCTCCCCTGATTCAGACAGATAATGGGATTACTTGTAAGAGTAAAGTACGCAAAATATGGCTCTAGATGTATTTACTAATCCAGTGATCAGACTGTCAGATATATATATAGTATATACTATCTGAATAGCAAAAATTAAAACAAATCATGCCTTTCTTTCAACAGTTTCATTTCTTGCAGAGGTAGCGCAAGTGTAATGCATCAGTCTGAAGAAGACTGAGATGCAGTGATGAAAAGTGCTATATAAGTACAAAGTATTCTTAATTCCTTAACTATCTTTATTTTTTTAACCAGGTTGCACCACTTCTACAGCATACCTTGCTGCCCATTTATTTGATACGTTCATGAAGCATCCCCTTCCTCCAAAAATATTTGCATTTATGTGTGTTTTAATTTTCCCATGAAATGTCTCTTTTTTTAAAAAAATTGAGATGTGACTAAGTGTTCTTGTAATTTGGCAATAAAATCAGGAATTTCCAGCACACCTTTAGATGAACCACTTTTAAGTCACGCTTCATCAGAACTGGGGACTATAATGAAAATCTCTGATACAACCTAGAGGCAGCTGTTTCTCATTTTAAATAATGGTTTTTATTTGTTTCCGTCCTTTCAGCTCTAATGATATATAAATAGCTTGGTATCGTTTGGATTAACAGAGAACAAAGATATGACTGGTTAGTTAAGCAGGGTGCAAGATATGGGTATTCACTTTTTGTCTGTGGTACATGAAGGGTTTTATTGTAGACAACTCACCAGATAGTGCATTTATATTTTTATTGAGTGAAGGGAGCCTCAATAGCCAGTCTTATCTCCTAGAATCTGGCATTAGACTATTCCCATTATCTCTGATGTTAACTTGGCTTCTCCCTACCCCCCAAAAAATATAATGAATGAGACAGTTGGTGTAGTGAGGCAGATTGGCTGCTCACAGACGTGGAGGGGGAGGGGCCCCTCACTGAACCCAGGTGGGCGGAGCCACACCATGCTCAACCCTCCTGCTGGAAGTCAGTGGGTGGGACAGGAAGTACAAAAGGTGGGCAGGAGAACTCAGTTGGGGCCCAGCTGGCGGAGGAGCCAGACAGCTCCTGAACTGGGAGGATGCCGCAGACTCTGAGGAAGCTGAGGACTGGCCAGGTCCACCAGTGCCATTTACAGACCTGAACACAGAGGAGCTGCAAGCCCTGATAGAGGCCCTTTTCCCTGACGACCAGGATGACCTTCTACAGAGCCAGGTAAACCCTGCGGGGGAGTTAGGAAGTGGCCCAAGGGTAGCGGACCCCTGTCTGGCTGCAACGCTGCCAGTGAATGAGTCCGCGTGTTGCAGTCAGGATCCCTGCTGACCCAGTGGCAGATCATTCTGCCACTTCTAGGGCTCCGGCCGGGATGCGGTGGAGTGGGTGGGCCTGTGTCCACCCTGCCATCCCAATCCATGGGTGGCAGTCTCCCTCCTCTCTTAGGCAAGAATCCTGCACTTGTCGGCCCTCCACTAGAGCTAGGAGGCCCGACTGTTGGCTGCCCGGCCTGAGTGCAGGCCTGAGCCCACAGACTCTCTACTGCCCCTCCCACCCAGGGCTTGGGCTCCCTAACAGTTTATTTGCTCAGCCTGAGTACAGGCCTGAGCCAGCAACACTTTGCTGCCCTGTCCTGACCAGGGGCTGGGCTCTGTAACTGCATTTGATCATTCGGCCCTGATCACAGAGCCACTCTCACGTCTCACTGCTGATTCCCCGTGCCAGGCAACCTCCCAGAGATGTAGTGAGGCGGATTGGCTGCCTACACACCCGGAAGGGAAGGGGCCATTCTCCCCTATGGACTACACTTGGTGGAGAATGTGGGCATTGGCCCGACCCCAACAGCCCGCCACCGGGAACCCTAAAAGAAAGGGGGAAAAATGGAGTTTGAGACGCTTATTAAATATCTGGCTGAGAGCCAGCAACAGCAACTGGTGCAGCAGCTGGGGGCCCAGCAGCAAAAGTTACTCTGGGAGTTGGGGGCCCAGCACCGAGAGCAACAGTGTCTCCAGCAACTTGCGACCCTGCTGCCTTGACCTAGTCCAGCCCCGGCTGGGGCCGCAGGGAATCCCCCTGATCCCTCAGTGCCATAAGACTCTCCAAGATGGGACCCAAAGACAACCCTGCGGCGTTCCTTGTCACCTTTGAGTGGGTCGCGGCAGTGGCGTGGTGGCCCCAAGAGCAGTGGGCCACTCTCCTGGCCCCCTACTTGACCAGGACTGCGCAGACCACCTATCGGGGGCTTTCTCTGGATGAGGTGCAAGACTATGGGCAGGTGAAGTCGGCCATCTTAGATGCCCTCGACATCATGCCAGAGACCTTCCGTTGGCAGTTCCGGATGACGACCTACCTGCCAGGCACCCAGCCCCACATCGTAGACCAGGAAATTAAAGATCTCTGCTGGTGATGGCTTCTTCCAGAGCGATGCTTGGCGAGTGAACTTGCCAAACAGGTCACCCTAGAGCAGTTCATCCAGGTGCTCCCTCCCCACGGTAGGGCTTGGGTACTCCGCCACTGTCCGATGACCTCGAATGCGGTGGTCACCTTGATGGAAGACTTCCTGGATGCACAGATCCATATCAGTCCAGGAACCCAGACCATGGGCCCTGCGCCGACCTGAAGACCCGGACCCAAGATGGAACACCTGATCACAGACCCACACTTACGTCTCCCGTCACCCCACTGATTTCCCACGCCAGGCAACCTCCCAGAGACTTAGTGAGGCGGATTGGCTGCCCACAGACCCAGAGGGGGCGGGGCCATTCCCTCCCAATGGACTACAGTTGATTATGACTGCATTTGATGATGATGATCATTTGGAGATACTTCATGGGTGGAAGGATAGTCTTGAGGTTAAAGCAGAGGACTAGGCAACACTGGACCTGGTTTCTATTCCTAGCTGTGCCATAAACTTCCTATGTGATCTTGAGTAACTTGCTTAACATCTTGGGGTCTCAGTTTTCCTTAATTCATGGGCGGGCGGGGGAGGGGGGGTGTTTAAGGATAAACTAATTGTTTGTAAAGTGTGTTGAGGGCCTTGTAAAGGGCGTTGAGGACCTTGAATGAAAGGTGCCATAAATTAGATTCCTCCATTCTTCCATTTAGTTAAGGGACTTTCTCTAGGGCCTATTCGGGAAGTAAATGCTGCAAATAGAGATAATTTTGTCCTTTGTTAGCTGGTCTAGTCTAGCCGTACTTTGGGCACAAAGATCAACGTTTTGAGGTGACTGAATAGCCCACTAAATTAATTTGTAGCATGCCTTTATGCAGGCATATAGCACTATTTGTTTGTTAAGGTATATGTATAATGCAAGATATTTTGCTGCTGGAACAAAATAGTACACTCTGCAGGAAAGCATTTGGAAGCAAAAAACATGATAAGCAAAATATGATAAATAACTTAAATAGTGGCAAGATTTGGCCTGCTTTTCAAGGGCTTCCTTCTGGATTCACTCCTTGGTGTGAACCCTGTGACAGTGCTTGTGGTCCTGAGCCCAAGCAGCTGCTCATGGTTGGAGGGGTCAGAGTTGAAACTTCATGGGCAGATTCAAATAATCCCAAATCAGAGCCCAGCCAGTTGGGTTGGCAGTAGCTCAGTCGATGTTTGTGCAGTCTAATTAGTTGTGAGCTTCCTCTGCTGGGCTACGTAAGGAGCCTTCTAAGGTGCACAGGTCCGTTTCTGCTCTCTGCATGTTGGAGTTCCATCTTGTTTCTTCACCTGAGGACTCAAAAGCCACAGGTTCACCTGTGCTCATATCAGGAAGGGGAATTATTTCTAATTCTGAGTCCAACCACATTTGATACCTGAAGTTTTACAGTTTCCCTAAGAAATGTACTTTTTAAAATTTTGGTTTAATCTGTACTGATTAAAAATGTGAAAAGGACATTCTAATTCTGACCTCCTTTAATGTTCTCACTAACTTACTTGTTATGTGGCAGGAAGGCAGCACACTCATCACTACAGCTCCATATTAGATGATGGTCACCCATAATTATTTCTTTTATAGAGGATTTGGCAGGTGGTAGATACACACAGACTAAGCTCGGAGTGACTTATTTGCTGGAGGCTGTTTGTGAGCAGTCCTGACTGGAGGTTACAGCAGCAAAACAGTGTAAAGGGCACCCCAGGTTAGAGGCAGGGGAGCCATAGCTACTCATTTATCTAGATTGTATGCTGGATATGTCATTGAAAGGTTTCTCAGCTCAGCTGCACCTTTGACCCCTGTTAGTGTCTGAGTGTAACCCTTCTAGGTGATGGATCCTGAGCCTTCACAGGCCCAATTGCCCTGTAAAACTTCCTTCTGGGAGCTGTGACCAGCAGGTAAATACAATTATATAAGTCTTTTCAAAACAAAGTATTGTTTAATCTTAAGAGTAGGAGTCAAGCCACAAAAAGAAAAGGGTTTTCAGCACAAAAGTCTATACATCTGTGTTTTACGCAAAGCTTAGGTAGGTCTATCTTATCTCAAGTACCCCAACCTCAGCAACTGGGCTTCGGTCTGCTCCCAGCAGACTGACTGTCTCTTTCTTTCCTGAGATTTCAGGAGTTGTCTATGTATCAGTCCCAAAGCTCTTTTTGTCTCCCTGGATCTCTTGAACCTGGTCAAAACCAGTTTGTATGGCTCTTGGGGGGGGGACGGGGGGGGGGGGACCAGCCAGACACTATACTTCAGCATGGCTGGAGGTAAACTACAAAGGAATTGACACCTGCATTGTCCTTTTGAGTATTGGTGAATGGGTGGCTGTCAGAAGCGTTTGTCTGCTTCCCTGTCTACATGCTGGTCAGCTCATGCCTGAATTATTCCCTTCAAACCATACAGAAACAATACCATGACAATCAGAGAGAGAGAGACATATAACATTCATAAAATATTCCAAGCCCTTCCTAAGGGGTATATGGGAGGATGCCATGCAAGTACTTTCAGTCCACAATGTATAGGAGTAGGTAGTGGTTCTGGCCTCTATCAAACACATCCCCGTTGTGATTCCACAGGAAACAAAGAGTGACCCATATGACTGCAGAGCAGCTGGGAGCACTGAATGTAGGTGACCTTGGCAAGCATGGGCCCAGACATTACAGAGAACTCCAGGAGCAGTCTCCATAGTGCAGGCAGATTTGCCTGAGTACAGTGCATCTTGCATGTGGGTGCCTGGGGACTGGGGAAGTATAGTACTTTTTGTGACCTCACTGTTTTGTTTTTTTAATTTTAGTTGAGTTTCCATAGCAGCACGGATTTCCCTGTCTGGGCCTATGCTGCTGCTCATCACCCAACCCTGGACAGCCAGTCTGGCCTTGATAATGGCCATCCTAGCACCTCAGTATCTGTCAAGATATTGTACAGACCAACCTAGAGCCTGGCTTGATGAGATCCACAGCTGGCTCCCCTTTTCCTCCTCCCCCAGGTCCCATGGAGTTGCTTTATTCTTATAATCCTTTGTAGCAATATGTGTCACGATTTAGGCAAATTAAGTCCCAACAAACACTCCATCAACTGCCACTCTAACCCCAGGGTCCCCAAACACCCTGCCTCCCTGATGGGCTATTCATGAACTGTCCTCTCAGCAGACCCAGAACCTTCCCCTCCATGCAGACCTGTCACCTTCCAGTTAGGAAAGAGAAGAGCAGCAGATGCACTACTTGGCCAATTCATCACACCACCTTCCGCTGACCTAGGCTCAGTGGATTAATTGCAGCATATACAGCTGTACCGATGAGAATCTGCCTGTCATGTTCTACAGCAGCTTTATGGGGTGGGGGGTGGGGGAAGAAGGAAGATTGGAGTGCCTTCTAGTCCTTGATTTGAAGATTTTTCTCTGAGTCTTTAAACGGGGGAACTGAAACGTTAAAAAGAAAACTATTTTGGGTCCAAAATCATTAATAGGACATGCATAAGATTACATTTTGCAATAAAGTTTACCTCTAGAGGACTCTCTCAAACACTGTATTTCATTCTCTCCATTGTATATTGTTCATGCATTGTACTAATTCTTTGTGTGCTAATTGTCATCTTAACATGTAAAAATTAATGCTGTTGCTTTACTGACCTTATTTCTGTTTCCTTAGTATTTAGTAGTCTGGAAGTTACTATAGAATAGATCATATCTTTTCTTTTCCAGGACACTCAGAAATGGAACCAACTGATCATTGAGAAAATGCCGGACGAAACCTAATATAACTGGATGAAGAGTGTGACAAGTTTCTGTCTCTGTCTTGTTCTAGGATCTTATAGATAACACCACATTTGGGAGTTTAAACTTAGTGTGCTAACTATAAAAATAAACATATGTGGTTAATAGACTGATTCCCTGTGGAAGGTTTTTAAATGGCTTTGGGACAGGAAGGAATTGTTTAGAACAATAAAAGAATGAAGGAACTTATTGGCACATTGGCCAGTACTCTTGTTGGAGGAAGCAGCTTATTTCTACAGGCATCAAGAATGCTAGCAGTCATCCTGCATAGTACCCGGAATCTGAGGGAGAAAGGTAAGGCCAAATAATGTGATGGTGCTGGTTTGTTTTATGGGGAGGGGGGAGTGTGATGGGGCAGGGTAGAAGGGAAGAGTAAAGAAGGGGGAGTGCTATGTTAATTACTGTGAATGCTTGTTACTAAATCCCTGAGGTTTAGCTGTTTTATACAGTCTGGATAAGTAAAGTGTTGTGTTCTTCGGATGCTGTAAATTAAATAGTGCTGTCTTGGTCCCTGATCCTGTACTGAGAGCCCTGCATGTGAACCCCTGCACACACATGGGGTCTCATTGAAGTCAACAGGTCATGGTGTGAGTACAAAGATCTGCCTATGCTGTTGTCATGGCGGGAGCAATGTCTTTGTTGCTACTTATTATAGATGCTGTAGTTAAATAATTGTTATCTTTGGGGCTGATCTTGAAGTCAATGGGACTAATCATTACTTGTGTGTGGAATTGTTTGCAGGATCAGGCTGTCTCTTCTAGATAAGAGATCAAAGAATTAACAGGTACAGGGTATTTGTATGTGGGGATAGAGAAGACTTTGTCTAGTTTTCACTGCTTTCAGTGGTAAAGGTACTGCTGTCGTCTCTGTCCCTGATATTATTCTCTGCAACTATATGTAGGCACCAGTATTGGATTAGGGCATTGATGGAAGTGACTTGATTCTTCTCAATGATAAGTAATTTTCTTTTTTTAAAGTGTTTTTAAATATTCTAAAGGTTCTAACGTGCTTTTAGAAAGTTCTAGAATCCAAAATATGGAAACCAAATTGTCCAAAAGTGGCCTGTGATTTAGCACACAGCAACAATTCATATCCACACATTTGCACATGTTAAAGCGTTTGTACCCAAAAAGCAGGCAGATGGGCACCTAACTACCTGATTAGTATGTGCAAATGCATGTTTTGTGTGGATTAATAGTTATGCATTCAAAATTTGTGCAAGTAAATTTAGAGGATGGGTTGAGCCCTGTTAACAATTTGGCCTCTAAAGTTTTAGAGGCTTTGTGGAACCTCAGACTTCTCTAGTTTCTGCAATCTCTAGGAGAAAAGCCAAGAGGGAGAGAAAAGTGACTGTATCCAATGCTATGTATAGTAAGCTGGGCTGAAATTCTGTGGCAAGTTCTGAGTTTGTGTCAGATTGGAAGTTCTGCAACAGCTTCACTTAAATTACCAAACAGAGGCATTTACTGAATTAAATATAAAAATAAATAATACAACCAGTACTTTGGCACCTGTATGATGATTTTGCTATTAAATCCAGTTTTTTACTATGTTTTAACAATTCAGTTTTCAGCATGCTGCAGGTTTTTGTATTGACAATGAATAAGAGCGTTGAAAGGTGAGGAAGAGAGGTTGGAGCAAACTGGAGGCTTTGGTACCTCGGAAGGTGTGGGAGTTGGTTTGGGAGTGCAGGATGATTACATTAGCTAGATGTTGCTGCTGAAAGGTTAGTGTGAAATCGTTGTCATTTTTCAATGGGGGCAGTACACTCTTTCAGAGCTTTTGTTTCAGGGTGTCTGCAGAATGCGGAAAACTGCACATCGGATTACAACTCGGTTCATGGTTTTAAGCTCTATGCAATCATGAGGAATGAACAATCTTTTTTTAGAAATTAAAGCTGGAGCACAATTGTAGTAGGATTTACTCAGTCTGGCTTTGGTGCCTCATTTCCACTTCCTTCCTAGTTAAGATCACTTCACACTGCAGGTGTTCTTAATAATGCCCCCTTTTTTGGGAGCCTGATTTATTAACACAAAGTTCAAAAGAACACAAACACCCATCCAGCCTTCCTAGCTGGCGCATACTGTTGGTTCAGAGTTGTTAGTTATGAACCTAATGAGGTGTTCCTCCAGCAAGGCTTACCCCAGCCTTCCTCTGAGACTCTGAAAGCTCACATACGACTAGTATTTCTTTCTCACTGAATGCAGGCTATCCTTCATACTGCACAGCAGGAATGGTTCTAAGTCACATGACCTTATCACATGACCCCTTGCTTATCTCAGACACATTCCCTTCACCTGGGGAGGCAGTCTATACCTGGTACAGGTGAGGTTGAGCCCCAACCCTCTGAAAGGGCCAGCTCACCCTGTGACAGAAATTTTCTAGCAAAGGTTAGAGTCCATGACATTCTGTAGCTGTGGAAAATATGGGACCCTGAGTATGGCTGCACACATGTGCAGAACCAGGACCATACACACACAAATTTTACTCATGTTCCATTGAAATCAAGGAGAATCTGTGTTTGCCATCTGATACTAAAGAAGTGAAGATGCTATGATTATTTGTCATTGTTGGCAACTCTTAACTACTGTTAATGTTCTTAATTACTGATCTATAATTAATGTGGGAAACAATTTTAAAGCTAATTTTTAAGTTAAGCGTGTAACCATTTTCTGGATAGGTGAAAGTAAGCAAAGCCCACCACTGTTGTTGTACAATCCTCCCATGGTTATGCACTGACTGCTTGTAATGTACTAAATTAGTAAAAGACTTCCCCCAACCCATTAATAATAGTGATAAATATTTTCTAGCTTTTGCCTGATAACATCTGAAGATGTCTGACATGGGCTGATTATCTGATAACAACCTCTTTTTAAAGACACTTTCAGATGAGGGACATTTGTGTGTGTCACAGGAACAAACACCTTAGTGTTCATGAGAATTCATTCTGCTGTAATTTCATGAAGTTTTCACTAAGTTCTATAGAAGCCTGTGAATGCACTGGCATTGAAATATCTTCTAGTTGCATCTGTCTTGTCCTTCGGTGTACACAGCATGATGGCTTTTCAAGATATCTGATTTTAAAATGCTTGTATACTCAGGTTTTGGGAAATATTAGAGAGATACTGTTGATGTCTAATGAAGCTTACTTTTGTAGAGTGTTTAATTATTCAGCAGATTTTCCTTTTGGTAACTGCTAACTAGGGCTGTCAAGTGCTTAAAAAAAATTTAATTGCGCGATTACTTGCTCTGTTAAACAATAATAGAATACCATTTATTTAAATATTTTTGGAGGTTTTCTACATTTTTCAAATATATTGATTTGAATTACAACACAGAATACAAAGTGTACAGTGCTCTGTTTATATTTTGATTACAAATATTTGCACTGTAAAAAAAAAAAAAACAAAAGAAATAGTAAAAAGAAAAGGAGTACTAGTGGCACCTTAGAGACTAACCAATTTATTTGAGCATAAGCTTTCATGAACTACAGCTCACTTCATCGGATGCATTCAGTGGAAAATACAGTGAGGAGATTTATATACACACAGAACATGAAAAAATGGGTGTTATCATACACACTGTAAGGAGAGTGATCACTTAAGATGAGCTATTACCAGCGGGGGAGCGGGGGTGGTGAAGAAAACCTTTTGTAGTGATAATCAAGGTGGGCCATTTCCAGTAGTTAACAGGAACGTCTGAGGAACAGTGGGGGTGGGGGGAATAAACATGTGGAAATAGTTTTACTTTGTGTAATGACCCATCCACTCTCAGTCTCTATTCAACCTGAAGCAACCACACAACAGAACCACTAACCCAGGAACCTATCCTTGCAACAAAGCCCGTTGCCAACTGTGTCCACATATCTATTCAGGGGACACCATCATAGGGCCTAATCACATCAGCCACACTATCAGAAGCTCGTTCACCTGCACATCTACCAATGTGATATATGCCATCATGTGCCAGCAATGCCCCTCTGCCATGTACATTGGCCAAACTGGACAGTCTCTACGTAAAAGAATAAATGGACACAAATCAGACGTCAAGAATTATAACATTCATAAACCAGTCGGAGAACACTTCAGTCTCTCTGGTCACTCGATTACAGACCTAAAGGTCGCAATATTACAACAAAAAGACTTCAAAAACAGACTCCAATGAGAGACTGCTGAATTGGAATTAATTTGCGAACTGGATACAATTAACTTAGGCTTGAATAGAGACTGGGAGTGGATGGGTCATTACACAAAGTAAAACTATTTCCCCATGTTTATTTTCCCCCACCCCACCGTTCCTGTTAACTGCTGGAAATGGCCCACCTTGATTATCACTGTAAAAGGTTTTCTTCCACTCCCTCCCCTCCCCCCCTGCTGGTAATAGCTCATCTTAAGTGATCACTCTCCTTACAGTGTGTATGATAACACCCATTTTTTTTCATGTTCTGTGTGTATATAAATCTCCTCACTGTATTTTCCACAGTATGCATCCGATGAAGTGGGCTGTAGCTCACGAAAGCTTATGCTCAAATAAATTGGTTAGTCTCTAGCGTGCCACTAGTACTCCTTTTTCTTTTTGCGAATACAGACTAACACAGCTGCTACTCTGAAAAGAAATAGTATTTTTCAATTCACTTAATACAAGTACTGTAGTGCAATCTCTTTATCATGAAAGTTGAACTTACAAATGTAGAATTATGTAAAAAAAACCTGCATTCAAAAATAAAACAACGTAAATCTTTAAAGCCTGCATGTCCACTCAGTCCTACTTCAGCCAATCACTCAGACAAACAAGTTTGGTTACAATTTGCAGGAAATAATGCCGCCTGCTTCTTGTTTACAATGTCACCTGAAAGTGAGAACAGGCATTTGCATGCCACTATTGTAGCTGGCATTGCAAGATATTTACATGCCAGATGAGCTAAAGGTTCATATGTCCCTTTGTTGGGGACTCTGGGCATGGCCACTAGGTAACTCGAGGGGATGGAAGACCACGAGTGTCGATGAAGCCCCCTCGCACTAGGCCCAAGTGTCCTTGGCCCCCCCGCCCGGAGGCACTCGCAGCAGTCATGCTGGGGATTTCGCAACAATATGTTGCAAAGTCAGACTGCCTGAAACTAAACAAGGCCAAACAGGGCAGATATGGCAGAACAACGCTGAACAAAGCAGCTTTATATCTATAGATTAATAGATGGTACAGAGAACAAGGGAACTAGCTGGTATCTGGATTGGCTGGCTATATGGATACTTAGGGCAGCTTGCTATTGGATAAGTATGGATTTGAGCTGAATATCTCCCTGTACCATATTGAAGCTTCAAATAAACTTTTCTGCTTCTCCACCCCGTTGTGATTATTGGGTGATGCACACCGGGCAACGAACCTTGCTGTTGTTTGCATCGGGCTCTCTGTGCTGGCAACACCTTCATGCTTCAACCAGCATTCCAGAGAACATGCGTTCATGCTGATGACGGGTTCTGCTCAATAACAGTCCAAAGCAGTGCGGACCGACGCATGTTCATTTTCATCATTTGAGACAGATGCCACCAGTGGAAAGTTGATTTTTTTTATTTTTTTTTGGTGGTTCGGGTTCTGTAGTTTCCACATCTGAGTATTGCTCTTTCAAGACTTCTGAAAGCATGCTCCACCCCTCGTCCCTCTCAGATTTTGGACAGCACTTCAGATTCTTAAACCTTGAGTAGAGTGCTGTAGCTATTTTTAGAAATCTCACGTTGGCACTTTTTGGCATTTTGTCAAATCTGCTGTGAAAGTGTTCTTAAAACGAACATGTGCTGGGTCATCATCTGAGACGGTTATAACATGAAATATATGGCAGAATGTGGGTAAAAACAGAACAGGAGACATACAATTCTGCCCCAAGGAGTTCAGTCACAAATTTAATTAACGCTTTTTTTTGACTAGCATCATCAGCATGGAATCATGTCCTCTGAAATGGTGGTGAAAGCATGAAGGGGCATACAAATGGTTAGCCTATCTGGCACGTAAATACCTTTCAACGCCAGCTACAAAAGTGCCATGTGAATGTCTGTTGTTTACAATGTCTTCTGAAAGTGAGAAGCAGGCAGCAGTATCTCTCATAAATGTAAACAAACTTGTTTGTCTTAGCAATTGGCTGAACAAGAAGTAGGACTGAGTGGACTTGTTTCTGAGTGCAGTTATGTAACAAAAAATCTACATTTGTAAGTTACACTTTCACATTAAAGAGATTGCACTACAATGCTTGTATGAGGTGAATTGAAAAATACTATTTCTTTTGTTTATCATTTACAGTGCAAATATTTGTAATAAAAATATCAAGTCAGCACTGTATACTTTGTATTCTGTGTTGTAATAGAAATGAATTATTTGAAAATGCAGAAAAACATCACAAATACTTAACAAATTTCAATTGGTATGCTATTGTTTAACAGTGTGATTAATTGCAATTCATTTTTTAATGACAATTTTTTTTGAGTTAATCACTTGAGTTAACTGCGATTAATCGACAGCTGTACTGATAACTGATTTATTTTGTCCAGAGAACTAGTGATTGTAACTTCTATTTACGCAAAACTATTTGTGGGTTCTCAACTGATGCTTTTGAGAGCTACATGAAGAGACTCCACCTTCTTTTTGGAATGAGATTCAGGGTCCTTTCTTCAGCCCTGGCCCTCCATGACTGTCAATTGTCTCCAATTTCAGCTGCACTATCTGGAGGCTGACATGTTATCTAAAGTAATTGCATTTGAAGAATGTGTGTTTTAGGAAGGTCTACAAAGGAGAAACAGGGTAGTAGGTATATAGACATCAGTGAACATTATTTCTTTTCCTTTTCCCCCCCCATAACTTTGAATTAAGTACATTTTACTACTCATGAACCTAAGAGGTTGACATTGATAGCTAGAGTTAATATGAGCAGGTACTTTGTAGCTTTCCAAGATGACTCTGACAGTGCACCTCTATCCTGATCTGCAAGATTCTTGATATTCCTGTTCTGAGTTTCCAAAAGGCCTAAACTGACATCATTCAATAACCTGAACAGGAGCAGTGTAAGCTGAAAGCTTGTCTCTTTCACCAACAGAAGTTGGTCCAATAAAAGATATTACCTCACCTACCTTTGTATCACTAAATTAATTTTGCTACTAATTTAACCGGACATTGAATCTGGGCTCTCAAACTTAAATTCAGGGTGTCTTCTCAATATCGCTGCAAAAAGAAAGAACATTTTCAATTAGAAAACTATGGTAAATGTTCCGAGAGCACTGCAGTTTAAAATATTAATCCTGATCACTGCAAATATAGAGAAATATTAATTATTACATTCTGATCAGCTTTTAAAGTCATGGATTATTCTTCTAAAGTAAAATTTTTATTTTATAGATCAAACATAACTAGGACCAAAGTTTCAGACTTTGTTTTGCATGATTTATCTGTGCCCCAATAGCCTTATCACAATTTTTTGGCAAAGGGATGTAAAATTCTTTGGCTGTACGACCCCTTCTGCACTTTGATCCAGATTCTTAAAGATAGGACTTGCAAAACCGAGCAGAAGAATGCCAGACTAAGTCCCATTTTCAAAAATGACTTAGGGCTTGTCTATACTTAATGGGAGATTGACGTGCAGCAATCGATGCATCGGCGGTCGATTTAGCGGGTGCAGTAGACTCCTGTACTCCACTGGATCGAGAAAAGTAAGGGGAGTTGACAGGAGAGCGTCTCCCATCGACATCGCATAGTGTGGACCCCTCGGTAACTAGCTCTAAGCTATGTTGACTTCAGTTACGCTATTCACGTAACTCAAATTGCATAGCTTAGATCGACTTTTCCCTGTAGTTTAGACAAGAGCTTAGGCATTTAGGAACATAAGTGTCATTGAAATCAATGGAACTTAGATATCTAAGTGCTGGATCCACAAAGAGGACTTGGATGCCCCGCCATCCAGTGGAGTTCACAAACTTGAAGTAGGCACTCAGGCTCCCCATGCATCTGCTAAAAGGTTAGCAGGGAACTGCCTAAGCTAAGCAATAGGAAAAGCTAAGGAGAGGGGTGGGGCCTAAACCCCATCCCTCTAAGTTACTTAGATGCTTAACTTTGGGCCAGAGGGAGATGACAATTTATCGTTCAAGATTCACAGCCATGAACCCTCTCCCGGCGTTAGATGCCTCAGCCATTGCTTATGAAAAATCAGATGAGAGAGTGAGACACACACCATTATAGCCAATAACCTAACGGTTAGGGTGCTCCATGGAAAACCAAAGTTCAAATGCCTGTTTTGGAGCAGGGACTTGAATCCAAGTCTCCCATATTCCAGGAGAGTGCCCTAATCACCAGGCTATTGGGTATTCTGGGGGAGTCTCTTTCCTTTTGGAACTGTTCCACTTTGTGTTCGTTAAATATTCTTTGGGCCACCAAGAAAAAGCAAGGGATTGACTCTATATGCCAGTGGTTAGGGCCCTCTCTTGGGATATGGGAGAGTCAAGTTTAAGACCCTGCTCCAATTAATATTTTATTATTTAAACACTTAATTGCTCTGAGCACACCTAGTGGATTTGGCCCTGCAGGTGGGAGACAGATTGATTTCACTGGGGCTCGGGAATCAGGCAGCTTGGTTTTATGCATGCCCAGCAGCAGACACTTATGTACCTGGGGAATTTAGGCACCTGTTGAGTTAAGCAGCAGCTGAGTGGCGGATTTGAGGCATTTAGATGCCTACAGTGGCCATGCTTAAGTCCCTTTGCGGATCTAGCTCTACTTAGCATTGCAAGGCATAAGCCATTTAGCCTTGGTCTACACTAGGAGTTGAGGTCAAATTTAGCAGCGTTAAATCGATTTAACCCTGCACCCGTCCACTGCACCCGTCCACACGATGAAGCCTTTTTTTTTTTTGACTTAAAGGGCTCTTAAAATCAATTTCCTTACTCCACCCCTGACAAGGGATTAGTGCTGAAATCGGCCTTGCCGGGTTGAATTTGGGGTACTGTGGACGCAATTAGACGGTATTGGCCTTCGGGAGCTATCCCAGAGTGCTCCATTGTGACCACTCTGGACAGCACTCTCAACTCAGATGCACTGGCCAGGTAGACAGGAAAAGGCCCGCGAACTTTTGAATTTCAATTTCCTGTTTGGCCAGTGTGGCAAGCTGCAGGTGACCATGCAGAGCTCATCAGCAGAGGTGACCATGATGGAATCCTAGAATTGCAAAAGAGCTCCAGCATGGACCGAACGGGAGGTACGGGATCTGATCGCTTTATGGGGAGAGGAATCCTTACTATCAGAACTCCGTTCCAGTTTTTGAAATGCCAAAACATTTGTCAAAATCTCCCAGGGCATGAAGGACAGAGGCCATAACAGGGACCAGAAGCAGTACTGCGTGAAACTTAAGGAGCTGAGGCAAGCCTACCAGAAAACCAGAGAGGCAAACGGCCACTTTGGGTCAGAGCCCCAAACATGCCGCTTCTATGATGAGCTGCATGCCATTTTAGGGGGTTCAGCCACCACTACCCCAGCCTTGTTGTTTCCATCCTTTGATGGAGATGGAGGCAACACGGAAGCAGGTTTTGGGGACGAGGAAGATAGCTCACAGCAAGCAAGTGGAGAAACCGGTTTTCCCGACAGCCAGGAACTGTTTCTCATCCTGGACCTGGAGCCGGTACCCCCCGAACCCACCCAAGGCTGCCTCCCAGACCCGCCAGGCAGAGAAGGGACCTCTCGTGAGTGTACCTTTTAAAATAGTATACATGGTTTAAAAGCAAGTATGTTTAATGATTAATTTGCCCTGGCATTTGTGGCTCTCCTGGATGTACTCCCAAAGCCATTGCAAAAGGTTTCTGGGGAGGGCAGCCTTATTCCGTCCACCATGGTAGGACACTTTACCATTCCAGGCCAGTAGCACATACTCAGGAATCACTGTAGAACAAAGCATTGCAGTGTATGTTTGCTGGCGTTCAAACAACATCCATTCTTTCTCTCTCTGTGTTATCCTCAGGAGAGTGTGATCATTCATGGTCACCTGGTTGAAATAGGGTGCTTTTCTTAAGGGGACATTCAGAGGTGCCCATTCCTGCTGGGCTGTTTGCCTGTGGCTGAACAGAAATGTTCCACGCTGTTGGCCACAGGGAGGGGTGAGGGGCTAGTCACGTTGTGGGGGGAGGCAAAATGCGACCTTGGAACGAAAGCACATGTGCTATGTATGTAATGTTAACAGCAAGGTTTACCGTGAAAGTGTGTACCCATTGTTCTATAAAATGTGTCTTTTTAAATACCACTGTCCCTTTTTTTTTTCTCCACCAGCTGCATGTGTTTCAAGGATCACAGGATCTTCTCCTTCCCAGAGGCTAGTAAAGATTAGAAGGCGAAAAAAACGCACTTGTGATGAAATGTTCTCTGAGCTCATGCTGTCCTCCCACACTGACAGAGCACAGACAAATGCGTGGAGGCAGACAATGTCAGAGTGCAGGAAAGCACAAGATGACCAGGAGGAGAGGTGGCAGGCTGAAGAGGGGGCTGAAGCTGAAAGGTGGCTGCAGCGTGATGATAGGAGGCAGGATTCAATACTGAGACTGCTGGAGGATCAAACTAATATGCTCCAGCATATGGTTGAGCTGCAGGAAAGGCAGCTGGAGCACAGACCACCGCTACAGCCCCTGTGTAACCAACCACCCTCCTCCCCAAGTTCCATAGCCTCCTCACCCAGATGCCCAAGAATGCGGTGTGGGGGGCCTCCGGCCACCCATCCACTCCACCCCAGAGGATTGCCCAAGCAACAGAAGGCTGGCATTCAATAAGTTTTTTAAACTTTTAAAGTGCTGTGTGGCCTTGTCCTTCCCTCCTCCACCACCCCTCCCGGTGCTTCTCTCCTCTACCACCTCTCCCGGGCTACCTTAGCAGTTATCTCCCTATTTGTGTGATGAATTAATAAAGAATGCATGAATGTGAAGCAACAATGACTTTATTGCCTCTACAAGCAGTGATAGAAGGGAGGAGGAGAGGATGGTTAGCTTACAGGGAAGTAGAGTGAGGCAAGGGGCGGGGGGTTTCATCAAGGAGAAACAAACAGAAGTTTCACACCATAGCCTGGACAGTCCTGAAACTTGTTTTCAAAGTTTCTCTGATGCGTACCATGCCCTCCTGTGCTCTTCTAACCGCCCTGGTGTCTGGCTGCACGTAACCAGTGGCCAGGCGATTTGCCTCAACCTCCCACCCTGTCATAAACGTCTTCCCCCTTACTCTCACAGATATTGTGGAGCGCACAGCAAGCAGTAATAACAGTGGGGATATTGGTTTCACTGAGGTCTAACCGAGTCAATAAACTGCGCCAGCATGCTTTTAAACGTCCAAACGCACATTCTACCACCATTCTGCACTTGCTCAGCCTGTAGTTGAACAGCTCCTGACTTCTGTCCAGGGTGCCTGTGTATGGCTTCATGAGCCATGGCATTAAGGGGTAGGCTGGGTCCCCAAGGATAACTATAGGCATTTCAACATCCCCAACGGTTATTTTCTGGTCTGGGAAGAAAGTCCCTTCCTGCAGCTTTTGAAACAGACCAGAGTTCCTGAAGATGCGAGCGTCATGTACCTTTCCTGGCCATGCCACATTGATGTGGGTGAAATGTCCCTTGTGATCCACCAGTGCTTGCAGCACCATTTAAAAGTACCCCTTATGGTTTACGTACTGGCTGCCAAGGTGGTCCGGTTCCAAGATAGACAGAACGCATATTCCTATTGCCCCACCACAGTTAGGGAATCCCATTGCAGCAAAGCCATCCACTAAGACCTGCACATTTCCCAGGGTAACTACCCTTGATATCAGCAGATCTTTGATTGAGTTGGCTACTTGTATCACAGCAGTCCCCACAGTAGATTTGCCCACTCCAAATTGATTCCCGACTGACCGGTAGCTGTCTGGCATTGCAAGCTTCCACAGGGCTATTGCCACTCGCTTCTCAACTGTGAAGGCTGCTCTCATCTTGGTAGTTATATGCTTCAGGGCAGGGGAAAGCAAGTCACAAAGTTCCATGAAAGTGCCCTTACGCATGTGAAAGTTTCGCAGCCACTGGGAATCGTCCCAGACCCGCAACACTATGCGGTCCCACCAGTCTGTGCTTGTTTCCCGGGCCCAGAATTGGCATTCCACCATATGAACCTGCCCCATTCGCACCATGATGCCCGCATTGCCAGGACCTGTGCTTTGAGAGAAGTCTGTGTCCATGTCCTCATCACTCTCGTCACCGCGCTGACGTCGCCTACTCTCCCAGTTCTGCTTTGCGAGGTTCTGGTGCTGCATATATTGCTAGATAATGCGCATGGTGTTCAATGAGCTCCTAATTGTCAAAGTGATCTGAGCGGGCTCCATACTTGCCGTGGTATGGCATCTGCACAGAAAAAAGGCGCGGAACGATTGTCTGACGTTGCTCTGACGGAGGGAGGGGTGACTGACGACATGGCTTAGAATCATAGAATATCAGGGTTGGAAGGGACCCAGGAGGTCATCTAGTCCAACCCCCTGCTCAAAGCAGGACCAATCCCCCACTAAATCATCTTAGCCAGGGCTTTGTCAAGCCTGATCTTAAAAATATCTAAGGAAGGAGATTCCACCATCTCCCTAGGTAATGCATTCCAGTGCTTCACCCCCCTCCTAGTGAAAAAGTTTTTCCTAATATCCAACCTAAACCTCCCCCATTGCAACTTGAGACCATTACTCCTTGTTCTGTCATCTGCTACCACTGAGAACAGTCTATATCCATCCTCTTTGGAACCCCCTTTCAGGTAGTTGAAAGCAGCTATCAAATCCCCCCTCATTCTTCTCTTCCGCAGACTAAACAATCCGAGTTCCCTCAGTCCCCTAATCATTTTTGTTGCCCTCCGCTGGACGTTTTCCAATTTTTCCACATCCTTCTTGTAGTGTGGGGCCCAAAAGGGGACACAGTACTCCAGATGAGGCCTCACCAGTGTCGAATAGAGGGGAACGATCACGTCCCTCGATCTGCTGGCAGTGCCCCTACGTATACCTCCCAAAATGCCATTGGCCTTCCTGGCAACAAGGGCACACTGTTGACTCATATCCAGCTTCTCATCCACTGTAACCCCTAGGTCTTTTTCTGCAGAACTGCTGCCGAGCCATTCTGTCCCTAGTCTGTAGCGGTGCATGGGATTCTTCCGTCCTAAGTGCAGGACTGTGCAGTTGTCCTTGTTGAACCTCATCAGATTTCTTTTGGCTCAATCCTCTAATTTGTCTAGGTCCCTCTGTATCCTATCCCTACTCTCCAGCATATCTACCTCTCCTCCCAGTTTAGTGTCATCTGCAAACTTGCTGAGGGTGCAATCCACACCATCCTCCAGATCATTAATGAAGGTATTGAACAAAACCGGCCCCAGGACCGACCCTTGGGGCACTCCACTTGATACCGGCTGCCAACTAGACATGGAGCCATTGATCACTACCCGTTGAGCCCGACAATCTAGCCAACTTTCTTTCCACCTTATAATCCATTCATCCAGGCCATACTTCTTTAACTTGCTGGGAAGAATACTGTGGGAGACCGTGTCAAAAGCTTTGCTAAAGTCAAGGAACAACATGTCCACCGCTTTCCCCTCATCCACAGAGCCAGTTATCTCGTCATAGAAGGCAATTAGATTAGTCAGGCATGACTTGCCCTTGGTGAATCCATGCTGACTGTTCCTGATCACTTTCCTCTCCTCTAAGTGCTTCAGAATTGATTCCTTGAGGACCTGCTCCATGATCCAGGTGAAGCTGACTGGCCTGTAGTTCCCAGGATATTCCTTCTTCCCTTTTTTAAAGATGGGCACTACATTAGCCTTTTTCCAGTCGTCCGGGACTTCCCCGGATCGCCATGAGTTTTCAAAGATAATGGCCAATGGCTCTGCAATCACATCCGCCAACTCCTTTAGCACTCTCGGATGCAGTGCATCCGGCCCCATGGACTTGTGCTGGTCCAGCTTTTCTAAATAGTCCCGAACCACTTCTTTCTCCACAGAGGGCTGGTCACCTCCTCCCCATGCTGTGCTGCCCAGTGCAGTAGTCTGGGACTGACCTTGTTCGTGAAGACAGAGGGAAAAAAAGCATTGAGTACATTAGCTTTTTCCACATCCTCTGTCACTAGGTTGCCTCCCTCATTCAGTAAGGGGCCCACACTTTCCTTGACTTTCTTCTTGTTGCTAACATACCTGAAGAAACCCTTCTTGTAACTCTTAACATCTCTTGCTAGCTGCAACTCCAGGTGTGATTTGGCCTTCCTGATTTCACTCCTGCATGCCCGAGCAATATTTTTATACTCCTCCCTGATCATTTGTCCAATCTTCCACTTCTTGGAAGCTTCTTTTTTGTGTTTAAGATCAGCAAGGATTTCACTGTTAAGCCAAGATGGTCGCCTGCCATATTTACTATTCCTTCTACACATCGGGATGGTTTGTCTCTGTAACCTCAATAAGGATTCTTTAAAATACAGCCAGCTCTCCTGGACTCCTTTCCCCCTCATGTTATTCTCCCAGGGGATCTTGCCCATCAGTTCCCTGAAGGAGTCAAAGTCTGCTTTTCTGAAGTCCAGGGTCCGTATTCTGCTGCTCTCCTTTCTTCCCTGTGTCAGGATCCTGAACTCGACCATCTCATGGTCACTGCCTCCCAGGTTCCCATCCACTTTTGCTTCTACTAATTCTTCCTGGTTTGTGAGCAGCAGGTCAAGAAGAGCTCTGCCCCTAGTTGGTTCCTCCAGCACTTGCACCAGGAAATTGTTCCCTACCCTTTCCAAAAACTTCCTGGATTGTCTGTGCACCGCTGTATTGCTCTCCCAGCAGATATCAGGGTGATTGAAGTCTCCCATGAGAACTAGGGCCTGCGATCTAGTAACTTCCGTGAGTTGCTGGAAGAAAGCTTCGTCCACCTCATCCCCCTGGTCCGGTGGTCTATAGCAGACTCCCACCACAACATCACCCTTGTTGCTCACACTTCTAAACTTAATCCAGAGACACTTAGGTTTTTCTGCAGTTTCATACTTGAGCTCTGAGCAGTCATACTGCTCCCTTACGTACAGTGCAACTCCCCCACCTTTTCTGCCCTGCCTGTCCTTCCTGAACAGTTTATATCCATCCATGACAGTACTCCAGCCATGTGAGTTATCCCACCAAGTCTCTGTTATTCCAATCACATCATAATTCCTTGACTGTGCCAGGACTTCCAGTTCTCCCTGCTTGTTTCCCAGGCTTCTTGCATTTGTGTATAGGCACTTGAGATAACTCGCTGATTGTCCCTCTTTCTCAGTATGAGGCAAGAGCCCTCTCGCGCGCTCCTGCTCATGCTTCCTCCCGGTATCCTACTTCCCCACTTACCTCAGGGCTTTGGTCTCCTTTCCCCGGTGAACCTAGTTTAAAGCTCTCCTCACTAGGTTAGCCAGCCTGCTTGCAAAGATGCTCTTCCCTCTCTTCGTTAGGTGGAGCCCGTCTCTGCCTAGCACTCCTCCTTCTTAGAACACCGTCCCGTGGTCAAAGAATCCAAAGCCTTCTCTCCGACACCACCTGCATAGCCATTTGTTGACTTCCACGATTCGACGGTCTCTACCCAGGCCTTTTCATTCCACGGGGAGGATGGACGAGAAGACCACTTGCACCTCTAACTCCTTTATCCTTCTTCCCAGAGCCACGTAGTCCGCAGTGATCTGCTCAAGGTCATTCTTGGCAGTATCATTGGTGCCCATGTGGAGAAGCAGGAAAGGGTAGCGATCCGAGGGCTTGATGAGTCTCGGCAGTCTCTCTGTCACATCGTGAATCCTAGCTCCTGGCAAGCAGAGACTTCTTGGTTTTCCCGGTCGGGGCGGCAGATAGATGACTCGGTCCCCCTGAGGAGAGAGTCCCCAACCACCACCACCCGCCTCCTTCTCTTGGGAGCAGTGGTCGTGGAACCCCCAACCCTGGGGCAGTGCATCTCATGCCTTCCAGTCGGAGTCTCCTTCTGTTCCCTTCCCTCAGATGTATCATCTAATCCACTCTCCGCATTAGTACCTGTGGAGAGAACATGAAAACGGTTACTTACCTGTATCTGCGTTGCTGGTACATGGACGCTCTCCTTTCTTCTTCTGGAGGTCACATGCTGCCAAATTTCTTCACCGTCCTCCTGTCCCCGCTGCGCAGCCTGCTCTGAATCTTCAGAACATTGTGCCCGTAGAAGCATAACCTGACATCTGTCCAGGAAATCTTCAGTTTCTCTTATGCAACGCAGGGTCGATAGACCCTGACCTTTTGCTCCAGACCTTGAACCTTCTCTTCCAATATGGAGACCAGCTTGCACTTTGTACAGACAAAGGCTTACAGGGTTGGCTTACAGGGAATTAAAATCAACAAAGGGGCTGGCTTTACATCAAGGAGAAACAAAAACAACTGCCACACAGAATGGCCCCCTCAAGGATTGAACTCAAAACCCTGGCTTTAGCAGGCCAGTACTCAAGCCACTAAGCTATCCCTCACTCTGGTATTTCAGGCAGGACTGAATCTCCATTAAAGTTTTCAAGGTGCCCCTGACAGACCTCACCAAAATGATTGTCGGCCGTTGATTTCACGGAGGGAGGGAAGGGGGAAGAAATGAGTATAAAACAAATCTGGTCTATTTCTTGTTTTTATCCACTCCATCTATCTTTTACATCTTTGGCTGGCAGCAGGTGGTGCAGTAGGACTGCAAGCCATCCACATCTCCTGGCTGCTCAGCAGAAGATGGTACAATAGGACTGCCTGCAGGACTAAAGGGAATGACCTGTTCAAGTCACTCCTAATTTAGTCCCTGCGCCCATGTCTTCCCAGGCGCTCCCGACCGACCCTACCGAGGCGGCCAGGAGCACCTCGGACACGATGAGGATGGTTTTCAGGCCTATTGCACCATCTGCTGCTGTGTAGCAATGCAGTACCACGTCTGCCAGCACCCAGGAGACATACAGTGACAATGAGCTGAGCGGGCTCCATGCTTGCCGTGGTATGGCGTCTGCACAGGTAACTCAGGAAAAAAGGTGCGAAACTATTGTCTGCCGTTGCTTTCATGGAGGGAGGGAGGGAGGGCCTGATGACATGTACCCAGAACCACCCGCGACAATGTGTTTTGCCCCATTAGGCATTGGGATCTCAACCCAGAATTCCAATGGGCAGCGGAGACTGCAGGAACTGTGGGATAGCTACCCACAGTGCAACACTCCGGAAGTCGACGCTAACCTCGGTACTGTGGAAGCACTCCGCCGAGTTAATGCACTTAATGGGGACACACACACAATTGACTATATAAAAACAATTTCTAAAAAAACGACTTCTATAAATTCAACCTAATTTTGTAGCGTAGACATACCCTTAGATGGCTACATCCCATTTTCAAAAATGACTTAAGCATTCAGGGTATCACCCATATATCTTTAAAATCTGTGTCTTTGTCATTTTCAGAAGAGCAAATAAACATGTTATGGTCTCTGTGTATAAAATTTCCTAATCATATGATCAGAAATCAAAGGATGTTTATATCAGAAATGATTTGCTAGTAACATCAAAAATTATTAGTCATTATTAGTCACTCATTTTATTCATTGTATCATATGATGATTAACCCTCTCTTATTTTATTGGTCACTTGCTTTAAACCCAACTTCCTATAAATGAAAAATGCATAATATTTAAGAATTACATTTAAAATTTATGAATAACAATATTTTTTACTTTGTGTATGCAGAAGAAAATGTGTTCAGAATGTTTGTAATAAAACAATCAAATTGAGTGGCTTGACATTAAGATGAGAATAGGTGCTTTAGAAATGCATGCAAGAAAAATGAGCTCAATAAAATAATATAGAAAATGTACACTTTAAAAAGCCAACCTTATTGCATTTACCACAGTTACATTACTTCTGTTTCAGAGAATCCAACATTATCTGTATTAAAACTAGAGAGACAATTGTTCCTTGCTGTTGAAGCTCTAAAAGTATCTGCAGATAATACTCTCAATGACTACTTTTTAACTCATTCTAGAGAATCTGTTCCAACTCTTTTAGACTAAAATTGCAATCTAGTTAAAACTAAGTATCGCTTTTAGAAACAGAATATAAAAGTAAAAAGATTAAGAGAAAACTGTCCAGAGATCGAATTGTTTGTCTAGTGTGAGGTTTTTTAAAAGAGAAATACAAGAAAGAGCAGAATATAGATTTTTATTTTTTTGAGTGAGAAATTACCTTTGTATTGGAGTGGCTACCATTTAGCATGAAATACTACAATTTCTTGTAAGAGTAATTTGAAAACTTTTTGATTGTTAGCAAAGTTCACATCAACTTTTTTTTAATAAAAGAAAGATTACCCTTTCTGTACTCCAAATTGGAGAAAATAAAAGATAAATTTTAAAAAATGGAAAAGCTTTAATCTTACCACTAGTGACTATACACATTTGTCATTTTGCATTTTTTTCCCCACTATACTGCTTATAGTTTTCTTTATTTCTGTTTTAGTTAAAAGAAGTGACTAACTTTCTCCATAGTCAATTTCTATAACTATATTGTATCTGATTACTACAGTTAAAGACCTTATCAGAGGCATAATTTTAACACTGCCTTTCATACAGGATGTCTATAGGAAATTAGGATCTACAATATAGGATTTCTGCTAAGAAATATCTTCTAAGCAGTATGAATGACTTATTTCCAAAAGAGGGCTCAACTGCCACCTTAATGCTTTCATTGTCAGCTTTAATAGGAAGAGGTTTTAGATATTCTGACAATGAATACTGCTTGTGTTGTCCATTATCTGAATGGAACATTACAGCAAGGTTAAGTATATATGTTCTATCTAATAAGAGCCCAATTCCCATCTCAGATATGTGGCTTAAAGACTGTGTAACTTATACCAGTGTAATAATGCATTGGGTACATTATAATTACTATGGTCCTGATACACCACTTTTTCATTATTGTAACTCCATTGATTTCAGTGAACTACTCCCGTATTTCATCACTGTGAGATCAGAATCAGGCTTTATATAAACTGTACATATGAACAACCGTTGGCAATATTGCCTTTTTAAAAAAAAATTCAACAGCGGTACAATATTTACTGATATTTAAATTACTAGACACTTTCATTTTTTATAATAGCACTACATCTGCACTGGCTTTCTTTGTATAACAGAGACAGCACAGGATGGTTGATAAGTAATTAAATTAAATTGCCTGTCATGTCATGTACTTGATAGCTCAGCAGGGAAGAGACCCATTTGTTTTGGTATGTAGTACTAATTCTCATTTTATACAACGAGGTACTCGTGCCTTAACTCACATTCATGAGGAAAGGTTCTTTAGGAGAACCTTAGAAAACTGTGGAGAAAAAGCCTTTCATTTAAAACCCAGGTATATATTTCTATTTTCTCCAGCAGAGCATGTTTTCTTTTTGGGTGGGTTATTACATGTAATGACAACTGAATAGTGAAAAAAGAATTATGATTGGCTGTAGAAGAGAAAATTACTTTGAATTACATTAGCTTTTTCTTCTAACTAAAGGCTGGGAATTACGCGTAAAGACCATACCATGTACAAGCAGTGCACTGTTTACAGTGGTATCGACAATGCAACTTGCTATGCAGGTTCCCATTCCTGCAATATGTTATGAAACTCTTTTGCATCTAGTATTATGTAATCCCTTAAATTCTGTATGTGAGGTTTTCGAAATACTAAAAATGTATAGAAATGCATGGATGAAAAACTGCATTGTGGTGGTAAACATTTTGTAGGAATGGGTCAGATCCTGCCTGGGCTTAATCACCCGAATAAGGTGTGCAAGGACCATCCCCCGTGTTCTTTCCTACTTGGAAGTGTTTGTGTGTGCTTTTAATATTCACACAATGGGATTGTAGTCAGTGATGAGCTGCCAAAATCTTAACAACGGGTTCCCTCCTCACCCCACGAGGGGGTCGTTGCTCACCCCCGCCCCCCGGGACTCCTGCCTCATCCAACCCCCCGCGTTCCTTGACGCCCCCCCCGCAGAACCCCTGCCCCATCCACCCCCCTCCCCTGACTGCCCCCAGAACCAGGCAGGAGGGTCTCGTGGGCCACCGTAGTGGGTGCCCTCCCCACCCCTAAGAGCCAGAGGGACCTGCCGGGGGGCGAGGTGGGGTGTCCCGGCAGTGCTTACCTGGGGCAGCTCCCAGGAAGCATCCGGCAGGTCCCTCTGGCTCCTAAGGGTGGGGGAGCGTAGCTGGGGGGGGAGTGGCCGCATCCCCCCCACTGATCACATCAAAAGTGGTGCCTTAGGCATCGACTCCGTGGGTGCTCCGGGGCTGGAGCACCCACGGGGAAAATTTGGTGGGTGCAGAGCACCCACCAGCAGCTCCCTGCCCTGTGCCTGGCCCCAGCTCACCTCCGCTCCGCCTCCGCCTCCTCCCCTGAACGCACCACCCTGCTCTACTTCTCTGCACCCCCACCCTCCCGGCTTCCCGCGAATCAGCTGTTCGGCGGGAAGCCGGGGAGGGCTGAGAAGCAGGACGTGGCTTCCCGCTTAGGCTGAGGGTGGCGGAGCTGAGCTGGGGCGGGGAGTGGTTCCCTTGTGCCCCCCCACCCGGGTTACCTGCTGCGGTGCGGGCGGCCCTCCTCGCGCCCCCCCAGCCCAAGCTCACCTCCACCTCCCTGGGCCTGAGCGGGAAGCCGCGGCCTGCTTCTCAGCCTGCCCCGGCTTCCCACGCGAACAGCTGATTCGTGGAAAGCCGGGGGGGCAGAGAAGCAGAGCGGGGCGGCGCGTTCAGGGGAGGAGGTGGAGGCGGAGCGGAGGTGAGCTGGGGCCGGGGGTGGCGTGGGGAGCTGCAGGTGGGTGCTCTGCACCCACCAAATTTTCCCCTTGGGTGCTCCAGGCCTGGAGCACCTGTGGAGTCGGCGCCTAAGGCGCCACTTTTGGCCAGTTAAATTGAGAAGCCCTTTTAGAACTTGTTGTCCCTCTTGGAACAACCGGTTCTAAAAGGGCTTCTAAATTTAACAACCGGTTCTAGCGAACCGGTGCAAACTGGCTCCAGCTCACCACTCATTGTAGTGTTATAACCATTTGAAAGTGCTCTTCAAACTCCAGCCTTTAGAGAATAAAATGCCATTTTTTGGAACAGTTAAGGCTCCATTATTGGATGAGTAAATTTTATGAGATTTCCTGAAAGACTTAATATTTTACCCTAAGGTGCTTTGCTTTTTTTTTTTTCTCCTAGAATGAAATGGAGTTCCTTGACAGAAGGTAAAAATCTCTGATATGCTGGAAATAATCTATAAACCACTGAGGGAGAAATGTTTGTTCCTATCTAAAATCTTTCAAAAATATATATTTATGAAATTCACTTTTCAATTTTCAGGCACACATTAGCTTTAATTTTGGCATCCAGTTGGAGAAGAAAAAGTGAGGATATGTTAATTGCAGTTGAATAAATTAACACATTTCCATTACTTCGGGAGGAATGAAATGAATGAATCCAAAATCTTTATGGAAACAAGGTGCATATAAGTAACACTCTTATTATCCCATTCTGATTTAATGCACATTGTTTATGAATGGCTTCCCTCTAATCAGATATTTAACTTAAAGCAGAATTTGTCCCATAAAAAGGAAAAATATGGGTCATTAACTATTTGGAGTTCCCCAAAATCTTTCAGCCGCTAGTATATAATTGATTGATTGTATATCACATGAAAGAATTTTTTCATTATTTTATAGGATTGTTAGGACAGTTTTATTGGAAACAGCTTCAGTCACTAAACAAAAATCCAGTTTCTGTTTCCAAAGATTTTTCTCAGGTTGCAGTATGGAAAGTTTGAATTTGCTCCATGTTGAGGGGAAAAAACCCCACCATCCTACAGTAATGAGCTCATTTCTTTTTGCAAGAAAGAAGGGGCACTGTTCATTAAGAAAACTGTGTGCCCAACATATTGTCTTCATTTAGACTGCTCACAGAAATAAAGATCCACACATGATACGGTAAACCGAACAAGGTTTTATTTACACGGCTTTCAAATACACCTAATATGAGAAAATGTACAGTCTAGGGGCAGACATATCTATATATATGACATCTATAAACAATGGAGATAAAAGTGCTAAGCATTGTTATATAAAGTAGCAGTGCTAATCGTCAGTCATTTATAAACATGGGGCCATATCCTCTGGTGCAATGTGGCTGCAGCTGGAGAGATGACAGGAATGAATTATTGTACACTATTTACCTACCCTCTAAAGGAGAGTGTAAAATGGAATTTTAACACCGTTATAAAGAGGGTAAGGGGGATTCTATCCACACTGGTTAGGGAAACCAGGCTAGAAATGTGGTGATTTGGGCCCTGCTTTCTGCAATTTTCCTCATGCAGGCCCATCCTCCTTTCCTATCCAATGGTAAAAGTTGAAACCCATGTGAGGGGGATAAAGAGGAGTAAATCTCTGAGGGAGTTGTGGAGATTTGTCCATATTATCATTCTATCAGGGCTGGGGCTTGGCCATCTAGAACAAGGATGGGGGCCAACTCTGAGATCCAAGCAATCATCAGGTAAGGTCCTGTACCTCCACACTGGCTCTCTGGGCCCTGCTGCTCCCCAGTATTTTCAACCCCAAATATATTCAAAAATTGGGACCCAGAAATTAGAAAATTGTCTTAAAAACAATGAATTTTAAAAAACAATAGAAACTATTTTAAAATGTCCTCATTTTTATATACATGAACAAACCCGAGCATTACAGAACCAGCAATATGTGCACATGTATAAACTGGGACTGAGGACCCATTGTGCCAGGGTGCTGTACATACACCTGGCAAGAGGCTGTCTCTCCCCACACTGAAGAGCTTACTGTCTAATTAGATAAGAGGGACAAAAGATGGGGGAAGAGGAAGTATTATCATCTGTATTTTACACTTGGAGAGCTGAGGCACAGAGACATTGAGGTCCTGAGCCTGTAACCAGCTCCATGTGGGAGGACCCTGGCACCTGCGTTCAGCTAGGCGCAGAATCAGGCCCTGCACGACTCGTCCAAGATTACACAGAAACAGGAATTGAGCATCTATCTTTTGAGTCCCAGTCCAATGCTTAACCACCAGACTGTGCTTCCTGCTTATGAAATTGCATGACTGTATTGCTCTAACCCTTGCCACTCCTCACCCCACTCCCTCCTTACTTTGTTACCTTGAATTATGTCATAGCTAAAATTTGCTTGTAAGCTGTCTGAAGCTGAGGCCACATCTCTTTATGCCTTCTGTGAAGTACTGTAACATGCTGCTGAGCTACAAGCCACTGTGTTACCTCTCTGCCACAGCAAGAGAGCATTTTGCAGGCGATTAGACTGCCTATCAGCTCCCTGCCACATCAGTCCGTCTTTTTCACCAGCAAACTCCTCAAGGCTCTCCCAGACCAAACTTCACCTAGCAGGTAACAATTAGTGAACGCCAGCCCTGAAGCTCCTAAGAGATGTTTCTCTGCAATATACAGCTCCAATATCATCTGTGAATGCACAGACGATATTAAGTTCTTCTAAGATGGAGTCTGCCTCTGTATATTATATTCCCAAAGGGATGTTTTTGTCATATAAGTCAGAAAGGCCTCCTGGGGATTCAGTCTCCTGTGTCTCTCAGGCGCAGGAGCTATGTTCATTCTCTAAAAAAAGAACAGGAGTACTTGTGGCACCTTAGAGACTAACAAATTTATTTGAGCATAAGCTTTCATGGGCATCCGATGAAGTGGGCTGTAGCCTACGAAAGCTTATGCTCAAATAAATTTGTTAGTCTCTAAGGTGTCACAAGTACTCCTGTTCTTTTTGCGGATACAGACTAACACGGCTGCTACTCTGAAACCTTGAATAAATGTATGGACAGAGTTGGCATTGGGCTTTGTTGCAAGGATAGGTTCCTGGGTTAGTGTTTTTGTTGTGTGGTGCTTGGTTGCTGGAGAGAATTTGCTTCAGGTTGTGGGGCTGTCTGTAAGCAAGGACTGGGCTGTCTCCCAAGATCTGTGAGAATGAGGGATCATTTTTCAGGATAGGCTGTAGATCTTTGATGATGCGCTGGAGAGGTTTTAGTTGGGGGCTGAAGGTGACAGCTAGTGGCATTCTGTTATTTTCTTCGTTGGGCCTGTCCTGTAGTAGGTGACTTCTGGGTACTCTTCTGGCTCTGTCAATCTGTTTTTTCACTTCAGCAGGTGGGTATTGTAGTTGTAAGAACGCTTGATAGAGATCTTGTAGGTGTTTGTCTCTGTTTGAGGGATTGGAGCAAATGCGGTTGTATCTTAGAGCTTGGCTGTAGACAGTGGATCGTGTGGTGTGTCCTGGATGGAAGCTGGAGGCATGTAGGTAAGTATAGCGGTCAGTAGGTTTCCGGTATAGGGTGGTGTTTATGTGACCATCGCTTATTAGCACAGTAGTGTCCAGGAAATGGACCGCTTGTGTGGATTGGTCTAGGCCAGGGGTCCCCAACGCAGTGCCCGTGAATGCCATGGCACCCGCCGGGGCATTTTTGTGCGCCCGCAGAACACCCCGCCTCCGAAATGCCGCCGAGAAGCATTGCCGTTTCTTGGCGTCATTTCGTCGGCAGTGCTTCTTGCCACTTCTCGGGAGCGGCATTTCAGCGGCGGAGTGTCCAGCGCCCGCCACAGTCTTGTGGGAATAGCAATATGTTATTCCCACAAGAAAGGTTGGGGACCACTGGTCTAGGCTGAGGTTGATGGTGGGATGGAAATTGTTGAAATCATGGTGGAATTCCTGAAGGGCTTCTTTTCCATGGGTCCAGATGATGAAGATGTCATCAATGTAGCGCAAGTAGAGTAAGGGCGTTAGGGGACGAGAGCTAAGGAAGCGTTGTTCTAAGTCAGCCATAAAAATGTTGGCTTACTGTGGGGCCATGTGGGTACTCATAGCAGTGCCGCTGACTTGAAGGTATGTGAAATAGTTGTGGGTGAGGACAAAGTCACAAAGGTCAGCCACCAGGTTTGCCGTGACATTATCGGGGATACTGTTTCTGCTAGCTTGTAGTCCATCTTTGTGTGGAATGTTGGTGTAGAGGGCTTCTACATCCATAGTGGCTAGGATGGTGTTTTCTGGAAGATCACCGATGGATTGTAGAGTCCTCAGGAAGTCAGTGGTGTCTCTCAAGGTCAGGAGCAGGATAACCCTAGCTGGTTTAGCTCGATAGCTTTGTTTAGTGTAAACTGAGGTAAATCCATATTTCTTTGTCTGGGACAAACCTGTTTATCACCTTTACCTAGGCTAGGTAATCTTGTCTTAAAGATGTTCTAGTAACATCATACAGAGGAAATTCTTAACTTCACATAAAAGGCTAGCACATCTGCATTTTACAATGGTATTAATAAACAGTTTTATTAGCTTTCATGTGATACCTCACAAGGTATATTTTGTACAAATATGATTAAGGTAGGGTGTGAATACAAGGGTGCCTAGGGTCCTAAATGCCAATAACACTTTTGGATGGTGGAGAATAACATAGAACAAATCCATATCAGGTGCTTAATCCTGCATTAAGAGCATCAGTCTATGGCAGCTTTAGGTTTTATGGGTTCACAGCAAAAGAAAATATTATGTTATCCTTATATTACAAATATGTGCAGCCCAAGCTTTTAAAAATCAATATATTTAGCCTCTCGGCACTATGGTAATACAGAATAGTAAACAACTATAAAAATGTTATTAGAATCAGGAGAACACTTCTGTTATGAGGGTAGCTTGTGCCTCTGTAGCTGATGGAATGAAGACAAACGTTGCAAGCAAACTTTAAGTAGGAATGTTTTTCTTTTGGTAGACAAGATAGTCTCCATTAGAAATAGGAACCAAATTTTGCAGACATGCACAAGCAAACCTTTACTCACATGTGTAAAGCTACTCGTATCTAAGTGCTTGCATGATTAGGGCACAATGTTAACAATGAAATGTCACTTCTGTGTGATTCCTCTCCTTAGTATCTGATCTGGAGACCAATGTTGTCTTTGCTGTGGATTGCAGTGTCCGAAAGCTCTGCTTATTTTGCAGGAAGCAAGGAGTTACAGATGTGCAGAAGTGGAGACTGGAAGCCCGATCAGACTCTCAGAAGGAATACAGGAAATTGTAAAAACAGGTGCTTGAGCTATAGAGTGGGAAGGTATGGATTTGTACCCTGTTATTATGGGTGATGTTTTCAGTTTGCTTTCATGTAAAGCTATTTTTGTTTTTCTTGTTATAACTGATATACTCTAAAGCCTTGAGGAGGAATACTTGTTGACTAAAACACTAATTTTGGTTCTTCTAGTAGCTGATCTTCACCAGTTTACAATTATTTTTTTCTTTCACCTTTGGCTACCATGGACCTATGAAATCCAAAATAAGTATGTCTATGGAACTACCGTTCTTTGATTTCATATAGTGAGGATGATATATTCCCAGAGTCCTCATAGATTAAGTGTTCAACATATTTATGCATGTATCAGATTATCTAATCTTGCAAATTGTGTAGTAGGTCTGAAAAATGTGTCTGTTACAAAACTCTATGTATCAGTCTTGTATGCAATTTCTCTCACTCTTTCTCAGACCCATGCTCACACCATTTAATGTTGTTCATTGTTCAAAACCACCTTAAATGTGTCATTATTTGTATACAAAAGACATTTTAAAGTTGAATTATACAGTTATTGTACTGGATGACCTTTGCCATGCTTTGTTTATTGGATGTCACATTTTCATTTGTATTACAGCTGTGTACTACAGTAGTTTCATTTTTCTATGAAGGGCAACTAATGCACAAAACAGTCAAACACAGAGCAGTAATTAGTCTGGGAAAGATCAAAGTGAGCTTTTCTAAATCCAGCCAATTTGCTGTGGGTGTGCAAAACCAATAGTCTTTCTTTTACCTTGGTTTCTTATTAATTTCCACTTTCATTTGTTGCAGTGCAGCTGCTTTTCTGTCAATCCAGTGTACTACTTCAAAAAATCCATTTTGATGTCACAAATGCAATTTCAGTTGGTTTAGGAATAATACCTAGCTTTTTTTTTTTTTTTTAAACCCTACCTTTCTGAAATGGAAACTCCAAAATGAAGAAATCCCTTGCGTGACAGCATCTACAAAGTGAAAGAATCTTACAGTACTGGGACAATATTGGGCTACTCAGCTCAGTGGGTCACCTTTTACCCCCTGCCTCCAGCCTGAAGGTGTCTTTCTTGCGGAAGCTGGTGGTGTTAGCTCCCTCTCACTACCAGCCTTTCAGCCACTCAAGAGCTCTCCTCTGGGCTTTGCCAGACCTGTTTTTACTTGCAGGTTAACAAGAGGCACATGCAAGTCCCCTTGAAGCATTTTCCTGTGATATCCAGCCCCTGACACTGGCTACTCATAGGAATCTCAGATTCTCTGCTCCCAGAGGAGCAGTGTATCCCAGTTTAACCATAAACCACTGTTCCTATATAACACACAGCCCTTGTAATGAAACAAAAGGAGGTTTATTTAAGAAGGAATAGAGATTCCACTAGAAACAAGAGAGATTGAAGGAAAAAAATGGTTACAATACAAAACAAAGTAATCAGATGTGAACTATGATCTAGCCTTATTAATAGTTACCTTTCTCATCGAATAAAGTAGGTTTTCCCCTCAAAGTTCAGTCTGTTGCAGATCTGGCTGGCTTAAAGGAACCAGGATACAATCTTTCATGGAAAACCACCCCGCTCAACAGATATCTCCTCAGTGAATGGAGCCAAAGTACCTCTTCCCACTCTGTATTAGGCTATGGCTACACTACAGCTTAAGTTGACTGTTCTATGATGGGTCAATGGTAGACAACAGAACCTTCTGTTACTTCACTGGCTGACCAGGGCAGGGTGGAAATGCCCTCCTGAATGAACTGACCATCACTAAGGCTATGTCTACACTAGCACTTTTGTCGGTATAACTTATGTTGCTCAGGAGTATGAAGAACACTTCCCTGAGCGACGTAAGTTACACCAACAGAAGCACCAGTGTGGACAGCGCTATGTTGGTGGGAGACACTCTCCCACCAACATAGCTACTGCCGCTTGTTGGGGGTAGTTTAATTATGTCGATGGGAGAGCTCTCTCCTGTTGGCATAGAGTGGCTACACCGGAGATCTTACAGCAGTGCAGCTGCATCAGTACAGCTGTGCCATTGTAAGCTTTCTAGTGTAGACATGGCCTTAGCAGTATTACTTCTTGGTGACTCCTCTTCACCTTAAGATCAATATAGTTAAATTATTCCTTAGATACTATTTGGACATATGTTGTGCCATGATTATGAACATTGATAAGTTGCAAGCTCTCAATAGAGACCTTACATGTTACTCTCTATGGCCAATATCCTGTAAGCAATGTGTTTGGTGTAGTGAGTTTGTCAGGTATGAAATGAGAATTGTTTGCAAAGAACTGGGGACCCTTTGCCAAGGGGCCTTTAGGGTCACAAGCAGATCACGGAAGAAGAGTACCACATGAAGATTAAGTACCAAGAACTGGGAAATGTTGCTTGGTGGGCCACTGTCTTGATTCACAGGCAAAATATAGGGGATCGTAAATGAAAAATGAGTGAGTCCTGGTTAAATATGACATAAAGGCCCAGGGCCTCAAAGATATTTGGTGCCTAGCTCCCACTGAAATCAAGGGGACATAGGTGCCTAGATGCCTTTAAAGATTGGGCCAAAGTCATTGAAGTGGAATAGCACTACTTGTAGGCAGCTGTTAGTAGTGCCAATAGAGCAATGCTATTGACAGCATGCTTGGTATTTTGGGTAAGACTGTCTTAGTTTTTTGGCTATTGTTCAAAATCTCCCTCTCCTCCCCCCCCCACCTCTTCTCAAGTACCTTAGGACAAAAATTCTCTTGATTGCAGTTCCCTGCCCTAGTCTGGAACCCAGAGGTCACTGCTTTGCATGCTACTGATCAGTCAGTTGCTACTGATGTTCACTTCTTTCCCTGCTGCTTCCCACAAGCAAGAAACAAGTATCAGCAAATTTTAGCTCAGGCATCAGGTGGGGGGAGTGTGGTGTGACAGGAGAGAGGAAAACAACATGATAGAGGGTAGGAAAAGATGCGAGAACCCCAGGGTGAATAGGAAAGAAAAATTCCACAGCTGGGGTGGGGAGCAGAAATGCACTAAAGACTGGGGAGAGAGTATAAAATGATCTGGAGGTAGGAATGCTTGGGGGGGAGGGCAAGAGAAAAGAAGAATGTCCCATAAATACGCCAGAGAAGCAACCAGGCCTGATGGTTTCTCCAGTCACATCAAAAGCGGGGAAGAGAGTAATGGTGACTCTGCTTCCCCTGCCCCTTGCAGATCACAATAGGGAGGGAGGGAGCCAGGGCCTAACTGGTGAAAGCTGATTTTATGGCACAGTCATGGTACCTGGTGGAACCTTTGTATAAATTCAGGTAAGGATCCCAACTGGAGGATGCTTCTATACACCATAAACTCATGGGGTTCACCCTATTGCTAGTTTCCTATAATTAGTACTTAAAATAGATTGAAACAGGAAAAGGTGGGAAGGGGAATCTGAATCTTTGCGTCTTCAACTAGTGGTGTGGAAGTTGTGGGGGAGCAGTGCTTGCCCAAGCCAGGAGGCAATGTAGTTATGAATTCTTATGGAGAGTGTGCACTCAGATCCCTACAGAAATAATCTGTCACAATTAGCTCTGTAGTTTACACTGTTTTAGTTAGAACAGCTTATGTCATTTTTAACTAAAAATGAGCAACCTATTAACGTTTAAAGCCTTAACTAATGACACTGCATGATAAAAAAACCTATTTTAGGAAGCTGTAGTGCAGATGTTTCCTTAACATGCTGAAGATTCTTGAAACTTTAAAAGGGAAACACAACACATTTTTGCATTAAGGAATGGGAACTTTTTTCCCCATCCTGCTTTTGTTCTGATACTCTTTGAAGTGATCACATCTGAGATTCAATAGAAAGCAAGAGAGCTGCATATCAATATAAGCATGATACTAAATGGTAGATCTGCTTATTATAGAACTTAGAAGACACTGAGAATATTTTTATTTAAAAAATGACAAATCTCACATAATAGACATCTTAATCTGCCATTTATTTGTAAAAACAGAACCACAAGCATTAGACCATCTAGAATATTGAAGAGGCAAGTGCTTTCTAGCCTGCCAAACAAGCAAGAGAGAAATGAAACTAGATACTTTTTTTGAAGGCTGGTACCCACCAGTATTTCATGAAATGAAGTGTCTTATGGGCCAGTTTTATATTTGGATCCATCCATCCATAACAGAGAGAAGTGGCTTGGATGGCCTTTGTCTTGTTCTAATTCAAAAGAGTCAACTTAGGGTCTGTGACATTCTGCCATCTTTCCAAAACATGCCTCAATTCATATCTGAATGTCTTGTATTCTGCGTTTTTGACCCCCCAAAGGGTGCATAATTTGGACAAAAAGGAATGTGTAGTGGTACAATGCTCAACACCAAAAAACATCAGGCAAGTAATTTCGAGACATCTTGCAGGGCAGGAGAAGACAGGGAGAAAACCTGGGCCTCAATCCTACAAACACATCTGTGTTCTAACTTTATTCATTGGGACCATTCTTGTGCGTAATGAAAAGCATATGCTTACGTGTGTGTGCATGGCATCCAGGTCTGAAAGCCTAAGAGCCTCCCTTGCCCGCTACACATTCCTACATCAGAAAGAGGATGAAAACCCCTGGAAAAGAAGGGGAGAGAGATCAACTTTATAACCCTAAATTGATAGAAAATTAAAAAAAAAAATCACACCCAGTAATTTTTATTTAAGAAAAGTTCTTTTATTTTAAAATTAAATATAATTTTCCCTAAGATCATTTGGGAATTTTTTTGTCTTTTCATGCACTAAGGAGGGAGAAATTATACTGCCTAGGCATGTGCCCCCCTGAGCAGTATCACTGGAATGTGCCACAACACTCTGAAAGTAATAGCTGCAGGGTAGCGGAGTGAAAGTGTTACTTTTAGAGGTGGAGTATTTGGGGTTCAGAAGGAAAAAACTAGTTGTGTGTTGGACAATATTGTTTGCTTCTTGGGCCTCCATTTCATCGCTGGTTTATAAAAGCATAAACAAGCGAGAGCGTGAAGCAAAGCGATTACGCTGATCTGCATGCTGCAGCTGAATGGCAAGCCTGATGTGACTACCATTTCTGACTTCCTGTAATGAAGAAGCGACCGTTCATATCTAAAAAGAACAGGAGTACCTGTGGCACCTTAGAGACTAACAAATTTATTTGAGCATAAGGTTTGGTGAGCTACAGCTCACTTCATCGGATGCATGCAGTGGAAAATACAGTGGGGAGATCTACTCTGCTTGACTTAGTGAAGAGGAATGTTGTGTTTCAGAGACTAAAATAAAGGATTTTTTTCCAGTAAAAAAAAAAACAAAAAAACCCCCCAAGCCCCCCAAAACCAAGCGAGCTACTAAGTCATGCAAATCAGCAGGCATTTCTTCCCCACTTTACAATTTAAGGTTCCAGAGAGGTCTGCTGAGCCTTTAAGGTCATAGGCATACAGAATAAAGAAAAGGGAAATAATGAAAAACAGGTGGCTCTGCACTAACTAAAAGCAGCTTTTGCTCTAACCAAATTAGAGAAGAATTTTTTAAGGAGCGGTTAGCTTCCTCTTGGGGTACTATGCTCAAGGAGTTCTAAAGGAGCCTTTTGAAACTGTGCAGTACAGTACCAGTTAGAGGTGGAAAGACAGAAAAGGTTCTTACTATTAATTCTGGGACACAGACCCAAGTTCGTTCTAATGTATGTGAAGAAATTAGCATCTTATGATGAAATACTAAATTAATTAAATAACTTCATAAAAATCATTTTGCGTGAGGCCTCAAAATGTATTGGTTTAGCTGGATTGCTGAAGTATGCCAACATAGGGCTCAATATTGCAGCCCTTATACTCAGGAAAAACTTCCATTGACTTCATGGGATCTGTCTCATGTGGGGGGAGGGGGAAGAGGACGGGGAGGGAATGAAACTAGTAGTAACATAATGAAACTTAATAGTAGTGGAAAAAATTAAATGGAAGCACTTGATTTATCTGGATATTCCTCACTTTTTTTCTTCCTTTTTTCACAAACTCCCACACTCAGACATGAGAGAGAGAGAATACATGATGCTGTGGTACTATATAAATCCTTATGGAAAAATTCTATATAATAGAAGTCTATAGAATTTAAATAGTATCTGATAGAAATTGCTCTTAAACACTTGTAGAATTTAATATAGAAGATCCTTTCTACAGTGTTTTTAATCTATCCTAGATAATTCAAAAAATAACTATAGCCCAGCTCTAGGTTGGCTTAAGGATTCTAAGAAAAGTTATCACTCTGTCTTATAGCCATAGGATTTTTCATATGGGATGGTATTATCAACCTGCATCTGGGATAGCTGTGGTATTAAAGAATGTTGAAGCCACAAATTAGTTACGTAGGTCAAGGCTTAGAGATACCAACACCATTTTCACACTATCATGTATTCTGTGAATATCACATAATTAGCAGAAAAGTGTTTCAGAGACTTTGTTCTGTGCTAGGCCGTAGGCCTATCAGGAGTGCTCCGAAAGAGCGAGGCCTACACGCAACAAAGCAGCGAGTTATTGGCTTTATTGAAGGTAAGTGACACACTCGCAACGGGGACTCCAAGCGTTACTGTCACGGAGGCGGGGAACCCAGCGCACCGGAGCTCTGCCTGGGACGGAGTCCGACGAAGGGGTGACCAGCGAGCCATAATAAGCAGTACACAGAAACAGCTCATGAATATATAATTAGGTACTTTCCTAAAGGGGCTTTCCGCTAACTGGCAAAGGGCCATGCAGGGCAGACAGAACCGGCCTAAAGCTGGTTATAGCTGGTTTTCCATGTCCTACAGTGACCTGTCGGCTCCGAGAAAGCAGAAGTTCCCTAGCTAGGCCGTAACAAAGTCTTCCGCAGTCCCTTACAGACTTGAAGAAAATCAGTACTTTTTTTTTTTAATCCTTCTGCCAGTCAGGCAAGATGACATAGCACCACAACTGCATAGGGGAAACTATAGCTAATAAACTTTAGACCCTCTTTACTAACTACATGTACCATTAAAATGGTTTTTGTATGCATAATGTGAGAGAGACTGAATGTTAAACCTTTTGCTGGTGCACGACTGAATGTTGCTCATAATGAGTTTCCAGTCTGTAATTTCTCCATGTCTAGTAAAAAGTACCTCTCGTGGAGCAACACACACAGGATGAGAGAAACATCTGTACAGTGATAAACAAACAGTCCAAAACAAGCTTTTCTTAGGCGGTTAGGGGACATGTGCATCTTTATCCAATCCTTGCAGTCCCACCTGATTCTACATCAGTTTAACTCAAATGCCTGTATTGCAGCTGCTATGTTTCTGGCTGCATAGCATTGAATGCTGCCATTCTCTCTCCCCTCAGGAGCATTCCCAGCTGCAAGGAGAAAGGAAGTAAGATTTGAAACCAAACTATCCTGCATGGCACTATACCTACACTACCAAATCTTTTAAGCATGGGCATTAGGGTGACCAATAACATCTAGAACACACTTGTATCATAGACAGTAATTTGCCATGCTTCACATCTGCTCTCCGGGGCTTACCATTTTTTGAGTAACTTGTTCTGTAGGTGGAGTCCTCCAGTGCTAGCCCTGGGAAAATGTTTGGAATTTCCACTTGATGGTGGTTCTTTACTGTTTTCTGTCTCATTCACCTCTGTCCCATAAGAATGGTCTTAAAATGACTTAGGTTATTAAGTCTTCAGGTATGACATAGTGGAATGATCCCATTTTGTTTGGAAGAAGTATTTTATAATGGTGGCTGTTTCCCTTCTTATATGATTGCTAACTGAGGGACGCCTCTGTTTCTCCTCTAGCAACATACTACTGTACTAGCAAAGAAATGGAAATCTACTGCAGAAATCTGAGTTGTTTTTATGTGCTAGGACAGTCTCCTCCACTTCTGTGAATGCCCATAATGTACTTTACAAACAAATTTAGTCTTTTCACACACATTCCTCATAATTGTTGTGAACGCTTTTTTTCCTATTCCCTATTTCCCTCAAAAAATTCTTGAAGAAAAAAATAAGCGTAGTCAAGTGAGATGAGAAGAGGTTGCATGGTTTGGTAATTTAAGACAAATCAAGACAGTTTAATGAGCATTCTGACAATTAGCAAATTGATGTAACAGTGTGGCAAGTCTTGTGAATAACAAAATTGTTTCCTGTTTGTACTGAAATGTTCTCTTTGAGCTGCTTGAATAAACTGGAGAAAATTATTTATCTGTAGTTTAAAAATCTAAGATTTTTTCTTTGCTGTAGATGAGACTTTAGCATTGCCTACAGTTTGTGCGAATAGTAAAAGGAACAGGAAACAAAAAAAGTCTTTAGGAACTCAGTTCAAGGGGGTCTGACACAGCACAAGAGAGACAGACATGACATCTGCACGCTTATCTGTACGTTAGAACTGGAAAGAGGATAGAATTACCAGTAAATGTTGCCCTGTGATTTCTGTATTGAAGTGGCTGCATCTGTGCCACCTGTTGGTGACATGATTGGAGCATTAGTTCTTGCTCTGCCTTAGCACTATTGATAACTCTGCTTAACATCACCACAGGGGAGGCTTTGTTGGAAGCTGCAGTCACTTTTCCTGAGCAATGGTGTACATTGGCTCCTCCATTCAACCCTTTATTCTGACATTAGCACATTTGAATGGGCCACCAGTGAAGCCATTCAGTGAGAACATGCACCAAGGCTTCTGGGTGGCCTAGGGCTGAGCTGAGAACTCTTGTTAATGGACTGCAAGTCTCAGCCTATTGAGGTACATGAACTCAGTGACCAAAGAAAAATGAGACAAAGATGTCCCTCATAGGAACATGTAGGTCAGAACCAGACAAAAGCAGACGTTGACCAGTCAAAGCTATTTGATTATTGAACTGAGAAGGGGGATGCTTATTACTATGGGAGAGCTTTTCTGACTAGTTTTGTACTGAAATATCTGTTCTGTGGCATTTACCTGTGTGTTCAGAAATGCATCTTTTGTATAACCTTATTTAAAGATTTAACCGATTTTGTTCTAATCATGATTTAAATTCTATTTAAGCATGCACTTATATAGTATCTGTGGTAGCAGATTGTTATATGTTTATTCAAATATAAATTTGTAGATATGTATTATATATTTATATACTGTATGTGTGTGACTGCACTTAATATAAGATTAGCTAGCTTAAATTTTTGCACCAGGCTTTTCGTGCATCTTTTTCTTACGTGGATAGAAACTTTTATTCAGGCATTGCAAACAGCTGGTCGAATTTCAGATTGAAAATAGCACAGATTTTGTTCTTGTTATGTGTGTTGGTAACAAATATAAATGCATATCATCGAATGTATGTTCTGTTAAAAGAGAATTTTTGACTACAGTTTACTAACACTTACAAAGCATGTATCTTCCACATTTTATTTTGCTTCTAATTATATCTGTAGGAAGCAACAACTGTTGCTTGCAATCATTAAAAGTACTCCAAATCAGAGCCATCAACCAGGTAGAGAGGTTCTTTTCATTCTCAAGGTTAAGGAGAAAGAATTTGGAAGAGGGGTGGGGAAAGAGAGAAACTGCTGTTAGTTCTATCTAAGCTCTTTACCATACTGTAGCTCAGACACACAGATTTGGCTCAATGATCTGAACTCCCCTTGGTTGCTTTTGAATAGGGTTACTATGCAAGACTACCCCCCTGTCCTTTCTTCTTTTTGTGCTCTCCCTGGATTTCTTTGCCCAACAGATTAGGCTTTTCCATGAAGATTAATTGGAGAGCTGTGAGAAACTTTCTTAACTCCATGTACCTCTTGTGTGTTCGGTTATGAAATTTGCGGTTTGCATGTGCAAATGTGGGTGCACTTTGCATTCTGCCTCCACCTTTGTGAAAATGGCACCCTAAAAGTTGTACAGGTGTTAAATCCACTCTGCAATGAGGGGCAGGACAGGAAGATCTGCATATCAGAGGCTCCTTTGGCCTCAGTCCTCCTGCATCCTGTCCCCACTGTGCATGCCGGGAAAACCCCTGGAACTGAGGTCTGTGATGCACAGACATTGCATACCTGCAATGTAAGATCCCCCAAATCCAGCATTGCCTCCTGCCCATCACTTTCCTTGTTGGAGGAACTTCTGCACCTGCCAAAGACCAGGGTCAGCTGTCAGTGCTGCTATAAAAAAAACCCTTTTTTTGTTTGGACTGAGGATGATGACATGAGAGAGAACCTGAAAAGTCATTGCTCTCTATTCAGTTTACCATGCCATACAGCAAAAATATCATGTGCTGGTGTGCTTTACAGACAACATGGACCCAGCCTCAAAAGAGCTTATAACTGATGCAGGCAGCATGCAGCTGCAGTGATGGTGAGGGGGAGGCAAAAGCAATGTGAAGGAGCTGAGAACTATAATTCAGATTTTGTAAATTCTACAGTTTTATTATTTTAAATTTATCAGATTTTGTCTATTCCACAATTTATTACATTCTCTAATCTACAACGTAGGAGTTGTGGATTAGAGAATGTAGGTTTGATGAAAGCCATGCAGTCTGAGGAGTCACTTGTTGGAGAGGGTCAAGTCAAGGGTTCCATGTGTAGTACGTGGCATGGAGGCAGACAAGAAGGCAGGAGTAGGAAAGGACATATAGCGAGTGATGAGTCTGGGTGCTGTGGGTGAGCAGCAGAAAAGGAGGCAAGAATGGAGAGGTAGCAGGAACCAGGTTGTTAGTGCTTTGAAAACAATGAGGAGAAACTTGACTCTGATTTTGAAGGGAGGGGAAGGCTGGAGGAATTTGTGATGGGGTCAGAAGTGGTCAAAGTGGTAGGCAAGAAAGGGACTCTTTGCAAACTGCGACTAGAACCCTGGCGGCTCCCAGTCCTGTATTTTAATGACAAAACTACCCTTCCTTCATTAATGCAACCTTTTGCAGCTTTTGAGCATCATATGGCTCCATTGCAATGAACAACATTTTACAGCTTCTAACAACTTTAAAACATCATTGCCAGTGTTCTTATGGAGAGCTCAGTTATTTGATGGGGCTGGAAGAATGAGCAGAAAGACTTCTCCACCTTCGATAAGCTTTTGACTCCTGAACCGGTGGATCTCCAGGCCAGTCAAACTGCACTAAAACTGGCCAGCTGCTGTCAAGATCTGTGACTTGGTAGGTCTCAGATCTTTTGAGTCTATGTTCTTAAAAATAAGAACATGTGTTAGGTAGAATTTATGTAGAGTATGTATGAGTATATGTCTCTGAATATGCAAACTGTAAACATTCACATGATATTTAAATGCCTCCATTACTTTAGGAAGGTTCAGAGATGCAGTAATAAAACATACAACACTTAGCATTTACCTACAAGCATCTTCCTTCTCTCCCAGAAGTACTTAGAACAAGAATTCTGGTTATAGACATATTTTCAATTTTAAGAGCAAAGGAAAGTATAAAGGCTCATAACAGCTATTGCAGCCTGGCTGCGATGACTATATCAGAGATATTTAGAGCTGGCACAAGGCCAAGTTTCATGATTCTGCTTTCTAATGTTAAAAATTATGACTATGTTAACAAGAAGCCATCAATACACTCTGTGGTAGGCACGGGCAGCCTGTGACCACCTCCTGTGTTTATTTATAACCGTTACTTTAACTTTACCCATTACCTTAGAAAGGTAATTACTTCTTCAGCTTAGTCTTCAAATAACTGGATTTTGATTTTACTAGGCTTCCTATAGTAGACAAATTACATTTATTTTTACCCTGATTATAGAATCATGTTATTTCAAATCTTGTGACCCTGCACCGTTACCAATTTTATAAGTATACAACAACATCTGTTTAATTTCTCTGTTATCCATGTTCAAACACCCTTTTATCCCATGTGAATTGTTATGAGTGAATAAAATTGTGTGGTTTTTTTTAAATGGTTTTAGTTATGTCTCCTCTGTTTCCTATCAGAGTGTTGTCACTAATGTGAAAGGCACTGAAATATGGAACCAGTCCTTTAGAAAGAATGATCTCTTCTGCTCCTTGGGAGGGGGTTTCTACCATAGTAGCATAGGCCATTGAATCTCCTTTTACCTTTTATTCAAATCTTGGAACACAGAGTTGGAAACTATGTGCCTGATATTCAAAGGTGGTGGGCACCCACAAATCCAGTTAAAGCCACTTGGACTTGCCAGATGTTCAGTGAAAATTTGGCCCTATATGGTCGTCTTTGGGGACCATCACCTTGTTGTGGTGAAGGGGCTTGTGTGTTCCAATGATCCTCAGAGCTAAGTTGTCCGGAGCTTCATGTTCCTAGTAGGGTCTCTGAAGGCGAACAGGTCTGAGGGGAGGTCCCAGACAAAGCACGGTCCGATCCCCCAAGTCCTCAACGGTGGATCAGGCGGAAGAGGGTCCTTGGATCTCAACGGCTGTGAAAGAGGATGACGGCTGCAGCAAGTGGAGATCTTCAGTCATCTCAGACTTTCCCTGCCACTGGGCTCCAGACCTCCAACTTGTCATGATTGTGTTGTTGCTGTAGGTGCACCAGCTTCCCCACATTAAAAGAAATGATGTGCAGATGTCTACCACAGGAAATAATATCTTTTCAAAAGGATTGGACTCCTGTATAATCTCAGGACCCATATGTAAATCCATGGTAGAGATCATCCTCAAATCGAGGGATTGCCAATCAATCAATCATATGGTTATTAATTACTGAACATTATGGAGCATATAAAGGTGGTCAAGGTGCCAACCTTAACTCAGTTTCCTTTGGTCATCAACTGGAATAATAGAGACTTGGGTCAAAGACTACAAAAGTGTGCTGGAGTTGAAAGGTGGGAGCAGGACAGTGAAGAGCCAAATTTCCTTTCTCACTTTGATAGGCTCTGAGATGTTACCTTTATATGATTAACTATTTATCTGTATTGCTAACCAGAGAAAAATGCCTGTGGTGAAGTAGTAAACAGTAGTCTCTTCCTATCTGGAGACAGTATGTTTGTATATTTCTTCAACCGCCTATTTCATTGCTTATGAAATTCAAGTTGAGAATTGTGATGTTGTCGAAACTCTTAGAGTCCAAAAGAGATGAAAGATAAAATGCTGAAGCTTGAGTCAACATTCCCACTCACGGTGGGATACTGTGACCTTCCTTGGAATATTAGATTACTTTATATAAGATTATGAAGGGCAGACTACTTATTAATTGTCATTAGTGTATTGTGGAACAGTAAAAAAAGAGGACATTTATTGAAATGAAAGGACACTCATTTTAAACAAACAAAAGGAAATAATTCTTTACATAGCATATATTAAACCTGTGGAGCTTAGTGAAAGAGAAGCTCATTTAGACAAATAGTATGGCAGGATTTAATAATTTTGTGACTATCAGTAACATTTGCAGCTGTGCAAGCTAAAACCAACATTGTAAGACTTCATAGCACATGATTCCGAAAATAGACACTGAACCTTGGTAACAAACAGTTAAAAGAATATTAGTATTATATAGTATTTATATAGCCTATGTATTCTCTTCTCCACTTATATAGCTTGTATTCCTATATATAATTTCATTCCTTTGCTCCACACATCTAGACCATAACCAAATCCCGCCCTTTATTCTTCCTCAATATCTTCAAAATCTGTCCATTTCTTTCTATTTCCACAGCCTCCTCCCTAGACTCCCAGATACACATGTTGTCTCCCTTCAGTTCATACAAAATGTAGCTTCTAAAGTTATTCTCCTTGCATGTCAGTTTGATCATGCCTCTGTCTGAATCCCTTTACTGGGTTCATACCTTCTTGAACATCTGGCAAGTGCCTAATATACAATGGGTATTACCAGAAACAAATAACTATGAATAATCATGACACTTGACAGGGGTGGATCACTTGATGATTACCGGTTCTGTTCATTTCCTCTGGGGTACTTGGCATTGGCCACTGTCAGAAGGCAGGATACTGGGCTCGATGGACCATTTTTATGTTCTTATTTGTAAACCCAGTTCAGTTATTAAATGTGTTTGCTAACTAATTATGTCTGTCATTGTGACAGGGTAGTCTGCCCCCTTAAGGATAGTGTGTCTTAATGGTCAGATCACCCTGGTCACAGGTCGTGGCCCTTTAAGGTTTTGAGAGGTTTTGATGTATGCAAACAATCTAGGAAACAAGGCAGATTGGTGGAGAAGAAGCAGTTCCAGGACTAAGTAGTGTTTGGGAGAAAGTCACTAACTGTTTCTTTAAGGGCCTGGAACTAGGTGCTTTGTGGAGTGGATGGGGCAAGACTACAGTCTCAAGCAACCAATTGGGAATAAGCTGTATATATTCTGCCTCTTCTCTCAGAGCCCAGAGCCACCAATAGGAGCAGGTTGCCTGCTCAACCTTCTGGACTAATTGGAGAAAGGGACCAGATGAAGAAGTGTTATGAGCAAGCTCAACAAGGGGAGCTGTGAGTCTCCTGTGCCAAGGAGGGAGCAGCTTCACAGAAAACCCCAGCACCAAGAAGGAGGGCTGGGAAGACTTAAGTAATGACAAATAGCAATTGGGGACTAACATGGTGGGGATAGGGTTATTATATAGCAAGATCCTGGGGTGACTTGGTTTGTTATGCACAGATCTTGCATTGTTTTTTAAACTGATTAAGCTAAAGTAGCTTTTTAATACATGATCATAAACTAATTTTTTGGGTTTGGAGGCAGAGAATAGGAGAGAATATTAATGGTGGAAGAAGGAGGTAAAGGTGTGGGCACAGGAGATAGTTGTAGAATGTATCAGAGAGGAAGGAGAAGGGTGAATTAGATGTGGGAAGAGGAAGAAGCTGGGGAAACAATATGAGGAAAATAAGACAGTGTAGTGAGGGAGGGCTCAGGATGGAGGGCGGGCAATTGATGTGACTAGTAAGTGGGGAACAATAGGACAATGCATAGAGAAGTGTTGGCAGTCGTTCTAACAGGTAAGTTTGAAATAGGCAGATGTCATTTGGAAAAAAAATTGCTGCTGAGGTGTGCAGCTTTGTGTTACAGTAGAACTAGCCAGGGAATTATTACTGTGGCTTTGGTAAAAACAAACAAAATGGTGGTGTCAGTGAACTAGGGTAGAGCCTGAGATCAGCAAGGAGAGCTATTGAGCTAGCAACATTGATATGCTAACCAGAATTTAGACACCACAGTGACCCATAGGCGCCGACTCCATGGGTTCTCCGGGGCTGGAGCACCCATGGGGAAAAATTAGTGGGTGCTCTGCACTCATCGGCAGCCAAGCTCCCCCCCACCCTACCTCACCTCCGCCTCCCCTGAGCGCACCGTGTCCCCGCTTCTCCTTCTACCTCCCAGCACTTGCCGCTGCAAAACAGCTGTTTCATGATGTAACAAGCTCTGGGAGGGAGTGGGGAGGAGTGGGAACGCGGCACACTCAGGGGAAGAGGCAGGGCCAGGGCAGGGATTTGGGGAAGGGGTTGGAATAGGGGCAGGGAGGGGGTGGAGTCGGGGTGGGGACTTTGGGGAAGGGGTTGGAATGGGTGCGGGGTAGGGGTGGAGTCGGGGCAGAAGGGGGTCAGCACCCACTGGTGCCATCAGAAGTCAGTGCTTATGCAGTGACCTAGAAAAACAGATAGGAGGTAGGTCACACAAATTTCCTGGTGCGCTGCACAGCTGCTTACTGCCCCAGCCCATGCCCCACCTCTTCCCGCCCCTGCTCCACCCCAGCCCTGCCCGCACTCCACCCCTTCCCCAAGCCCCACCCCTGCTCTGCCCTAGCCCCGCCCCTTCCCCCCGAGGACTGCAGCAGGGCTGGGCCTCTACTCACCAGCGGGAAGTGCAGTGATCCGGCCCCAGCCATGCCACCAGTGAGTGCTGGGGGGGCGGTTCCCCCTTGCCCCCCAAGCTAGCCCTGCCCCCCTCGCGGAGGCCTGCACCCCCCTCACGGGGGGGGGGGCTGTGTAGGGCCCCAGAATAGCTAGGGACGGCCCTGGGAACAGGGAACACCATACTACCATGGTGCCATTCTGGGGACAGGTCAGAGACACCTCTACCTAAAGCAGAAACTTTTAAGTGTGTGTTGCCCGTATAACAACTATTGAGTACATGTTGTATAATTTGATATACTTGAGAAGTTCCCTTGTTATATGTTGTGAACTACTCTTCAAAGCATGACCTACAGCTGCATAAATGGTGGATTTGCATACCTTAAATCCATATAACGTGACTCCTTTTTTAAATCTGAGATGCAGGCAACAAACAAGTTACATTATCATCAGAGGATACTGGGAGCAGAGTTCAGTTTTGTTTATTTTGAAGTACTTACTGAAAAAGACACTTATTAGTTGAATACGAGGTGATGGGTTCACTAGAAATATCCCATACTGAACTAATTTAGTCCGCAAATTTGGTTGACCTTAAAATTATGGAATGATATAGAATGCATTCCATAGTCTAAATAGTTAGTAAAATATAGATGAATCTTCTACCAAGAAAATTAATAAAAATACCTACTATTTCTGTATAACCCATGCAGTATTACTTTTACTGTGCTGTTGTAGAACAGGTTGCCACACAGTTAGTAGGGGGAGCACAAGTTAGTGAACAAAAATGTTCCAGTACAACTGGGGTAGTAATTGCTATCAGTTTTCTAGACAGAGACCTTGGTTGTACCAGTTAGTGCATGTTGCTTTCCATTCAGTGCTCCAATCCACAGTGAAAGGTGGGTTGCTCCAAGCTCTTGTTTTGGCATAGTACTCTTTCATTAAAACCTGTGGTACCAATAGGAGAATATGTATCAATAGATGGGAACCATTGAACTAACCCATTCTGTTTCCATAACTATGCTCGTATGCTTGAAAGTAAATAATAGGCAAACTGTTGCCTTGAACTCCTTGAGTGTCTGTACTCACAGATACCAACAGGTGCAATATAATTATCTATCTATATTATCAAAAGCACAGGCAGGGGGGATTAATACTTAGCAAAAAGAAAAGCACCAATATAGAGAGATGCTATTTTCAAGTTTGAAATAAGATAACAGAAGCAATGGAAATTTTTAAAGTAGTATTTAATATTATTTTTGTAAACTGTGCTTAATTGTTTCCCAAGCTGTACACAAGGGGACATTTCACTGCTGCCAATCATTTAATAAATGACTCTCTCACTCAGCCTCAGAAAGGAAAGCTACTTTCTCTTGCAGCAAAATATCAAGTATAGGTTAGGGAATAAGATTAGGTGCAGTTGTGACATTCTCTTTTCACTTTGTTCTTAGATTTGTGGGAAGTCTCCTTATGACTACACCTACTAGATCAGGACTATTGAAACCCCTCCTGCGATTGTCCTGTTCTTCTCAGAGTGTGGTAGAAGGCAGAGAAACTGCTTACGGAAGTGAACATCATCTTCTGAACAGAGTGACCAGGTGTGCGGTTTTGACCGGAAAAACCCATTCGAAAAGGGATCCTGGTGGCTCCAGTCAGCACCGCTGACTGGACCGTTGACTGTCCAGTTGGCTTCCTGCTAGCCTCCGCACAGCTACTGGGAAGCAGCCGGCATGTCCAGCTCCTAGGCTTAGGGGCGGCCAGAGAGGGTCCGCGTGCTGCCCCCTCCTGCAGGCGCAGCTCCCATTGGCTGGGTCAGGGCAGGGGATGAACTAGCGCAACTCGTGAGCACTCAGCAGGCAGCTGTTGAGGGGTCACAGCATGTGCCTCTCCCGCTGCTGCTGGCCCTCTTCTCCTTACACTCCTCCTGTGGCTGGGCTCAAGCTGCAGCATGTGCCCTGCCGCGAAGCACGATCTGTTGCCCCATTGCTGGCACCCAGGAGTTCCAGGTATGTATCCCCATCTCTGAGTGCTGGGAATGGGGCTCCTGGAGGGGAGGGGAGGAGAACGAGACAAACCCAGCGCCAAGCCCGGCCTGGCCAACTCGGGGAGTCGGGGGCATGCCCAGCCCGGCAGCACCGCCCCAGCACCACCGTCCCCTGGCCCAGTCCTCCTGAGTCCGCCGCTGGCCCCAGCAGCCCCGGACTCTGGTCCCCCATCACTCCATCCCTCCCTATCCCAATCCCCCCTCACTCCCATCCCCCCATCACTGCATCCCTCCCCATCCCATCCTCGTGCCCCCATCCCCCTGCCATTGCATCCCTCCCCTGTCCCATCCCACCCTTCCCCCTGCACCTACCCATCCCAGCACCCCTTACAGCACTCTCCCACCCATCCTTTCCACCTCCCAGAGCTGCCACCCCCATGTCTCTCACCCTTCACCCTATTCACCTCCATACACTGCTGCACTCCCATTATGTCCCTATACACCCTTGTTCCCCCTACATCCTCATGCACCTGTAGCCTTCTGCCTCCCCCTGCATCCCCATCCACCCCACATACCTCCTCCTCTCTCCTTCACTGCCTCCTCTCACCGCCACCCTGTTTTCATCCTTGGCCTCTTTCCCTCCCCATCCTCTCTTCTCCATCCTCCGTATCTTTTCCTCTCCAGTCACCTGCCTCCCTTCCCAGCTGGGTGATTTAGGCAGCCCCTGGAAGAGTGGAGTCCTCCCAGGCACCATCATAATCAGAGAGAAAAAATAAAAAGGCAATAAAACTCAGCCAGGAGCCCGGAGCCCAGGCAGAGCAGAGCCCCCCTCAGTGCCAGTTGGCCAGCCTCCGGCCCTTTCGCTCTGGGGCCCAACCTTCACGCAGGGCACAGCAGGGCTGCAGCCCCCTGGGCGAGACGCCAGCGGGAACAGGAAGTCTGCTGCAGCTAGCGTGACTAGGTGTGCAGTTTCCATCTCCCACATTCCATCTCCCACATTCAAACTGTTGCAGCTCCTGGCCTTCTCCTGGGGCCTGTTTGAGCCTTGCAGTGAAAATGAGCATGTGAGCGAGGGTGGGGGAGAGCAAGTGATGGAGGGAGGGGGGAATGGAGTAAGTGGGGCGTGGGGCCTCAGGGAAGGGGCAGGGCAGAGGGCAGGGCAAGGGTGTTCGGTTTTCTGGAATTAGAAAGTTGGCAACCCTACTTCTGAAGCTGACAATAAATAACTCAATCAGGAGGCACTTGCTAAACAAACAACTTGTGCAATATGTAGTGTGCTTCAGCAGGATCGGCGTGAAAGACATAGGTCCCAGTGTTTACTAACAGTTAATGGTTTGTAATAGCCACCAGGGACTTTTTTGTCCATGATATCACTCAACCAACTTTCTGATCAGCTGCAAGTTATTGTGATGCTGATGCTTCTCACTCAGTCATGAGTGCAAGTGTCTTTTCTTCACCATCACAATGCTGAATTTCTTCATCTAACTCCTTATCCGATTTAGCTTGTTGAACTGTTATTGAATCTGTACTATGTAAACATCTGTCTGTGGGACCCACGTCTGGAAGAGAAAACAGTTAAGATGGAAACAAAAAACATACTTCACAACTCTCGAGGGACACTCAGCTATATTTAATATCCATTGTGGGTAGCTGGAGATTGTATAAGGTGACTTCTCCCTGACATCGAGAGTGCATTTACCATTATATCATAACAGGAATATCAGATTACATTTTATTATCTGGCATCATTATAATGTAGGGGGAAAAAGGGTTTATACCTAGTGTAGTTCATGTTTTCTTTAAAGTCATTTAAAAATTCTGGGGCTGAAAACAAGGAGCATATTTCAAATATTTTTTATTCTGAAGAGTGAATTTGAGTCAAACAGATTATATTAGGTTCACCATTGTTCACAGAAAGGGTCAGCGCCTTTACCTGATTCCTTGAATTTGCGGCTCACACATAGTGTTCAACTCTATAGAAGAAATATTTTCATTTTAGAATTCAACTTTTGTAACCTTTGGCAACATGTAGTATCAATGTCTCTTTGTTGTTCAAAAAAAAGTGAAACTGTAAACTATCGACAAGAATATGCAGGGCATTGCTATAGCAACACAGTCTGCCTTCCAGCACCAAGAGAGAAGTCATGAATAAAAGATTGGGTTCTAAAGACAACAAAATAGAAAAGGTTGTTTCAACCCTACTAATACCTGACATTTGCAGTTATTGTGTTAAATGCAAAATAAAAAATATCTTGGAAAAGAGCATGTGTTGCTTAAAAGTATGCATTTATATCTAGAAATGTCACCAGGTGGATGTACACTTTCTGCACTTAGCAGCTTAGAAAAGGGAAAATAGTATGCAATTTCTTTACAACACACACAATATTCATCTTAAATAGCCCTGATCTGAAAATGCTTGGAGCTTTACTAGTTAAGTTTATATCATGAAAATATAATGCATAAAAATGCTCTTAAAAACTGTTTTATATTTATCCTTGTACACATTTTAAATTTAAACGCTTCCTCATTGAAGGGAAAAATCACCCTAAAATGAAGACACAATATTTTCCTCCAGATTATTGTAAAATTCAATAACAACTTGCTTTTCCCGCTGTGTGCTTACTCCACCCAGTGGGCTGTAGTATTTTTAACAGCAATATCTTAAATGAACTTTGAGACTTCAAGAATACCAGCATAGTTTGAATAGCTGTTTTAAAAGATTCTTTAAAACACATTGTGGGTTGTTACTCTGTCTGTGTTCAGTTTAATAAAGACAGAAGCAACACAACAGGACTGATTGTGGACAGAGGGCACATTTATTACAATCTGTCAGATTTCTTCCTCCCTTGTGGACCTATTGACGGACATTTATCTCTCAGGTCTCTAACAATTAATGCTGGTGTCTGGATCTCTGTCACTTTGACACTTGCTGTTTTTAAAGTAGAAACAGTAATGATCTAGACAGAGTTCATGGGGGTTAAAATTTCACTATTAAACTGAAGCAAGACTTGTTATATTTTTCTGCAGCTTTTGTAATTCACTCCTTTCTGGATACTACTAAATGATCCCTAGTAGAAGTGACTTTTGTCCTGATGGTTCATAAAAATAGTTTGAAGAGGAAATTGTCTGCCGCAGCGAATGCATGAGATTGTGCTGTGTCAAGCATTATTTAAAAAAAAAAACCGCAGGAAAATATCCCCTAACTCCTTCATCTGCTCTCCTATTTTTCAGATTACGTAGACTGACCACCGTGCAATGCAGTCGGAGCACCAAGGGCCTTTTTGAGGGCAGAGTATAAACATTTCCAGCGAAAAATAATGGTTCATTTAATAGACATTTTTTGTCCAGTGCTTTTGCCTCCCTCTTTATGAGACCATTTTTGTTTAAATGGAGAAACAATTGTAAAAATTCCCCAAGTCCCTTAAGCGCATGCACTTCTGGTACATGAGGCTTATCATAAGCTAAGGGGGAAACTTTTTGTGAGAGCTCCCTGTTAAAATAATTGGCAGAGCATCATTTAGCAGTTTTGTTGATTGCCTTCTGGGCGCTCTGTTGGAAAGCAATTGCTCTCCTCCCCAATAGGCTCTAATCCCATCAAAAATTAAAGATGCTTAAATCACAGAAAATGCAGCAAACATCTGTTGGCTCCTGTGAATATTAGCACACTGAACAGTGAATATTTGCATGTTCATGTAATGGTGTTCATCAGTGGGAAAATTCTGCCTTTAGGTACTCGGTTACAGCTCCCATTGACTTTGCTGAGAGTTACATGAGTATAAAAGGGCAGAATGTTGTCCTTGCAAGTGCTTTTCTATCCCTGTAATTATGTTGGCAATAAAAGGCACCCAAACTGAGGAAAAAAAATTCAAAAATTGTGCTATCTGGAGAGTCTTCCTGCCATCCTTCTCAGCAAGCATCTGAGGTAAAATGTTTGCTCCAAGCACTTTTAGGATCGTGTCTTCAACTGTTTCATTGGCATTAATATGGTTCAATATGTATCATAGAATAGCAGGATTGAAAGGGACCTTAGGAGGTCATCTAGTCCAACCCCCTGCTCAAAGCAGGACCAATCCCCAACTAAATCATCCTAGCCAGGGCTTTGTCAAGCCTGACCTTAAAAACCTCAAAGGAAGGAGATTCCACCATCTCCCTAGGTAACGCATTCCAGTGCTTCACCCCCCTCCTAGTGAAAAAGTTTTTCCTAATATCCAACCTAAACCACCCCCATTGCAACTTAAGACCATTACTCCTTGTTCTGTCATCTGCTACCACTGAGAACAGTCTATATCCATCCTCTTTGAAACCCCCTTTCAGGTAGTTGAAAGCAGCTATCAAATCCCCCCTCATTCTTCTCTTCTGCAGACTAAACAATCCCAGTTCCCCCAGCCTCTCCTCATAAGTCATGTGTTCCAGTCCCCTAATCATTTTTGTTGCCCTCCGCTGGACGCTTTTCAATTTTTCCACATCCTTCTTGTAGTGTGGGGCCCAAAACTGGACACAGTACTCCAGATGAGGCCTCACCAATGTCGAATAGAGGGGAACGATCACGTCCCTCGATCTGCTGGCAGTGCCCTTACTTATACAGCCCAAAATGCCGTTAGCCTTCTTGGCAACAAGGGCACACTGTTGACTCATATCTAGCTTCTCATCCACTGTAACCCCTACATCCTTTTCTGCAGAACTGCTGCCTAGCCACTCGGTCCCTAGTTTGTAGCGGTGCATGGGATTCTTCCGTCCTAAGTGCAGGACTCTGCACTTGTCCTGGTTGAACCTCATCAGATTTCTTTTGGCCCAATCCTCCAATTTGTCTAGGTCCCTCTGTATCCTATCCCTGCCGTCCAGCATATCTACCACTCCTCCCAGTTTAGTGTCATCTACAGACTTGCTGAGGGTGCAGTCCACGCCATCATCCAAATCATGAAGATACTGAACAAAACCAGCCCCAGGACCGACCTTAGGGCACGCCGCTTGATACTGACATGTACCCATTGATCACTACCCGTTGAGCTCAACGATCTAGCCAGCTTTCTATCCACCTCATAGTCCATTCATCCAGCCCTTTTTAAAAGATGGGCACTACATTAGCCTTTTCCCAGTTGTCTGGGATCTCTTCCGATCGCCATGAGTTTTCAAAGATAATGGCCAATGGCTCTGCAATCGTATCCGCCAACTCCTTTAGCACTCTCGGATGCAGCGCATCCGGCCCCATGGACTTGTGCTCATCCAGCTTTTCTAAGTAGTCCTGAACCACTTCTTTCTCCACAGAGGGCTGGTCACCTCCTCCCCATGCTGTGCTGCCCAGTGCAGTAGTGTGGGAGCTGACCTCGTTCGTGAAGACAGAGGCAAAAAAAGCATTGAGTACATTAGCTTTTTCCACATCCTCTGTCACTCATTCGGTAAGGGGCCCACATTTTCCTTGACTTTCTTCTTGTTGCCAACATACCTGAAGTATCATAGAATGCCTTTTATAAAAACACTTTGAATGATTAGACATCACAAGTTAAGTTCATTGGTGTTGTCTGTATAATTGTGAAATAGGATACTCAACAGTTGTATTCCTGCCTTGGCCTTACTTCTCTTATGTTGGTTGCTGTGTTAGGGGCTCAGAGGTGGAGAAAGGGGGCAGGGAGAAACAGAATTAGCACAGGCAATTTTTTTACCTGACAATTTGACAAAATTGGGAACTTTCAAGGCAAAATGTGTGGGTGCAGGGGCGGTGGAATAGGATAATGGCTATCTTCCCTCCACCCCTAGTAAAAAGTTAGCAAATAAGTAGACTTTAAACTATTAGTATTATTTATAAACCCTAACTTAATGCCAGATTGTAGCAGATCCTTGTCTGAGCACACAGGGCAAAGAGGGTTCCAGGGGCCATCTGCAAACCTTTGTGCTCCCTGTACATGGTCCATCCAGTGTGTGCAAATTGCCTCAAAAATGGATTTGCTGGAGGCTGGGACACAGCCAGCAGAGCTGACCAGCCACAGATGTGTGCAACAAGAGAAAGGACAGGAAGGTAGATGAATGAAAGGAGAGATTTAGTGATAGAGAAAGAAGGAAAAGACTCTCTAAAATAGACTGAAGGAAAAAGATAAGCAGATATAGAATACAAGGGAAAATGGTGTGAATGAAGAAAGAGTGGAGGTGGGAAAGGAGGCATGGGGAGTTAATTTTTTTTCTTTTAAAGAAAGGTTGCTCTCAATTTATGATAAAATACAATGCAAATGTGTTTGGTTAGTGTGTGTGTGTGTATGCGCACATGTGTGTATATATATTTGTAAGCATTTGAATATAACTGGTATTGTCTAAATTTTTTTCTCTTGTGGTTAAGAGCATGAGACAATTTCTACCATGTTTTCTTGCATTTAAAATGTATTTGAAAAGAAGAATATTGTTTTATATGCTTGAAATGCATCCAAGGATTTTGGTTGCAACCCACTTAACTTTACGACTATAAATTCCTTTCCATTGTGGTGTTGATGTTATTCAGTTCCTATTGTTTAGCTATCAGGTGGTTCTGAAAATTGTGGTTATATTCCTCTCCGCTCAAGGAATTGAAATTATATACCTCTGTCACCTTGACTGACTTCCTCTCCGTCTCTGAATTCCATTCAAAATTTACTCCCCTGTATAACTTTTCAAAACATTTAAGAGATTCCTGCTTTAACCTAGTATCTGCTTTCCCCATTGCTCACCCTATTCCTGCAATCTGGGTCTGCAACCTGACTCCCACACCTCTACACCTTGGGTTTGCTGTCTCAGTGGTACTGCCCTCACAATACACCACTCTCTTCCTACTAATTTCTTTCCCCTTGTTAAATTTGACCTTAAATCATCCCTTTTCCTTCATGTTTAGTCCAGACTGACACTCACTGAAGTGTTTTCTGACACTGTTTAAAAAATGTTACATCAAAATATAATATATTGTATAATGTACAGCAACTGCAAGTGCTTTGACTTTGCAAGTGAATTCAGTTGTGGCTGTAAGACAGGGAAGGAATTAAAAAGAAAGTGTATATTTATATCCCTAAAGTAAACTCATAGTTTTAAGAAATGATTCAAAGTCAAGTGATTAATTTTGTTCCTGCAGAGCTGAGGGTTGTCTTTACAAATTTCTCTGCTGACCTGAATCATTGTTGCCTCTATCTTCAATAATTTAGAATGATGTATAAAAATGTTATTCAATATGCATATAAAATTGAAGTTTATTAAACTTTTGACCTTCTTACATCATTTAATGAAATAGCATGAACACCAAATTGAAATGTACACTGTCAAAGTGCTGAATTTTGAATTGTGTTGCATCTGTAAGTCTTTGTTCTGCTCCAAATCCACCTAAATTGACTTTTGTCATGCTCATGCATGGCTCAATGTTTTCAAATGACTTGCAATCAGCCACAGTTGTTGGCAAAAACCAGCCCTAGAAGATTGATATTGTTTTGCAGTGTGTGTGTGTGTGTGTGTGTGTGTATAAAATAAAATTCCTATAATCAACAGAAAATAAACTTTCATTCAGTCTGATTTTGGCCAGTACAATGTGGGAATTACTATGATGCAGGGAAAATATTAGTCTAGTAATTTATTTTATGTTACTTGCCTTCTGATAATTAAAAAAAAATTAGACTGCAATGATAAAGTATTTGTGACAAAAATGCATTGAATTTTCCGTACCATACACAAAGAAAGAAAACAAATTGCTGACAGATTGAAATAATTCCCAGGGGATCACTTATGTCAACAGCAACAAATTGCTATTTTTGAACTGGAAATTTCTTTCATGATATTTACTCACATCTGAAAACCAAGGTTACTTTTTCTTTTCATTGTTAGAATCACTCAAATTGCAACTGGATTGTTCACTGGTGTTACCTGATTCTTTCATTTCAAGAACCTACAATGTTGAAATGACAAAAAGCATCTATTTTTATTAATAAAAATGTTAGATCTTCTGTATATATGTACTGAGTGATAAATTACAGCATCTAACCCCTATCCCCCCCCAAAAGCCTACACTTCTTTATTTAAAGGCAAGTTTAGTGCCAGATCTATTAATTTTATGCTCCATCTAAACAATCAAAAGTTCAGAAGCAAATTATGCTAATCACAATAGCACATTACAGCAAGAATGTGCCAAGGGGACATGTATCTCAGCATTACTCTCTTATTTAAAGGCAATAGTCTAAATTAGAACTGAATGCTAACTGCATGCCACACTTGGTACGCAATTGTAAAATCCCCTCAGGCCATTTTCCCAATCCACCAACAAAGACAATCAGAAATCTATACATTCAAGAGGATAAGGAAATGAAAATTAATGTTATTCTCAAAACTGTTGTCCATACGTAGGATCATAATGAAAATGTAACTATATGAGGTACACAGTCATAAACATTTAGGTGGTGATTCTGCCACCCTTACTCTCGTTGAGTAGTACCTTACTGTCTACACAAGTCAATCAAGATGTCAATGGAGCTACTTGCGTTATATAAGATACCCTAAGTCATGCTGAGGGGTATCAGAGGTGTGATTGCAGCACATGTAGACACACTCAGGCTAGTTTTAATCTAGCTAGTGTGAGTATGAAGAGCAGTGAAACTGTAGCAGCTTGGTTTTCAGCCCAAGCTAGCCTCCTGAGTAAGTACTTAGGATTTCTATGGCCTGTGCTGTGGCTTGACTGCTATTGTTTGAGCTAGCTAGATCAAAACTAGCTTGGGTGTGTGTACAGATGCTCAGTCACACTGCTGATTGCAGTGTCAACGTACCTTCAGAGGGGCAGAATTGGGCCCTTAGAAATTGCCCATCTTTCAACACTTATCTAGTTAAAATGCTTTTATCAAAATTTTATTGAAACACTTTCCACAGTATCCTTTTGTATATCTAATAGTATACAGATGTGGTCAGTATTATTAAAAAATAGGGTTAAAATGGAACATATAACTTGGAAACATGAACAATATGTATAAGGCAGATAAAAGATAAGCATGGGGGTATGTCTCCATACCTTGGCTAAGGACATCAGTTCCATTTCTTTACAGCCTTGCTTAAGTAAAGTGAAAACCAGATCCACTGTAAGAAATCATTCAGCATTTTTCAGTATCTTTGTGTTGTAACATCATATGAGCGGAACTGTAATCCAGGTAAATGTCATCCTTTATTTCTATGTGAAAGCTGAGTCTTCCGTTCATTTGAAGGGCAGCCCCCACTAAATGTATGATTTCTGCGAGCACAAAAAGCAGTGTGGTCAGCGAGAATGTGAGTGTCTTCCTTAACTGGTAGGTAAAGCTAGTACTATAGTGATGAACCTTTTCCCTGTCAAGGCCCAATCTGAACCCTCCCTCTTTCCCCCCCTCCCCCCCAAATCATAATAATCTGTCCAGAACATGCTCCTTGGAAGCCTGCTAAAAGTTAGAAGGGATTTTCCCCCCTTCTTTGGGTGGTGGGAGAATTAGATGCTACAGGTTCAAAGCTGAACCAATTGTATGGTGAACTGATCTCTAACTAAGAATTGTCTATTCAAAAGACTCTGAGACAGGATGAAAGCCTTAGGAAACAAGAGAGCAACTAGAGAAAATGCAAAAGGTTGGTTGTGAATATTTCATTCTGAATATCTTTAAAGTTAGTTTAATACTGTGATCTGTAACTTAAAATTTTCAAGACACACGCAAATATGAAATGTGCATGTTCAATTTAGAAGAATAGGCCAAATCCTATGTGCTGCTCTTGGCTCTTTCTCGAGGCGACATAGGGAAAATTATTTAACCTCTCTCTGGCTGGTTCCATTTTTAAAATGAGCATATATTGTTTATCTGTTACATATGTTGCTGAAAAAAATAATCAGTGCTTTAAGATCTTCATGAAAAGTGCTATACAATTGAAGAGTATTAACATTTATTATAAAATACTATTTTATTGCTGGGAATACACATTTCAGAAGGTTTGAGAATCAACATTTATTTTCATACTATTCTTTCTTTTCATTTGAAAACAGATTGTTACCCTCTTCCTAATAAAGCAGAGGCTAGTCCGGGTGTCTTTTGTTTACTTTTGCGGGCATAAATGATGTCCCTGGGAATGTGTGGCTTTCTAGGAATGTGGTCTGTTAGCTGTCAGATGGCTAAAGAATAGCAGCCCAGGAGCTCATCCACTTGTAGTGTTACATCAAATAGTGAACCTTTTAAAAATTCCAACAGGAATCTCAGTCACTGGGTAGGGTTCATTTTCTTCTCTTCCTCACTCCTCAGTATCAAGTTTCTGCCCTAGCTTATGCACCTCAGATTCTCTGATGGCTTGATAGGAAGTTCTACGTTTCTCTCAAGCCATGGGGGATTCATCTCCCTTACCCCACTCCTCAGTGACAGGTTTACCTCTGTTCTTCTTTTGTGGCTTTTTCTGCTGCTTTCTCTCTACTTCACAGCAGAGGTTTTTAATTGCAGTGTAGACATAGACACCTGTGGTAGCTGAGTGGGGCTTAGGGGGCTCAGGCTAAGCAACTGTTTAATTGCAGTGTTAATTTTCGGCCTGGAACTGCAGCCCAATCTCTGGGACCCCCTCACCTCACCAGGTCTTAGAGCTTGCATCAGTTTGCACTGGTCAGCTGTGGGTTTTTAACTGCAGTGTAGACATACCATCAATGGCTTGCCTGCCACATACTCCCTAGTCAGGGGATCCTTAACAGACACCTGTGCTGGGCATCTATTACTGCAGCTGTAACCCACACACCTCTTGTGTGTGGTGTTCTGTCCCATAGAATGCCACCAAGACCACTTAGAGAGAGAGATAAAATGGGTCTGCTCTACAGCCTTAGCTAACAGCCAGTTGGCTTTTAGCTCTTGCTGTAGAGGCTTATGCACTAAGCTGAGGTGATGACTGGGATCTGTTGGTGTTACTCGGCAGCATAGTTATATCTCAAAGTTCTCTCTGTACTTTCAATGCCTTCTACTTCAGCCTCAGGCTGTATGGGCACACTGACATGGCTCCTGTCTGCACAGACCATAACCCCTCCTAGGATGCAGCCTAACTTTATATTTCCTTAGTCTGTTGTTGTTCTTTGCTCTTTGCTTCCTGGTAGATAGAATCCTACGATAATGTGGGATTTTCTGCATGATGGGAGAAGAGGGTATGCAAGAAAGTGACCAGTGAGTTATTTTCCCCATCATTTGGTACCAAAACACTTCAGTTGTCCTCTTAGCTTTGCAATTTTGGGGAGAGATTTCTCCACTCCCCTGTGAGGGGGTGTACCTACCGTGCACCAGCCCCGAAAGGGTTAACTGTGTTTGCAGGCAGAGGAGGCCCCACCCCTCCGACTCTACTGGGCATGCTCAGCCTGGAGGAAGAGTATAAAAGGAAGCAGCCCAACTCAATCTGGGTAGGCTGCTGAAGGGGGAAAACACACACACACACGCACACATGCGCGCTACAGGCCCCAACTACAGAGCCATGGCACACAGAGCTCCAGATGGACTCCAGGCTGTCTGATGAGCCTGGAGAAGAGACCACACTGGCAGGAGGACCCCAGAGACCTGGGGGAACCGTGGAGCATCATGGGCTGCTTCATACCCTGCTGTGGGGGGGGGGGGCAGAGCCAGAGCTGCCTGACTGTGCCTCCCCAGCAGGGAGGGGGTGGGAGCTGCAGGCAGAGAGAGAGCAGTTGGAGTCTGTCACCGTCAGACACAGATAGGGGGGCGGGAGCATTGTGGGGGCAGACAAACAGATGGAGCCGGGGGCAGGAGAAAGGAGCAGCAATGGGCATCCCAGGTCTGGCATAAAATACATAGTACAGAAGGGGCTTCCTGGGGGGGGCGGGATATAGAAACACTCCCTTCCCCCACAGACCAGACCTGGGCTGCAGCTGGCTCTGTCCATCACTCCCCCCCACCTCACAGAGACCCACACAACCCTCTGCCCCTCCTCCCCCGGAAGATCCCCACCAGCCCCTGTGCCCCCATCACCCCTCTCCTTTGTGCCTGCAGAGACAGCTCCCCTCCCCACTGCCTCCCCTGCTCCCGAGCTCCCTACAGTCTTCCCCTTTACCTTCCCCTTCCCGCCCCCAGCTCATTGGCCAGGAGGCTCCCAGACTGTTGGCCACCAAGGCCAATGGGAGCTGCACGTGAGGCAGGGGGCCTGCTCGCAGATGCAGACCTGCCCGGCGCTGCCTCCACAGCATGGGGAGGGGGAGTCACAGGTGAGCAAACCCCGGTCATCATCATCACAGGCACAGCAATTCTCTGGATATTTAATTTCACTGAGGCAAGTAATTTAATCTACTCCTCCTTTCCAGACAGTTTGTGGCTTTTCCTGTAAGAAAACTTACAATTTCTTTGCAGAGAAGTCCAGTTATAGTTTTTCACTTGAGAAGTATATTTTCAGGTTGTTCATAAGCTCATTTATTTTGTTAACTCCAGTTTCTATAGCAAGTTATAAAAGTCACTTGAACTGTAACCATTTTTTTCCATTGGTCCAAAAACACATGGAAGATGTGCAGATTTTTATTTTTGTGGGCCAAACCATGTAGAAATGTAAATGTCAGAGCTAGAAAAGCTCTGCAAGGGTATTGGTCCCTCAGGAAATTGTCCTCAAGTCATTCATTCTTCTGGGCATTCCATTCTATTGTTCTCTCTTGCAGTGATAGAGATCAGTGTCCCCACCCACAGAGGAGATGCAGAAGACTGGGCCAACCCTGCAGCCACTCTGTCTCTACCGTTGTTCTCTGTCTGCTCCCTCTACCAGCCCTTTGTTCTCCCTGGGATTCCCCCTACTATTACTCCCTCTGGGTCTTCTTTCTCTGGAGCTTCTCATGAAGTAAAGCTGTCATTACAGGTTCTTATCTGTGTAATGTATTTAATTTTGATGTATTTATTAAAGTGTTAATACACTATGGGAGTCCCCCTTCAGCCCTCTGTATAAATTGTTCCTCTTCTTACCATATGTTTTGCCCATAGGGTTTTCTGCAGCCCTAGAGCAGCCAGCAATAACACCTGTGCCTTTGCAATGGGGTGAAGGAAGGAGACCATGAGATCCCTACTTATGTGATTTGCAAGAAGTGTTATTACTCAGGGTACCAAATGTGTTTAAATGATATAAGTGCCTTGGAAAATCCCAAAGCAAGCTCATTTTCCCTTCTCATATAATAATCTCATGTACAGTATACACAAATTTTTCATTAATTCTATGAGTTGATTTTATTATTAGTAGTAATTATTATTAACTAGGTTATTGGTTTTTTTCAGTGTGGAAAATTGTGTGCTAAATGTTCGCCTTTAAAAAAAAAATTAATTCCCAGGGTGCACACCCTAATGAAATGTGCTGCGCACGCCTATGGTTGGATACATACAAAATGGGAAATGACTGCCTAGGAAGGAGTACTGTGCAAAGGGATCTGGGGGTCATAGTAGATCACAAGCTAAATATGAGTGAACATTGTAACACTAATTCTTCCCCTCTACTCTGAGCTGGATAGGTCTCAACTGGAGTATTATGTCCAATTCTGGGCATCACATTTCAGGAAAGATGTGCACAAATTGGAGAAATGCCAGAGAAGAACAACAAAAATTAATAAAGAACTAGAAAACATGACCTATGAGAGAAAATTGAAAACATTTGTTTAGTCTGGAGAAGAGAAGACTAAGAGAGGGGACATGATAACAGTTTTCAAGTGCATCAAAGGTTGTTACAAGGAGGAGGGAGAAAAATTGATCTCCTTAACCTCTGAGGATAGGACAAGAACCAATGGGTTTAAATCGCAGCAAGGGTGGTTTAGGTTGGACATTAGGAAAAACTTCCTAACTGTCAGGGTGGTTAAGCACTGGAATAAATTGCCTAGGGAGGTTGTGGAATCAGCATCATTGGAGATTTTTAAGAGCAGGTTAGACAAAAACCTATCAGGGATGGTCTAGAGATAATACTTAGTCCTGCCATGATGGCCTCTCAAGGTCCCTTCCAGTTCTACAGTTCTATGATTTTATGCTCAGGGTCTAACTGATCACTATATTTCGAATCAGAAAGGAATTTCCCCAAGGTCAGATTGGCAGAGACCTTTCCTCTGCAGCATGGGGCATGGGTCACTTTCAGGTTTAAATTAGCATAAATGGTGGGTTCTCTGTAACCTGAAGTCTTTAAATCATGATTTGAGGACTTCAGTAACTCAGCCAGAGGTTAGGGGTCTATTACAGGAGTCGGTGGGTGACGTTCTGTGGCCTGCAATGTGCAGTAATAGATGATCATGATGATCCCTTCTGGCCCTAAAGTCTATAAGCCTATAATACCAATCTGGAATTTTTGAAACAAACACAAAACCACACAATTATATTTTTAGAGTCCAAGTAAAAATAATATTGTTTAGAACTTAAATAGCACTTTTCAACCATAAAGTTAAAGTAATTTACAAAGGAAGATTGTATTCCCATTTAGCAGATGGATGAAGTGAAGCATGTAGAAATTAAATGATTTGCCCAAAAATACATATCTCAAAGGCAGTGCTGGGACTAGAACCTAAGTATTCGGATTCACAGCCCAGTGCCTGATCTACCGGGCTGCATTTAGAGTTAGACTTGTGTAATCACTAGAAAACATATTGTATGAAACAATCCTGCACTGGCATGGTGTGGACTAAATAACCTAATAAGAATTTTCCATTTTGGATAATTACATTAGCAACTACAAGTTCAGATCCCGTTTCCATTCTGACTTCAGACCACTGTCCCACAAGTTCAAAGTTATTGATCCTGTTTGCTATCTATCATTTTCCATATGTAGCACAGAATATGTCTAAAAACTACAGTTTATTTATCCCAACAGTGCATTAAATGGTGCAACTGTACACAGAACAAAATCTGAAAACATTTGGTACTGCTCCATGGTATTGGTATAAGTGCCAAAGAGGACATGAGCTATTCCTTCTCCCATGGAGATCAGAGCTTCCATGGAGACTAAGTCCATCTGTGAAACTGGGGAACTGAAGTCCACCATCCACTACAAACTTCAAGTCTTCCATGCAGCAGCGTGTAGCGTTGCTAGCCAAACTATTAGGCCACCCAGTGTTTTTGTATTGGTCCCTGCTTTAAAAGGTTGCTCTTTCTTGCGTTGTGTGGAAGAGAATATTTTAATGTAGCTTTGATAGAAAGGATGTGCAAAGCAGCCATATTAAATTGGGAATTGAAACCTTATTTTTTTTATTTGTTGATTTTTGGTTAATTTCAGTACAAACAACACTGCATTAACACTTTTTAAAATTATTTTTTGCTTATAATACTTATATCTTAAAACACTTAATCTTTAAGTGTCAAAATTACAACATGTTATAGCCTGACTCCTTTGTACTTAAGGAAGTTTATACATAAAAATATCTAGTAGCTTTATATGAACACTAGAACTTGTTTAAGAATTGTCTAAACTTTTTTGAAAAAAGAGACTTTTTGGACAAAATTGAATTGAAATTTTCTAGTTCTTTTGAAGAAAAATTAAAATGAAAATTTTTGTTTTGTTTTCCCCATCCCTTTCCAGTGAAAAAAAGAAGAGAGAGGGAAGGGAAAAAAGAACAACAACCAACCAACCGACCCCCAACAAAGTTACTTTGTTTTGTGAAAAAAATTCAGCAAAATTTTCATTTTGTTTTAAAATTTTTACAGAAACTATATAGTGTTGGGTTTCAGCTCTAATAACTATACACAAAAGGTACAGTTTTCTGCTTACTAGTTAATGTTGTAATTTAGTGTCAATCAAATGACACTAAAAATGGGACATGGAGAAACGACAGGGCAGTGTGGCCTAATAGCCTGAGTCAATAAAGTAACCCACCCCTGTGGGATTGCTTGGCCGATTGACCTGCTGGGGAAGTGGGGTGCCACCTAGGGGTATGTGGCACCCAGGCAGCAGAACTCTGGCCCTCCCTGCTCCTCCGAGTCCCAGCCCAGGGCCCTGGCAGTGCTCACTACCAAATCAGCCGGGATCCTCCCAAAACGCGCTGGCTGGTTCTCCAGTTCACTCACCGGAGGAAAGTCTAAGACCCCTGGCCAATGGGCTGGGAACTGGGTCAGCTCTGGGAGTGGGGATGGAGGTAGCGTGCAGAGCTGCCCTGCCTCTGCCGAGACTCTCCACAGCGCGCCGGGACGCTGGGGAGGGGGGAGCTGCCCCCTAGGTGAGAGCGCCCCGCCTCGCGTTGCCGAACCGTGGAGCATAGTCACCACGGCCCATCTCGCCACCTATGTATCCAACCCACGCTGCTCTCTGTCCCCTGACTGCCCCCGGCACTTATCCAATCCCCCGGCCCCCCAACCATGAGGCTCCTAGCAGCGTTTGGCTCAGCGCAGAGCCAGACATGCTGCCCCCCGGGAGCACGCAGCCCCCCCTCCCCCAGAGCTCTGCCATGCATTAGGGTGTGCCTGGGCACACCCAGGACACCCCGTGTGCACGCCTATGTGTCCAACTGATTGTTCCTTCCTAAGTGGAGTACTTTGTATTTGTCCTTATTGAATTTCATCCTATTTACTTCAGACCATTTCTCCAGTTTGTCCAGATCATTTTGAATTTTAATCCTATCCTCCAAAGCACCTCCCAGTGTGGTATTGTCTACAAACTTTTATAAGTGTACTCTCTATGTCATTATCTAAATATTGATGAAGATATTGAACAGAACCGGACTCAGAAATGATTCCTGTGGGACCCCATTCAGTACGCCCTGTCAACTTGACTGTGAACCACTGATAACTGTTCTCTGGGAATGATTTTCCAACGTACCTTATAATAGCTCCATCTAGGTTGTATTTCCCTAGTTTGTTTATGAGAAGGTCAAGAGAGCATGTGAGCAAGACCCAGCAGCCAGACGTCTGGAAAAGTATTCTCTGTAGTAACTCAGAGCTTTTCCCATCTAGTGTCCCCTCACCTGCAGTTGGAAATGTTTGCTGATAGCTTTACACATGAAAATAAGTTTTCTTTTCAAACTGCTAGCTCTCATCTTGAACCCTGAAAGTTCAAGCTATGTAGTTTTTCTGGATTGTGCTGTGTCACCAGCAACCTTGACCCAATTTAGTTGTGTTGTAGGTAAGGTGTACACCCCAATTAAAGATTCTGAAGTTGGAATTCATTTACAATGTTCTTAACAATGTACAAGCTGCAAGCTAGAACAAAATCTCTTCACTTTTCCTTAGCTGCTTCAGTTCTGCTGTGCTAAAAGGAATAAAAAGAAGTAACAATTTATTTTTTGCCAATAAAATAATCAGATGTGGCTGACCTTTTTTGAGCATGCTCATACAACAATGACATCTTAAACCATAGACCTGCTCCTTGTGCATTTATAAAACTTTATTTTGTGGTACAATTCAAATATACAGTAGAACCTCAGAGTTACAAACACCTCGGAAATGGAGGTTGTTCATAACTCTGAAATGTTTGTTACTCTGAACAAAACATTATGGTTGTTCTTTCAAAAGTTTACAGCTGAACAGTGACTTAATACAGCTTTGAAACTTGACTATTCAAAAGAAAAATGCTGCTTTCCCTTTATTTTTTTTAGGAGTTTACATTTAATACAGTACTGTACTGTATTTGTTTCTGATTTTTTTTGTCTCTGCTGCTGCCTGCTTGCGTACTTCCAGTTCCAAATGAAGTGTGTGGTTCACTGGTCAGTTCGTAACTCTGGTGTTCATAACTCTGAGGTTCTACTGTAGTAAAAACGGCATATTAACATGAAGAAAAGGAGTACTTGTGGCACCTTAGAGACTAACCAATTTATTTGAGCATGAGCTTTCGTGAGCTACAGCTCAGTTCATCGGATGCATACTGTGGAAACTGCAGAAGATACAGACTAACACGGCTGTTACTCTGAAACCTGTCATATTAACATGAGTACCTTTCTGTACATAGTATGAACATAAAAGGAAAAAGAGCTAATCTGAAAGGTTTTAAGTATATGGTGTCTCCTATTTAGAGAAAAGAGAACTCAAAAAAGAGGAGCTGGGAAGAAGCAGTAGCAGTTCTTTCTCAAATGTTTTTACTCACAGAATCCGGCAGAGCTCAACCTTGTTGATTCTGTTGTTCAAAACATGTGAATTCATTAGGGGAGATTGTCAGATGGTTTGCACTGCAGCGCTGTCAGTATGCTGATAACATTCATCTCAACCAAACACATACAGTGTGGTGCACCCTCTGAGAAAAGCAGGCATGCCGCACTTTATGTTTGTTAGCAGTGATATTGAGATGATTGCTCAAGCTCATTCCAAGTCAAATGGAGATGATCATGACTGACAGAGGGGGAAGAGTTTCGAACAGCTGGCAGGAGCTGTAACCTCTCTTTCATCTAAGGTGGCTTTGCTGTCCTATTTGATTAATTCTTGCTCCTGGACTCTCAAGTAGTGGGGTGGGGTGGATCAGAAATGATTTTCTACCTTTGGTGAGCCAAGAAACTGCAGCATTTACTCTCCGATGTGGATATAGCTATGGTGATCCATGCTTTGGCACCTCAAAGCTAGATCATGGCAGTACTTTCTCCCTCGGGCTGATACTGAAGGCCACTCAAACATCACCTAATTCAAAACACAGTCCTGCCTTTTAGATAGGGCAGACTGGCATGAACACACACTGACTGCCAATTCAATTCTGGGTCCAGTTCAAGATTCTGATCCTTGCCTTTAAAGCCTTAATTGTGCTAGAACCCAGCAAAGTCAGTGACAGCCACTTCTGTCTCTCCACATTCCAATGTGACAACTCATATTGTCAGGGACAATGTTGTCCGTGGGGGCTGGTGAAGCACATTCTCGGCATCAGCTATAGAATTTATTTATGCTGGATGCCTACGCTTTAAGGTACATTGCAAAACTCATTTCTTCATACAGGCTTTATCTTAAACCAGAGATTGTGTCACGGATTACCTGCCTTCCCATTCACAATTAGATAATATCCCTGTGGTAACTGCAGCAATTATAGATGTTGGAGAAACTGACATGAGTATGTTTTGAAAAAATTAGCTACCACCATAATACTGGCAAGGTCACTGTTTGAATGGATCATCTGCTATGTACACATGCATGTTTCACAAGTAAAAGCTTCTCTGATGCACTTTAAACATATACACCTGATTATTCAGAAGTTATTTAAGGGTTCAGTTTCTAATATTATGGGGCTGGTTCTCTTCTCATAGTCTTACACTGGTGAAACTCCACTGATTGATATGCTATTCCTGATATGCTACTGTGAAAGAAGAATCCAAGTTCTGTGGGTTTCTTGATGGATCAATATTATCTATTATCTCTTGATTCATCTCTGGATTGCAAAAGTGCGCACAAGGACACACCCAGAATCTGCTCACAAGTTGTTAGTTATATTTCTTTTTCGAGTGATTGCTCATGTGTATTCCACAATAGGTGTGCGTGCTCACCACGTGCACCGGTGCTGGACGTTTTCCCCCTAGCAGTACCCGTAGGGGGGGAGCACCCCCCGCAACCCCCAAGTGGCGCCTGCCTGGCCCAGTATAAGGGGAGCTGCGCGCTCCCCCCACCCTCAGTTCCTTCTTGCTGCCAGTGAAGGTGTGTTGGAACTGCTCTGCTCCAGCTTTGCTGTAGCTCGTCCCCAGTTCGTTTATTCAGCGTTAGTACCTGTAGTTAGTCAGTTGTTTAGTTAGTTTAGTTAGTCAGTGAGCCCAGGCTGGGGCAAGTTGTGTGGCTCTTGTAGGCGTTCTATGCCAAGAAGTGACCCGCACACAGACTGTTTGCGCTGTCTGGGAGAAACCCATATCAGTGAAATGTGCAAGATTTGCAAGTTGTTTAAACCTCGGACCAAAAGAGAAAGGGACCTTAAGCTCTGGGCCATCCTGATGGAGTTGGTGCTGACCCCGACTCCGGCACGCTGCTCCAAACTGGTACCCAGCACCGCGGTGTCGGTTCGCGGAGACCCTCCGGTACCATCATCCAGTCGGCACCGCTCCCCATCCACGGGGCACGCCAAGAGGGCCAGGAAGACTCCCTCTTTGCATCAGCACCGAGGGAAGTCTGGGACAGAGGCCAGGCCCCATGTCGGGCAGTTCTTGATCCCCACCAGGCCCCAGGCCTCCGACTCACTTTGAGCAGAGTAGCCTGGCCCCTTCGGAACAGGCCTCTCCGGATGTCCGGATGCCGTCCACACCTAAAGCCCTCCAGGTGGACTGGGATGTTATGTCCATGCCAGTGCCCGGAGTGCTGCGGATGTTGGCCCCATGCTCCAGAGGCAAGCCGCTGCTGGGATCTCTGCAGTCGCCTCCGGCCTGGTACCAGTCTTGGTCGAGGGAACGTTTCTGATACCGTTCACCACCCAGCAACCGCTCGGGGCAGAGTCCATGTGGATTGCCCTCAACGCCGACCAGACTGTCTGGCTGGGTTTCGTCCGTCCAGGACTCTCGGCACTGCTCATCCTCAAGGAGCGAATATTGACGGGACCGTGGTGGGCGTCACCAACGGTCCTCATCTCGGAGAGGGTACCGCAGTCGGTCATGGCACGGTTGTCGACGCCATTCCCACTCGGACTCCCGCTCCAAGTCTCCGCCAAGACATTGCAGCCCCGGGCATTGATCGCTGGCGTCTCACCGTCGCGGGTCCACCCACTGAGGCTATTCACGGAGCAGCTGTTACCATCGGTACCAGTCCTCCACATTGAGATCCTCCGTCGTAGAGCCCGGCACCGCCACTCCTCCTGGTCCAGAGTCAGCAGCAGATCTTACACCAGCCCGGTCTCCATTCGTAGACGTCCTTCGATGGGCCAGGCCAGTCAACCCGAACAGCCAGCCCCGCCTGTGCCATAGCAGGTGCAGTGGCACTGAACGTCGTGGCCAGCCCAATGGTACCAGTGGGCACCGTGGCCTCTGGCGCAGTCCCTGGTGGGAGCTTGCTCGGTGGCTGGAGCTTTGGAAGCACCGTCGGCCTCCCTCTCCAGATGTCTGAGAAAGGAATCAGTGGGATGTACGTTCTCGGCACCGTGCCCGGAGTCCGACCAGGGGGTGGACCCTCCAGTGCCGGCTGACATCCAGAGCACTGCACTGGCCTCCTTGCCCCGCCCTGAGGACTTCAGGGCCCACCAAGAACTCTTAAAGAGGGTGGCAGTAAGCCTCCACCTCCAAGCAGAGGAGATGGAGGAGCCCTCAGACTCCCTGTTTAACGTGTTGTCTCCATCGGCACTGGGTAGGGTGGCCTTGCCTCTCCATGAAGGGGTGGCTAAGATTTCAAATGCCCTGTGGCAAACACTGGCCTCGTTGGCCCCCATCTCTAAAAAGGCGGAATGCAAGTACTTTGTACCCACTAAAGGGCATGAGTACTTGTATACCCACCCGGCACCCAACTCACTGGTGATCAAGTCAGTCAACCACAGGGAACAGCAGGGTCAGCCAGCCCCAACCCCAAAGAACAAAGACTCTCGGAGACTGGACTCTTTCGGAAGGAAAGTTTATTCATCTTCGAGCTTCCAGTTACGAGTGTCAAACCATCAGGCTCTCCTGGGCTGGTACCAGTTCAATCTGTGGGGCTCCCTGCCCAAGTTTGAGGACTCCCTCCAGGAGCACGATAGGAAGGAGTTCAAGGTGCTAGTGGAGGAAGGGGCAGAGGCCGCTAGGGCATCCCTGCAGGCATCCTGAGATGCTGCGGACACAGCTGCATGAGCAATGGCCTCCGTGGTGTCCATGAGACGGGCGTCATGGCTGTTGCTCTCTGGGCTGTCCAGCAAGGCGCAGTCTTCCATGCAGGATCTCCTGTTTGACGGGAAGGCTCTGTTTGCGGAGGAAACAGATACAAGGCTGCATGGCATGAAAGACTCCCGCATGACCCTCCAGACTCTGGGCCTCTATGTCCCGGCTCCTGCAAAACCTAAATTCAAGCCGCAGCAGACTCCTGCCCAGGCCACCCTCCCGAAGTGTGCCCATAAGAAGCAGTGGGACTATAAGAGATGCCCTCAGAGGCAGTCTCGGCCTGCCCCCCAGCCTGGGTCCTCCAAGGGCAAGCAGGCGGGGAAAAGGCGTTTTTGACGGGATGCTCGTGGGCACCCCGCCAGTCCTCACCAGGGATCCACCCTCAATAAAGCTACGCTTCTCCAGCCAGTTGTGTGCTTTCCTCCTGGAATGGTTACGGCTAACCTCGGACTGATGGATCCTCAACACCATCTCCCAGGGTTACACCCTCCAGTTTACTTCCTCCCCGCCCAACCACCCCCAACTCCTGTCCCTCTTGGGGGACCCCTCGCACAAAGTTCTGCTCAAGCAGGAGGTGAGGCAACTCCTAGGACTAGAAGCGATAGAGGTGGTACCCGAGGAGTTCATGGGCAAGGGGTATTACTCCCGTTATTTCCTTATCCCGAAGGCCAAAGGAGGTCTCAGGTCCATCCTAGACCTGCGAGGTCTGAACCAGTTCATGGTGGAACTCAAGTTCTGCATGGTCTCCCTGGCCTCCATCATCCCCTCCCTGGATCCCGGGGACTGGTATGCTGCCCTTGATCTACAGGACACGTACTTCCACATCCACATATTTGAGGGGCATAGGCGCTTCCTCCGTTTCATGGTAGGACAGAATCATTACCGATTCACGGTCCTCCCATTTGGTGTGTCCACTGCCCCCCATGGTGTTTACAAAATGCGTGTCGGTGGTAGCGGCCTACCTCAGATGGTGGGGGTCCAGATATTTCCCTATCTGGATGATTGGCTTGTCAAGGGCACTTCCCCGTCGCACGTGAGGGATCACGTGGTGCTCCTCCTGTCCACGTGCACCGCCTTGGGCCTGTTGGTAAACAACACCAAGTCCACGTTAGTTCTGGTTCAACACATAGAGTTTATTGGAGCACTCCTGGATGCAGTGTCGGCCAAGGTTTCTCTCCTGCCAGACAGATTTGAGACTCTGAAAGGTCTCATAGACTCGGTCACAAGGTTCCCAGTGACAACAGCCAGGGTTTGCCTGCAACTCTTGGGTCACATGTTGGTATGCACATACGTGGTCTGTCACGCCAGACTCAGGATGAAGCCCCTCCAGGTCTGGTTGGCCTCAAAGTTCTCCCAGGCCACGGACAGGATGGACAAGGTCCTCACCATGCTGGACTCTGTGATCACCTCCCTATGGTGGTGGTCAGCCCCAAACAACATGCTCCAAGGGGTCCCATTCACGAACAGGGCCCCATCATTGGAGCTGGTTTCTGATGCGTCAGACCTGGGTTGGGGGGCCCATGTGGGGAACTTTCAGACCCAAGGCCTGTGGTCGGCTCAAGACCTGACCCTACATATAAACGTCAAGGAGCTCAGGGTGGTGCGGCTGGCGTGCATGGCCTTCTGCTCGCACCTGGAGGGCAAGATAGTCAGAGTCCTCCCGGACAACATGGCCTCGATGTTCTATATCAATAGGCAAGGTGGGGCCCAATCCTCTGCCCTCTGCCATGAAGCCCTCAGGCTGTGGAACTTCTCTATAGCCCACGACATCCACCTGAAGGTCTTCCACCTACTGGGCGCCCGGAACAAGAGGGTGGATTACTTGAGCAGGGACTTTTCCTCGCAACACGAGTGGTCCCTTCACCTGGAAGTGGCCCACTGGCTCTTCCGAAGGTGGGGAACTCCCCAGGTGGACCTATTCGCGACTTGGCAGAACCGGCGATGCCCCCGGTTCTGCTCTCGGAGGGGCCTGGGGAGGGGCGCTATTTGTGATGCCTTTCTCCTGTCCTGGTCAGGCCGGCTTCTCTACACCTTTCCCCCGTTCCCTCTAATCAGCAGGGTCCTGGAGAAGATAAAGATGGACAAGGCCTGGGTCCTCCGGATTGCCCCGGCATGGCCCAGGCAGCATTGGTACAGGACCCTCACGGGCCTGGCAGTAGCTCCGCCGTGGAAGTTGTCACTCCGCCCGGACCTGCTCTCTCAGGACCAGGGCCGCCTCCTCCATCCCAACCTAGCAGCTCTTCACCTCAAGGCATGGCTGCTCAGTGGTTAGGTGGAGAGGAAAGGACATGCTCAGAATGGGTTCAGCGTGTCCTCCTCGAAAGTAGAGGGCCCTCCACTCGCTGCGCTTATTTGGTGAAGTGTTCCCAGTTTTCTAGGTGGGTGGCGGACCAGGGTGTCTCACCGGTGGCTGCCCCGATCCAGCTTATCGTTGATTACCTCCTCCACCTGAGGGCCCAGGGCCTGGCACCCTCATCAGTCAAGTGCACCTGGCAGCTATATTGGCCTTCCATCCACCCGATGGAAGGCCAATATAGCTGGTGCAAGGGCACATGGTATTTTCCCATGTTGTGACTGGCCAGTTCCTTAGGGGTTTGGACTGTCTTTTTCCATATTCTAGACCCCCCCAGTCCCACAGTGGGACTTAAATCTGGTGTTGGCTTGTCTCACGGGGTCCCCGTTTGAGCCACTGGCCACGTGCTCCTGGTCTCACCTCTTGTGAAAGGTGACCTTCCTGGTTGCAATCATGTCGGCCAGGTGAGTTTCAGAGCTCAGGGCCCTGACTTCTGAGCCACTGTACACAGTCTTTCATAAGGACAAGGTCCAGCTCTGCCTACACCCTGCGTTCCTCCCGAAGGTGGTCTCTGCCTACCACATGGGTCTGGACATTTTTCTACCGGTCCTCTGCCCCAAGCCTCATGCATCCAGTGAGGAGCGCAGTCTCCACACGCTCGATGTGTGGCGGGCTCTGGCTTTCTACCTCCAGTGGACCAAGCCATTCAGAAAGTCCTCACAACTATTCGTCGCCTTGGTTGAGCGCGTGAGGGGCCAGCCAATTTCCACTCAGTGGCTTTCCAATTGGATCACTTCGTGCATCTGCTCCTGCTATGAGCTGGTGGGTGTCCCCCGCCACCCATTGTGAGGGCACACTCAACTCGGGTGCAGGCCTTGTTGGCTGCCTTCATGGCCCACGTCCCCATCCAGGACATTGGTAGGGCCCCCATGTGGTCTTCGGTTCACACGTTCACCTCGGACTATGCGATCTTCCCCCAAACCAGGGATGATACCGGGTTCGGCAGGGCTGTCCTTCATCCTGGGAACTTGTGAACTCCTACCCACCTCCAACAGATATAGCTTGGAATCACCTATTGTGGAATACACATGAGCAATCACTTGAAGAAGAAAAGACAGTTACCTTTTCCATAACTGGTGTTCTCTGAGATGTGTTGCTCATGTCTATTCCACATCCCACCCTCCTTCCCCTCTGTTAGAGTTGTCCAGCAAGAAGGAACTGAGGGTGAGGGGAGCTCGCAGCTCTCCTTATACTGCGCCAGGCAGGTGCCACTCCAGAGGTCCCCCCTACAGGTACTCCTAGGGGAAAAATGTCCAGCACCAGTACACGTGGCGAGCACACACACCTATTGTGGAATAGACCTGAGTAACACATCTCGAAGAACACCAGTTATGGAAAAGGTAACAATCTTTTTCCTGAAGCATTCCACACAACATTCCACACAAAGATGTAAAACAAGCTGTGAGGAACAGTATCCCCGATAGTGTCACGGCAAACCTGGTGGCTGACCTTTGTGACTTTGTCCTCACCCACAACTATTTCACATTTGGGGACAATATATACCTTCAAGTCAGCGGCACTGCTATGAGTACCTGCATGGCCCCACAGTATGCCAACATTTTTATGGCTGACTTAGAACAATGCTTCCTGAGCTCCCTAACACCCCTGCTCTACTTGCACTACACTGATGACATCTTCATCGTCTGGAACCATGGAAAAGAAGCCCTTGAGGAATTCCACCATGATTTCAACAATTTCCATCCCACCATCAACCTCAGCCTAGACCAATCCACACAAGTGGTTCATTTCCTGGACACTACTGTGCTAATAAGTGATGGTCACATAATCACCACCCTATACCGGAAACCTACTGGCCACTATACTTACCTACATACCTCCAGCTTCCATCCAGGACACACCACACGATCTGTTGTCTACAGCCAAGCTCTAAAATACAACTGTATTTGCTCCAATCCCTCAGACAGAGACAAACACCTACAAGATCTCTATCAAGCATTCTTAAAACTACAGTACCCACCTGCTGAAGTGAAAAAACAGATTGACAGAGCCAGAAGAGTACCCAGAAGTCACCTACTACAGGACAGGCCCAACAAAGAAAATAACAGAACACCACTAGCTGTCACCTTCAGCCCCCAACTAAAACCTCTCCAGCGCATCATCAAAGATTTACAGCCTATCCTGAAAAATGATCCCTCACTCTCACAGATCTTGGGAGACAGGCCAGTCCTTGCTTACAGACAGCCCCCCAGCCTGAAGCAAATACTCTCCAGCAACCACACACTGCACAACAAAAACACTAACCCAGGAACCTATCCTTGCAACAAAGCCCAATGCCAACTCTGTCCACATATTTATTCAAGTGACACCATCATAGGACCTAATCACATTAGCCATGCCATCAGAGGCTCGTTCACCTGCACATCTACCAATGTGATATATGCCATCATGTGCCAGCAGTGCCCCTCTGCCATGTACATTGGCCAAACCAAACAGTCTCTATGCAAAAGAATAAATGGACACAAATCTGACATCAGGAATCATAACATTCAAAAACCGGTAGGAGAACACTTCAGCCTCTCTGGCCACTCAGTAACAGACTTAAAGGTGGCAATTTTGCAACAGAAAAGCTTCAAAAACAGACTCCAATGAGAAACTGCTGAGCTTGAATTAATATACAAACTAGATACCAGTAACTTGGGTTTGAATAGAGACTGGAAGTGGCTGGGTCATTACACATATTGAATCTATTTCCCCATGTTAAGTATCCTCAGACCTTCTTGTCAACTGTCTAAATGGGCCATCTTGGTTATCAGTACAAAAGTTTTTTTCTCCTGCTGATAATAGCTCATCTTAATTAATTAGCATCTTACAATTGGTATGACTACTTCCACCTTTTCATGTTTTCTGTATGTATATATATATATCTCTTCTTAATATATGTTCCGTTCTATGCATCCGATGAAGTGGGCTGTAGCCCACGAAAGCTTATGCTCAAATAAATTTGTTAGTCTCTAAGGTGCCACAAGTACTCCTGTTCTTTTAGCTAAATGACAACTATCAAGTTATAGGAAACCACAGAATTATAGCACTACACTGAAACTACAGTACTGTATACTGCATCTCTCTTAGCTATACTGGTATATGATAGGTTGGCTATTTGTTTATTTTTTGTTTTTGTTCTTGCTGAATTATTTTATTTATCATTTATTTTTCTGTTTCATTCCAGAAATGTTCTTCACTTTCTTTTAGGTTGTCCCCTATTAATTTTAAAGCAAGCAGAAAAAATGTCAGAAAGTGAAGGACATCTGCCTTCCATTGTGGAATCTTGGTAGTGTGACTCCCCTGTACACAAAGAGACCAGGGAACTTTCTCTTTGAAATTAGAATGGCTTCACTTCATTTTATCTGGAGTACTCCTAAAGGCCTTTTAAAAATTTCTGATTGTGAATTGCCAAATATAAAATACAGAAAGTTAATATTAATGAAAGGAATGTAACAAAAAATCAATTGCATTCCAGAAAAAATAGCACAACAGTACAAAACTGGAACGCTGGAATAAATTAAGCCCATTATTCCCTTAAGCTAGAATTTTATAATGTTTCACATTCATTTAAGATTTGGAAAGGGACCACGCAAATCAGAATAAAATGCATATTTTTATATTTCATATATATATTATATAGAGAAATGATTAATCCTTGTAATAATTGAACATTAAGCTTATCCCAATATGTTCTAGCTTTATTGGTCAGAACTTCAAAAAGATTGATTTAACTAATGTAATAAATTTCATTGGAGTGGAGTATGTCTACAGCAAAGTGCTTAGATTTTTAAAAAAATATCTTGAAGTAGCGTGGGGTTCCACAGAGTCATGGTGCAGAGAGAGACTGTCTCATTTCAGGAGACTGGTCTGATGGAAGCAGTGAAGTGAATGTAAGATTGCAGGAGGCCTTTGTTGTTGACCTTGGTTTTGTTTATCATCATGATAGAAATGAAGTGGAAGTTCAGCAACGCAAATGATCTTGTATTACTGAGGAAGAGTTAGTTGGGTGCCATAAAAAATGTTATGAAATAGAAAGGGTAAGCTGGTGTCTTTCCCAACCTACTCTCAGACTTGAGTCAATTCTATTTAAAATCCACCTGTTTGCCCCTTTTCTGGTGCTTGACCGAGAAATTAATGACACAAAGTTCATCTCAAACTGTCTCCCTGGAGTCATCTGCTCCTAGGGTCTCCATCTCGAGCCTGCCCAGTCAGACAACCTGGATTCCCATTCTCTTGTGCGGCTCTCCCATCTCTACTATATGCATGTGAGATAAAAAGCTGCCTTCCTTAGTGAGTCATCAGAACCTACATAACATTCCCCAGCTGGATCATTGCTGGCTAGAAGGGTGGAGTATTTCAATCAAACACTGTCAGCAAGTTTCATGGAGCTATAAAGATGGAAGATGAATCAGGAAAAGTCTGATGTCATGATCACATCAAGGGCAAACAAGTGGGTGTGAAACACATAGCAGAAAGTCAGTTCAAGCAATTTAGTGAGTCCTGGTACACTGGCAGATGTAGCTGGAGGCATATTAGCTGAGGAGAAAGTTTAGTATTTAACAGTGTGGGGCAAGGGAAGTGTAGTGAATGGAGTGCGTAGAAGGGAGAGTGGAGGGGTAGTTCGGTGTGTTTTGAGGGAGTAGTTTGTTGGAAGGCTGGCATCTTTAAGAGTATGTCTATGCTGCAGTTGGTAGTGTGCTTCCCAGGGCGTCTAGATGGACACACGTAAACTGTGTTTGAGGTAGCATGCTAAAAATAGCAATGTAGCCAGGAGAGGCATGGGTGGTAGCTGAGGCTATTTGCCTCAGGACAAACCCACCCAGACCTTGTGGTTACGTAACGCTGACAGACCCTGGTCATCAGCGGGCAGGATCAAACCAGGGATGTCTGGAGCTTAGTGCATGAGCCTCTACAGCATGAGCTATAAGCCAACTGCGTGTTTGCTAAGGCTGTAGGGCAGACTCATTTTATCTCTCTTTAAGTGGTCTCAGTGCCACTAGATGGGACAGAACGTCACACCCAGAAGGTGTGTGGGTTACAGTTACATACTTGTTTAGATAGCCTGAGCTGTGGCCTATGCTGCCCATAGGAGCCCACTCCGTGGGTGCTCCGGGGCTGGAGCACCTACTCGGAAAAATTGGTGGGTGCTCTGCATCCACCAGCAGCTCCCCGCCCCTCCGCCCTGCCCCAGCTCACCTCCGCCTCCGCCTCTTCCCCTGAGCGCGCCACGGCTCCGCATCTCGCCCAAGTGTCCAGCGCTTGCCACCATGAAACAGCTGTTTCGCGGTGGCAAGCGCTGGGAGGGACGGGGGAAGAGGGAGAACGTGGCGCGCTTGGGGAAGAGGCGGGGCCGGGGCGGGGATTTGGGAAAGGAGTCCAATAGGGGCAGGGAGGGAGCGGAGTTGGGGCAGGGAGTTTTGGGGAAGGAGTTGGAATGGGGGCGGGGCAGGAGTGGGAGGGGGTGGGGCAGGGGTGGAGTTGGGGCGGGGCCGGGGGTATGGGGGTTTGAGCACCCACTGGTGCCGGGAAAAGTTAGCGCCTATGATGCTGCCCCTGGTTACATTGCTATTTTTAGTGTGCTAGCTCCAGCAAAGCTTGTGCATGTCTGTCTAGCTGCACTGGGAAACACTGTTCCAGCTGCAGTGTAGGTGTACCCTCCTTCCAACATACTCTTTACCAAATTGCAGTGCAGATACAAAGGGATCAGACTTAAGGTTGTGGTAGCAGTAAAGGATATGTCTGAGGGTGGAAGAGTAAGAGGATGTTAGGTATCTTAACTTTTCATTTCCTTGCTTTTGTGTTTATTATGTCAGGTTTGGTGAGTATGTAGCACTAGCAACCTTAATTGTTTCACAATTTAGTTTTTGTGCATTAGTGGTATCTCTGGGTAGTGTGGGATGCTAAATATTGAAACAGGATGTAGAAGTGATTCATATTTCATGAACTCCAGTCCTGACCTTTTCACAATTACCAGAACAAATGCTATAAATTACTCTAATTAGATCAGATTACACATGACATAAGTTTTCATTAGTATCCATTACCTAAAGCAATATAGGAACAAATTTTCTAGTTTCCCTTATTAATTAACTGTAAATATGCCCAATCTTAAATAACAATCTCTTCCCAGTGGGCAATTAATAGTGCTTTTTATGTGAAAAATATTTTATGTATATTGAAGTAAAAGTGTTTTGTAGAAAGAACAGTATTCATGAATTTAATCTGAGAACACATATCAAAGGAATTGCCTAGTCTGATTATATTTGTAATGCCATACTGTGAGAGTATACACTAGTCAAAGCCCTGTTAAAATATAGATGTTTTATTTGCTAACTTTTATATACCAAAATAGATTTATATGCATATTAGATTTATATGCATATTAGATATAAAGGAGTCTTTCATATATATAGTCTGTTTTAATTAATGCATGCCATAGGAGACTTGTTTATTTAACAGGTCCAAAATTCACATTTTAGCAAACATTTACACTGTTTTCCTCTCTCTCTTTCTTTTAACAGAACACGTTGATTAAGGGTTATTGTCTAGGTTGGAAGACCCACCTTGTTTTCTCTTCCCCCCACCTGCTATATCTGTTTGTTAAAGCCATGCATTTCTGAGGGTATCCTACAAAACCATGTGAATCAAACTCTTTCTATTATTCCTTCTACCTCAATTGCTCATCACTCATGAGCAAAATCCTACTATACTGAACCAGTGTCATGGATATAACTTTTTCTTAAGGAAACAGATTTTAGTTTTCACCTTTCAAGGGATTATTATGACAAATAAGAAAAAATACATGAAAAATACCTGAACAACTCTCTTCTAACATTTTAAAAAATCATCTGATTGTCAGTGAGGAGTTTAGAGCATCTGACTCTAAAGTGCCAGATAATATATTCCTCAGCTAGTTTAGTCCATTATCAAGTATTCTACTTTCTTTATAGACTATTTTTAATCAGCAGAGAGGTTCACGTTGCAGCTGTACATTACCATCTAGCTTATATGCACATTGGACATGAAACACATTCCTATTCTCAGCACATACTCTGGGCAGGGCATATTTTCACCTCCAGTATACTTTCGATGATGATTTCTAAAAATGTAATATATTTTCTTTGAAAATTTACAGCCAGATGTTTCATTGGCCTCAGTTTAGCCACTGAGGCCCCAGTCCTGCAACTGACTCTGTGCAAGCAGATCACAGCACTAGCCCAGACTAGTTGGCTTGGCTGACGGTTCCAGGGCAGTCTGTTAGCTCACTCAAACTCTCCCCCTTTCTCGGCCCAGGGTCATGTAGTGGCTTAGTGTTCCCTTTGATCTCTCTCTTCTGAGCCTTGGCAGAACAACTATGTCACCAGGGTTGGGGCTGAGGAGTTGCCTCTTCTTGGCCATAAACCTGGCTGTTGCATTTAAGTGTTTACTGGAATGCTGCTTATTTAGTCTATTGTTTTACCTTTCCTGCTCAGTTTCTTTAACAACCCCTTTTGATAAGTCCATAAAAAGTAACCAATCATAAATAAAAATAGAGGCATTCACTGTACTGATAAAAAAAATCAATACAGGTATTTCCCAGTTCATCACTGGTATGCAAATCAAGTGATGTCTTCATCTAGTCAAGTTGCTTCTGTCAATGTACGTTTGCTTCCCAAATAGGTGAATCTGCAATTTTATGCATGCGAACACTGCAGCCATTTTTAAAAAATGGGCCGTTAACTGAAAAATACAAGGAATCCTATATTTGAGTGATATATCAGTAATAATAACTTTATTTGTAACATGCCCTCTGGGTACAGTAATTCAATAAAAACATTATAAAATACAAGAAAGGCATCATAATTAAATCTACCCATCTCAAAGAGAATAGCAAAGAAAACAGAAGGGGACGTAACACAGGAAATATGGGAGCAGGGAGAAGGTTGTAAACATAGGTTTGATAAGGGACAAACTAAAACAAAGTTTTAAAAATATGTTGTCAGGAAAGGACAGAGAGGCATCAAAGAAGAGCTAGTTCCACACACCCACTCAGGACTACTGCAGCAAAAAACTCCGCCAAACTAACACACTATTGGCCAGATTTTCAAAAGTTCTCAGCACAGTGACCATCAAACCTTCAAGAAATTGTCATAAGTGCCACAATAGCAGCAGTTGGGTGCTGAGCACTTTTGAAAATCTGGCTCTTATTAGGTGCTTCAATTAGAGGTAACTGAAGAGAGACTTATAAGTGACTCTTTGGTGTAAAAAGAAAATTAAGAGCAAAACATGCTCTACCCTCAGCTATTCTGGGTCACCAAATCTCACCAAGATCTAAAACTTCTGTTTATACTCTACCTTTCACGCAGAAAGGGCAATTGTCCATCCTCCACATTATAACACTGTGGAAAGAGAAGCAAGAGGAGTAGTCTAAAGACAGAAGAGTCCCTCGTTATCTAGAGAGGTTCTCTAAATAATTCAAGGTACAAATCTGGGTTTGATATAACATCCTATAGTATATCATGGTCATTTATGCCAGCCTGTGGGACAAATATCAGATTTCTGATGTGCGTCTGTATGATCACCAGGATGTAGGGTGTGAAAAGGAGAGAATTGTGTGTGATCCATAGTGAGCATGATACAGTTTTAGTGTCTGTAGCAATATTTCTGCAAGGGTTGGATGCTTAGATACCATGGTGATGAGCGACCTACTAAAAACCTAAAGAAGGTGTAATTTTGTACTGTCTCTTTAGAGGTATGTGTATACCACAAATGAAAGCGTGAGTGCACTTTAGCTAGTGTGGCTAACAGTAGCAGTCAAGACATGCTAACATGGGCCAACAACTGAGTACAGACTCAGTTTCCCTGGTGGGCTTGTATTGGGGTAGCTAGCCCTTGTGGAAGCCTGTGCCATCACATTCTCATAATCACTGTTACCCATGCCAGCTAGATTAATGCTTAGTGCAGGTATGCCTAGCACACCTTCGCTTGTGGTGGAAAACGTACCCTAAGAGAGGTTTCAGAGTAACAGCCGTGTTAGTCTGTATTCGCAAAAAGAAAAGGAGTACTTGTGGCACCTTAGAGACTAACCAATTTATTTGCGCATAAGCTTTCGTGAGCTACAGCTCACTTCATCGGATGCATACTGTGGAAAGTGTAGAAGATCTTTTTATATACACACAAAGCATGAAAAAATACCTCCTCCCACCCCACTCTCCTGCTGGTAATAGCTTATCTAAAGTGATCACTCTCCTTACAATGTGTATGCAGCACAAAATTCACAGCCATGGGAGAGGGAGAGCTAAAGTGGCTCCCTGAAGGCCTTTTCCCAGTTACAGCAGCAGCCCTTGGCTACCCTATGTGCCTCAGCGCTGCTCAGAATCTCCTCAGTGCTGTGTGCTGCTGCCCTGGCCTTGGCACACCCCCTATGCCAGGACTTGCAAAGGGGTCTTTGGAAGGTTGTGACTGTTACTTCAGTTCCTTCACTGGGGGAATTCTCCCTTGCCTAGATCTGGGGGCTTTCGAACCCCTTTACACTGCTTCAGCTCTGATGCCTGGCATAAAGGGGTGGGAGTGGGTCGGAGGATCTCCCCCAGGGTGAAAACTGTCACTTAGCTAGAACCTCTAGAGAGGGGAACTGGCTGGTTGTGGCAGCTGCTTGATTTTTTGTGTGTGTGGGGGAGGGACTACATGAGACATGGGTCTAGAATTTAAAAGACAATTGTTATGCTATTGTGTTATTGAATTGTTATTATTAGAACATGGTAGCAATTATATGAACACTATAAAACCTAATAAGGTGCCCGTGACCTTGGGTAAGCTAGCATGAAATTTAATTTGCACATATCTTTCCAAAACACAGGAGGCCTGGAATATACTGTACACAGGATAATTTACACAGCAAATTAAATAGGAAATCTGAAATATTTTAAAAATATATTTTTATCAGTCTTATGTTCTTCTACCTCAGTTCACAAACATTATGCCACTATTCAACCCTTTTCAGGAAAATGTCACTAATTTTAAGCAGATTAACTCAGGAAAACACTTCTTTGATATGTCATCACGATAGGTCTTTAAACCAGCATTGAGCCTCAGTACTTGGTACCATTTAACACTGTATAATCATTTAAATCTGCTTTAATGACTTTATATTATAAATGTTTAAAGTATAAAAACAGACAATTATTTTAACAAGTGTTTCCTGGTTCCATGCATATGTAAAGAACATGAGGTATGTAATGTGTCTGCACAGATAACTGCTTTTACAAATTATATTAATTCTTCCTTATTTAGCTTCAAAGTGCACAGAGTTCAGTATAGTTCAAGGAAATCATTGTAGTAAACAGACAGCTTAAATGTGAGCAGTGTAAAGAGCAGCAGCTTGCAGAAATATTGCTATAGATACTAAGACCGTATCCAGCCTCACTACGGACCACACATAATTGAATCATGTTCAATAGAAGGCCATTACAAAACCGAGCTGATTTGCAATGCTAATGTGGTGAAGACAGCTGTCACTGGGAATTAAATATGATCATTCAAAGCCTGAATAAATGAGGTGTCCATTATCTCCTGGCTCTGCTGCAGTGCGCTTAAAGAACAGAAATAAATGATACTCTCTCAATAACTAGCTTAGTTATATCTTCTAGCTATGGAAACAGGAAGAAGACAGAGAGAAGAGAGAAAGCATATAACAACAACAAAAAAGCATAGCAGGTTAATAAAGGCAAGCGGACAAACAGGGCTCTAAGACTCCATTTTCAATGAAACTGCATATATTGGAACAGTTTAAAAAAGTTATTTTGTTGCCAAAATAGTATATTTGATTGTTAAAAATATTTCCTTATCTAGAAAGAAACAATAAAAACAGAAGCCCACAAGCCACAACAAATGATTTGCAAGGGAAGCGAAGTAGGAGAGTCCAAAATATTTAATGAACTAGCCCTGACATAGAATCTTTTATGTCTGCAAAGGATGATAATGAAGACAAAGGAAACATCATTTCCCATTAACAAATATTGCTTTGAATGTCATAAGAGATTTGTACTAGATTTTAATGTAAAAACCCAATCTATAATGGAGAAAAATGTTGATTGGGATTGAAGAAATTTGCATTTGATTGGAGAAGACACTTTTCAGCAAGTTTGTATAATTTCACAGTGGTCATAAAAGCCAGCATTGATCTGGCAGAAGATTACCATAAAGACTAAATGGGACCAGTGTTGTGTCGGTGAATATACATTCCAGAGCTTGGCATCTAGGTCCTAAAGCTGACATGCTCAGCCCATGACTGCGCAAACATGTTGGCTCCAGTGCTGGAATGTTGCACGCGGAGAAAACGAAGAGAAACACTGACAGCAAGCAGTAACAGATAATGTTTTAGTTAGTATCTAATTATGAATTCTGGACCCTTAATCTTAGTTTTCTGTTATGCAGACCAGAAGAAATGTGTTTATAATCTAAAGGGTATGTCTATACTGCAGTTGAGAGTGTGCCTCCCAGATGGGGCAAACACACTCATGCTAGCTCTGCTCAAGCTAGCATGCTAAAAATAGCTCTGTGGACATTGCAGCACAGGTGGCAGCTTGGGCTAGACACCCCGGAGATGGGGGCGGGGCAGGCTTGGACTCAGGTGACTAGCCCAAGCTACTGCCCCTGTTGCAAAGTTCACACATTTATTTTTAGCTTGCTAGCTTGACCAGAGCTAGGGCAAGTTTGCATACCCAGGCTGGGAGACTTGCTCCCAGCTGCAACAAAGACAAATCCAAAGTAACGATGAATTACCAAAAAAGCATCATATTTAACAGTGAAATGTAGATTATAAATGAAAAGAGGCAGCGGAGACTGAGAGTGAGAGAGAGAGCACTGTAGTATGCATATGCAATATATATAATGTGTGTGCATGTATATCTGTACTGCATAATTTTAAAGGATTATTGGCTATCTAAATTAGCAAATATGATCTTTAATAAATAGTGAATTAAGTGCAAAGAAAATAAAGATGTGAAGGCTAATAAACTATAGGCTAAAAAGTTAAATGTAGAAACAACATTGCAAAGTCTATAAGGCTTAGAAGACACCGGAGGATTGAACGAAACTGCACAGCGACCTTGAGAAATTCGAACAGTGAGTTCTATGCACTGAAATAATATTCAGTACCAATAAATATAAAGTCATATGTATATCAGTGGAAAGTGAATAAACAGAACAAATTGCAGGACAGCTCCCTAGAAGTCAGCATGTCTGAGAGGATGTAGAGGTGATGCATCAATCTCATGTGAAGTGAAGTCACTTATTTTTAGCAGCGTGTGGGGGCTCACACAAAATTAAGGAGATAATATTGCCACATTGATGCATCTGCGCCTGGAGTATAGACCTCACACAGGTGAGGAAGGTGCCAGAGAGGCCCTGGGGGCAGGGCTAACCTTACCCCTCTTGCCCTGTCACGTATGATAGGGAAGAAGCCTTTAAAAGGGAGGAAACTGCACTCAGCTGAGGTGGAGGGGAGTGAGGAAAAGAAGAGCTTTAAGCAGCAAACTGCAGGAGTGAGCCCTGAAGCTATGGAGGAGCCATTCACCCTGATCCTACGGAGAGTGTAGTGAAATCCCGGACAGAGTAAGCCTGACTCAGAAGCCCAATGAGAGAGATTTCTCAAAACCCACTGTGTGGGCGCTGTATCATGGGCAGCATTGTGGACTTTCCCCTGCTGCCTTTGAGGGCCCCTGGGAAGAGATTTGGGGTTTGTGACTTTCCTTTCGATCCCCCATCTGGAGAGACTTAAGAAGGCCCAGTAGGGACAGGGTCCCCTTTCAAGTAGTAAGGAATTGCGGCCGGTGCTGGAGCCATCCAGTATAAATAACTGAGCATGGTCAGGAACTCCCACCATCTGGGGGAAGAACTGAATGAGACTCTGTTAAACCCCCACTTTAGAACAGATGTAGAAATGCTAGAGAAGATATGAAGAAGGGCAATGAAAATGACACATTAGGTGTGACCAAGAGATCTACATATATGTTCTTTAGAAAAGAAAGGAGTAGGGGACATGGATACAGTATATAAATAATATATATCAAAGAAAGGAATTATTCACAATATCTAAGATACCAGGGACCTGCTACAGGCCAAGACAGGATGGATCACAAAACGTACCTATCCTCGGTAATTAGGGAATGATAGGGGGCCTTGAGTCTCCTTTTACTTGCATTGGAGTAAATCAGAAATTACTTAAAAGCAACTACAGTAATGCTGGTGTAAAACTGATGTGAGAGGAGAATCAGGCCCAGAATCCTTTGATATCCCAGATATTTTGAGATAAATTTCTTTTATATGATAAAATAGAATGAAGTCAAAGAAATACATAATTCCATTAACATTTTAAATTCCTTCATCCATAATTTGCTTCGTAGCTATATAATTTGCAAGCCCTAAAACAGTGAACCGCTAAACAGAAGACCTACTGTGTTCTTATATGAGAATGTCTTTACTGGAGTCTCCATTTTCTCAGTTTCACATATGATTTGGTATTTTTGCTTTGTCCTCCCAAGGTGAAAAAAAAAAAGCTTTTTATTCATTGATTTTAAAAATTGTGTGGTGCAATACAGCACATGTAAACTTATTATGCATAACACTGGATATGTGCAACTGTCTTGGATTTCTTCTTTACTGCTCTATCCTGTCCAGGAACTCCACTATTCCTACTAGGGTGTTTTTTTATTTTTGCATTTTACTGTTCTGATGATTCTGAAATACTTTATAATCACTAATTAATTTTGCCTACAAGAATCCTGTGACTGACAGCCCCACAGACTGAAGTAAGCCACAGAACAGGGTACAACACACACAAATTTCTGTGCACTGCTCTGTTAATATGCTTCGAACCTTAACTGGAAGGACTTCCTCTAGGGCTGAGAGGTTAGTTCAGTCTCGAGGCTCATTCAGCCCCTGGCCTCCCTGCTCTCTCCAGTATTTTTTCCCATTCTTTTGTTCTTTATTAGACATTTTTACTATAGATTGGATTATTGTCTTCCTCTGGTCTACACTTGAGATATCAACATTGCTATTACAGTGTGTATGTGTGTGTGTGTGTGTGGCGGGGGGTGGGAGAACTACTGTGTTCACTGTATGGAAACAAAATGGTCTCAGCTGACTGCTTTTTTTTCAGGAAAGTCCTTTCTAATTAACTGGATGAATGCACAAGCCTATTGATTTACAAAGCAAAACTAGGATATTCAGATATTTTCCCATCTTTGGGAAAGTAATTTGTGTTTTTTGAGTTGAAATTGTTGCATTTAAAACTGTAGATATATCAAATGAAGAACAATTCATTTACTTACTAAATGGATGTATAGTATGTTCCTAAGATAGGTGCTTTGATGTAGCTAACACTGTGAAAGCAAACTTTAGTGCTACTAAATAAATAATACTTTCTTATGGCTAATTCTGCAGATTAGGATGATGAAATCTTAGTGTAGGACACAGTAAAATAAAGAGTCATGAACCACTTTACTGGAGAAAGTAAATTGAATTGAACTCTGTCATAAGGAATCAAGCATTTGTAAGTGCTTTGAATAAAATTGCAGTTATCTTTTTAAGTGCCGTTATGTATATTTAATTTGTACCACCTTGAAGCTATGTTGAGAAACACAGGAAAAACATGCATAACTCAGTGCTTAAATATATATAGATGTACAGTGAGTGGGACAGTGAGTGATTTTTTTGTGGGTGTTGTGTTTTTTCTGCATGATGTGTTCCCACCCTCCCCCCAGTAGGTTTGTAGAGGCTGGTAGGGGCAGTGTGCTGTAAGAGAAGCAGAGCCTTGATTAGCGGGAGCGGCTTCCCTGATTAGGGAGCCTATAAAGGCAGCCAAACAGTCAGCCAGCAGCACAGGAGCAGCAAACAGAGCTGTAAACAGAAAAGTTTGAGTGGGACTTGTAAGGGGAGTTTGGGTGTGTGTGGTGTTTTGGTGCTTGTTCAGGTCCCTGGGTTCCCCCCCACCCTTGACAGGAATTTAGGCGGAAAGGCTATGATAGGTACAGAGGCAGCCGTAGTAGTGACCCAAGCCATGGAAGAGACATGAAGATGACTGAATGTAGAATCTGTGCGATGTACATGATCCCAGAAGTGGGTTCATTAAGCACGGAGGATGGGGTGGAGATTAAACAAATACTTTGCCTCAGTTTTTAATGAGGCTAATGAAGAGTTTAGGGGTAGTGGCAAGGTGGCTAATGGCAACAAGAATAAGGAGATAGAAATTACCACATCCAAGATGGAAGTCAAACTCAAACAGTTTAATGGGACTATATCAGGGCGGGGTGGGGGGGCAGATAATCTCCATTCAAGAATATTAAAGGAACTGACACATGAAACTGCAAACCCAAAAGCAAGGATTTTAAATGAATCTGTAACTCGGGGATAGTACCTTATGACTGATGAATTGCTAATATAATTCCTATTTTTAATAAAGGGGAATAAACCTTATCTAGGAAACTACAGGCCTGTTAATTTGACCTCAATTGTATGCAAGGTCTTGGAACAAACTTTGAAAGAGAAAATAGTTAAGGACATAGAGGTGAATGGTAATCGCGATAAAATACAATGTGGTTTTACAAAAGGTAGATTGTTCCAGACCAACCTTATCTTCTTTGAGAAGATAACTGATTTTTTAGACAAAAGAAATGCAGTAGATCTAATCTATCTGGATTTCAGTAAGGCATTTGATACAATTCCATGGGAAATTATTAGCTGAATTGGAGAAGATGGGGATTTATATGAGAACTGAAAGGTGGATAAGGAACTGCTCAATGGGGTGACTACAACAGGTCATACAGAAATTTAAATTGTCAGGCTGAAGGAGGTTACTAGTGGAGGTCTTCAGGGATTGGTCTTGGGACAAATCTTATTTAACATTTTTATTACTGACCTTGGCACAAAAAGTGAGAGTGCGCTAATAAAATTTGTGGATGACACAAATTTGGGAGGTACAGCCAATACGAAGAAGGACTGGAGTATCACACAAGATCTGGATGACCTTGTAAACTTTTGGCTATATGCTGGGGATTTATCAGTTGGAATTGATAGAGGAGGAGAAAGACCTGGGTGTATTGTTTGATCACAGGATGACTATGAGCCATCAATGCAATGTGGCTGTGAAAAAAGCTAATGCAGCCCTACAATGCATCAGGCAAGGTATTTCCAGTAGAGGCAGGGATGTGTTAATACCATTGTACAGGCACTGGTGAGACCTTATCTAGAATACTGAGCGCAATTCTGGTCCCCATGTTTAAGAAAGCTGACTTCAAACTGGAACAGATGCAGAGAAGGCCCACTAGGTTTTCCATTCCTCAGATCATCCTGTCTTATGAGAGGAGAGTCAAAGAGCTTGGCTTGTTTGGCCTAAAGAAAAGAAGGCTAAGGGGTATATGATTTTTCTCTATAAATACATCATAGGGATAAATACCAGGGAGGGAGAGGAGTTATTTAAGTTAAGTGCCAATGTTGACACAAGAACAAATGAATATAAACTGGCCATCAACAAGTTTAGGCTTGACATTAGGTGAAGGTTTCTAACCATCAGAGGAGTGAAGTTCTAGAACAGCCTTCTGTGACACTTTGTACCTCAAAGCAGTACCCTGGAACCACCATATTCACCACTGTCATATAATTATTATATGCTTTGTACAAAGTATGCCTTGTCAGGTATCCTTTTGAAAGTCTTGATCTGTTGAACATTAATATCTTGTTGGATTGTATGTGCTATCATTGTATGTGAAGTTATGAAATTTTGCTATGTGTGTGTTACTGAAATATGTTGTGAGGTTGGGAACACCTACAATGGGTACAACAATGGAGTAGCCAGATATGCTGATGGCCCATTAAAGGGAGTCCACTTTCCCAACAGCAATCCCAGAAGACTTCTCAGAGAGAGCTTGACCAATGCTTGACCAATGGGGGCGGACCTCCACATCAAAAGCATAGATCTTTCCAGCAAGCTGGAAGAAACTATAAAATAAGGGGAAGTGACATCATGACTTGGCCTCACTCCCACCACAACTCAACATCTGGAAGCATGTCTGGAGGACAAAGACTTTGAATTGGGGGAGGGTAGTCCTGGGCTGGAGGGCAGTTCCAGCCTGTGTACTGAGGAACTATACCATCTGTCAGGGTGAGACACTGCTTGATTCAAATCCTGGTTAGTTCATAGAACTCAGATTGTGAATTTACTTTTATTTCTTAGGTAACCAACTTTGATCTCTACACTTACTACTTATAATCACTTAAAATCTATCTTTCTGTAGTTAATAAATCTGTTTTATATTTTACCTAAAACAGTGTGTTTTGGTTGAAGTGTTTGGGAAATCTCAGCTCAGTTTACAAAGGCTAGTGTGTCCTCTCCACATCGAGGGAGGGGTGGACTGGGTAAAGAACTTAACTGATCAGGCTTCTGACCAGGGCAAAACAGTACAGTTCTGGGATGCAAGGCTGAGGAGCTGGGGGGAATTGGCTAGAGCCTCTCTCTTGTTGGTTCATAAATGGCTGAGAGAAACATTCATGTAACTCATCTGGGTGTGTCCCTGCCTGTGGATGTCTGTGTAAGTGCAGTACCTGCCAGAAGTTTGTAACTTGCTAACGGCATCATAGTGTGAGAGGGAGCCCACGTTGCTTGGACAGAGAGGGCTCAGTGGTCCCACATTCCATGTGGCACCCCGGGAGCCCTGTCAGACCTTCCAAAGGGAGCACTGGAGGCAAAAAACCTAACTGGCTTCAAGACTGAGCTTGATAAGTTTATGGAGGGGATGATATGATGGGACTGCCTACGATGGCATGTGGGCCATTGGCGACTGCCAGTAGCAAAAATCCCCAATGGCTGGAGACAGGACAATAAATGGGGAAGGCTCTGAGTTACTTCAGAGAATTCTTTCCCAGGTATCTGCCTGGTCAGTCTTGCCCACATACTCAGCATCTGACTGATCACTATATTTAGGGTTGGGAAGGAATTTCCCCTCATGTCAGATTGGCAGAGACCCTGGTGATTTTTCGCCTTCCTCTGCATCATGGGGCATGGGTCACTTGCAGGTTTAAACTAATGTAATGAAGTCTCTATAATTTGAAGTCTTTAAACCATGATTTGAGGATTTCAGTAACTGAGCCAGAGGTTAGGGGTCTATTTCAGGAGTTGGTGGGTGAGGTTCTGTGGCCTGCAATGTGCAGGAGGTCAGACTAGATTATCAAGATGGTCCCTTCTGACCTTAAAGTCTATGAGAATACTGTTGTTGCATGTGTAACAGATACATATTTGTGTCTCAAAAGTTGGGAAGTTTCATTTTATTACTTTACTCACAGGAATCTGAGTAGAAAGTTTAAAAAGTGCAAACCAAATCAAAGACAGTAGCAATCTCCAGTAATTAATTAAGGGCATTAAACTGTTTTTTCTGTCCCTCTCAGTTTTTATTCTTGTTTTTCTGAAGATGAATGGGGGTAGAAAATCCATACACTAACAGGGAACTGGAGATAACTGAATTCTTTTCATATAGTCAATGTAGAAATCAAATCCAAGATCCAAAGGCGAAAGGTGAGCTCTCTAACTAGTATACAAACCTATTCCTGCTAATTATCAGCATCTCAATTTTACTCAGAGTATATCATCTCTTGAAGGGATTCAGCTCTGCTGATTTGACTTTTTTTTTTTTGGTGGAACAAGCTTGTTTGATAACATTTTTCACATAAAAGGGTAAAATACTTTTCAAAAAAATAATGCTCTATATGTTTTGTCTTCAATGATACTTGTGTGCTGCCTGATTTTGATTGCTTAGTAACACTGCTTGGCACAATGATGTATCGTTTCAATGGTTTAAATAACATTAAATAAAACAGCAAAACAAAATTTACTCTTCTATCTTGAAATCTTGCACTGAACTGCAACCTAGAAGGCTAATATTTCATCATTTGATCTAAAAAAGATAAATTTCACAAAAATATCCATGTCAACAGTATCTAACTTAATTTCCTAAGATCAGAGTAAATAATGTCTCCTAAGATTGACTAGCCTAAATCTGAATTCCAACATTTTTGTGGTGGTGACTTGTTTGTATATTTTATGCAACTGTGTTTGAATATTCAATTTATATAGACTATATATATATGGATTTATATATTTTTATATTTCCCTTTCTTAATTATTCTGAGCATTCTTTTTCCTTTTTTGATTGCCGTTGCACATTGAGTGGATGTTTTCAGAGAACTATCCACAGTGACTCCAAGATCTCTTTCTTAAGTGGTAACAGCTAATTTAGCTCCCATCATTTTATATGTATAGTTGGGATTATGTTTTCTAACGTGCATTACTTTGCATTTATCAAGATTAAATTTCATCTGCCATTTTGTTGCCCAGTCACCCAGTTTTGAGAGATCCTTTTGTAGCTCTTTGCAGTCTGCCTGGGTCTTAACTATCTTTAGTAATTTTGTATCATCTGGAAATTTTGCCACCTCACTGTTTACCCCTTTTTCCAGATCATTTATGAATATGTTAAATAGGACTGGTCCCAGAACAGACCCCTGGTGGCCACTACTATTTACTTCTCTCCATTCTGAAAACTGACCATTTATACCTACCCTTTGTTTCCTATCTTTTAGCCAGTTACCAATCCACCTTCCCTCTTATCCCGTGGTAACTTACTTTGTGTAAGAGCCTTTGGTGAGGGACCTTGTCAAAGGCTTTCTGAAAATCTAAGTACACTATATCCACTGGATCCCCTTGGTCCACATGCTTGTTAATCCCCTCAGAGAATTCTAGTAGATTGGAGAGGCATGATTTCCCTTTACTAAAACCATTGTGACTGGGTCGGGCCAGATGGCTATAGGAGAGTAATAGAAGGCAGATATATTAGCCCCAGGCTAAGTAGGTCCCTTTTCCCTGGGTGAGGTAACAGGGAAGGTTCCAGAATAATCAGGAACCTTCTGGAGACAATTAAGACAGGCTGATTAGAGCACCTGCAGCCAATCAAGAAGCTGCTAGAATCAATTAAGGCAGGCTAATCAGGGCACCTGGGTTTTAAAAAGGAGCTCACTTCAGTTTGTGGTGTGCGTGTAAGGAGCTGGGAGCAAGAGGCACTAGGAGCTGAGAGTGAGAATGCGGACTGTTGGAGGACTGAGGTGTACAAGCATTATCAGACACCAGGAGGAAGGTCCTATGGTGAGGATAAAGAAGGTGTTGGGAGGAGGCCATGGGGAAGTAGCCCAGGGAGTTGTAGCTTTTGCACAGCTGTTCCAGGAGACACTCTAGACAGCTGCACTCCACAGATCCCTGGGCTGGAACCTGGAGTAGAGAGCGGGCCTGGGTTCCCCCCAAATCCTCCCAACTCCTGGTCAGACACAGGAGGAGTTGACCTGGACTGTGGGTTCAGAAAAACGGACAAGCTGAGGGCTGCCGTGAAGCTCCAAGGCAAGCAAGTCCGCCAATAAGCACAAGACCCACCAAGGTAGAGCAGGAACTTTGTCACACCATGTTGACTCTTCCTTAACAAATTATGTTCATCTATATCTCTGACAATATTGTTCTTTATTATAGTTTCTACCAGTGTGCCTGGTTGTGAAGTCAGGCTTACAGGCCTGTAATTGCCAGGATCACCTCTAGAGCCCTTTTTAAAAATTGGCATCACATTAGTTATCCTCCAGTCATCTGGTACAGAAGCTGATTTAAATGATAGGTTACAGGCTAAAATTAGAAGTTCTGCAATTTCACATTTGAGTTCCTTCAGAACTCTTGGGTGAATACCATCTGGTCCTGGCGACTTATTGCTGTTTAATTTATCAGTTTGTTCCAAAACCTCCTCTAATGATACCTCAATCTGGGACAGTTCCTCAGATCTGTCACCTTAAAAGAATGGCTCGGTTTGGGAATCTCCCTCACATCCTCAGCCGTGAAGACCGATGCAAAGAATTCATTTAGTTTCTCTGCAATGGCTTTATCGTCCTTGAGTCTTTGGCTAACTGTTCCTCAATCTGGCCTTCCTAATTGTACTTTTACACTTCATTTGCCAGTGTTTATGCTCCTTTCTATTTTCCTTACTAGGATTTAACTTCCACATTTTAAAGGATCCCTTTTTGCCTCTCACTGCTTCTTTTACTTTGTTGTTTAGCCACAGTGGCTCTTTTTAGGTTCTCTTACTATGTTTTTTTTAATTTGGGGTATACATTTATGTTGAGCCTCTATTATGGTGTCTTTAAAAAGTTTCCATGGAGCTTGCAGAGATTTCACTTTTGGCACTGTACCCTTTAATTTCTGTTTAACTAACCTCCTCATTTTTGTGTAGTTCCCCTTTCTGAAATTAAATGCTACAGTGTTGGGCCGCTGTGGTGTTTTTCCTGCCACAGGGATATTAAATTTAATTATATTATGGTCACTACTACCAAGCGATCCAGCTATATTCACCTCTTGATGAAAGAGAACAGTATATGTGAAGGAAGGGAATAAAGCTTGAATGGTTCACTGTCTTGGTGCTCTCACTTTTTATGCTTCAACTTTGGACATGTTGTCAGAAGTAAATTGGTTCCTGTAGGTATCTGAAATCAGAAACTAAGAATATTGATGTGGGATGGAGGGGAGGAGAGAAAAAGAAAAGAAATCACAAATTGTGGCAGCATACCCGATTCCTTTTCTCAAGCAAGTGGACATGAAAGTGAATGTGTTTAGCAAATGGACATTCTGTAGATCACAGTGGGAAAACTATGAATTTGCAACAGGGCTGAAAAAAAGGAAAACAAAATAAGAGCAGCCACACTATTATGTGTAATGGGTAAAAGCTTCCACATACTCCATCAACATCTGAATATATAAGTAGTAGATGGAAGGACCCATGTACAATTCTAGAAACACTCCAAAATCATTTTCAACCCACAAAGATGTCATATACAAAAGGCATCTTTTCAACAAGTGTGATCAATGATCTGGAGAATCAATAGCTCAATGTATTACCAAACTGTGCACAATGGTTGACTTGTGCAATTATCAAATCTTATAAGAGGAGGTATTTTGGGATGAAAGATGCAGGAGCTCCAGTGAAAGTGCTCAGAGAGCCTGCACTAACTTCACCAAGAGCTATGTCTAGCGTAAAGCTAGTGATTTTCTGTAATTCTTGGAACACTGGGGAAGTTCCAGAGAACTGGAAGAAATCTAATGTTGTGCCAATATTTGAAAATGATAGATGGGCCAACCCAGGTATTTACAGGCCTCAGAGTCTGATATCAATCCCAACTAAAATAATGGAATGACTGATACAAGTCTCCATTAATAAAGAATTAAAGGAAGGTAATAGAATTTATATCAGCAAACATGGGTTTGTGGAAAACAGATCTTGTCAAACTAACTAGATATCATTTTTCTGATGAGATTACAAGTTTGGTTGATAATAATATACTTAAACTTAAAGGTATTTGACTTGGTGCATGACATTTTGATTATGAAACTAGAGTGATGCAACATCAATATTCGCACAAACTAAATGGAATTAAAACTGGCTAACCGATAGGTCTCAAAATTTAATTGTAAATTGGGAAATATCACTGAGTGTGCTTTTTACTAGTGGTGTCTTGCAGGGATTGGTTCTTGACCCTATGGTAAATTTTATTAATGACCTGGAAGAAAACATTAAATTATTACAGATAAAGTTTGCAGATTATACAAAGATAAGGAGAGTGATAAATAATGAAGAGGACAGGCCACTGGATTGGATGGTAAACTGTATGGAGGCAAACAATATGTGTTTCAGTTCAACCAAATGTAAAATCATACATCTAGGAACAAAGAATATAGTCCAGACTACAAGATGGGAGACTCTCTCCTGGAAAGCAGTGACTTTGAAAAAGACTTGGGAGTCATGGTGGATAAGCAACTGAACATGAGCTCTCAGTGCAGTGCTGTTACCAAAAGGGCTAATGCAATCCTTGGATGTATAAACAGCGGAATATCGAGTAGGAAGGTTATAGTCCACCTTTGTATTTGGCATTGCTCTGACGTGGTCTTCACAATTCAAGAAAGATGTTGATAAATTGGAAATGGTTCACAGAAGAGTCATCAGAATGATTAAAAGATTGGAAAATCTGCCTTACAGTGAAAGATTCAAGGAGCTTGATCTATTTAACTTATCAAAGAGAAAGTTAAATGATGACTTGATCGTGGTCTATAAGTACCTACATGGGGAACAGAAATTTGATAATAGAGGGTTCTTCAGTCTAGCAGACAAAGGTATAACAAGATCTAGTGTATGGAAGTTGAAGCTAGACTAATTCAGACTACAAATAAGGTCCACATGTTTAACATTGTAGGTAATTACTGTTAGGGACACTGGGCACTACACTAGGTAACTCGGGAAGGTGGAAGACCCCGAGTGTCGAGGAAGTCTCTTTGCTCTAGGCCCAGGTGCCCTTCTCAATCCCCTTCACAGAATTCAGTCCTGACTGGCCTGAGAAAGCCCTTGCACTCCCAAAATAATGCTGCAGCTGCAGATAGAGCTGTTTTGTGTAGGTTTTGCTGGCGCCAAGTTAGGATAACGGCAGGAATCAGCTACAAGGCCATAACTGCTTATTTGCCTCATTAATCGCAAGGCTAAGCAGGCTGTGCTGTTGTTTTGAATTGCTAAAATGCTCATTAAAGGTTGCCGGAAAAAGTATTGTTGTAACCCATATAAGGCAAAGCAGTTTTACTTGGCTGATGTGTAATGCAATAGAGATAAGGAGTATAAAGGTATGTGACTCTGCCTGCTCAGTGTGCAGGATTTGAGATTCTTTTCTCCCTGTACCTTCTTTGGAGCTCCAAATAAACTTTTCTACTTCTCCACCCCGTTGTGTTTATTGGGTGACGCACACCGGGCAACGAACCCCTGCTGTTGCTTGCCTCCGGCACTGGGTGCCGGCAACATTACCACTGAAACAACTTATCAAGGTTTGTGGTGGATTCTCCATCAGTAGTAATTTTTAGAAAAACATCCAATCTTGATTTAAAATATATGCTTTAGTTCAAACAGGAATTAATTCAGGGAAGACCTATGACTCGTGTTATGCAGGAGGAGTGACTAGACGATCACAGTGGTCCCTTCTGGGCTTTTAATCTCTGAATATATTATTATCGGATATAATCTATTATCTGACATAACAAAGAAAAAAATATTTTCAGTAGTTGATGCCAAAGATCAATATTGACAAGTGCTACTGAATAAGGAAAGCAGCTACCTGACCACATTCTAGATACCAGTAGGTAGATACAAATGGTTGAGAATGCCATTTAGGATCAAACCTGCATCAGACAACTATCAATGCAATCAGCAAGACATACTAAAAGGAGTCACTGGAGTCAGTGTCATAGCTGATGACTTTCTGGTGTTTGGACACAGAGACAGCATGCTGGAAATTGTGGCAGATCATGACCATAGCCTCATCTGTGTGCTAGAAAGAGCTAGGGAGATTAATCTACAACTGAACAAAACAGTAACGTACATGGGCTATGTTATGAACGGGAAATCTTAAAAGCAATACAGCAGATGTCCAAACTTAAAGATATTAAATCAGTTCAGATACTATTAGGATTTGTAAATTTCTTCCAACCTTCTCAGATGTGTGCAAAGCCCTGAGGCAACTAGTGGACAAAGATGCAGTATAGACATGGTTACCTCAACATGATGCAGCCATCACACAGGTCAAGGTGCTGGTGACCACCTACCCTATCCTGAAATACTAAGATGCAAATAAAGAGGCAACCATACAATGTGATGCCAGTGAGACTGTCACTGGTTAATTGCGTCTACAAAAGGAACAGTGCTTAGCTTTTGGATCAAGGTCATGGCTGCCAGTGGAACAAACATACATCCAAATTGAAAAGGAATGTGTGATGGGGTGTATAGACTACATGGAAAAGGAAGGTAACAGAGAGGCCCTGAGAGTAGGGCTAGCCCCACTCCTGTGGCCCTGTCAATCATGTACGATAGGGAGAAGGCCTTTAAAAGCAAGGAAACTGCAGTCAGTAGGGTGAGAAGGCACAGGATTACCCTCAGGAGCAAACTGCAGGAGTCATTCCTGGAAGAAACTCCCAGTCAGGAGACTTTCACCCTGACCCTGAGGAGAGGAGAGCAGACTCCCAGGGTAAGACAGACAGAATGTGTCTGACTCCGTGGCCCAGCCAGAGTGATTTGCCAAACCCCACTACGATGGCACTGGATCATTGGCAGCAGCATAGACTTACTTTCTAGCCTCTGAGGGAAGAACTGCAGTGGTCTCTGTTACAAGTGGTGGAGAATGCGGGCAGTTGGTGAGCTCTGCTGCGAAGGGAGGGGGAAAAAAACCACAAGATGTTGCCCGGGGTTGTAAAATCCATCGTGAGATCTACAGTGGCAGCTAAAATGAGTCATTGATCATTATCATCAGCAGGTTATCCTACAGCAACAGCCGCGACAGCCACTGCTGCAACAGCTCGCCGCCCAACAACAAGAAATGGTGCAGCAGCAACTATAGCCACAGCAGCTAATAAGGGACTTAGCCACATGCCAATAGAAGCAGCAACAGAACCTAGTGCAACAAATGCTGGCTGTACTTCAACCTCAAGGGGTAGTGGGCGAGACGGCAAACACTAGCCTCAGCCTCTCCAACGTGATGGCCATCCTGGTGAAACTGGCCCAGATGGGATCCAACGATGACCCCAAGGGATTCCTCAACATTTTTGAGTGGGTGGCATCTGCTGTGGAGTGGGCTCTGGAACACTGGGCTGTGCTAGTGGTGCCCCGCTTGTCGAGACTGGCTCAAACTACCTACTGGGAACTTGACTCAGCGTCGGCCAGAGATTATGCAAAGCTAAGAGATGCAATCCTGGATTATCTAGACATCACCGAAGAGACATTGATGGCGGTTCCAGGAAGAGGTGTACTCTCCAGAGGTGGCCACAAATGGTAGCACAGAAGTTGAGAGATCACTGCTGGCAGTGGTTGAAGCCGGAATCCTGGACATGGGTACAGGTGGCAGAGCTCATACTCGTGGAACAGTTTTTCTAGATTTTACCAAAGGGAGGACGGGCCTGGGTGTTAAGGTATCAACCTCACACCAGGAAAGAGGTCATAAATCTTATGGAAAACTACCTCAGCCTGCAACCCTTCCCCCCACAAGATACCCAGAGGTTGGACCCAGAGAGACAAAAAGATTCATGAGAGCCAGCAATGTGGGGTCTGAGGCCTGATGGGGTCTCACAAGGACCCCTGATTGTGATGAAGAAGCTAGGTCCCCATGCCAGAACAACAATGAAGAACTCCAGCTCGGCAGAACCCTCTACTGCCCATAAAGGCCCACCACATGGTAGAACTCTTGGTTCAGTCCCAAAGAAACCAGACAGACAGGGCAATGCAGGGGCTACAACACCCCAAGACGTCTACACCGTCAGGCAGGAAGTGCTTCTTCTGTGGACAGGCCAGCCACTTCTGTAAGGACTGCCCCTACATGGAATGTGATTACAGGCAAGTGTTGACTGCAGAATCTAGGCCCATAAGAAATGCCCTGCCAAGCTAGTAGTCTAGGTGTGGGTGGAGGAAAAGAAAGTAATAGGGCTGGTGGACTCAGGATGTAATCAGACCCTGATTCACCAGCAGCTCATAAACCCTGGGAAGGATACTGGAGGAACAATATTTCTCCAGTGTGTCCATGCGGATGTAAGGTCCTACCCCACACAGCAAGTACAACTGGAGGTGGGGGGACACTCAGCAAACATATGGGTGTGTGATGGGGTCCCCGGGGTGCAACCTGGACTATGGGATTGCTGAGCCCTCCAAACCCACCAACCTGGGTTGCCTCCTACACTGTGATGCTGATGTCAAGTTACAAACCTGCACTTACACAGACACCCACAGCCAGGGACACACCCAACTGTGTTACATTAATGATCTTCCAGCCACTCATGAATCATCAATAAAGAGGCTCCAGCCAATTCTCCCAGATCCCCAGTCTTGCACCCTAGAAGCCTTACCAGAGTAAGTTCAATACTTAGTTTGCCACTTCCTCATAGGAAAGTGGACATGCACCAGCTTTTGTAACATGAGCTGAGATTTCCCAAGCACTTTAGACAAACTCATTGGTAAGGATAAAACATTAAAATAAGTTTATTAACTACAGAAAGATAGATTTTAAGTGATTATAAGTGGTAGGCATAAAGGACAGAGATAGTTACCTAAAAAAAATAAAAATAAATAAACATGTATTCTAAACCCTAAACTTTTAGTCTAAGCAAGGTTTTTATCAAACAGCTTTTCTCACCCTGACAGATGGTACAAGCAAGCTACAGTTCCTCAGTACACAGGCTGGGACCTCCTTCCAGCCTGGGACCAAATTTCCCCAGTTCAAAGTCTTTGTCCTCCAGACATTCTTCCAGGTGTTGAGATGGGGAGGGAGGGAGGGAGAGGCCAACTGGTTATGTCACTGTCTCTCTTTTATACTTTCGTCCAGCTTGCTAGAAAGATTCTTGCTGTGATGTGGGGGTCAGGTTCAGGGCATCCTTGATTTGTTACAGGAATCCTGGGGAAACCAGGGACTGTGAACAGAAAACCTAGTTGTAATGTCCACCAGTTGTGCAAGCAGCTTAAAAATTTGGGGGCGTTTGCCTGTGAAAGCCTACAGGAGGCCCAATGACGTCAGGTAGTAACTAGCAATGAAGGAGTCCAGTTACAAAAGTTCAGGCTGTGGGACCGAGATCATCTACTGTTACTGAGCACAGAGTCCAAGCTACTGGTCCAAAGGCAGGATCTTCTTGGGGTGCTGCCATGTGTAGGTCCCATCAATTATGAGGCATAACACCCAATGAAAAAAAGTCACTCAAATCTACCATTTCAACCTACTAAAGGCGTGGTGTGACAGGGAAGCCTTCCTTATCACTCCGCTTGCCACTGACGCTGAACTAGGACCTGAGATTCCAACAAAAGAGGCAGATAACACTGCCAAGTTGGGGGAGACACTTGGGGCTGAAAAAAAAGCCCAGAAGTATCAGCTGGTACAAGCATTCCCTTAGGTATTTTCCACACTTCCTAGGCGTACCCACCTAATGTACCATCACATTGAGAGCAACCCTGGGCAGAGGTTGAGGGAGAACCCTCAGCCACGATCCAAGATGTTGGATACATCAAGACAGAACTCCAAGAGACTCTAGTGGCTGGTGTAATCCCACAGTTCTCATCTTGAAGCCCAGTGGTGCAACAAGGTTTTGCATCGACTTCTGCAAGGTCAATGTGATCTCCAAGTTTGATGCATATCCCATGCCATGGGTGGATGAGCTACTGGGACGGCTTGGGGCATACAGGTACCTGTCTACAGTTGACCTTACAAAAAATAACTGGCAGATTCTGTTGACACCAGAATCCAGGGAAAACACAGCATTCAACATGCTCTTTGGACTGTACTACTTTCTGACAATGGTGTTTGGGCTGCATGGAGTGGTGGCAACCTTTCAGAGGTTAATGAATCGTGTGCTCCTTCCACATGGACACTATGCCACAGCTTATCTAGAGGAGATAGTAATATATTGCTCAGATTGGCACAGCCATCCGCATCATGTCATCACAGTAGTAAAGCTGATTGCCGACGACGGCCTGACTGCCAAACTGACTAACTGTGGATTCAGGAATAGTAAAACCAGGTACCTGGGATATGTAGTGGGAGGCGAGCATATTCGCATGGTCATGGACACAATGTAGGCTTTGGCCTACTAACTAATACCCACACCCAAAAACCAAGTTAGGCGATTTTTGTGGTTGGTTGGATACTACAGGCGATTCTGCCTAACTTTGCCACCATCTAAGCTCCTCTTACAGAACTGATGAGTGAGGAGAGACCTCAAAAAGTGCAGTGGTCAGATGAGTGTGATTCAGCCTTTTAAACACTGAAAGAGGCGTTGTGCTGTGATCCAGTGCTCTTCAACCCAGATTTATCAAAAGGATTTATATTCCATACAGGCGCATCAGACATAGGATGTGGGGTTATGCTCTCTCAGACCTTCAAGGGAGAGGAACACCGCATATTGTATTTAAGCCAATATCTCTTACTGCGTGAAAAAACCTACTCTGTAATAGAAAAGGGGGGCCTGGCCATGAAGTTGGCCATTGACATCTTGATCTACTACCTGCTGGGCAACCCCTTTTTGCTCAGTATGGACCACACACCCCACAAATGGCTACACACAATGAAGGACACAAACATAAGGACCATGCATTGGTACCTTGTCCTTCAGCCATATTGATTCCCGGTGCTGATTTCTTTTCATAGAGCATGAATACTACTTGTGGATAAAGAGGACATGCCCACCACAAGGAATGACACCCCAGAGTTGTTTTTTAGGGGAAGGGTATGTGATGGCTGTATAGACCCCACATGATGAGGAAGGTGCCAGAGAGGCCCTGACTATAGGGATAGCCCCACTCCTGTGGCCCTATCAATCATGTATGATAGGGAGGAGGCCTTTAAACTGCAGTCAGCGGAGTGGGAAAGCGCAGGATTACCATAAGCAGCAGACTGTAGGAGTCACTCATGGTGCTATGGAGTGAACTCCCAGCCAGCAGATCTTCATCTTGACCCCGAGGAGAGTAGAGTGGACTTCAAGGGTAAGACAGATGGAATGAACCTGACTCAGAGGCCCAGCCAGAGTGATTTCCCAAAACCCACTAAGGTGGCGCTGGGTTGTTGGCAGCAGTGTTGACTCACCTCTCTCCCCATTTGCTGGGGCCACAGGGCGAGAGTATCCTCAAATGCGTTGGGGCTTGTGACTTTCATTTTGATCTCCTATCCGGAGATTCTTAAGAAGGCCCACAAAAGGCAGGGGTCCCTTGCAGATAGTAAGGAAGTGGGGCCTGTGCTGGAACCACCCAGTGTAGATAACTGGACGTGGTCAGGTTCTCCCATTCTCTGAGGGAGGACCACAGAGGACTTGTTACAGAATGTCTTGAAATAGTGTTTGCATGTGAAAAGTTTGACCAGTATGTTCAAGGATGAGACTCTTTTTGGGTAGAAAGTGACCATAAGCCAAGAGAGAATATTTCTGAAAAGCTACTGCTGTGGCCCCAAAATGGCTTCTTGCATGCTGCTTGAGATTGCAGTGCTACAATGTGTAGATGTACATTACAAGAAAATGACTGAGATGTGCATAGCTGACTTCTTACCCAGAGCCTTGCAGCATGAAAGTATGGCAACGCAGGATGAGTAGCCATTGTACAGTTTTGATCTGGGAATAGATGGGATGGGTTTGGGGAATAGTGATTTGATATTTAAGGACATCAGTTAGAGGTGTCATGAGATTTCTTGGAAAATAACCTCTACAGTTTACTGCAATCATAGTACATCTTCTCATTCTCCATGGAAGTCTAACTGGCTTGTGGGCACTCTGAAGACCACAACTGGAGCCGGGATATCTTGGGACAATCCCTCTGTTTAGTAGCTCATTTTAAGTCCTTTGTGTTCCCCTTTTCTTTTCCGAGACTCTTAAATGTCTTTTTTAATAAAGACCACGTAAGCTTAATTTGGGAGCTCATCAAATTCTCCTCATCTCCTCTTTTTCATGCTTTTAAAAAAACAGCTTAAGTTTCCCCAACTTTCTTCTTTTTCTGACAACTACAAATATGAGACTATTATCTAATATCCATATTGTAATAGTATCCAGCGCTTCCAATGAGTATTGGAGTCCTATTGATTGATCAATTGTTTCTGGTGCATGGTTGGTTACTTTAGACCACTTTTTCTGTATATTAAAAAATGCAATGCAGATTATTTTGTAACATGCACAGTAATGTTTAATAATGTCTATATAATATATAGAAAATTACTTACATTATACTGATAAGAAGCTGAAGTGTGTACTGCATATGTATTTTTACCTACATGGCATAAATTTTACATTTAATATGTGGGTGGCAAACAGATACAGCAGTGCGTATGTCTACAGTTGGTTTGACTATATGTATGCATGCAATATGGATTGTGTTTGACAGCTCACAGGCAGTTATGTATCTTTTAGTTCTATCCCTTTATTTGATTGTGAAGCAGTGGTACATTATTGACTGACAGCGGGAACTGTACCTGGAGGGATAAAGGGATGATGATAGCATCCCAGAATGAATGGAGTGGCATACAGAGATACTCAGTTGGTTTCTGCTATTCTGAGTGACATTTAATAGAAGGTGTATTTATAGGATTAGTTGTTAATCACAAACCATGAAAAGAGTTACTTAACTTGACATATAATTATAATATTGGATGAGCACATACAAATAACTTTAATATACAAACAATATTAATCCTGCTATGATTTTTTTTTTAAATTTCAGCCACTTCTACTACACAAATAGGCATTTAAATGACATGGACTATACAACCAGCAACAACCAGCCTTGAAGAGTGCATGTGTATAGAAGCTCACTAATATAAATTAGTACCTTTAAAAATCACTGTAAACTCTGTTTTCTGTAATTATAACAAACCCTAGAGTTTTAACCACCTAATAGTAATTTTTTACTGTCTTTGCCATTATTTTCCTTTTGATTTCTTTAACTACATGTAACTTGAGCAAACAATGTTAAGTGGGGAAACAGATGTGATTAAATAGCCTGTAATTATGTCTTTAGTCATCTGTTACCATCACCAGGCTCCTCCTGCTACTATGACCAGAAAAAGTGACCTAACTGATTTCACCAACAGCCTTGCCAGTGCCTGATGCAGAATAGATGGCCTTATTAAGCAATCAAAAAAATGAACCATTACAGTGGAATAGTAATCAACAGTATTTATACTTTTCTCACACTAGCCCCACAATACACAATCAGGACCATGAATTCTGCTAATTGGGTACCTTCTGTATCCAGAGATGCCTGCAACAGGAAACAAAAGGGACTTGAAAATTAGTGTTTGTAGCAATTAGTTTCTATCTAAAGGCTTAGCCCGGTTCAGGGAAGCCATAATTCAAACAGGGATTATTATAGTAACTATGGTTTTTAAATGTCATCTGTCATTATTCAGTGTAGAATATTGCATAGCAAAACTAATTTGGATTAGCTCTTTAGAAAATGATTATTTTGAATTTTTAAATTCCCAAACTACGAACTGTTTGTTTTTATTCTTCTTTACATTTCCAGCGTTAAACACTTCTCTTTTAAAGATTATGATCTTGCTTGAGACTAGCTGTACAGGTTGTTAAATATGTTTATTATTGAAGAGCTGAACTCTAAATAATAGTACAGAAAGTGTGTGGTGCTATTATTTTTCTCAGAATGATCTGTACTTTAGTAGAGTATTGATGGGTTTAGTACTTCATGAAAAATGTAAGGACTGAAAGTATATTGTTTATAAAACATACCTACAAATTCACATTTGTAATATAAAAATACTTAAGGAAAAAATGTAGGCACATATATTTGCATTTTATCTGAATAAGCTAGAGCATTTACAAATGGACCCCAATGAAAGTTCAGTGGATTATATTAAATTGGTTACAAAAAGCCTTTTGCCCCTTTCTTTCCTTTTGAATCTTTAACATTTCTGACGTAATAAACTGATAGACAAATTTGTGCTTTGGTTCTTGCCATTATAGACTCCCTGCTGTAGATGCTTAAAGGGCAAATTAACAGTAGCACAATTCGAGTAACCTCTTCACCTCTCCTACAAAGCGTCAGCGGCATGTTCTTGTTTTGCTAAGGCTCTCCATATGGTTACAGCTGGCTCTTTACAATAGAATACAAAAAAGCTTAGAATTCAGGAAGAAAACTGAGGAAATAGGGAAAAGGAAGCAAAAAGTCTTTAAGTCAAACTTGAGTCTCATTTCTATTTGAAGGTTATGCTGGGTAACAGAAATGTACCATCTGCAATGTATTAATAAATGGCAATTCTCATTAGTTAAATGCTGTTTAATCCATATGTGATTAAGTATGTGACCTTACAAAGATTGTTATTAATACAAAATATTAGATTATGAAACCATTAAATTATAGGAAAATATTGGTACTTTGAAGACAATCAGAATGATAAATGTTATAGTTTTTAGAAATACAGTACTGTACCAACATTTTCCTCTGACTGATTGCATTACATATTGATATTAGCAAGTATCAGTATGTAGTGCAATCAGTCAGTAGAAAATGAGTGAAATGTGAACTAATGAGAGCTAATTGTCTCATATAATAGCAAGGACACAGAATTCTATCAATTAAATTAGTCTGAGTTGAAACAACTATCAGTGTAATAATGTTGATAATATCAACCAAATTAGGTGTAATGAAATAAATGGTATGCTAAAGACCAGAGCTACCCACATCCTTCAGCCCCCATTCTGTTCTAACCAGTGAGGAGAACCTTCTGCCTTTGAGCTCAGCTTACTCACAGGTATATAAAATGCATCACTTAAAAAACATGTTACTGTACTCAAGGGGATGGCAGAAGGGGAGAAATAAAGCAGAATCTTTGAGATCTCAGATTCTTGGCCCAGCAGTCAGAGCAGTCAGGAAGCAACTGATGGCACAGTGATGCTGCTGGTTGGCTACCAAGAACTGGGGAGAAGATGTACCCACCATCTATGGGTCCCCCTTCAGCCTCTCAGGACGAGTGTGAGGGGTAGTAGATGAGAATCTTGTGACAGCATGTATGAACCACAGTGCTGGTTGTCCAGTGGAGAGCTATAGTTTTTGGGGGAAGAGCGAATTTTGCTGAGTCCCCATTCATCAGAGTCTTTATTCAGCCTTGACTATATGGTAAATGAGGTGATGTGCATCAAGGCAGAGATGCACAGCAATGCAGCTCCTCCATTCTGAGAGAACATAAGAACGGCCATACTGGGTCCATCAAGCCCAGTATCCTGTCTTCCGACAGTGGCCAGTGCTGGGTGCTTCAGAGGAAATGAACAGAACAGGTAATCATCAAGTGATCCATGCCCTGTCACCCAATCCCAGCTTCTGGCAAACAGGGGCTAGGGACACCATTCCTGCCCATCCTGGCTAATAGCCATTGATGGACCTATCTTCCATGAATCTATCTAGCTCCCTTTTGAAACCTGTTATAGTATTGGTCTTCACAACACCCTCTGGCAAGGAGTTCCAGAGGTTGACAGTGCATTGTGTGAAAAAATACTTTCTTATGTTTGTTTTAAACCTGCTACCTATTAATTTCATTTGGTGGCAGCTTGTTCTTGTATTATGGGAAGGAGTAAATAACACTTCCTTATTTACTATCTCTATACCACTCATGATTTTATAGACCTCTATCATATCCCCCCTTAGTCACCTCTTCTCCAAGCTGAAAAGTCCCAGTCTTATTAATCTCTCCTCATACGGAAGCCATTCCATACCCCAGTCATTTTTGTTGCCCTTTTCTGAACCTTTTCCAACTCCAATATATCTTTTTTGAGATGGGGCGACCACATCTGCACGCACTACTCAAGGTATGGGCATACCATGGATTTATACAGAGGCAATTTGATATTTTCTGTCCTATTATCTCTCCCTTTCTTGAAGATTCCCAACGTTCTTTTCGCTTTTTTGACTGCCGCTGCACGTTGAGTGGATGATTTCAGCGAACTATCCACAATGACTCCAAGTTCTCTTTCTTGAGTGGTAACAGCTGATTTAGACCCCATCATTTTATATGTATAGTTGGGATTATGTTTTCCAGTGTGCATTACTTTGCATTTATCAACATTGAATTTCATCTGTAGTTTTGTTGCCCCGTCACCCAGTTTTGAGAGATCCTTTTGTAGCTCTTCACAGTCTGCCTGGGACTTAACTATCTTGAGTACTTTTGTATCATCTGCAAATTTTGCCACCTCACTGTTTACCACTTTTTCCAGATCATGTATGAATATGTTAAATAGGACTGGGCCCAGTACAGATCCCTGGGGGACACCACTATTTACCTCTCTCCATTCTGAAAACTGACCATTTATTCCTACCCTTTGTTTCCTATCTTTTAACCAGTTACCAATCCATGAGAGAACCTTCCCTCTTATCCCGTGGTATCTTACTTTGTGTAAGAGCCTTTGGTGAGGGACCTTGTCAAAGGCTTTCTGAAAATCTAAGTACACTATATCCACTGGATCTCCTTTGTCCGCATGCTTGTTGACCCCCTCAAAGAATTCTAGTAGATTGGTGAGGCATGATTTCCCTTTACAAAAAAACATATTGACTATTCCCCAACAAGTTATTTTCATCTATGTGTCTGACAATTTTGTTCTTTATGATAGTTTCAACCAATTTGCCTGGTACTGAAGTGAGGCTTACCGGCCTGTAGTTGCCAGGGTCACCTCTGGAGCCCTTTTTAAAAAATTGGCATCACATTAGCTATCCTCCAGTCATTTGGTACAGAAGGGGATTTAAATGATAGGTTACAGATGACAGTAGTCCTACAGTTTCACATTTGAGTTCCTTCAGAACTCTTGGGTGAATACCATCAGGTTCTGGAGACTTATTACTGTTAAATTTATCAATTTGTTCCAAAACCTCCTCTAATGACACCTCAATTTGGGACAGTTCCTCAGATCTGTCACCCAAAACGAATGGCTCAGGGTTGGGAATCTCCCTCGCATCCTCAACAGTTAACATTGATGCAAAGAATTCATTTAGTTTCTCTGCAATGGCCTTATCGTCTGTGAGTGCTCCTTTAGCATCTCAATCGTCCAGTGGCCCCACTGGTTGTTTAGCAGGCTTTCTGCTTCTGATGTATTTACAATTTTTTTTTGCTATTCCTTTTGGAGTCTTTGGCTCGCTGTTCTTCAAATTCTTTTTTGGTCTTTCTAATTATATTTTTACACTTCATTTTCCAGAGTTTATGCTCTTTTCTATTTTCCTCATTAGGATTTATCTTCTACTTTTTAAACATACCTTTTTGCCTTTCACTGCTTCTTTTACTTTGTTTAACCACAGTGGCTCTTTTTTGGTTCTCTTACTATGTTTTTTAAATTGGGGGATAGAGCAGAAGGGAATTCTTCACACCTGTCTCAGTCTTTATGAAAATGGACTACAAACCATCACTTTAATATGGAAGAAAATTATTTTTTAAATATTCCTTTCTGTGTCAATTTTAGTTTCTCCCACGAAAATGTATCTGAAAGATTGCTGCTTATGTTTTCCCCTGGTGGGCATTTGTACTGAGAACAACTTGTGTTCTCTCCATTGTATGTTTTATGATGTGTAAGGTTCATGCATTTTATCATCCTAAAGTTTTAAATGAAAACATGAAGTAGAATAGTTAACAGAATTTCGGAAAGTTCACATTTGTATATCTTTGCCTGTTAAAAGACATATCAATGTTCCCAGCTTTATTGCACCACGAATAGTAGTAAATGGGGGTCTGTGTTGGAATCCCGACATAAAAGCCTATAATTACAGAAGTTAGAGACAGAAAAGACCTGATAGATTATCTAATTGATTTCTGTGTTATTGCAGAATCGTTCCTTTAGTACATTTTTAGTGTTTTGTCAAGTCTAGTTTCAAATTCCCCAAGTGTCAGGGCTTGCACAATTTCCCTTGGGAAGCTGTCCTACAGCTGACTATCTCTCACTATCAGTGGTTTTTCCCTGATATTCAGCCTAAACTTTTCCTTTCCTACTGAGATCGAGAAGAGCATCTGGATGCTCAGCCCTTCTGAAGATCAGGCCAACTAGTTAGGCTCATAAATCTATATACTTAGACACCTAACTTTAAGTTTCTATCTTTGGAAATTGTGACTATACTGCGTACATTTCTGTGTCATCTTGAATTATTCCTCTTTACATCCTTTGACTTGGTCTACACTTGAAAGGTATTTTGGCATATGTTCATCGGTCAGGGATGTGAAAAAAACTACACCTCTGAGGTAAGTTCATGGAGGATAGATCCATTAATGGCTATTAGCCAGGATGGGCAGGGATGGTGTCCCTAGCCTCTGTTTGCCAGAAACTGGGAATGGGCGACAGGATGGAACACTTGATAATTACTTGTTATGTTTGTTCCCTTTGGGACACCTGGCATTGGCCACTGTCAGAAGACAAGATACTGGGCTAGATGGACCTCGGGTCTGACCCAGTATGGATGCTCTTATGTTCTACCCAGTACCTGCCCACCTGAATAAGGGGAGATGGTGCCAGTGAACCATACCACCTCTTCCTGCATACAGGCAGAAGCAGGCTCTCCAGAGCCTCAAGATCATAGAATCATAGAATCATAGAATATCAGGGTTGGAAGGGACCTCAGGAGGTCATCTAGTCCAGCCCCCTGCTCAAAGCAGGACCAGTCCCCAGCTAAATCATCCCAGCCAGGGCTATATAGATCTCCTTCTGCTCCCTTGTGCTGGTGTGCAGGATAGGCCACAATCTGGCCCATCATGATTTTTTTTCTAGAGACAGAATTTAGATTTCAAAGAAGGCTATTGCAAGTGCCAGGATCATTTTTAGAAAATCATTATTACATTTGCTTTTCTCCAGTTATCCTGCACCTCCCCAATTTATGATTCTTAAATTATAATGATCAGTGACAGAGTAAAATAATTATAATTGTGTGTGATAAGGGAACTAGGTAACACATTTACTCGCACACCCTACAGTGCATGTCATGTAGATAAGCTAATATATATATGTTGAAATATTTAATGTATTCTCTTACCTGTTCCTTTCAGTAGCTACTTTTACTTAGTTCCTTATTGTTCCAACTACTCTTCTAGTAAAAGACGGATTTTTTTTAAATAAAAGAATCTATTATCTCACCCGTTTTGAGTCGTCATTAATTTCATCCCCCTCATTTGTTAATGGACTTCCTTTCTCTTTAGTACTTATTTTCTTCCTGATTTATTCATAAGAGCCTTTTTATTCCCTGTAGTCTTTCTGACTCATTCTGGGCTTGATTGTAACGTTACAATTTATAATCTGCCCAGAGAAAGTAGCTGCATCACCCAGGAACAGACCAGAGAATGAACTGCAGCTCCGTCACAATTCCTCCCCTGCTCTCCCTTATTCTGAGAGAGAAGTATTTTTGTTGTGTAATTTACAACCTCTTGTGCAACAACCTGGCTAATCTGACCAACAGTTGGGAGATGATGATGTGGGGCAGAGCAAGGGCTGCTCCTCTCCCTGCTGACTTGGTGGTAGTGAGGAGCATCAGGTGAGTAGCTCCTGTTCTTCACACTACAGTTGGTCACAATCTTAGCAGGGGAGTAATGAAGGCTTTACTCCCTCTCACTCCCCTGTGCAGCCAAGTAAGGGCTGTGACAATGTAGCCCACTGTGTACTGGACTCTGAGTATTTTTGATTGGTCACCTTCCTCTTTTCCATTTCTTTTCAACATCAGATCTTTGATCAGCAACTCACAAGGCCACATAGGTTCCTGCTTGTTCTTTGCATTTTCTTTTTTGAGAAGAAATGTCTGTTGAACCTTAATTGTAATGTCTGTATTATAATTATAATGTTCCTTAGCCATCTTCCACACTTACAAATTCTAATAATTCCTCCCATTGTTCTTAGTCACTAGATTTCTTAATTTCCCAAAGTTTGCTTTCCTGAAATCTAATTCACTTGTATTTCTATCTTCCTTACTATGTCTGATTCAAATAGCTTGTGGTTACTGGTCTAAAGTTCCCTACTATTTTAACATTCTGAGTCATTTCCTCCTTAACAAGTAGATCCAGAATGGTTTGTCCTTTGGTGGGAGTTTTTTTGCCCTGGGTAATAAAACTGGCCTTTGTAATTTAAGAACCTTCTTAATACGTATGTGGCTGTATTTGTTACCCAACAGTGATACAGGAGGTAAATAAATCTCCTCATAATGGTTCATCCAGGTTTGAGAAATAATTATCCATCTTTGTCTAAGTTTGTCCTGTACTGTATGCTGTTCATCCTGCTAGATTTGCATAAAGTAAGTCTGTATTAACAGTGGGGAAGGAGGTGCTGCAATATGGAGTCTATAGTCTGGTGTAAAATCTAGATTTTACACCAAATATTTGTGTGCAAAACAAAACTATTTCCCCTTTATTTGTGTGAAGCTTTAAGAAAAAAATGTGTGGTTAATTTACAGAAGAAAAGAGAAAAAACTCACCAAGTATTTTCACTATATATATGTGTATATACATAATTAATCAAATATGGATAAATTATACAGAAATATTGGAGTGACATATGGAAGTCTGATATGGGAAATTCTGAAGCAGAAAGCTTTCTTTGATTTTTATGTTTTTTGTCAATAATAATCAATTGCTATCTGTACTGAAGATAGTCTTGTGCAGTAGGTAGCAGTTATGTCATCTTAATATGATTAATTCAATTACTGAAATATCCTTCTTTCTACAAATGTATCGTCTATCAAATAACCTTCACATTTGGCTGCTGTGTTTTATCATGTATATTGTGGCTTCCCTGCCTTTTGTATTGCTTTAAAAAGACAACAGAACATGCTGTGAGTTAATGTTTCGCTTGTAAAAGGTTATGGATTAAGCTCAGCTGGTTTCTCAGGCTGACACAGGGTTCATGATTAGAAGAATGAAAACAAACATGAATTGAAAATGTCACTAACCTTTATTGGGCCCTGAGAATCCCTGAGCCTGCATGACAGGAGGCTTTCCTATTTTCAACAGGATAAAGAAGACTGAAACAAAACAGCATGAATCTTGGCTATTTACATCTTTTAATGAATGCTCTTCACGTTTGGGGCCTTTTGTCAATCTCCCGGTTTTCAAGGGGTTAGCTGTGAAAAGTGCGGATGGTATCACATACCCTTATAAACCATGGAGTAGACATCTGTCTAGGATGCTTTTTCCTCCAAATTATGCTCAGTGTAAAGGACCATGTTTTCAGCTTCATTTACAACTGTGCATGTATAAGGTAGCCAATTATCCAGTCTGAGTGTTCTTTAGCAGAGGAGCTAAATAAAACCATCTGTAAATAATGCAATCAATTTTGTTTTACTTGCATTAAGCGAGAGGGTTAACATTACTTAAATCCTATATGATAGTGTGGTTTGAACTTAAAAACTGTTTAATGAAAAATCTCTTTTATGGTAGGAAAGAAATTAACTCTTGCTCTGACTGCTGTGTAAGAACTCTAGTAATCTTTGCAAAGGTGGGGGAGGAGGGAAGGCTCAAAATAGACTGAAAGAGAGTTCTTTTGCAAGCAAAACCTCCATTGATTTGGTGATTTCTGCTTGTAGAAAGATCAGGACCAGTGTCCTAATTTTGTGGTGTATCCTAGGAAGGTAGTGTTGTGCAGTATAACTGAAGTTAGGGAAGAATTCTATTTTGTATTTGGCTTTACAAACTTAACTATCTCCATGCTTTTCATTACTATACATTGCTCAGCTGATATTTCTTGGTCAAATTACTGAAATAGCAAAAGACGTGTCAAATATTTCCAACTTTCTCATAAAGAAACACAGGGTATATTTTTCTATTCTTTATTTATTTTTAGCTGTAGGTTTTATTAACCGGTGTGCCTTCACTTCACTGATTTCATAGGCAGTCTGAGAAAATATTTTATGTAGAAAGAACACAAGGGAGATCCTGAAACCAAATATATTACTGTCATCTGATCTATAAATATCTAGTGGATATGGAATTTTAGGCTCACAAAAATCACTTTTACTTCTTTTCATGAAGTGAAGTGAGGCTATATAGACGAATGCTTAGTACATAATTATTTAGAATACCCCACTATTTCATGGTGCAACTCTGGCATGTACCTGAGATTTAATAAAGTGCTTTGGCAGAGTGTTAGTGTTTGGGGGAACATAAACCTGGACTTTTTATTGTCACTTCATCCAATTATAGTTTGTTCTTTCACTACATAATCTATTTTGCAGGTTGCAATAAGATCAGAGTAATATTATTACAATGTGTTAAAAAGAATTCATTCTTGATTTGTAGCAATTTTCTACTTTAAAAAAATAGCCAATTGGAATTAGAGATTAGATAAAATTTTCAAATTTTTTGGCCCACGGGAGTTAGGGGCCTAAATACCTTTTGAGGATCTGGGATTTAAGGTCAGATTTTTAAAGGTCTATAGGCGTCTAAAGGTGCAGATAGATGCCTAGTGGGTGCCTTAAGACCATTAAAGATCTGGCTCATAGGCGCCTACACCCTGGTCTACACTAGGAACTTACATCCACTCTCTCTCTCCCCCCGAGACATAGCTATACTGACCTAGCCTCCAGTGTAGACAGCACTAGGTCAGTGGAAGAATTCTTCAGTCAACATGGCTGCTACCTCTTGGGAGGTGGATTACCTATCCCATAGATGGTGTCTACACTGAAGTGCTACAGTGGCACAGCTTCAGCTCTGCAGCTGTGCTGCTGTAGTGTCCTAAGTGTAGATATTTTTAAGGGCCATACACCAATAGGAGTTAGGCATCTAACCTACTTAAGTTCTTTTAAAAATCTTATTCGGCACATATTTGCATCTGTAGGTGCCTAAATAACTTTGGTCTTGCCTTAAGGGCCTAAGTCACTTCTGAGATTTAGGCTTCTAAGTCACTGAAGCACTTTTGGAAATCATAGCTTATGATTTACTGCTACTTTCCATGTTCTTGGTTATGGCAATAAAAATGAAGAAGATTTATTTGAGGGTGTCTTTACTTATGTGGGCTTCAGGGTTTTGGTTATTTTTATTAAAGTTAAGAGAGAGACTTGTAAATAATCTGTCCTTTATCTTTCTTCTATGCAGTATTCTTCACCCCAGCCAAGTGATATAATATTCCTTTTCTTATATTCCAGTGATGTAGCACCACGTATAAATGTTATGCAGTAGTCTTTTTTGCCTCATACTTGTGTCTTACAAGGATAGATCAAGTACTATTCTTACATGTATTCTCTCAAGCACCATCTGCTAAAATCCAGTGTTATTTTTCTGAAGAAATAAACATATATGAATATTCAGGAGCAAAGTAACAACTTATGATTCACCAATGCTGTGCCCTTTAGAATATTGGTATTTACTGTATCTTTCTGTGTACAATGTTGCCTTGGTTTCTGATAGAATAGGAAAGTACAAACTCAGGCATTATTTAGTGACCTTCTTTTTAAAGTTTGGGTGGGTGCAAATGAATCATCATGAAAGTTGGGAACTGATGGCACTTTCCAGACACATGCAAACTGCTGGAAAGTTCAGTGCCAGCTTATCATAAGCTTGTCCTATATACTTTTGTCCTGACCTGAACACTCTTGACTGTCTCAACACAAAGGTACTTTTCATTGCAGAACTGAGCTAACTGTTTAAAATGCGTTTTATCTCCCAAATAAAACTTTAAACAAATTATGTGGCAATTTAGTGTTTTGTAAAAGGTGCTTCAGTGACAGCCCTTGAGACTGAAGTCCTGTGTTTATCTAGGGAAAAGCACAGCAGAACCAGTGTAAATACGAGTCCCCAATGCTGCCCCATCAGTATGCTTCAATCTTCACATGAAAGCAACCACCATGACTGGTTAGAGATTAGTTCAGTCTCCATTGCCATTCAGTCATTGGCTTCTCAACTAAGAACTGATACAAGGTTGCAACTTAATTTCAATGATGGTAGATTTTGTGATATGGTTATTTGTACATTAGAAGCTGGACCCATCAACTTTCTTTACACAGGCCACAGAACAGCCTTCAGATAGCAATGATTTTTTTTATCAGTACTGAAATAGTCTGGATTTGAACTAGTGATCTAAAATGGAATGAATCTTATTACCATTTAATGAACCAGATTCTCAGCTGGTGTCAGTGTTGCTATGCTGATTACACCAGCTGAGAATATGGGGCTCTATATTTAATTAAAACAGAAATATTTATGCAGGCAGCACAAACACTGATTATGACACAAATGTGCCAGGGAACGTGTTATTGAAATGTGTATGCTCCATTAAACTGGTATACATTTCTGAAGAGCAAACATGCCACACTTTAAGGTTATGGCCCCAATCCTTTAAAGCACTTAAACATGTGTTAGTCCTACTAGCTCCAATGAGATTACTCATGTGTGTAGGGTTATGCATGTGCTTTAGGTACTTTTGCTGGATTAGGGCCTAGCAGGTTGGCACAAATGTTCAAATGGTGATCTGTCAAACAAGCCACATCACTGGAGAAACTGGTGTAAATTCTTGATTTTGCCAGACTTAAAAAATGTAGAGAGAAAAAAATGTTTAGTTGTGGGAGAAAAACTCCTTCTTTCTGCCTGACAGAGACATCTGCAAAGAGCCAGGATTTATAGGACTTATTTGCCTTGGAAAAGATGATACAAAAACAAATCCCACACCTTGGGTCTTGTGCCCCCTGGATTTGTGTCCTGCAATGCCCAAGTGTTCAGCTTGTCCTTTTGGAGACCTGTATCACCCTGATGAATGAAGGACAAGTCCCATGTTTTTTTGGTGTTATTTAAGTCTCCCCCATGTGGAGATCTATCTAGAGTGGAATTGTAGCTTTCGAGTTAACTTTATTTAAACAAACATTTTAAAAAAATGTAGCAAAGTTAATTTGAGGCTGAATGCAGCTGCATTTAGGGATAAGTGCAACAATTCCAGGAAAATAAGGACCCATCCTACCATATTATTATTATTTATTATTTATTTGTGTTATGGTATCGCCTAGGAATCCCACACATGGAACAAGATCCCAGTGTTCTAGGCAACATACAAACACGGAAGAAAGGCCAGTCCCTTTCCCAAACTGCTGACAGTCTAAGTGAGGTAACCATATCAAGGTAGATAAAACCTTGACCTTACAGATGGGGAAAGTGATGCCTGGAGCATTTGTGACTTATCAAAGGTTGCATGGGATGACTGAGTAGAATCAGGACTAGGATCCATAGATTAATGTTTAATAGAACAGATTAATCACATTTGTGAAGTGCTCAGATAACAGCGGTGCATGCCATTGAAATGTCTATAAATAAATGACCCCAAGTCAATGAACTTCCAGTTATTTGCATTAAACACAAGGCCATCCTTCCTTCTTCAAAAGTAAATAAACAGCTTAAATGACAAAATGTAAATTAGAGTTCTAAAACTCATTAATCTTCAGTAATTGTAGGTGTTAGTAATACAGGCAACATATTTTCTAGGCACAAGACTTTTACCTTGATAGTATCCCCTTTAATCTAAGTGAATATATTATAATAAATACAGCTGAGTTAATCTATGTATTGCCTTAATTTTTAAATACAATGTTATATAATCCTTGCTTTCTTAAAGAACTGGTGGCAGCTTTTTAAATTCTCATTAATAATTTTTTATAGCGTGAAAAGTGGAATGCAGGGGAAGCAGAAGAGTTTAACTGTCCATCATAGTTCCCATCTACAAAGCATTCTTATTAGCTGGTATTAAAAATCTATATATTTCCAAGCTGCAGTCTGTCCCAAATAAGCTTATTTCATTGCATTTCATTTCATGGTTCTCTCTGAATGCCTTATACACAACATTCTTGGGAGTCTTCTCGTTTGACAGACCTGCTGGAGAAGTTAAGATATTTCAAGTAATTCTGTTCGTGATCTGCAGCAAGATTATTATAGATTGATGCGTGACGGTATCCTGGTTTCCTGATGGAACAACATACTTAGGATATGCACCTGCATATGCACAAAACACGGGGAGGCTAATTGTCTTTGGTTTAACAACACTAATTTAATGAAATAGGCTTATTACTTAGCTCCTAATTTGCAACCTCAGTTTAATGAGACCTATATTCTGTTTTGTTTAGCTTTCTTTTTAAACAAGATTTTCTGTAGGTCAACATCATGGCAATGGAGCAGCGTGTGGCTGTTTAGGAAACTCTGCTTCGTGGAGCTGCAGGTCAAAAGTAGGCTGGGAGTACTGAGGTGGTGGTTAGAGCTATTCAAATACTGGATTTTCAGCTCTCTGGCAAGTGCAGAAAAAGAAAATAATTTTGGGTCGCACTGAAAACAATATTTTTTGAAATTTTTGGTAAATTGAAAAGTGAAAAAAATCATTTCAGGTTGAACAAAAGATTTTGTTCTATCCAAAATGATGTGTTTCAGTTTGATTTGGAGCATTTTAAAAACATTTTGTATTGATTTTAAACACCATTAAATGAAATTTTGAAAAGCAAAGCCATTGTGAACCAAAAAAATCAAAACACGTCTTTTTAAAAATATCAGAACAAAGTGTTTTGATTTTTTCAGCCGTTTGAGGGGTTTTTTTTGTTTTGTTTTGTTTGGTCTGGTGAAACAAAAATGAATTTGTGCAACATTTTAGTGACTCTGAACTGCATTTTTCACCCCAAAAATATTTTGTATGAAAAGCTTCACCCAGCTGAAGCAATGATGTCTTAAAGAGGGTGCAAACTGCATATATTTTCTCCCTACTGGCTGTGCATATTAGCCTTTGGGTCTAGTAGTGGCTTTTTGAGGCGTATGGAAGAAAGGCAGAAATGTTTGAAATGTGGAGAATGATGAGTCATTAGGGCCCTGATTCAGCAGGTCATCTCTTTTCAACAAAACCCTTAAGGTTATGCTTAAATGCTTTGCTGAACTGGGGCCTAGAAAAGGATGGTTTAAGGTTCCATGACTCTTGTTCAAACAGGTGCAAATATTGTGAATTGTGGGTTTAATAACCCCTGTGTCATAGAGTATGTCTAGGCTGTGGTCACTGAGGTGATGGGAGCCCACTCTCACATATGTGGGACTCTGAAAAGAAATAGAAAAATTTATCCAATGATTACTTTGTAAGAACCCATTATATTATATTCACTATGGGTATAGCTCACTCCTATGCGAAAGGCCAGCACAAGTCCTATGAACCACTTAAGTCTCATTTAGACCTCAAAATGGGGTTTATGTAGAATTCAAGTGGTTCCTAAAACTTGTGCTGGTCTTCTATACTTGAGTGAGTTTCCTGCAGAGTGTGTAATGACTATCTCCTAAGGCAGAGTGGTGCCATCTGATGTAAAATGACAAGGAAGCAAACCTTGTCACACAGGAAGGCCTTTGCTTGCCCCTTTTGCTAATTGACACAGTATATCGATGGCATCATCCCAGTGACCATTTCAGGTTTCTTCCAGCTGTGAAGGTTTTTATTTCATATCTGTGCAGCTCGCAGAGCAAGGTAAAAATAAAGGCTAATTCAGCAAAGGAAGGAGAAAAATGTACGAAAATAGTTTAAAAGTAATATATTCCAAGCATATTCTGGAGAAACAGCTACATTTGTGTGGGGAAGGGTTGAGTACCTGCTTGTGACTGCGAGGAAGGGGGAAATGGTTTTTAAAGTGAATTCTAGTGCTTATGAAAGGTGTCAGACGCTGAAGTTTTCTGTAGATCCACAGAAAATGTCCGTCACAGGCAGCATTAATGAAAGTTTCTCTATACTGTCCTATGAATAAGCTTAAACCCTTACCTGGAGGGACCATCTCCAGGGATGAGAGGGCAGTTCACTGTCTATCACATCTTAGTCCTTGTCTCTCTGCTGACTGCTACCAAAATGGAGTAACTACTGCTTGGTATAGTGGTTTTAGTGATATGGACAACTAGCAAGATTGAGATACCAACCTCATTTCCCGTAGGATATCAGACACTTCTCAGTGATGCCTATGTTAACCCTGTTAATCCTTTGGATGAAAAAAACAAGTGTATTGTTTTTCATTCCTGCCTCATAATGGTGAGTTTCCAGATATGGAGATATCCTTGACCTAAAGCAGCTTTGCAAAATTGTCATGAAAATGTATAAACCCAGGCACAAAATATTTTCATCCATAGTTTACTGTGATAATGGCAAACGAATACGATTTTTACTTGCCGATCAAAAAAATTAGTCACCCTGGGTGAATAGAACTTTTCAAGGCTGTTTACTATGTATGCTTTTGGCAGACTACTCAATATTACTGCAGTAGGGTCATATGAATATATTTATGGACAGGTTATCCCATATTGCAATAGTGCTTCTCCTGCTTTAGTTTTTATTCACATCCTATTGTTCCATAGGCTTTTGTACTCAATTATTATATCAGTAGGTGTTCACTACAAAGATGTGAACAATATATGCCAGATGCGTGTGCTAATGCATTCAATCTGCAACCGATGCTATGAATATTCCATACCTTTGTTTTAGTTAGTTTGAGAGAGGGATTTGAAGCAATGAAAGCCCTGTGCCCTTGAGAAAGTACTTTTTCTCTTCACTGCTCTCTTCCCCAACTTTGTTTCCATGTTTCTGAGTTTGTTCTTCATCTTTTAGCTCAAAGTTCGGGATACGAAACTTGGCAGAATCACAGCCAGGCAAATTATGAGATAAATTCTGCTTGGAAATATTGTTTCCTCCTCACAGAATGGATAAAAAGTGATAATAAATACAGAAATAAATTAAATAAAGGATTTTTTATTTAAAATCAATTACATTTGAAATTATGACCACCTATGGTAAGGCCTCAACTTACTATAATCTATTAAAATAATTTAAGTTAAATAAAAAAATATTAAGCACTATGCTACCAACGTTTAAAGAAAGTCAAGCCTCTGAACTGTTGCAAGTCACTGGCTAAGTACCTGGAACCACAGTCAATTGAAGTGCGAAACCAGCTTTTAATCATTGTAGTCTCTCCTACAGGTGCAGAGACAATATTTTCTTTATTTCAGTTTATTCAACAATTTCAGTTCAGTGACTAGTTCATCCAAAGCTAAGAAACCAATGGGAATTCAAAAAGCAGAAAAGCTTGTTTCCTCTTCCAATCCATGAATAAAAATTAGCTTTGGGAGGAGGAGATCTAATAGTTCTAAAATCCTGAAGGACAAGTTATAACAAAATTACTTCATACGTAGCCAGAAGAATTAAGATGTTTTTTAGTAGTTAAATAAAACTATTTTAAAATGCTGGTTTTGTGCATTTTTAATTGAATTTGAATTTCCATCCAAATAAAGCTTGACACAAATCCCCAACAAAAAACTAATGGTTATCTAGAAATGCATCATTTGCCATTTTCTGACATAATAAAAATAAAAAATCTGAATAAATGTAAGTTAAACTATATAACTGCTCCAATAAATGTGTCTGGATATGAGGTATCTTCCCAGTTAGCAAAAAGAAACACCAGATTTAGTGTAAATTTAGTTGCAAATCAACATGTTTTGCATTTGTACTTTTTAGTTATTTTTTCTAAAGAAGGTTGATTCTCATTGGTTGGTAACCATTAAAGCAAGATTAAAATCTGTTGTTTAAATCAAGCTTTCCTGTTTGCCAATTTAAATTATGATTAAATCAGTTGTTTAAATAACTTTGATTTAAATTAATCCCCCTGCCTGCTCAAATCAAATATTTAGAAATCTCTCCTTGCCAGACATTAGGCAGTCACCAGTCAGTCACATTAGCCGAAATTCAAAAATATGCCTCTTATAATATTGCACAAGATGAACATTTCTTGCACATAGCTGGAATAAATAAACCCTAGATACTTTTATTAAATGAATTTTAGCTTAGCCATTCCACTTGGCATATATTAAGTGTTTACTTAACACAATCTGATATACACTGTTTTGTAAAGATAAGTTATTCTTAGAAACAATATTTTTCCTAATGGAGATAAAACAAATGCATGAAATAACATCTAGTTAGTCTCCAGTAATAAATTAGTCTCCACTGTGTTTTTCTTCCAGGAAATCCAGTTCTTAAAGTAAACCCTAGGGCCCTATCATCAGCTTGTGGAAATCAGTGTAGCTCCATATCCATGGAACTATGCCTCTGCACAACAGCTGAGGATTTAGTCCATCTTGAGTTCATCAAAGTGGCCATTAATTCTAAGATAAATAGAATATCTGACAAATATTTGGTGAATGCTGGGTGATTTTAATGAAGATTATAACACTGAGAATTTTGAAAATATATAGACCTTTGAAATGACTAGATGTGACGGAAACTTGGCAGGTTTTACTCAAAAGAAAAGCTTCAGTTTTCTAGTTGAGAAATTACTCAGTTGCAGGCATGAGAAATAAAAGATTATTAGAAGTTGTGTATTCTCCCTTCTTCGGTAGCATTTTGAATGTTACAGTGTTGTAGCAAAAGAAACCATAATGAAGGTCAGTCTAAATGGGAGTTAAGTCACTTTGGAAAGAGTTTTATAAAAGAGGATCTTATAATGTGAGTGTTATATTATCATGATGTGAGAGTGTATGTAATGGTTGAGGTTTTGGAAGATGAGTAGCTAAATTCCTTACACTACTTTGAAAATTTCAACCAACATTGAAAATATCATTTTTTGAAATATTTTAAAAAATTTTAACCAGCGAAATTTCTTACCTGTTAATTGATTTTATTGGAATATTTATATGCTTGCTCAGACAAAGGGTGAAATCCTGGATCCACTTAAATCAAAATAAGTTTTGCCATTGACTTCAATGGGGCCAGGACTTCATCCAGTGAGTTACACCTCACTTCCAACAGGTAGAGACTGGATTAAAAGTCAGAGCTCAGATTAGGATAGAGCTCGTGTTTATGTGGCTTGTTGGTTGCCAAGCTGTGATTGAATAGTCTATCAGTAACTATAATCAGCACTATAAAAAGCGAACATTAAAGCAAAACAATCAATCAAACAAAAAACCCTGCATTATCTAACCCCTCAACATTTTTTTTGGAGCTTTTAGGATCAGTGAATTAGTACTTGGGTCCTGTGGGGATTCTTCTGGAAGGGCTTTGGAATTGAGAGATATACATTGGGAGAAGTGATCAGTGATATTAACCTTGAGGAGGTCAAAGATGGATCAATTATTCTACAGGAACCCATTATTCTACAGGAGCATGGCAAGACCAAGATCTGCCCTTTGGAGACTGAGGGCATATATGGCAATAGGGCCAGGAAGGGATGGGCCCCTCTTAGAATCATAGAATCATAGAATATCAGGGTTGGAAGGGACCCCAGAAGGTCATCTAGTCCAACCCCCTGCTCGAAGCAGGACCAATTCCCAGTTAAATCATCCCAGCCAGGGCTTTGTCAAGCCTGACCTTAAAAACCTCTAAGGAAGGAGATTCTACCACCTCCCTAGGTAACGCATTCCAGTGTTTCACCACCCTCTTAGTGAAAAAGTTTTTCCTAATATCCAATCTAAACCTCCCCCATTGCAACTTGAGACCATTACTCCTCATTCTGTCATCTGCTACCATTGAGAACAGTCTAGAGCCATCCTCTTTGGAACCCCCTTTCAGGCAGTTGAAAGCAGCTATCAAATCCCCCCTCATTCTTCTCTTCTGCAGACTAAATAATCCCAGCTCCCTCAGCCTCTCTTCATAAGTCATGTGCTCTAGACCCCTAATCATTTTTGTTGCCCTTCGCTGGACTCTCTCCAATTTATCCACATCCTTCTTGTAGTGTGGGGCCCAAAACTGGACACAGTACTCCAGATGAGGCCTCACCAGTGTCGAATAGAGGGGAATGATCACATCCCTCGATCTGCTCGCTATGCCCCTACTTATACATCCCAAAATGCCATTGGCCTTCTTGGCAACAAGGGCACACTGTTGACTCATATCCAGCTTCTCATCCACTGTCACCCCTAGGTCCTTTTCCGCAGAACTGCTGCCTAGCCATTCGGTCCCTAGTCTGTAGCGGTGCATTGGATTCTTCCATCCTAAGTGCAGGACCCTGCACTTATCCTTATTGAACCTCATCAGATTTCTTTTGGCCCAATCCTCCAATTTGTCTAGGTCCTTCTGTATCCTATCCCTCCCCTCCAGCGTATCTACCACTCCTCCCAGTTTAGTATCATCTGCAAATTTGCTGAGAGTGCAATCCACACCATCCTCCAGATCATTTATGAAGATATTGAACAAAACCGGCCCCAGGACCGACCCCTGGGGCACTCCACTTGACACCGGCTGCCAACTAGACATGGAGCCATTTATCACTACCCGTTGAGCCCGACAATTTAGCCAGCTTTCTACCCACCTTATAGTGCATTCATCTAGCCCATACTTCCTTAACTTGCTGACAAGAATACTGTGGGAGACCGTGTCAAAAGCTTTGCTAAAGTCAAGAGTCTTGATTCATAGTGACAGGATTCCCCTCACAACATACAGTTTGTTATAGTTTAATGATGGGGACTGAAGTGGTTGGGACTTCCAGCACGTGAATTTGGTTCCCCCTCATTCAGGATCTGGGAGGCAACAGCAGTGGCCCAATGTGCTAGGCAGCTGGGCGTTGGCATTCTGAAGCACACAGAACCTATGTGAGACCTGAGGTGAGGAATCCGTGTTAATTTTTGTGTGTGTTTGCATTCCATATGCTGGCAAACAGGCCAGCCACACAGTGGTGTGGATCTGCAGGCACAGTACAGTTTGCTGGGTGCATAGGCAGCCTTTCAAGTTGTCTGGAGGTTCGCAGCTGGGCGTCAGTGGTGAAGCAGTCCTGGGCTGGCATGGGAGGAGGGGCATGTTATAGGACCAGCTGTTGTTCCTTCTGTACACTGTGGTGGCCCTTGAGCAGGTGCCAGATATGGGTTTTGTTCACCTCGGGAGAAATGATTTGGGAACATGTAAAGGGGTGGACTTCACACTCAGAGCTCAGAGGGACTTGGAACAGATCCTTGAACTTTTTCCTGGAGTAAAAATTATTTGGTTGGACATGTTGCAATGTAGAGTGTGGTGGGGAACTGTGCAGCCCCATCGGATTGACTAGGCTAGGAGGTATGTGATGGGGAGGTGGTCAAATTCATAGGTGGCATGGGGGGGGAGGGGTCAATAATTTCTCATCCAGACCTAGCACATGGGGCACCAGAATTATTCAGGGAGGATGGGGTCCACCTGTCAGACTTGGGAGCCAATAGGTTTTTGGCTGATATGAAAGAGGGCATTAGTAGCTGTCTGGGAACCCAGCTAGGTATGGACGGGGGGTGGGGGTGGCGGTAGCCAAGCTAATTGTTGGCATCTTCTTGTGGCAGATGTCTAGCGCAGGTCCTCCATAGGGAAGGGATACAGCGATCAGATAAAATGGGCTGGTAAAGGATTTAAAGGAGATATTCTTTAAAGGAGTGGAAACACGGGGCAGGAGTTGGGGCTCGTATAACTAGCACAGCAGCGAGTCAATCTCCCACTCCTTTATAGTTCCCTTTAACCTCATTTGGGGGGTGGGGAAGGCAGGGTCCGAGCAGCAGTTTGGTTGGGGACCAGGATGGGTAAAGAGGGAGAGCTGACAGCAGCCAATCCCCAGGTATATGTAAATGATGATGAAATTACCTGCACTGTACACTTTTATTTGCGAGGTACTCCCAGACATTTAGGAATAAAGCTGCAGTCTAATTAAACCATATCCAGTGTCTCCTGTCCTTTTGCTGGCATAGCCAGACATACCTAGCTCCTATATAGCACTTTTCATCAGCTCTCAAATTGCTTTACAAAGGACATAAGTATCATTATCCCTGTATTTTATATCCAAAGTTTGACCTAGAGTACTTTAAAGCTGTTAGCTGATGGAAAAAGTCTTCTGGATTCCATAAAATCTGTTCTCCATTTCCATCTCTAATCATCACAATGAATATTTTAAAAATTCTACTCCTTTTTAACTTCTAGATCTGCAAGTAAAGGTTGTAATTAACGAATAAATACAATCCTTAGTATTATACGGACAGCAGTTGATGCAGCTGGTGCGCGCGTGCGCACACGCACACACACACAGTGTGGCAATGTAAGGTCAGCTCTACATTACAGACCTATATCAGTACAACTGTGTGGCTCAGGGATGTGAAAAATCCACACCCCTGACCAATGTAGTTACACTGACCTCACCCCGGTGTATTCAGTACTATGTTCAGCACTCCCCTAGATCGGATGCCAAATACATTTCATGTCTATGATTATATTTATTTCCCTCCATCTCCTCCCAAATGTTGTTTTGCCCCACAAAAATGAATTAAAACCATGGTCCAAAGTTTAGCTGGCAATATTGGAAACTGGAGTAAATGGAGCTTTGAGAGCCATACTGGTATGTGCTGTGTCAAGGGAAACATTTCTAATGCAGTGCACAATAGCCTGTACAGGTGGAATCTTAGAGTATTGAATCTTGCTTAGGGACCTCAGCTTTGGTGTGTAGTGCATGGAGGCTACTGCACAACCGGTTTCTATTAACAGAGACCTATCTCTCAGAGAGGGGATTACAATAGTGAAGGGATTACACAGTATAAAACTGAAAAGGAAGATGACAGAAGACACAAACGGGATAAAAAAGAGTGAGATCAAGTAAAAGGAATTAAAAGAAAGTAGAAAGAAAAGTTGATCTTTTAAAAGAAAAAAGGGAAGAGATCTCATCACTGAAGGTCAAACAGTGTGTTCATCTCAAAATTTCTTACTACTAGGGCTGGTCGAAAATAGTCTGCTATGGTGAGGGCTGTTATAAAGAGGACAGTAATTAATTGTTCTCCAGGCTGTCTGAAGATAGGACAAGAAATAGTTGGCTTAATCTGCAGTAAGGGAGTGTAGCGGGGTGGTTACCCGCTCCAGCCCTGAAGGGGTTAAAACAGTCCTGGGAAAGGGCTGCCCTGGGGAGCCAATAGGCTAGGCTGATTGAGGAAGCAGCCACAGCTGGGGCCATGCCTTAATCAGGCCACAGCTGGCCCTATAAAAGACTGTGAGACAGGAGCTCAGAGACTGTCTCCCTAGTGGTAGAGAGAGAAGGACTTGGCTGTCTGGGAGCTGAGTAGGGTACCTGAGTGGAGCAGGGGAGCTCCAGCCTGGAGAACCCCCCAGGCTGCAGGCCTTGCTGAAGGCCCAAAGCAGGTACTGGGGTTGCAGAGGGGCAGCCCAGGGTTGGGCAAAGGCAGCAGATCCAAACCCTCCTTGCTGATGATGAGTGGTTTACAGACTGCAGTCTGCCCCAGTGAGCGGGGGCTAGATGGTGACTGGCAGTAGTGACTGAGGCAAGGTGGGGGCAGAACCCTGATGTAGAGGGGCACTTGGGTCCAGAAGGGACATGGGGGCCAGCAGCAGGTGAGATGCTGGCCTGCAGAGGGCATTCCAGGCTGGAAGAGCTAATTCCAAAGGAGGTGCTGCACTGGTGATTCCTTGCCTCACTACAGGGAGATTTAGGTTAGATCTTACAAAAGACACCTAAACTATAAGATAGGTAGAAGAGGGGGTGGAATCTCCAATACTGGATGTTTTTAAGAACAGATTGGACAAATGTGTCAGGGATGGTCTAGAACAGGGGTGGGCAAACTATGGCCTGTGAGCTGGATCTGGCCCACCATCCATTTTAATCTGGCCCTTGAGCTCTTGCTTCCACTTGGCTCCCAGAAGTAGCAGCATGGCCCCCCCTCTGTCTCCTACACATAGAGGCAGCCAGGGGGCTCTGCTCTGCACGCTGCCCCCACCCCAAGCACCACTCCTGCACTCCCATTGGCTGGGAACTGAAGCCAATCGGAGCTGCAGGGGCAGTGCCTGCAGCTAGGGCAGCATGCAGAGCCACCTGGCTGCTTCTGGGAGCTTCCAGGAGCTGCTTGAGGTAAGCACTGCCCTGAGCTTGCATCTCTAAGCCTCTCCTCATGCCCCAGCCCTGATCCCCCTCCAAATCCCTTGGTCCCAGCCCGGGGCATCCTCCTACACCTCAAACTCCTCAGCTCCACCCCTCTCTCCAGCCGGAGCCCTCACCCACCCCACTCCCCCACCCCAGCCCAGAGTCCCCTCCCACACCCTGAACTCCTCATTTCTGGTCCCACCTCAGAGCCCACACCCCCAACCAGAGCCCTCATCCCCTCCTGCACCCCAACCCCAATTTTGTGAATATTGTATGGCCCGCCATACAATTTCTATTCCCAGATGTGGCCCTCAGGCTAAAAAGTTTGTCCACCCCTGGTCTTGAAGGTATACTTGGTCTTGCTTCAGTGTGGGGATATGGTCTGACCTCTCTAGGCCCCTTCCAGTCCTACCTTTTTGTGATTTTTTTTTTTTTTTATAAAAAATGTAACAAACTGGTTTTCGGTAGAAAATTCAGTTTTTGACTAACTGTGAGGGTTTTTTGTTAAAATTATCTGCTTTTTTGTGGGAAAACTGTCGTTTAGTTGAGAAAACTGAATACCCAAAGACTGAAGTTTGTTTTTGTCACAAACTCGAATTTTTCCAATTTGAAAATGATACAGTTCATCATGGGGGTACAGTTCAGGGTCTCTGTCCTGATTCTTATCTCTGGTCTAAGTTCCCCAGCCAGACTGCATACCCCATGAGGCACTGCAGTGACTCAACAAGGGATGGATGCCATAGTGCATCATGGACAGGATAATGAATAATGTCATTAGGCTACTTCTGTATTGGTTTATCACCATGATGCTAGCACCCAGAACTAGTATGATGATACTGTTGTATATCCACATCAGTTGCCCATTACAGCAGTGCTGAGCTCTGGTAACTTGGTGGACAGGAACGGTATACTCTTCGCATGTATGCACTTTCCTACTGTGATACTAGTGCAAGAACTTGCCTTTCTCTGAGCCCATTCCCACCCTCCCATCCCCTCCATTACCTCTGATCTTAAAACATGGACACACACTGAAAAACCTGCTATTTCACTTCTCTGAGAGCAAAGATCATCTCAAGCAGCCCCTCCACTGTCTTGCTCTTGGGAACACAATCCCTGTAGGATTGGACAGGCATATAAAGGGTTAGGTTAGCTTAGTTTAATGAAGGAAAATATGTTTTTTAGTTTAAGTAAAATTAAAGAGGTTTTAGCAGTCATGGGAAGGCCTCAAGGGGGAAAAAACGTAACTGGCAAAATAAGTAGCAAAAATGCTAAGCTCAGAACGTGGCTAATAAGAGAAGAAAAGCAGCTAATTATCAAACTGGTTCTAACAGACAAAGTAAAGTTGTTTTGTGATGTGATAAACTTATAGTGATGCCTAACATACCAATGTTATCTTGAAGAAAGGGGCTCACTCATAAAATCTTGTCTACCCCAGCCCTAAGAAAAGAGTCCATCCCAAGCCAGGCAAAAATTGACTGTTGTCTCAGCTAAAAACCAGTATGACATCACTTGTTTGTTGCACTGTATAAAAGAACCAGGCTCACTAGGGATATTTATCAGATCCCATCTGATCATGCTGGATCAAGTTGGGATCACAGGGTTATCCTTGGGACTGATCCTTTTGTGAGTATTCTGATCAAATGCTTGTGTGTATGTAGTAATTGCTTATTATGTAGGCTTTTAAGATATGTTTAAAGCAACTGTACAAATACCATTTGACCTTAGATTTAATAAAATTTTATGGTTGAATTGGTGTCATATAACTAATAATTCCAACAATCCACTTCTTTGGTCCGGAGGGACAACCTCCACTGTTCTCACTTTCAGGGTGCAGATACATTCCCTTCCTTGATGTGGGTATTATGCTCCCTCAGGTCGCCAAGCCGAGATCTGTTTCTTTAAAATAAATTAAAGTCTTTTGCAAGTGAGGATTAGACTGACCACCTCTGAATAATCCATATCTACTAATTCCTGGCACCACAGTAAATGAAGAGCCGGGGGGGGGGCTCCTTTTTTGTACTCTTTGGGGTGTGGGTAGCTGTGATGGGTACTGCTCTATGGACCACTCCAAAGGCTCATGGGGCAAGTGACTTGATTCCATAAGTTTCAGAGTAACAGCCGTGTTAGTCTGTATTCGTAAAAAGAAAAAAGAAAAGGAGGACTTGTGGCACCTTAGAGACTAACCAGTTTATTTGAGCATGAGCTTTCGTGAGCTACAGCTCACTTCATCGGATGCATAGCATATCGTGGAAACTGCAGTTTCCACGATATGCTATGCATCCGATGAAGTGAGCTGTAGCTCACGAAAGCTCATGCTCAAATAAACTGGTTAGTCTCTAAGGTGCCACAAGTCCTCCTTTTCTTTTTTGATTCCATAAGTGAATATTACAGTTGTAATGGTATGTAACTTCCCCACCCTTTCTCCATCTTCTCTAGTTAGAGAGTAAACTTTAGCAGCAGGGACTGTCTTACTATGTGTCTGTGAAGTGCCTTGCATAATGGGGCCCCAACTTCAGTCGTTGCTATTTGTATTACAATAGCCACAGAACGTCTTATTCTGCTGTGATTCTAGCACTAGTGCTATTAGCTTGGGAGGGTTGCCAACTTTCTAATCACACAACCAAACACCCTTGCCCTGCCCCGCCCCTTCTCTGAGGCCAGGCCTGTGCCCCGCCCCTTCTCCGAGACCCCACCCCAGCACAGTCCACCCACCCTCACTCATTTTTACTGGGCTGGGGCAGGGGGTTGGGGGGCAGGAGTGAGTGAGGGCTCCAGCTGGGGGTGCAGGCTCTAGGGTGGGGCCATAAATGAGGGGTTCAGGGTGTGGGAAGGGGTTCTGGGTTGGGGCAGGAGTGTGGGAGCAGGTGCAGGCCCTGGGAGGGAGTTTGGGTGTGGGAGGTGGCTCCAGGCTGGGGCAGGGGGTGTGGGCTCCAGGCAGCGCTTACCTCTGGGGGGCTCCCTGGAAGCACCTACATGTCCCTCAGCTCCTAGGCATAGGGTTGGCCAGGCGGTTCTGTATGCAGGCACCACCCCTGCACCTCCCATTGGCTGTGGTTCCCAGCCTAGGAGCCGCAGGGACATGCTCCCACTTCTGGTAGGTAATTGGGTTGAAATACTTTTGGTTCCCAGCTAATTTAATATTTCATTCTTTTTGTTCTCTGATCTGAATAGCAATTAGGAGAGAAGGCATTCTATTTGGCCACCATCCCACAATAATAACTCATGTTCTCATTTCCTGCCAGATTGTTCCTGTTTTGGGAATGGATGGTACCGATGAAATGCTAGTTAATTTTTTTAAAAAAGTGCATAAAAGCAGGCTCAGTCCTAAGGGAATCCCCTTTTCTTACTGAACTTTGGACAAAACATTTTGAAACAACTGACTTTCGCCTCAGGTTCTGCAGTACATAAAATGACAGAACGTTCAAAACCTCACAGGCTTCAAAAGAAAAAAGTACAGCTAGTTTTGCATGAGTGATGCAGGCTGAAATAGCACAAGTGCTTAACACACTAGTTCCCAAGGCCAGTGAAGGCAACACAGCCCCATGACTTTTATTTTGTATATTTAATCTACTTAATTACATGTATTAAGTGAAACAAATTGGCTATTAATATGCAATATGCCACTTGGCTATTTTGTTAGAATTGAGGCAGAAATGTGTGACTCCTAAATGGGTTATTAGGCTATTTCCCCTTGTGCCTGTACCTCTCTTTGCATCTCTGGCTCTTTTTCAAGGACTGGCTTAAACACATTGGAAGCCCTCTGTGGACCCAGTCTGGGCACTGCCATATAATGATTAGTTCATGCTGCTCTGCTTACTACTAAACTGTGACAAGTAGGCATTGACAGTAGCAGCTATGGAAAGCGAGGCAGAAGAAGCCCTTGGGGAGAAGCAGTCAGAGCTCTAGAAAGCTGCCAGTGGGCGTTGTATCAGTAGAGGGAGAATCAGAGGAAGCAGGTCTTTCCCTTTCTCCCCTACAAGAGCACTCTCACCCAAATTGGAGAGGGCATAGAGGAAGCACCTATGAAGGACTCCCACTGGGATTATCCTCTCTTGTGGAAGGTGAAGAAATCCACTCAAGGGCAGAGGGCCCTGTGGAAGTCTCTTCATAATTAGAAGGCCTTGATGTGGCTGGAGGCAGGCAGGTATGTGACATTGTACTCCATATGTCTTATGGAAATATGCTTAGTGTGAATATGATGTAACTGGAATATGCTTTATGCAAAAGGTCTCTTATAAGATTTGTAATGATAGCTTACCTACTTAATATATTCCTCCTATTTGTATGCGTGTATCATTCTTCTATCTGAAGCTAGAAATATGAAGTATAACTCTGAGGTCCTATTGTAATTATGCAAAGTTTGGGCCATTAATGGTTTAGAATCTTGATGGCTCCCATTGACTAAGACAATTGATTGTAAATGGTTCTGTTTACTTACCAGCCTTCCTCTGGACGTGTGGGCCAGTCCATGGGTAATGAAGGATGAGGTCTTAAAGTGTCATGTGACCATGTCACATGATACTGGAATCCATCTTAAATCTGGTACTCTTCTATTTAGGAGGAGGGGTGGGGACCCAGAGAGACAAGATTCCCGCCTTGTGCCAAAGCTATAAAAAAAGGGGGAACAGAACAAAGGGGGCTGCCAGTCATGAGAACACCCCTGCTTTCCACCTAAGATGTCTGCTGAAACTAACAAGGACTACCAGGGAAAGGATTGGGCCCAGACTAGGAAGGAGTCTAGCCTGTGAAAGAAGCTTATTGGAACATCTGAAGATGAAATTTTGCCTGTAATCAGTTTCTTAATGTATTAGGCTTAGACTTGCGTGCTTTTGCTTTATTTTGCTTGGTGACTTAATTTGTCCTGTCTGTTATTACTTGAAACCACTTAAATCCTACTTAATAAAATCACTTTTGTTTGTTAACCCAGCGTAAGTGATTAATACATGCGGGGAACAAACAGCTGTGCATATCTATCAGTGTTATAGAGGGCAGACAATTTGAGTTCACCCTGTATAAGCTTTATACAGAGTAAAACAGATTTATTTGGGGTTTGGATCCCATTGGAAGCTGGGTGTCTGGGTGCTGGAGTCAGGTAACCTGCAAAGCTATTTTCACTTAAAGCCTGGAACTTTGGGGGCATGGCCTGGACCCTGGGTCTGTGTTGCAGCAGGCTAGCATGTCTGGCTCAACAAGGCAGGGTTCTGGAAGTCCCCAGCTGATAGGGAAAATGAACTCGGAGGTAACTTCAGCATGTCAGGTGACAGTCCCAAGGGGGTCTCTGTAACAGAACCTATCACAAAGTACATGAAGGGAGAGGAGGTGGGTAGGCCAGGATCTGGGGAATAAACTTAGTCACCTCTATAATCCCCATCTTGTGTCTCATTAGGGAACATATGTGCTTGATCAGGACTTCGGCTGCACAAAGATCAGCTGATCACTCTGAACAAGGATGTAAAGTGGAGGATGAATGAGGAAGTTGAGGTGAGCATATGCAGAACCAACTCTTTCCTCTCCTCCCTGTGGGGCAACTGTAGGTTCTGCTGTTGTCAGAACTGGACCTACAATTTCCTCCACTCACCCCCTGTCTCTACTAATTGACTACATTTGCTGATTGTTAGAAAAACAAGCTGTCACAACCAGCTATTCTCTGACCTAGAACAATGATTCTCAACCAGTGGTACACATACCCCTGGGGGTATGCAGAGATCTTCCAGTGGGTACATCAACTCACCTAAATACTTGCCTTGTTTTACAGCAGGCTACATAAAAAGCATTAGCAAAGTCAGTACAAACTAAAATTTCCTACACACAATGACTTAGTAATACTACTCTATGTACACTGAAATGTAAGTAAATATTTATATTCCAAATTTCTTTTATAATTATACAGTAAAAATGAGAATAAGCAATGTTTCAATAATGTGCTGTGACACTTTATTTTTATGTCTGATTTTGTAAGCAAGTCGTTTTTAAGTGAGGGGAAACTTGAGGTACTCAAGACAAATCTGACTCCTGAGAGGAGTATAGTAGTCTGGAAAGGTTGAGAGCCATTGGTCTAGAAGGTAGCTGCTACTTCCACCACTGGCTGCTGTGGAACCTGAGAAGGACAGACAGAAAAAAAGACCTGCTAGATGCTTTTACCAGCTCCCTGGCAGTAGTAAGAGCTTCCTACAGTGAGGGCAGAGATTTAGAAGCTTACCCAGTCCCCAGGTGTTCATCTATCTTTCTAAGTATGAAGTGTAATGTACATGGTGTAAAGAGAGGCATTGTGCTAGTCCTTTGCATAAGCATGATTTTTATTTCTGGTTTAAACTTCCATTTATCATCTTACCACTTTATTTTAGTCTAATTTAAAAAAAATACAGCCTACATGATGCTACTTTGCTGTCTCCTAGGATTATATGTTGCAGACCTGTATTTGGAGACTTCATACACTTTCTCCTGAGATATGACAAGGCCCTTATTGAAACCATTGGCAGCAATTCATGAGCATCTAAGGGCAGAATTTGGCTCAAAAGCATTATAAGAGGAGAGCTTTTTCAAAGCCACACTTGCCATTGAAAGTCAGTGGTAGTTGGGAGCCTAACGCAATTGTGCCTTAGGAAAAAAATCCTACCCTATTGTCACGTCGTCATGCCCTGTGCACCTCGTGTTGGCAAGGCACAGGGCTTCAGCTACTGTGCCTCAGCTTCCCCATCAGGCTTTCCAACCTGCTCTGGTGGCTTGTGGGTTAGCCCTCTGGCCAGATAACTACAAGTTCAAAATCACCATCACCTCTTCCAGTGGAGCAAAGTCCCATGTAACAGTCCCCAGACAAACACAGAATAAAGGAGTTTTTATCCTCACTGGGCTTAGTTCTCAGCTCCTCTGAAGTTATTCATCCACCCATCCTCTTGGCTCAGCTCTCAGACCCCATGTCCCTTAAGGGGGGGCACCCCTGCCACAACCTGGCTTAAAAGCTATCAGCAGGTACCTGATCAACTTAAATAGTTCAGCATCAGGCCTACCTTCTGTAACCATGCCTTAGCAGGTTACAACTGAGGATACCAAATTCAGGCTGAACTGCTGAGAAACAGGGCAAACACAACCCAAAACTGGTGGTTATTCTTTTATAAGATATACCAAACCAGCAACAAAAGTACACTCCTGTTTCACCACACTGGCTAACAAGAAAACATAAAGGCAGTTTCCTCAGGCATTTCAGTTCTTATATCACCACCAAAAACACTGGCTTCAGGGATGGTTCTTTACAACCAGTCTCATCAAATAATAGGTTCTTCTGATCCCAAAGAACCAGCCACACACCCAGGTCAATATAACTTAGATCTTACCCCAAAATCACGCTGGTGCCAATCCTTTAGTATCTAAAATCTAAAGGTCTATTCATAGAAAAGGGTGAGTTAAAATTGGTTAAAGGAATCAATTACATACAGTAATGGCCAAGTTCTTGGTTCAGGCTTGTAGCAGTGATGGAATAAATTGCTGGCTTAAGTCAAGTCTCTGGAGTACAGCCACAGCTTGGATGGGTCATTCAGTCCATTGTTCAGCACTTCGGTTTGTAGCAAGGTTCCTCCAGAGGTAAGAAGCAGGATTGAAGACAAAAAGGAGGTGTTTCCAGGGCCTTTCGTAGCTTTTGCCAGGTGGAGGGCATCCCATTGTTCTTAATGTGGAAAATTACAGCAACAAGATGGAGTTTGGAGTAACATGGGCAAGTCACATGTTCATGCCCAATTCCACTCAGTCATTGCAGGAAGCCATTTCCTACACTCCAGAGAGCATGTTTACATGATAGTCCACTCACTGTAGATGGACGTCTCCCATGATCTATTGTCAATCAAGTGTTTCTTGATAAGCCACTCAATTTGAACAGCCCCTCTAAGATGTGCTGGCTGGCTAACTTGTGGGCGTTACCCCAGGAGCAAACACTTGAAATCCAAGTATAGAGCCAATACTTATAACTTCAAATACAAAAATGATACATGCATACAGATAGCATAATCATAACCTTTTCATAGACACCTCACTCGACAACCTTTGTACAATGTTGCAACCACTGTTACATATTTGCGGCAAATAATGATCTATATGGTCATATTTTAATCAGATAATGTCACACCTTCCTTTCAGGGAGGCTCTGACCCACCACAGTCCTACTCATTTCCTGTGTCTAGTCAGGCTTCTCTCCTTCCCAGCAAGCTCTTTCCTTTTCAGTCCTTTCCTGCAGGGTCTAACACCCAGTACAGCTGTAGCGGACAGGGCTGATTGTGCTTAGAGCAATTAGTTAACCCTTGCAAGCCCATGTGGAGTTTGTATACCCAATTATACACCCCCTTTGGACAACAATTGGTTATGAGAACATGGGAAGAAATCATTCTTATTACTGGAGCGAGTGTTATAACAGAGAACCTCCTATAGAGGTTGGAACTGATTGAGTTTCCATTTAAAGCAAGGCTAATGTGCAGTTGAGAATCTGGTTATAAAAAGAATTTTCAAGAAGCTCAGGCCTTGTCTACACAGGGATGCTCAGTTAAGTAATCCTAATTAACTAAAGGTGTGAATTAAAAGTGGTTTAGTTAAACTGCATTAAGCCTGGGCGGACACTCTCAGTGACCTTAACTCAGTTAAAGTGAAATAAACTAAACTGAATTAAGGCCACTTTAATTCTGAAAAAGGTCTGGTCTACACTATAGACCTATACCAGTATAACTACATTGCTCATTGGTGTGAAAAATCCACACACCCTGAGCAACGTAGTTATACCGACTTGACACCCCATGCAGACAGCGCTACATCAGTGGCAGAGCTTCTTTTGTCAATACAGCTACCGCTTCTTGAGGAAGTGGATTAACTATGCTGACAGGAAAGCTCTGTCCTGTCAGCATAGAGCATCTTTATTAAAGTGTCAAGTATCAGGGGGTAGCCGTGTTAGTCTTTAAGGTGCCACAGGACTCCTCGTTGTTTTTGTGGATACAGACTAACAGATTTATTTGGGTAAAAAACCCACTTCTTCAGATGCATTGAGTGAAAATTACAGATGCAGGCTTTATAAAACTGAGAAGGGAGTTACCTCCTCATGTGTCAGTATAATAATGCCTGCATCTGTAATTTTCACTCAATGCATCTGAAGAAGTGGGTTTTTTTACCCATGAAAGCTTATGCCCAAATAAATCTGTTTTAGTTTTTAAGGTACCACTGGACTCCTTGTTAATTTTATTAAAGTGCTACAGCAGCGTAGCTTGAATCAGTGCAGCTGTACCGATGCAGCATTTTAAGTGTAGACATGCCCTAAGACTGTCCACACTGTGATGTGTTACCTCTGAGCCTGGGCCTGCTTAAACCTGATGAGTCATCCCTGAGCCAGAGGGTGTGACGAGTCATCAGAGACAGTTATCTGCAGGTCTTATGACAGGCCCCACAACATTCAACCAGGGTTCAGCCAATCCACAGGTGAGGACCCAACCAAGTGAGCAGGTATGCTCAACATCACTACCTGGCTGGGAATGTCCCCATTGCCAGTAGTTTCAACAGATTCCTGCTACTGTACCTGTTTCCACACTAGCCGTCCCCTGTTCCAGCCTGCATCTGCTCCTGCCTCAACTGGCCATCTGGCAATTCTGACATATGCAGCATTTTTTTAATGCAGTTTAACCAATCCACTTTAAAGTCATTTCTCTAATTAATTTGGATTAGCTTTCCTGATTGTCCCTTTGTAGACAAGCCCACAGTCTGAGACACGGATGTAGATCAGAATGATTTTTATGCTTATTTTCCATTTTCTTTGACACATAAGGTCTGAATCATGGCTGTGTTTTCTTCCAACAGCATTTAGTGAGTGACCGCTGTTCTCAATTACGCTTCCATTAAAAATGCACCATTTTCATTGGGAAAGTCCAATTTTTTTAGCAAAACTTCAGAGAAATAAGTATATTTTGCAGTAATATACTGATGTACATTGAAGATGATTCTGATTCTTTCCCCCACTTCAGTGCTTTCCACCTGCTCCCCATCTCTTTGGCTGGCAAGAGACAGCTAAAACAGCTGATTGCTTTGCTTTGCTGCTTTTTGGAAAATCAGGTAGATTGCTTTTCCTTGTGCTGAGGAAACTGAACGCAAGTTTTCACACCACTACAACTCATTCCGTGAGTTATTTCATTTCTTGAGAGCATGCCAAAGCACCCCAGTTAATTCACTACAATTGCTACTGCTAGCATTTTGCCTCTGCATGCTTTCTCCCCAATTGTAATCAGCAGCACTGTAATCACTTGTTTCAAACTGAAAGGGATTTTACATTATTTATTTTATTTTTTTTGCTACCATTTTGTCTTAATATTGACATTCCAAACCCTGCCAAAATGCTTGTAGGTACAATGAAGACATTTTGCCTGTTCCATAGGGTGGGGAAAGAGAATGTTAAAATTTAGAAAATATGGCACTTTTGAAAAATCATGCATATTTATTTATATGTAATCTAGCAAAAAAATAACCAAAAATCACTTTACTGCACAATTGGCCATATATACATACCTTTTGTAAGAAGCTTAATTTATTATTGTAAGAAGAAATGAAATGCAGAGGGGAAGTAATCCAATAAAATCTCTGAAGGAACAAACAGTTTTATATATTCTGAGCATACAAGAAAGCATCTTGGTTTAGAGGAAGAAGGACATCCAATGGAGGAAATGCCACCTACGTAATTTATCATAAACATAAAAATGTTCCATTTACATTCTTTGAGAAAATAAACAAAATACTGTAACAAAAGTCCAGAGCTGCCCATTGTTTTTCAGTTTCATGAAATGTGTGAGTTGTACACAAAATAAAAAGGGACCAGATATGTGCCAGAAGAATCCACCGATCTGTTTCCGTGGCAGCAAGTCAGCTTCCTGCAATTAAAAACCACCACGTATGTTATACTCCATTTTCTGATAGTGCAAGAGACTTTCTTTAAACAGCATGTAGGAGCTGATCAATGAAAACTTTCCTAGAGCTGCTGAAAGTTTCTTGAACATTTGATATTTTCATGCAATATTTTAATTTAAAATGTTCACCAATTTTTGACCAGCTCTAGTCATTACTATACCTGATTTGTGATTGTTAGTGTATTGCCCTAATAGGAATATACTTGGATCAAGGATGTGTCTTTTAAATGGGCAGTGAACTTTTTTGAAGGGCCCAGAGGCCTAATATTAAAATTACCTTTAAAACACAGACTAAACTTAATTAACTTAGACTATGCTGATCTGAGCCATTCTAGTAATTATTATATATTACATTTATTTAGACCCTTTCACTCCAAAGGGCTATGCCAGCTGGAAGCGTGCAGTTATATCACTGAAATGAAGCCCCCCTGCCATTTGACTAGAGGACAGCAGCTAGTTGCACAAGTGAGGTACAGCAAGCTGTATGATGGTGGGAGGGGTGGAAATGTTGGCAAATAAAATGGAAGGAAATCTCCCTCCACTTATAAAAAGTTCAACATTTTAGTTATGGGCAAAATTTCAAATATGAAGACCTGAGATCTGCACACCAAAATGTACCTGCAATTGGGAGAACAAATCAAGTAAATGCATCATGTTTAAGCACCTGTGGGATAGGTGCTATATAACAGCCTGAAAGGTTAGGTTAGGTTATGGTTAGGAGATAGTTAGGCTCCTTGCTGGCTTGTTGTATATGCAGGTTTGATTTGCACATACAGTTATGGAAATTATGTTTGCAGTTGGTGACACAGTTTTGCAAACACATTTTTTATGTGTGGATGTGGACATGCATAATTAGTAGTTATTTTTATGCTAGCACCTAGAGACACCAACCAAGAATAGGGCCCCACTGTGCTTAGTAAGAAAATGTCCCAGTCCTGTGCAGTTTACAATCTAAATAGAAAAGACAAGCAAATTGGGGCAGGTTAACAGAGGTACAGAATGGTGAAACGACTTGACCAAGGTCACACAACAGGTCAGCAGTGGAATTGGAGCTTGGACTCAGATCTCCTGTCTCTCATGGCCAATGACACATTCATTAGACCTCAGTGCCTCTCATGTGACACATGCATGCACCTATTTTTCTTGCTGAATGTTTTGGATTAGTGCACATCATTCTAGTCAGTTTAAGGTTAAGTAGATTGGCATAGTAAGGTCCCTTACGTACTTCATGGAATCTTCAGATATTCTCCCTTCTTTGGTAACAGGAATCTCTGTCTGGGGAGCGCTTTTTAGTTGGGGGATGGGAGGTTTGTTTGTGAATGTCATTCAGTTATGATGGAAAAGCTTTAGCAAAGCTATTACCTCTTAAAAATTTGGGCCTTAATGCTCACATAGAGTAGAAACAAGCAAAGATTGTAACTGTTTGGTGTTTAGTTATCTACCTTGGAATGATGAAGGACTAAGTAGCTTCCACTGACAGAATGGGAAGAAGGGAAAGAAATCCTCTAGTGCCAGGGGTTCCTGGTTAAGGGAAGGGAGATTTTTAAATCCATGATTTAATACTTCAGCTCTTATTAAAACTGATGAGGTTTTCTGGCTTTGAGCTTCAAAACTCAACACCCAAGTTGTTACTGATCTGTCCAGGTGTCACTTGTTTAGGAACTGGTTCTGAGCAGGGCCATATTAAGGTTATAAGGGGCCTAAGGCTACTGGGAGGGAAGAGCCTAAGTATGAATTACATATTGCAAAAAATATTATGAGGTCATCAAACATTTCTCTACATATATATTTACATATTATTTATTTATGTAAAATTAACAAGTTTATTCTACTCTCATGACACTCAATTCTTCAAACAGATACTTCTGAGTAAGAAGTAGCATGGGGGACGCTACGCTGTCCTTCTCTTAGGCCTCCTTCCTCCTAGGTAGTGGAGTGCTCGCCTGTCTGAGGATGAACACTGCAACATTCCCCATCCCGCTCACCTTTTTCCACCTTTTGCTTCTACCCTCAGCTCTCCACATGGCACAGGGCAAAGCCAAGCCCTGCAGGTGTTTCCCCCACGCTATGGACTCTACATCACATATGCTATCTCGCTCTGGCTGCAGTCTTGGAGGCAGCCAGCTTTTATTATTTAAAAGAAAACCACTCAAGTGTAAAATCCACTGAAGTAGAGGAAGTAGTAGTGGGAAAATTACATGGGGTGGCATTGTATTTTAGGCTGTTTTGCTCTGAAAGCTGCCTCCCAGTGTTGCACTGGCTGAGGACAATGAATTACTGTTTTCACATTGAACCCAAATATTATTTGTGGGATGATACCCAGTTTGTATAGGTAATCTCCAGTGATTCACCACATCAGGCCATTCTGTTACCAAGCTCTTCCACAATTAGAGGCACAGAATAGAATCATAGGCCTGGAAGGGACCTCGAGAGGTCATCTAGTCTGGTCCCCTGCACTCATTATCTATGCTAGAACATGTGATCAGCAGATCTGACATGAGATTTTTTTAAGCATGAGTTCTGTGTGCACCCGCCCCCTACGGTTTGCATTTGTTTGTTTGAAGCTTCCTGTAAGAAAAAGGTAACGGCTAGAAGTAACACAGATCTTTAGGTTTCAGAGTAACAGCCGTGTTAGTCTGTATTCGCAAAAAGAAAAGGAGTACTTGTGGCACCTTAGAGACTAACCAATTTATTTGAACATGAGCTTTCGTGAGCTACAGCTCACTTCATCGGATGCATACTGTGGAAGCTGCAGAAGACATTATATACACACAGAGACCATGAAACAATACCTCCTCCCACCCACTCTCCTTATCTAGATAAGCTATTACCAGCAGGAGAGTGGGGTGGGAGGAGGTATTGTTTCATGGTCTCTGTGTGTATATAATGTCTTCTGCAGCTTCCACAGTATGCATCCGATGAAGTGAGCTGTAGCTCACGAAAGCTCATGCTCAAATAAATTGGTTAGTCTCTAAGGTGCCACAAGTACTCCTTTTCTTTTTACAGATCTTTAGATGGTTGCCCAGTCATAATATTTAGCACTTCTGTACTATGTTAGCTCTTCAAAACCACTGTACAAACATTAAACAAACTTAATTTAAAGCCTTTCAGCTTTTGAATGACTAGGAGTTGACAAAACAGAGCTATTCCCTGTTGTGTTCTCTGCCCCCTGAACAAAAAGACTTCGTTGAAAATCAGCATCTTAAAAGAACTATTAAGGATCTTTGTAAAGAACAGTCCAACCAAGGCTGCTGTAGTGACACCCTTGTTACATCAGGTCTGGTGTTTCTTTAAGGCGGGTGTAGAATGAAGGGAAAGCTTCCTGTTTCATTTGCATGTGTAAATCAAGCAGACCTGGCTTATTTTTTTTCCTTAAGTGCTCAGAGTTTAGGGGAGGAAAGTGAATGAGATTCTGCTTATACTAGGTGTGAAAAAGCAGAAGGGACCAAAATCTATTCTTCTGCAAAAATCTGTTCTCCCTGAAGTCAATAAGGCTACACAGGTGTCACTGTCAGCAGGAATTGCCCTGTGTTCTCATTCTCTTCTCGAATCACACACATTCCATGCTTACTCAACATTTTCCACTTGGGAAAGAAGTTCGTTTGAGTTGGGGTGGAAATATGAGGATTAACTTCGGGTTTATTTAGCTTTAAGTTTTTGGGATGAAACTCAAATTAAATGTGAGGTACTTTTATGATGGATTGAACTGCTAGAGAACCAGCAAATGGACAGAATCTGCCTTTAGCCTATTCAGCCAGGCTTTCTGTCATAGGCTGCTAAGAAGTGGATTTAAAATCCTTGAGGGAGAGGGGAGGGAGAAATCTACAACACTGTGTTGAGCTTCCTCCAGTGCTTTTGCAACCCCTTAAAAAAGTACAAAGATGCGTTGACCTTTGGAACTAGGCTGAGCAAAAGGAAATAACTTGGCTGCCTGTGCATCTCAGTACAGAAAAATACATCAAAGAAATTGGATTTCTTTTATTTTTTAGTACAGGTCAATAGAGTATTGAACACAGTGCATCATAAATCTGAAGCCCCTTGATGGAAGATACTGTAAAAGTTAAAGTACTGGTATCCAGAATGGGATGTTTTGTTTTGTTTTTCCTACAAATGTATGTGTGGGAATTCATTCCTTATGCATGGGAGGGGCAATAGTTCTGGCTGGTGCTGGATAGAGTGTGAGCAGGTTCTGTGCAAGCTTCCCACCCTACCGCTCTGGTACTGCCTCTTCCCGCCGCCCCTTGTCCTGCCCCTCTACCCCCCACAGGCACTCACCAGTTGTACAGAAACAGGACCCAGCTCACATAGAGGCTGATGATGATGGGCACTAGGACCCAGAAGGCAGTGTCCTGGAGCTGCCTGCCAGCCTCAGCGTAGGAGGGGAATAGAGGGAGCTTTTCTCCTCCCTGACAGCTAAGCAGAGCTCCAGAGAAATCGGGAGGGGGATTTCTGGGGACGACGACAATCCCTGTTCAAACTATACCCACAGCTGGCACGGGTTCCCGTGGTAACTGGATTTTTAGTGTCCGATCACCAGTGTTAACCGGATACCTGGCAATGTGTTCCCGCAGCGTGGGGAGATGCAGACGGGAGGGAGCGGAAGCAGCAGGCTGCCGGCTGAGCTCCTTGCAAGCCACAGGGGTCTGCTTTGCCTTTCCTGCCGCCAGGAGCGCTCTCGCAGAGTTGCGTGAGCAAGCTTGCTTCCCACCCCGGCCCGGCTGTGCCCCCTGCCTGACCAGTAGGGCCTAAAAATAGGAGGGCCTAAGGCTATAGCCTTATTAGCCTAAGGGTTAATCCGGCCCTGGTTCTGAGCACTGAAGTCTTGAAAGGAATTATATCAGCATGAAAACTGGTAAAACTCTGTGTTGGAAAGGCCGCTCTAGGGCTTACCCCATTTTGCAGTTTTACTCTGTTCTTTTGCTTACCCTCCTACTTTCACAGATGTGCAATCTTTTTTGTACATTAGTGGAATCAGGTTTCACCATCATTAGTTACAGCCACTAGGGCCTAGCCCTTAATTCTTGTCATTCATGGTTAACAACTGTATTCAATTTAAAGCTATCTAGCTGATTTCTGCTCTTACGCTGTTAAACCTGTTGATCCTAGGTATGTTGAGCAAGAAGTCTAGCCTTCAACAAGGGCCTGATTGAAAGCCCACTGAAGTCAAGTGAAAGGTGGGGCCCAGGTCTGACCCACCGCAGAACTCTGGATAAGTTTGGATCCTGGAGTTCTTTTGACTTGGACACTGTCTTAGAAATAAGTTCAGAGTTCCCTGACTTTAAAGTATATAGTTGTTTAAAGTGTTGGGGTTTTGTCACATCTTCCCATTTTTAGAAATATCTTTTCTGAACTGAAACACTATTAAATAAAACTAACAAAATATTAGAAATACAACAACATTTCAGGTTGCTCTAACACAACATTAACATGTCTTGATAAATTGGTTAGTCTCTAAGGTGCCACAAGTACTCCTTTTCTTTTTGCGAATACAGACTAACACGGCTGTTACTCTGAAACATGTCTTGATCAGTCTTTTAGGGCACTTCAGCAATCTTTCTGATCTGCTGTATTGCAAACCCTCTTTAGGCAAGTCCTTGTCTGTAAGAGATTGCTCAGTCTCATAGGGAATAATAACGTTAGTTTGAATTGTTTTCAACTGGTATGTCTGCTGTCACTTCACTGACACATTGCACACCTGCTCACCATTTCTTCGATGTCACTATTCATCTGTGGCCAGAATACAACTTCTCTAACTCTAACTCTCATTTTTGATTTGGTCATTCCAAGGTGCCCTTCATGCATTTGTTCCATTTTCCTTGTCATCACAGTGGGAACCAAGATTTTGTGTCCCCTTCAAGAGCGCTGTTGCGATCACTGGAAGCTCATTTTATTGTGGGAGTACACAGACTGGAAGTGTTGATTTTTGTTTCCTCCATTACTTATCACTTGTATTGTGGCTTGCAGCGTTTCATGATTAGCTGTTTTCTGTCTCCCGTTCACCACATATGCCCATGACTCTTTTATCATGGTCACGTGCATATGTACTGCTTGTTCCAAATCATCAGGCTGTGTATTGTCAGATGGAACATGTGCTCTTAAGAATGTCTCTGCCATTACTAAGTGGCATCCAGGTGGGAACTCTAGGGTCACATCATCTTGGGTTGTGCTTCTCCTGGTCACTTTTTGCATATTGCAGTGAGAGGTTTTTGACCTCTATTTGCTTTGAAGCTATGATCCTAGTGAAAGTAATAAATCTTATATATCCATATGCCTCTTCTTCCTAGTGTTTTTTTTTTCAATTTGTGCCAACATCATCTCTGCAGCTGTCATAGCCCTAGGTGCATATGAGACTCAATCAATCACTTCCACGATATGACATACTGTTCCCAGTCCTTCTTTTGGGGCATCTGTAAAGTGTTTGATGTCTTTCAATGGATCAAAAAATTGCAGCACTGGAGCTGATGTCAGAATGTGCTTTAAATCATTGAACTCTTTCATGCTCTGGCACCCATGCCTAGTCATTGATCTTGCGGAAGAGGAGTCTGAGGTGAGTTGTACACCTCAGTAAGTACTGTATCCATCTAAAACTGACCTAATTCTGGTCTCATCTCTCTTAACTATAATTCGTTAACAGCCATCAAGGTTCTTGTAAAATGCTTTGATTTTGATTTCGAATTTTTTTGCGTATTTTACAAATACAGAGTTTGTATATGGTAAACTTAAATTATTTAGACTCCTCTGTCTTTAAGAAATCTGTAAAGTGCCCTCCTTTTGGATGCATAACTCTGATAATTTGATCATACTATGGCAAGGAATACTACATTCTTTCCTGTTTTAGTAATAAAGTCCCAATGTTATAACTGGTTTTAAAAAAAACAAAAAACCGGAACTTGCTGACATAATTCAATATGTAATTTCCTATTTACCATCAGGTCTTGGCATGTTCAGTATTGTCTGAATTGATTCATTGGGCAAGACTCCATTGGCCTTATTCAGTTTAAGATTATTAGTTCTTGCAGTTTCCAGTACTTTCCTCAGTCATTCCTGATGTTCAGTGGTAGTGCTGCCCCAAATGATTAAGTCATCATTGTATACTTTCACACATTAGACCCTCTAGCATGTGGCTTATTGTCTGGTGAAATACTTCTGAAGCTGAACATATTCTGAAAGGCAATCTTAGGTGTGTTGAAAGTGCAGATCTTGGAGCTCTCAGTGTCCAAGGGGATCTACCAAAAATCCTGCTGATGCATCTAATTTACTGAAGAATGTGGCTTCTGCCATCTCAGACAATGGTTCATTTCTTGTGTGCAAGTGAAGGTGTTCTCTTTTTATGTTTCTGTCGAGCTCCTTAGGGACTATACACAGCCATAGTCCCCCTCTTTGGTTCACTTCAGTTACTAAGCAGTGAACCTAATCTGTTGGTTCTTCTGTTCTCCAAATGATGCCATTTGCTGCCATGTTTTGCAGCTTCTCTTCTAGCCTCTTGTGGAATTTTTCATGTAGTATGTACCACAGATTCTCCATCTTCTCTTAACCATACCTTGTATATTACTGGGAGGCACACATTTCCTGTGACTACATCTTCACTAATACTTTCATATCTGGCTCTCTGTCATCTTTCTATCTCTATGGCATACATCTGCTTAATGAGACCAAGCACCTCACATGGGTGTAGGCCCAAGAATAATTGCTAGCTTCTGTATACCACCACAGACTCTTGTTTTATCATTTTGCCGTTGTATTTAAATGTCAGTGTGCACTCTCCTAACAACAGAATTGTTTTTCCACTGTAGTCTTTCATCTTCAATGATCAAAAAATAAAAAAAGAGTACTACAAAAAGTGGAAACTAAGTAAAATTACAAAGGATGAATATAAACAAATAACACAAGTATGTAGGGACAAAATTAGAAAGGCCAAGGCACAAAACGAAATCAAACTAGCTAGAGACATAAAGGGTAACAAGAAAACATTCTACAAATACACTAGAAGTAAGAGGAAGACCAAGGACACGGTAGGCCTGTTACTCAATGTGTGTGGGGGGAAACAATAACATAAAATGTGGAAGTGGCAGAGGTGCTTAATGACTTCTTTATTTTGGTTTTCACCAAAAAGGTTGGTGGTGATTGGATGTCTAACATAGTGAATGCCAGTGAAAATGAGGTAGGATCACAGGCTAAAATAGGAAAAGAACAAGTTAAAAATTACTTAGACAAATTAGATGTCTTCAAGTTACCAGGGCCTGATGAAATACATCCTAGAATACTCAAGGAGCTGACTGAGGAGATATCTGAGCCATTAGCGATTATCTTTGAAAAGTCATGGAAGGCGGGAGAGATTCCAGAAGACTGAAAAAGGGCAAATATAGTGCCAATCTAAAAAGGGAAATAAGGAGAACCCGGGAAATTACAGACCAGTCAGTTTAACTTCTGCACCCAAAAAGATAATGGAGCAAATAATTAAGCGATCAATTTGCAAACACCTGTAAGAAGATAATAAGGTAATAAGTAACAGTCAGCAAGGATTTGTCAAGAACAAATTGTATCAAACCAACCTGATAGCTTTCTTTGACAGGGTAACAAGGCTTGTGGATGGGGGGAAGTGGTCGATGTGGTATATCTTCACTTTAGGAAGGCTTTTGATACTGTCTCGCATGACCTCCTCATAAACAAACTAGGGAAATATAATCTAGATGGCGCTACTATAAAGTGGGTGCATAACTGGTTGGAAAACCATTCCCAGAGAGCAGCTATGAGTGTTTTACTGTGAAGCTGGAAGGGCATAAGGAGTGGGGTCCCGCAAGGATCAGTTCTGGGTCCGGTTCTGTTCAATATCTTCATTGGTGATTTAGATAATGGCATAGAGAGCACACTTATAAAATTTGCGGATGATACCAAGCTGGGAGGGGTTGCAAGTGCTTTGGAAGATAGGATTAAAATTCAAAATGATCTGGACAAACTGGGGAAATGGTCTGAAGGAAATTGGATGAAATTCAATATGAACAAATGCAAAGTTAGGAAGAAACAATCAGTTGCACACACACAAAATGGGAAATGACTGCCTAGGAAGGAGTACTGTGGAAAGGGATTTGGGGGTAATAGTGGACGACAAACTTAATACGAGTCAACAGTGTTACACTGTTGCAAAAAACCAAACATCATACTGGGATGTATTAGCAAGAATGTTGTAAGGAAGACATGAGAAGTAATTCTTCTGCTCTACTCTGTGCTGATTAGTCCTCGACTGGAGTATTGTGTCCAGTTCTGGATGACAAATTTCAGGAAACATATGGACAAATTGGAGAAAATCCAGAGAAGAGCAACAAAAATGATTAAAGATCTAGAAAACATGACCTATGAGGGAAGATTGAAAAAATTGGATTTGTTTAGTCTGGAAAAGAGAAGATTGAGAGGGGACATGATAACAATTTTCAAGCACATAAAAGGTTGTTAGAATGAGGAGGGAGAAGAATTGTTCTTCTTAACCTCTGAGGATAGGACAAGAAGCAATGGGCTTAAATTGCAGCAAAGGAGGTTTAGGATGGACATTAGGCAAAACTTCCTGTCAGGGTGGTTAAGCACTGGAATAAATTGCCTAGGGAAGTTGTGGAATCTCCATCATTGGAGATTTTTAAGAGCAGGTTAGACAAACTCCTGTCAGGAATGGTCTAGATCAGTGGTCACCAACTGGTCGATTGCCATCGACTGGTCAATCCTAGAGGCTCTCCCAGTCAATTGCGATCTCCGGCGGCACAGCTGGGCTGCTGCTAAGACAGGTTCCCTGCCTGCCCTTTCCCCATGCTGCTCCTGGAAGTGGCCAGCGCGGCCCTGAGGGCGGGGGGTAGGGGGTCTCCCTTCACACGCTGCTCCTGCCTGCAAGCACCACCCCTACAGCTCCCATTGGCTGGGAACAGGGATCTGTGGACAATGGGCACTGTGGGGGCGGTGCTTGCAGAGAGGAGCAGTGCGCGGAGCCATGGGCCACCCACCCCCAGGGGCGAGTTGGCTCCTTCCCGGAGCGACATGCGGCCAGGCTAGGCAGGAAGCCTGCCTTAGCAGTAAGTGCTGCCTGGCAGGAGGCTGCACCCCAAACCCCAGCACTGAGCCCCTTCCTGTAGCCGTCACCCTAAGCCCCAGCCCTGAGCCCTCTCCCAGAGCCAGCACCCTAAACCAGCCCTGACCCTCTCCTAGAGCCAGCACCCTGTACCCCCTCCTGCACTCCAACTCTCTGCCCCAGCCCTGACCCCCCCTCCCAGAGCCAGCACCTCATACCCCCTCCTGCACCCCAAACCCTGCCCCAGACCTGATCCACCTCCAAGAGCCAGCACCCTGTGCCCCCTCCTCCACCCCAACACTCTGCCCCAGCCTGGAGCCCCCTCCTGCACACCAACCCCTGACCCCAGCCTCAACCCAGAGTCCCCTCCCACACTGCAAACCCCTCGGCTCCAGCCCAGAGCCCGCACCCCCCTCCCAAACCCCAAACCTAACCCCCTACCTCAGCCTGGTGAAAATGAGTGAGGGTGGGAGAGAGTGAGTGATGGGGGGGATGGAGTGAGTGGGGCGGGGCTTTGGGGAAGGGATGGGGCCTCAGGGAAGGGGCAGGGTAGATCCTGGCTTGCCCTTAAATTCAAAAAGTGATCTTGGGCGTAAAAAGGTTGGAGACCACTGGTCTAGATAATACTTAGTCCTGCTATGAGTGCAGGGGACTGGACTAGATGACCTCCTGAGGTCCCTTCCCATCCTATGATTCTATACTTTTATGCAGTCATAACATTGCTCTGTTTCAACATCTGTTATTGCATTCCCTTGTGTCCTGGTGTCTGTCTACTATGCCATACTAGTGCCATTTGTGCACATTTTAATTAGCCAATCTTTTGAGTTTTCAGCTTGTCCATTACGGTGCTTAAGAGTAACTCTTCCTCTTCACTTGAGGAATCTATTTCTCCACCTAATACATGCACTTTCCTGCTTTCTCTGCACACTTTAGCATAATGGTTGGGCATATTACAGTTTCTACATATTCATCTGAATGCTGGGCTTTTTCTCTATTCATGCTGGTTGCCACATGGCTGGCATTGTTTCCTGCTTTCCATTTTTTTTGTCCCTGGCCAATTTAATTTTTGTGAACTTTTCCCTTTCTGGTTTAGTTTTGATACTCAGTCATACACTCAGTACCTTTCTCTGGGCTTTTTATTTTTGTTTCTGTTTGTTCTGCTGCTTGGCATATACATATTGCTCTTTTGAGTGTCAGATCCATCTCCCTTAGTAACCATTCACACACTTGTTTATCCAAGGACAATCGGGTTTTTAATGAGACAGTCTTTTAATGTTCCATAATTGCAGGACTGACTTTTTTTTGTTTTAAATCTATGACAAACTCCTCTGTTGTTTCCCCCTCATTCTCTGTTCTCATCCTGAACATATATCTTTCAAAAGTATTTTTTCCCTAGGGACTCAAGAAATGTTTGAGGGTCATTATTTCTGAAGATCTTTCCTGTCTCTTTTCCCACCACTATATGGAATGCATTGTGTATATCTAGAGCTTCTGTGCCTGACACTAAGAGCAGAGCAATCTTTTGGTCATCCTCTAGTTTATTTGCCTGGTGGCTTTCCTATACCACTCAAATTGCTGTTTGAACTGTTTCCAGGCATATTCAGCACTTCTCTTGAGTCTTAGGGCTGGTGGGGGAGTTATTTGCAATTGCACAGGCGCTGTAGCAGCCATCACAATGTTACCTTTCGTTGGTTCTTCCAGCATGCAGTGCTCCCCACTCCTGGTACTATGTAGTATCTTTTTGATGCGGAGACCAGTCTCAGGAACCCTTTCTTGGGAACATGAACTAGGTAGAACAATGAAGTAAACTTCCTATTGTTCTACGTAGCTGAATCCTTCGAGTGCCATATTCTGGGCTTCTTTATTTCTGCTCCAGCAAGAAGACAGAATCTAGAGTGGACAGGAAGCTTGGTATCTCTATACTTCCTGGAAGACTTACTCCAGGAAGCACATAAACCTTCTATTTCATATGTCAGGTCAAGTCTGGCTCTGAGGAAGTCTAGGAGAAACCAATGACATTCAAAGTGAAGTAAGTTAAATGTTTATTTTCTGCAAAATTATTTTTCTTAAAAAGAGAGGGAAAAGTGAGTCTCATAGTTTTCCATCTTTGTTGTCCTTATGAAGACTTGGATCAATTCCAAAAGATCTTTATCAGAGAAAGAAGTGTACAGATCCAATGATCTGCAATGCCTTTGTTTAGGGACTTACTCCAGTCTCAACACAAAAATATATAAAATCTTAAACACAAAAATCTATAAAATATTAAGGTTCTATACAGGACTTTCTGGGATAGTACACATTTTCTTCTTTTCTGTTTCCTCAAATTTATTAAATGAAATTTCTTTACTGAAATATGGAAGTTAGCAGATCTTCTTTGTCCTTCTGTCCTCCTCAGTCTGATCTACTCCAAGTATTCCATTTAGACTGGGAGAGACAGGAAAAATCTCTAACATTTATAATCAAATTCTCCCTGATAAAACTAGGTTAGGAGTGGAGCTAGTCAAAAATAGGAATTTAGATCTTACAGGAAATTCCAGTATTTTGAAGTTTCTTTTCATCTCCAATCAGGACGAAGAGTCTAAATATTTAAATTTTTCATGGAACAGAAAGTTCTGAAAATTTTTTTATTTGTAAATGTCAAAACATTTTAACATTTTTTATTATAACATTTTGACATTTCCAGTTGACATGTTTCATTTCAGCTTCGTTAGACATTAATTAGTGTCCCCCCTGAACTGCTGTGGTGCCTCATGCCCCCATTTTCCTCTGAGGACTGATTCCCTTACTGTCCTTTATCTCCCATGATTAAGGCTAAGATTTGTCGTGGATATTTTTAGTAAAAGTCATGGACAGGTCATGGGCAATAAAGAAAAATTCATGTAAGCCCATGACCTGTCCCTGATTTTTACTAAACATATCCCTGAAAAAATGGAGAACTCAGGTGCCCCCACACTGCCTGCAGAGGTTGGGCAGCTGTGGGGACCGCTCCGAGCTCTGGGGGGCCCCCAGCTCAGAACTTCAGGGTACCCTCACCACCCACGGAGGCCAGGTTCTCCAAGGGGGCCCCACTGCCTGTGTCAGCTGGGAGCTGCCGGGGCGGCCCTGCCACTCGCAGCAGCTCAGAGCTGTGGGGGGTCCCCACCGCCCATGGTGGCTGGGAGCTCGAGGGTACCCCTGCCACCCACGGTGGCTGGGAGTTCTGTGGTACCCTTGGCACCTGGGGTGTTTGGGGGCTCCAGGGGCCCCCAGCTCCCATGGCCACGGGGAGCTGTGGGGTTGGCGGGGGGACCCTGAAGCTCCCAGCTGACAGGGCTGAATTCACTGAGGTCACTGGAAGTCATGGATTCTGTGACTTCCATGACCTCCGTGAAAAAAATTGTAGCCTTATCCTTGATGCAGCATGGTCATTGAACTTCAGGATGCCTTGATCCATAATGCAACTTGGTGATTCAAATAGTGGGGAGATTATGTTGCATCATGGGAGATGTAGTCCAGTCAGGGAGCCCAGCTAAGAGAGGAGAAATGGGGGTATGAAGCACCTCAACTATAATTCCTGTAAGGAGCTCATGCTAACACAGATTAACTGACAGTTACAAAATGTTTCAGTTCAGTTTGACAAGCCAAAATATTTTGAGTTGACCCAAAAATAAATATCTTCCCAACAGAAAATTGAAAACATTCAGAAAAAAAACTTCCTGAAGAAATTAAATTTCAGTTTTTTGAAAACTGCATTTCCCACTCTTAGCCCCCTAAACTCTCCCTGTGCACTGTATGGGGGAGCCTGGAAGCCTAACTTGGGGCTGGGGGTTCCACTGGGTGACAAGGCATCTGCAACATTGCACTTTAGTTCCTTTTGTGGATCTAGCCCTTAAAATGCAGAGGCATCTTTCTGTGGACTTCACTTGGATCAAGCCTTTTGTGAGTTTAAGTTAGAGTAGGCTTTTGGATACAGATATAAAACAGACAGATTTACACTGAAAGAGAGAGCGAGCATGTGCATGTGCACGTGAATAGCCTGGCTAGTCTCAGGTGGAATTCAAAGTTATAATCATTTAACTTAGTAAATGTGATCTTTATCTTTAACTTCTGCTTTAAACTTTAAAGCTTAATTTGTTTTGATTGAGTTTCTAATGTTAATTAGTGAGGCTGACACAATTAAAGACATCAAGAACATATAATTATGTTCCTTATAATTATGACATAATTGTTTTAGTATGTTAAATGACTTGACTAATAGATTTTTCCTGTTTCAACAGCAGAATTACAACCAGCTCTGTTTTATGAGATAACTGGCAGCATATTCAGTAGGTGCTTTCAAGCATTTTAAGTAAAGTTTTGATGGGTATTCATCTAGTAATGAAATATTCATGCATTACATTTTTATCTATTACAAAGGACTTTCCCTGAAGTGACTAATGCTTGGTTTGTTTAAACGGATATAACATTCAATCAAACTAATGGTAACCTTGGAGTACTATTGTACTAGATATTATTATATCAAATGCATTTGATAAAATTTGAGTCTCTGATGTTGAACTGTATTTCGAACATGATGCATGGATAACAAAACAGACTATGGCCATTTGTTAATAATGTTAAAATTACAAATTTTACAAATCAGGTATACACATGCCTTATTCTTCAGAATGTGCTTTGTGTGTATTGTTTAAGATGTTCAATAATTTATTATGTGCACACTTTTTTAGAGTAATTTTGGTGGGTACATATTAGCAATAAAGCATGAAACCATTCTTTGCCTATAATTTGTTATGTTTCTTGATTAAAAAAATAGAATGATATAAAATTAACATGGCACACATTAAATAGATTAAAAGCTGGATAACTGATGTCTCAAAATGTAATTGTAAACAGGGAATCATCCTCGAACAGGTGTGTTTAATGGGGTCCCATAGGTGTATCAGTTCTTGGGCCTATGGTATTTAACATTTTTATTAATGAACTGGAATAAAGCATAAAATCATCACTGATAAAATTTGCAGATGACACAAAAATTGGGGAAGTGGTAATAATGAAGAGGACAGGTCACTGATACTGAGTGAACTGAATCACTTGGTAAACTGAGTACAAGCAATGTGCGTTTAATACAGCGGAATGTAAATGTATACATCTAGGAACAAAGAATGTAGGCCCTACTTACAGGATGGAGGAATCTTTCCTGTGAAGCAGTGACTGAAAAAGATTTGGGGATTGTGTTGGATAGTCAGCTGAACAAGAGCTCCTAGGGTGACGTTGTGGCCCAAAAGTGCTATTGCAATCCTTGGATGCACAAACAGGAATCCCGAATAGTAGAGAGGTTATTTTACTCTGTATTTGGCACTGCTGCAACCACTGCTGGTTGGTGTCCAGTTCTGGTGTCCACAATTCAAGGATGTTTATAAACTGGAGATGGTTCAGAGAAGAGCCATGAGAATGATTAAAGGATTAGAAAACATGCCCTTTAGTGATCAACTCAAGGAGCTCAATCTATTTAGCTTAACAAAAAGAAGGTTAAGGGGTGACCTGATTACAGTCGTTAAGTACCTACACGGGGAACAAATATTTGATAATGGGCTCTTCAGTCTAGCAGACAAAGATATAACACAATCCAATGGGTAAAAGTTGATGCCAGACAAGTTCAGCCTGGAAATAAGGCATACATTTTGAAGAGTGAGAGTAATTAGCCATTGGAACAATTTATCAAATATCATAGTGGATTCTCTCTCACTGTCCATTTTAAAATCAAGGTTGGATATTTTTCTAAAAGACATGCTCTAGGAATTACTTCAGGGAAGTTTTATGGCCTATGTTATACAGGAGGTTGGACGAGATGATCACAGTAGTCTCTTCTTCCCTGGGAATCTATGGATCAAGTGAGGGTGGAATGAATCTGGAAGATTAGAATTTAAAAAGGGATTTAAATTTAGATTCTGACACCTCCCCCCCCCCGCCCATGGTGAGTAATACTTTATTTCATGAGTAGAATCATAGAATTGTAGGATTGGAAGGGACCTCGAGAGGTCATCTAGTCCAGTCCCCTGCATTCATGGCAGGACTAAGCATTATCTAGACGACCCCGACAGGTGTTTGTCTAACCTGCTCTTAAAAATCTCCAATGATGCAGATTCCACAGCCTCCCTAGGCAATTTATTCCAGTGCTTAACTAACCTGACAGGAAGTTTTCCCTAATGTCCAACCTAAACTGCCCTTGCAGCAATTTAAGCCCATTGCAGTAGGATTGTTGGAACACATGAAGTTATTTATGGAGTAAGGGTCTACTCAGCATGAATAATGATGGCAGAAATCTTGCCATACCTCTGGTACTGTAGTCAATATTAACTCTTGTTGACTTAAAGGGTACAGGATCATATTTATTGCCACGGTATCTGAACATTTTTCTATATATTTTTTATTGACTAGGCCACTGTGCCAACTCAATAGCTAGAGATTTTTTTATAGACCTGGAGAAAGGACCTCCCTTTCTGGTTTAGAGGCATTATGGGGACATATAAACAATACTGTGGGATTTATCTCCCTTCCCAGAAAAAAGAGGTTATGGTATGTGGATGTTCCACATTTCCATGTCACACACTCTGTAACAGGGAAATATCTGTTCAAATCCAAAAAATAATATTCTCTTCTGGGCTACATATGAATGGGTTTATGTGGGGTATCCACAGATGGCTTTAGAAAAAAATCAATAGGCACATGAAAGCCTTTTGCCACTCTGCAGACTGATTAAACTATAACATGTCAGAGCCAGGATAGCCTTGCTTCTTCCTGTTGGCCTGATTCTATCACTCTGATTCATGTTGCATAGTCACAGCTGCCCTGCGTCACAAAGTGCCAGGACCCATTTTCCCCTGACAGTCTGTGTTTTCTGTGTGTGTTTAAACTTCCAGTCCTTTTTTTGGTTTTTGACAATTAATTTTTGAAGAGCAAAAGCAAAGCATGGTTTTATGACCATTTAAAACAAATCTATGAATTGTTAAACAGTGACTGTAGCAAAAATCTTTGCTATGCAGGGTTTTCTCTTTAAAATGTAGCCCCTTTAAAGGTTCACATTAAATACTGGAATGTGTGTGTATTTAAAGAAGGTACAATACATGTGAGAAATCGCATATGCCCTCTGATGCTGGGTTCCTGTGGTAAGCATTCTTTCTTATCACTGAATACTACAGTAGTCCCATGAAATCCTGTGTAAGTGGTCAGAACACAAGTAAGAGCTGCCTGTGGGTAGTCCTAACCTATTCATGAGCTCTTTTGAACAATTTTCCTACTTTTTTTAAATACTGTTTTTGGCAAACACTTGATACTTGAAATACAAAATGCATGAGTCACCTACTGGGATGGGCACAGTATGTGGTTTATTGAATTTAGCTAAATTGTGAGTCATCCATCAATAGTCCTCATAGTGAACGTACTTGTAATAATTTCACACATTACAAAACAAAGTAGGTGTTATTTTCAAGATTTTTGAAGCATTTTGCCCTTGGGGATTTTACTCTTTTTTATTGTGTTTCATTTTATACTACAGGAAATTGTTAACCTGGTATTCAGTGACAACGACTAAAAGGAAAGACAATTATTTCAGTCAGTTAACCAATTCCATACAGTGATGTGACAACTGTCATAATAAGCATGCTGTCTGATAAAACAAAAGTGCTGAATATAAGGTTAGGTTAAAAGTAGCTCCTTGGTATTTATCCATCACGATTTATCCCTCCAGCTGCATAAAATTTCTGCTGGGACAGGTAGTTTCAAGGTTCAGAGGTAGCAGTTTTGAAGGCGAGAGCTGTAAATTACCACAGCTTCTGAACTGTCAAAATGGTGTGATTTTTTGGGGGGGGCGAGGGGAGTGAATGAGGGAAGAGGAGGCGAGAAGCTGTGTTGTGTGTATATAACATGGCCTAATGGTGCTCTACTAAATACAGGAAGTAGCTGATGTCTCAAGAAGCATCTCAGTTTTAATTACAGAAAAGTTTAACTATTCTAAACAAAGGGCTGAAGACGTGAGAATTTAGAGATACTTTCCAATGAAATCTCTGTCCCTTAAAAAGGTGGGAATTCAGCTCCTTCCCCTGGAGATGACTGCCTGATCAGCACTGAAACTCCCCAATGTTAGGGCCATCTCTTACTGAAACCTTTCCCAGCATGCTTTTCTGTTAAAAGTCCCTTTAAATTTGTCAGAAATAAATGTTGTAGCCCTAAAGTGGTTATTTTGCTATCTCCCTTCCTTCCAGCTGATGGACATCTTAGCTCCTATTATATTTTCTCCTGGTTTTCCTTTTCTTTTAGTCCTGAAAAGATGGCATATCCCTGACACTCATAAAATACATAATTTCCCAAGGCTACTGCTTCTACCAAGGTCCTACTTTCTGGATCTGATCATCAGCCAATATGAACTTGCTTTGATGGTAGAGTGATTGCAACTGGATTCCTTGCTGTACACATTTTGTGAAAAAAGTTTTTGATGGAACCCCACAGAGCTGGTATTCTCCCTCTCCAGCTTGCTTGTGCATTTCCAATTAAGATCAATTGATTTTCTGTTTTGTAATATAATCAGCTATTTATCTATTTCACTTCCAGACTCCAAAATATTATTACTTTACACATAACAGAATGTTATGCTTCTCTCTTCAGTGAATATCTGAAGCATCACTCCAGTAAAAACATACCATGGGATTCTGATCTCACACCAATGCAACAGTGGAGTTGCTCCAGATTTACAGTGGTATAGCTGAGATCAGAATCTTGCCCATCACGTGGCATCCCTGGTGCTTGCCAAGGGCATGACAACTAGTTGTATTTTAGAATATTGAGGTATTGTGACAGGGTAAGCACCAAAAAGCTTAAGTATGCACATGGAGATGTAAAATTTTCTTTTCTGAAAACATCTCTAACTGGAAACTTCAGAGGCTCAATTCCAGAGAGAATGGAAAAGTGACAAACACATGCATTTATAGTATTTAGAGTTTTGTTTTGTGTGTGAAATGTAATTTATATATTCAGGACAGAAGTGATGAAGCATCTCACTGGGTCCTTGTTTGACTGACATAGGGTATAAAAAGGCTGGAATAGCTGGAATGCATTTGATCACATCGAAGAGCATGTTTCAGAGTAGCAGCCGTGTTAGTCTGTATCCACAAAAAGAAAAGGAGGACTTGTGGCACCTTAGAGACTAACAAAGAGACTAGCTCACGAAAGTTTACGCTCAAATAAATTTGTTAGTCTCTAAGATGCCACAAGTACTCCTTTTCTTTTTATAGAAGAGCATGCACAAGACTAGTGTTATTATTTTGGAATGCTTGTCTATGTGTGTTCTTTCTTTTAGGCCAGCAGATGGCACACTTGCATAATTGACATTGCTTCTTATCTTACTGCTGTTGAGAACCTTGGTTGGAGTCCTCAGAATAACAGCAGCTTCTTGATAGAACAAACTGAAGTATTTTCTGGGCATTTGCACCTAAAGCTATAGTGTTTTGGGAGATGGAATCTTTACTAACATTTGAACTGGCAAGAAGCCTATTTACAGATTTACTGTTTCTTTTACTAGCTTAATATACTAAAGGCACTATTAGATCTCAAACTTCACGTTTGCTTTTTGTTTCAGCATTTCAGTGATAAGATAGTATTATTAGTAGTATTTTTGAAAAGGCTATAAAGGATTAAAAAGATGGAGCCCAAGCTGCTGTACTGCACGGTACAGCATGGACATTGACCAAGATGACCACTACAGAAGTTTTACAAACATTTTGCTTTAAAATAATCTTCACCATTTTTATTTAGTTTAGTGTCATTCCAGATTTCTCATTGTAGAATGGGGTACTTATTGATATGTGATAGGAAGAGATGCAAGTTCAAAATGGGGAGGTGAGGCTGGAAAAAAGAGAGGAAAAACTGGTATAAATGAACCAATGAATAGAAAAGTTACTACAAAAGTGAAGGTGCAAGTTAAATTACTTGCAGGGCAGTTACAAACTGCATGCTTAGTATTGGTACAGAAGATAGCATAGTTGACTTTCCCCACAAAGTCATATATTCAGTAGAATATAATATTGTATATTTTCAATAGAATATAATATTGTAATAATGCAGTAATATTTTTCAATAGCTTTTCCAGGGTATATATACACACATACTTGTTTTCCTCTAACATTAGACATAAATAGCTTTTTCCTCCATTTATTTTAATTTTTTTAAAACATATTTTTGTGGTCATGATAAGGCAAGTCCCATTATACCCTAGTATGATTTTCCCCTACAGAAACCTACTGCAGAGATGCAAGAGATTTCTATTCATTTGTTATCTTTTCAAGGTATCCTAAAGAAACAGTTGAGGGTTTTAATAAGTGCCAGATAAACAAATATTCTTATGAGTGGAAGAATGTTGGTTCAGTAATGTTAAGGAACTGGCTGTTAGTATGGCTAAGGGGTGGGGGTTTGAGATTTTTAGGTGTAACAACAATGTAAAGAAATTCAAACAAATTTGGTACTCCTTGTTCCATATACATTGGCATGGGAAGGTGAACTTATTGTGAGCTGATGGAAGAAAATCAACATGGAATGGATACTGCACCATTTCTATTTTACCTCTTTTACTTTCATATTTATCTCTTGAGACTCACTAACCTCTCTCACACATTCTAGGTACAACTTATAGTCCTGATACAGCACTTTATTATTTTTGTGTAAGGCGATGTTGCAAGAACATAACAGAATGGTTTTTCTGAGTAGTTGTATTTATTTATCATTTGATCTCTTAAAGTATGCTTGGCACTGTACAAATACATATGAGGAGCAGCAGTCACTGCATCGAGGAGCTACAGTCTGATTCATTCACATGGGTACAATAGGGAGCTAGTACCAGATCAAGATGATGTAGAAATCCCAGAGGTCATTCTTGTAAGGGTTTCCTGAAGAAGTTAGTTTTAAGGAGATATATGTGAGACTGCTTGTCATGTGGTCTAAACTTTGCACTCTCCCTTTATGTGTTTCTTTATTTTATGTTTATGAAATGCAATTAAATACCAGTTCATGAAAAGCAGTCAATTTAGAATTTGTATCTGTTCTATTGTCTATGTGTTTAATCACCTTCTGTGCTGTTATCTTCCTAGCTTTACCAAGGTTCTTTGTATTTTTTCTTTTGAGCACTAAAATCAGATATTCCTTCTCTTGGCATTTGAAACTCCAGGATACATTCCTCATATCAGTGCTTGAAATACGACACCATCAGCAAAGGATACTGTTGAGACTTGCAAAATGAGCAGGCTTTGCTCATTCCTCTGCTATATAACCAACCTGATTTGAGGGTAAGGTCTAGATGAAGGGGGTGATGCTGGCAGACTAAGTGCCAGTTCATGCCAAGGCATAAGCAAAAGATCCCGAGTTTTTAGTCTGGGTTCCCCTAAGGGACATATAGAACTTGCTTCTTATACCTTTTGAAACTTAAGCCTGTAACCTTTGGCCCCTGGTGGGCTGGGCCAGTTTGTTTACCTGCAGCGTCCACAGGTTCGGCTGATGTCTGTAGCACAAGAGAAGACCAGATCCTGAAGGAAAAGCCACTAAGAAATTGGACCTCTTTGGGCACAAGGTGCATTCTTCCACATTGTTGCAGTTCCCTATTGCAAACTATCATATCCTATTAACAAAATATAACTTCTTCACTTAGGAAAGGTTTCAGAGTAGCAGCCATGTTAGTCTGTATTCGCAAAAATAAAAGGAGTACTTGTGGCACCTTAGAGATTAACAAATTTATTTGAGCATAAGCTTTCGTGAGCTACATTGTAATGCATCCGATGAAGTGGGCTGTAGCTCACGAAAGCTTATGCTCAAATAAATTTGTTAGTCTCTAAGATACCACAAGTACTCCTTTTCTTTTTTCATTTAGGAAAGAATCACTTCCTTCCTGTCCAAAATTCCAGAGGAGACTGGGAAGGAATTGAAAGATATTACATAAGAAGGTCAGATGGTAGTCAGAACAGTGTTAGAAGCAGCTGAGGATGTGTCCACTATGTCCACAAGGTCGATGGCCCTGGACATCACCATGTGGAGGGCATTAGGGCTGTTAGCATCAGTCATTCCAGAAGAGGTGCAGTCCACCATACAGGCAGGGGTGGAAGGTTTGTAGAAATTTTGGTGGTGCCCAGAACCCACCGCCCCAAAAAACTCCGCCCCCAAACTCTGCCCCCCACCTGCCTAAGGCTCTGGGAGGGAGTTTGGGTGGGGAGGGAGGAGGTCTGGGGTGCAGGCCCTGGGCTGGGGCAGGAGGGGTGCAGGGTGCAGGCTCTCGGAGGGAGTTTGGGTGCAGGCTCTGGGAGGGAATGTGGAGGGCTGGGGTGCAGGCTTTGGGAGGAAGTTTGGGATCAGGAGAGGGTGTGTGGGAAGAGGGTGGGGGTACAGGCTCTGGGACAGAGTCTGGGACAGGCTGTGGGCTGGGGGTGTAGGAGTGGGTGAGAGGTGCAGGCTCTGGGAGGGAGTTTGGGAGTGGGAGGGAGTGCACAGGGGTGAGGGCTGTGGGGTGGGGCTGGGGATGAGGGGTTTGGGAGGGGGCTCAGGGCTAGGGCAGAGGGTTGGGGTGCAGGGGGTGAGGGCTCTGGTTGGGGGTGCAGGCTCTGGGGTGGGGCAGGGATGGGGATGAGTTTGGGTTGCAGACAGGCTGACCCGGGGCTGGGGCCAGAGAGCAGGATTCCCCCCAGCCCTCTCCCCACCGGCAGCAGTGAGCTCTGGGAGAGGGGCCCCCTTTCCCCCCCACCCTGGCAGCACACTCACCCCGCACCACTGTCACTGCACATACTCCTAGGGCCCCTCTCAGGTCCACGAAGCCCCCTCACCTCCCCTGTGGTGGGTGCCGGGGGGGCGGGGCTGCCAACACCTGTGTGCCTCCTCCCCTGATGCTGCCCCTCACTGGGAGTGAGGGATGGGACTGCCTCTTGCCCAGCATGGGGCAGGACCGGTGACTGCGGTTGGGGGGGCCCCCTACGCTGGGGAGGGTCCTGCCGGAAAAGGGAAGTGTCCTAGGCAGAAGGGCAGGGTAAAGGCAGCCTGCCCTGCCACTAGTGGATGGGGGGCCCAAGGATTCTGCGGCGGCAGTTGATGCCGGGAGCCAGTAGAGTGGAGTGGAGCTGCAGGGGAGAGGCAGGGATACTCCGGGGGCCGGGGGAGGTGCACAGGGGCAGCAAGTGGGGATCAAGGGAGGCGCATGGGGGTGGCAGGTGAGGCCAAGGGAGAGACCCGGCCCCAAACATTGGTGGAGCCAGGCCCAGGGCCCTGAATATTGCTTGAGTCCAGGCACCACAGGCCCGTACAACTTGCCGCCCCTGCATACAGGATCTGCCGTTTAAGGAGATGGAGCTCTTTAGCAGCAGAATGGATGAAGCAGGCTTAAAGACTCATGGACACACTGTGATCCTTAGGGAGCTACACACCATCTCCTTATCAAAAGCTATATTAAAAAATACTAACCCCAGAAAGGGCAGAGGACACCGTCTTACTTCCAGGCTTGACAGCCTGGAGATGTCCATCTCTGGCCAATGGCTCTGCAATCACATCCGCCAATTCCTTTAGCACTCTCACAGCTACAGACTAGGGACCGAATGGCTAGGCAGCAGTTCTGCGGAAAAGGACCTAGGGGTTACAGTGGACGAGAAGCTGGATATGAGTCAGCAGTGTGCCCTTGTTGCCAAGAAGGCCAATGGCATTTTGGGATGTATAAGTAGGGGCATAGCGAGCAGATCGAGGGACGTGATCGTTCCCCTCTATTCGACATTGGTGAGGCCTCATCTGGAGTACTGTGTCCAGTTTTGGGCCCCACACTACAAGAAGGATGTGGATAAATTGGAGAGAGTCCAGCGAAGGGCAACAAAAATGATTAGGGGTCTGGAACACATGACCTATGAGGAGAGGCTGAGGGAACTGGGATTGTTTAGTCTGCAGAAGAGAAGAATGAGGGGGGATTTGATAGCTGCTTTCAACTACCTGAGAGGTGGTTCCAAAGAGGATGGTTCTAGACTATTATCAGTGGTAGAAGATGACAGGACAAGGAGTAATGGTCTCAAGTTGCAGTGGGGGAGGTTTAGGTTGGATATTAGGAAAAACTTTTTCACTAGGAGGGTGGTGAAACACTGGAATGCGTTACCTAGGGAGGTGGTAGAATCTCCTTCCTTAGAAGTTTTTAAGGTCAGGCTTGACAAAGCCCTGGCTGGGATGATTTAATTGGGGATTGGTCCTGCTTTGAGCAGGGGGTTGGACTAGATGACCTCCTGAGGTCCCTTCCAACCCTGATATTCTATGATTCTATGATTCTATGATCCTCTTCCTCCTGAATCACACACCCAGCACCCTCTCCGACGTAACAGGATTGGCGGGAGTGCAAGAGCCACACTGGAACCAATCTGGGCCTGCCATTACCTTCGGGAGCCACCTTGCCCCTTTCCACTGGACCTGGTCTACTGTCATAGCTGAGATGTGGGTGTTGAACATCGTTGATTCACACCTACCCCTCATGGTGTTGCTGGCCCCATATAGGCAGTTAAGAGGGCGGGGCAGCACTTGGGAGCTATAAAGGATCAGGAGAGACCTGGTGAGGAGGAGTCTCAGTGAGTCAGAGCTAGATTAGTTCAGTCAGGAAGGGCAAGTGAGAGCTGCTAGAGGGCTGGAGGAGTTCTGAAGGGAAGCAGAAGGTGGTTCCTGGGAGAAGATTGAAGGCAGGAGAGCAGCAAGAGGGGTTTTCTGGCTGGAGTCCTCAAGCCGGAGAGCCAGGGCTGGAAGACTGGAGAGAGCTGAAAGCAGGAGGAGCAGAGGAACAGCAGTGGGAGTTGCCTGCTGGTTCTAAGCGGGGGGAGCTGAAATCAGAGGAGCAGCTGAAGAGCATACCTACTGACATCTCCAGGGCCAGAGAGCTGGCCTCAGAGGAACCATGAGAGGGCCAAGGGGAGAGAGGGATGCTCCCTGCGAAGGATGCTTCTCACAGAGAGGCTGTGGGGGTTCCTGCAGGGAAGAGCGGGTTGCCCTCCAATTGGAAGGACTGGGGTGGCTGTCCTGGTACATGGACTGGAGATGACTGCCAGAGAGTCTGGGCGTGGTTGAAGGCACTGATGTGTGGCATGTCAAGCATCAAGGAATGAAATGTCTTGGGTTTTAATCACTGCTTGCACTGCGATGAGAAATGGATTATGTATTTGGGCATTTGGTTATGGACTATCTGGATTGTGCTATTGTCATAAACCAGCCCCAAGAAGGGGTAGTATTGAGACTAGAAAGCCTAAAGTGAAGTAAATGATCACCTAAGAGGGGAAAACAAGGCAGGGGGACCTGTCATGCCGGGTTGCCACAAAATGGTGCTCCAGGCAAGGCTGCCCTATGACACTAACCCCATTCATTTCCACTCCTTTTTCCTATCTTCCTTCCCTATCCTTCATCAGGGATTCTTCTTATGAGAAACTGTTACAAAAAAAGTGGCCTTGTTGCTTTGTCTAGGAGTCATAGTGAAGGCATGTCTGGAGGACAGAGGAGGAGGCTTCCATTCCTGATATTTCTGTATCCTGAATTTAACAGGGGGTTCTTCATTCTATCCTGGTCCTGAAAAGACTTCTAATTGGAGTCTAAAAGGAACTGAGGCGGAGTCATGGATGCCTCATTCTGGCTATGCCCTTGCACAGGCGCACAAGGAAGCACAGGGTAATGGACTCTGCTTTTCAAAAGACTCTGATTTTGCATACATGTACACCTACAGTTGGGCACACAGTGACAACAAAACCTTGAAGAACCACAGTTACTGTAGGGGAAATACCTGGTCTTTCTATGTATTATACTTTTATTATGTACAGCTTCCTTCCTATTGTTTAATCAACATATAGGACTTAAAAAGAAATGGAAGACATGAATCAAATGTCATTGCATCAGCAAGAGACTGATATATATTGCTTCAAATATCATACCTTAGTGGTTTTTCTGGTAGTGAAAAAGGGCCTGAAACCACAGACAATAGAAAGAAAGCCACAGAAAACTTTGAAAAGAGAAAATAAGCTTAAATAAGATACAGGCTGCAAAACCACAAGAATAAGAAAACATCACTTCTTGACACTGGATTCCAATCTGAATAAAAACAGAGTTCAAGGCTTGCTACAAAGGATCAAAGCGATCAGATGACTAACTAGGAGGAATAAAAATGAGGATTAGAAGTGGCAGATGAGAACCTGAACTGGAAAGCAAACTGAAACTTTCTGCAACTGAAGAGGCTCAGAGCAAAGGATCAAACCATCATGGAAAATGAAAGCTTCAGGCACAATGAAGATGAAGTAATGCTTGCAAATTTTCAGATCGTACTAAAGGAGGCTGAAAGTCTAAAACAATATCTAGAATGTCTTGCTTCAGCCATTTGGCTCCCCTATGGGATACTTCTGCAGGAATTAAATTGTTTTTCAGTACCCAGTGCTGAAATTTAGCAGATGAACTGCGAAATGTTATGTTTTCTGGAAATCTAAATTCTAGTGTGATTTTTAAATTGTGAATGTACTGGAAACAATCCCATTTACTGTGGTGGTACATCACTTCCTAGACTTATGCTCTGCTAAGCTAAATGGAAGCAGGGCAGGAAGAGTTAAGTGGTTCTAATGTACAGCTTTGTGAAGAGCATATATTTTCTCCTCCCTGTTTCACAGCGGCTAGCATCTGGGCAGTGTGAGTGAATACAACTAGATCTGTTAATTCAATTCCTCATTAACAGACTGGTGTTGTCGACTCACATGAAGCTCACCCTTCACCAGAGGAGCTCCTAATATAAGCACTACAGCAGGGGTGGCCAACCTGTGGCTTCGGAACCCCATGCGGCTCTTCAGAGGTTAATATGCGGCTCCTTGTATAGGTCCCAACTCTGGGGCTGGAGCTACAGGCGCCAACTTTTCAATGTGCCAGGGGGGAGAGGGGGGCTCACTGCTCAACCCCTGGTTCTGCCACGGGCCCTGTCCCCACTCCACTCCTTCCCACCCCCTCCCCTGAGCCTGCCGTGCCCTCACTCCTCCCTCCTGCCCCCAGAGCCTCCTGCATGCCACAAACCAGCTGATCGGGATGTGCGGGGAGGGAGGGGGAGGCACTGCTTGGCAGGGCTGCTGGTGGGCGGGAGGTCCTGGGAGGTGCGGGAGCTTATGGAGGGCTGCTGACGTATTACGGCAGCTCTTTGGCAACATACATTGGTAAATTCTGGCTCCTTCTCAGGCTCAGGTTGGCCACCCCTGCACTACAGCATCCCAATATATAAAGTGTAATGGAGAAGCTCCCCTGTTTCAGGTGTCATTACCAACCACAAATGGCCCAGGACCATCAAATTGTTTGCATACCTGGTCTGAGCTGTGGGGTTTCTCCACCTTTGAGCCCTCCTTCTGTCTATAATACATAGTCATCCCTTTCTCCCAATTGCTGGTTAAAGGTTGCTATGTGGTGGCTTGGGAAACCTCTCTCTGATCTGTGATGATCTTTTTGGGTATTCTGGCCCCTCCCTGGATCTCTTGGAGAGCCGGGTGGCTGCTTCCTCATTTTGAAAAGGAGCTCTGCTGCCCTCTGAGCCTTTCCAGGATCTCCTAGAGAGCTTCTACTGCTGGCACTGGCGTCAGAGATGCCCAGAAGTTTGTGCCGTCACCAGAGGAAACCAAAGCTATAGCTCAGACCTCCCAGCACTGTAGCTGAAAATCCTTGGGGTTTACATACCCCAGAAGGCCTTGTGTCATTGCTATCTCTAGCCTCAGTGCCAGTTTAGATACCTGCTGCTTCTGGTATCTAATTCTTGCAGGACTGGGGTCCATGTTGTCTGCTATCCTCAGGCCCTCCCAATGATTGGAGAGCAGAGGCACAATAGACAGCACTTTTGAAGGAACAAGATGAAGAAATTAGTATTTGATATCTTCTGAGGTTTCAGGGAAGTTTCTGCCCCCTCTGCAAGACTATGAGCCAGATTCTGGTCCCTGCTGTAGCTGCTTTTCAACAGTCTACTGGTGTAGGGGGATATTTCCTGCTCCCACTACTCCCACATGTGGGTTTTGGCTGGGGGGAGGCGTGGGCTGAAAGCATGTTTTTGTTCTGGTGATCTTCAGATGTTGGAACAGCCCTGTGGAGACTACTTCAGATGAGCACAATTTAGAACTTCCCTGAGGCTTCTCTAAGTTCACTTGGGACTGAAGTACCTCCCAGTGTTCCCTAAGATGGTGGTGAGGAGAGGGATTGAAAGGACGGCATAAAGTTAACTTTATCCCTTAGGTTATCCCTGAGGTCTGGCCCTGAGAACAGCTCAGCTGGACCCAAGGATTGAGCACTATAAGTGGAGCCAGGATTGATTGCAGAACACCACACTGCCCTCCTGCAAAAAGATTTCTGAGGAGGACCTCTTGGAAAGTGGGAACAGGAGGGATGCGAGAAGGGAGGCGAACAGAGAAAAGGGTGGTGATTTGCAGGGATTTTTCTTAAGGTTTAGGTTTGTGTGAACACACAACTGCAGGGGTTGAACCATTTGTGAACCCTTGAGTCAAACAGCAGATTTTGGTTACGCAAACACAAACCTATGAGAATCACAAAGGCCTACTGTACATAATACCCAGACTGTGTGGAAGCATCATACTTGTTTCAGACTTGATGATTCACAAATAGGGCTGGTTGAAAATTTTCCACTCAAACTCTTTTTCTATGGAAAATTGGGTTTTTGATGACAAAACATTTTTTTCATTAATAGTGTCTACCTAATTTCAATTTTTTAATCAAAAAACAGTCACTAGAAAATTGAAAGATGTTGAGTCAGAGATGCTGTGAGGGTATCTCATGGGAACTGTAGTTCAGCTGCCTCATGTTCCCCCTGTCCTCTATGAGCCAGGTTCACCAGCCGGCCTAGGCTCATAGAGGTGTCCCTCTATTATACATCCCCCATAATGCACCACAGCCAGGGACACCCATGATTCACCATGGTGTTTTAGCAAGAGGAGAGACCATGATGCACCATGGGAGATGTAGTTTGGCAAAGGAGTATGGCATTTAGAATTTTCTCATCTGTAAAATGGGGATAATGATACTGATTTTCTCTGTAAAGTGCTGAGAGCCCTCTGGATGAAAAGCACTATCTAAGAGCGAGGTGCTATTATTATGATGATGATTACTTATTTTATTATAGAGAATAATGTGGGCACAGGGCACCTAACCTGCAATTCTCATGGGGCACTGTGGCACCATTTCTGAAAACAAAATTTCAGTTTTCAGCTCAAAGTTTGTGGATTCGCTGCTGAAAATTCCCATTTTTTGTGTGGAAAATATTGATGAAATTTTGTTTGTTTTCACCTAAATTTTCCATGGGAGGAAGAAAAAACAAACCAAAATATTTTCCGACCAGCTTGAGTTTTGTATTCCTAGCCTCTAAAAATCCTATATTTTTCCACAGCATTCAGATGTTTTATTATTGATATTTAACTGTTAAAAGGCACAGAAACAAATGGAAATACTGCCAAATGGTTTTGGTTTTCTTCCTTTTAAGTGCCTCCAGTTTCTGCAGCTGTGTGTTGGTTACCTAGGAAACTACAGCAGGGTGAAGTCTGGATGAGCAATCACAATAGCTGTTAGAGTTATGGGTGGAATTGGGTACTGCAGGTTGGTACAATTGGCTGACAGTAAGTATTCACAATGTCATACAGGGCTAACTGATAACACAATTTAAAATTATATGTATCCATACAGAAATAATCCTCTATTTTAGAGGATTTAGTTATGTATAGTAATCTTTATAATTACATTAGACCATTAATGATCTGGTTAGGTACTTGAGTCTCCATCTTGTCCTTACTATGTGTTCCTCAAAGATATCTGAGGTTGGCGGAGTTGTTTCTGCTCTTTGTCCTAAGGTATTGTCAGATTTGGGCCCGGAACAGTGCGTCTTAGTAGTTCAGGGATCTTTTCTAGTGAGCTCTTTCACCCTTTTTCTTTCTTCAAACATCAGTATGAGGCTTTTCGCTTCAAGTAGAGACATCAATGACCATCTTGTTTTCAGCTTTTAAAACCATCTCTTTGTTCATTTTTTATTTAAGACAATGGCTAATTCCTTTTGTATTAATCACTCAGGTGTTTTGATTTTGATCTGAGATCTTGCAGCATTTGAGATACTACAGTATTTCCAGATGTAAGCACTGTAGAAATTAACAAGTAAATAAAATGTAAACTAAAAAAAAAGTACTAATGGAGTTGAAACTTTTGGTTTATAATGGTTGCCTTCTTTATATATTAAGAATCATTGTCCTCAGAGCATCTGAATTCTTCTTGAGATATAGCTCAGCTGATTGTAGAAGGGTTACACATGCACAAAGAGAAAAAGAAGGAAGACCATGTGGAGCCAGCCAGTCTTGCAAGTTTCATAGTTAGAGGTGAGGCAGTGTGGTCCAATAGCTAAGGCACTAGACTGAGATTTGAGAGTCCTGGATTCTAGTCCCAGTTCTCCCACTGACTTTGGGCAAATCACTTCATCTCGGTTCTGTTTTCCTTCCCATTTTCAGTCTGCCTTTTCTGCTTAGATTGCAGGCACGTTGGGACAGAGACTCCCTCTTTCTAAGTATTTGTGCAATGAACTTGGTTGGGGTTTTCAAGCACGGCTGTAATACAAATAGTTATAAATTAGTTGGCAGCAGAGCATGCATAACATTGCCCATATTTCAGTTGAATGGCTGAGCCAAATATTGTATGGGAATTTTCTAATTTGTCAGGGATTCCTACATTGGCAGCTGTGGTGGGTTACCAACAAGGAAAACAATTTTTGTCTTTTTTGCATGTTTAAATCTCTACCTCTCTTTAAAACAGAGATGTAATGATATTTTACAGCTGCCAAAATTAACTGATTTTATTTAATTGTATTTCTCACAATTTAGCTAGCTTGTTTTATATATAGCTAATTTAATTTTTAAATGAGCTCAGTACAGTGTTATAATGAAAGTCTAGTTAAATTCAATATACGCTATTGTTAAAATGGGTGGAATATGCATATACCAGATCTCAAGCTGAAGTTAAGCCTGAAGACCAACCTCTGCATGGAAATTATATGTTGATGTTTGCCATTGCCCTGTAGTTGCTGGGAGCTGGAGGGAGGGAAGAAGTAAGATTGCAAGGTAAGAAGAAATAATATTTGCTTTGCAGATATCAGATTCTTACTAAATGATAAAAATATATACAGTAGATTCTGATGGTAGAGGCAATTATTATGGGGAGAAGTGACAATGCACAGTAGAGTTACCTCTCCATCTAAGTAGCCTGAATTTTACATCACCACTAGTATTTACAGCTAGGATTCAAACTTATGGGGGCAGATTTGCTGTCTCTGCTACTGCAACACTCTCCAGAAGAAATACTCTGGTGCAGCCTGGTAAGTGTTCAAGGCAATCTTATAGAAGGGGCTTGGACAAGGGTACCCATTAGAAACATTGATTCCAATGTGGGCCATGGTCAGGGTTTAAAGCTTCCTTATTTTGGCGGAGAGCAACAATAGTACCAATGTCTTTCCTCTAGGGCTGAATCCCTGCTTAGATACAGGGAGTAAAAATTGCACATCCATGCACTCCTCAGAAGTGAAACAAGCCCTTGATGTTATCATACAATGAGACTTTGTAAGTGCACTTACAAGAAAATATACACTTAATGTTCCACGTTCTGGTTGATCTTTCAATTGGAGCGAGTATAGCTGTTGCTCGCACTGTCTGGTGATGGAAAGGTAGAACTGAAAATGATTCTTGTTAATTTATACCAAATAATAAGTTGTACCTGTTATTATGCCAAATAAAGATATGATGGAAGCAAATGTATGGCTTTTGTTCTATTATTTGATTTAGTTATTACAAGCTAAGATGTTTGTAAAAGAGTTGTCGTGTGTGTTTGAATTTTTTGTTTCTCTTTCATAGATTCCAAGGCCAGAAGGGACCATTGTGATTATCTAATCTGACATGCTGTATAACCGAGGCCATAGAAGTTCCCCAAAATTAGTCCTTTTGAGATAGAGCATATCCTTTCTAAAAAATACAATCTTGATATTAAAATTGCCACTCATGGAGAATCCACCACACCCGTTGATATATTGTTACAATGGTTAATTATTCTCACTGTTAAAAATGTATGCCTTATTTCTAGTCTGAATTTGTCTAGCTTCAACTTCCAGCCATTGAATCTTGTTATACCTTTGTCTGTTAGACCGAAGAGCTCATTATCAAATATTTGTTTCCTACGTAGGTATTTACAGACTGTGATCAAATCACCCCTTAATCTTCTCACTGGTAAACTAAATAGATTGAGCTCCTTGAGTCTATCACTACAAAGGCGTATTTTCTAATCTTTCAGTCATTCTCATGGCTCTTGGAACCCTCTCCAATTTATCAACATCCTTCTTGCATTAAATATGTATCACTGGCACCTAGTACAAAAAATTTAATGGGGCTGGCTGTCCCAGGGCATCCCCACTGACTCCTCTTCCTATACCATTTACCCTCGCAGTGTAGGCCAACCAGATGTTCAAAGTGAAATAGCTAGGATGCTGCTTAGGGCGTGTCAGAGAACTGCTTTGGTGAGAGTGAGAGAGGTTGGTTGTGAAGTGGGAAGAAGTGCGGCTCCCTCTTCACTGTCCCATCTCCCCATCCCTTTTCAGAATGATTATCTGTCAAAATAAAAATTAATATTGTTAAAATATAATGGTGGCTTTCCTATATTATCTAAAGGAGTTAGTCATTGCAACTGAGGGAGAGACAACTGCCAGTTTCTTTAGCAATCTCTTAATCATAACACATAAAATAGGGAGAGAGGAAAGCACCATAAACTGGGAAGGTGAACAGAGGCAAGAGAAGGGAATTCTGTCAAATGGAAAGGATGGGAGGGGGAGAACAGGTCTCCACGTTGGGGAGGGAAGAAAGGGTTTGTGGAATCTCAAGCTAGAGTACAGCAATGGTGCCAGAGGCACTAGTAGCTATATACTTAGAAGGGCTCATGGTGTGGAAGAATCATTTACTGTGGAAGCAAATGTAACCCCTGGGAAGCTCATCTTGGTTCCTGGGTGTCTCTGTGCTGGTGACTCAGGGAGAGGCAACCTGACCCTGGGAGGCAGGGGTGCCTAAGGCAGGCTCAGAGTCTGCTATGCAACCAAGAGGGCGAGAGGAGAGACACTATATCAAGTGATAGTGGCCTCTGTCAGCTGGTGGGGAGGGGGGAATAGCAGAGTGTCTGGCAGGCCACCTGCTCAGAGGAGAAGCAGTGCCTGAGAAAAAGGAGGGCATTGGAAGCAAATGATTGACAGGAAAAAGCCCGGGAAAGCAGAGCCAGCTTGACAAGTAAGGAAGGTGCTCAGTGAGAAGCCTGCCCTAGGAAAACTGTGAGATGGGGAGAAGCCATTTTGGCGGAGTCTGGAGCCAGCCACCGAAAGGGTAAAATTTACTGTTAGTGAGCTCATGAGTCCCAGGCTGGCATGCAGGGTTCCTCCTGAGAACTGGCGCTGGGGTACCTGGAAGCAATCTCTCTCATCTTGGTGCTTTCCTCTTCAAGGTGACTCCCAGTGACTGGAAAGTTGTTGGGAAAACTCCCTGCGCAGCCAGGCTGAGTTAGTGCTTCCGATCCCTAGATAAATCAGTCACCATGTGGCAAGTACTATTCTCGCTACTAGTTGGGCTGCCAGCCTACTGTAAGTGTATGTAAGCGTTTAGGAGATTAAGAGTTAGAATAGTTATAATCTGCACCTGATCCCTGTGTCTCTTTACGGTGAGGAGTACTCTTGGGAAAAGAAGCAGCCTGATTTCTGCATGAAGAGGATGCCTGTCCCTCTGCAGTTACTGAGGAGTCCGGATTCAGCTTTGAACCTGAGGATCATTCGCGGAGGTGTGAGTGCACCACCTTTTAGTTAGCTAGTCTGGGAAACTGTTTGGGACATTCCCTGTGTTTGCAAGCGGAGGGGTAAGAATTTAGGGATTTTATTACCTACTGTCTATTAAAGATGTTAGAGGGACTTACCATCTTATCTCATGTGTGAATCTTTAGGGCTGTACTGAACCAGCCAAATTATCCCTGCTATATTAGGTCATGTGACTGGGATTTTTAGGGAAATTAATGTGTAGTATCAGCACTGGGCGGACATGGGTGACCCTGAGAGTATTGGTTAATCCTCTTATGTCGTATTTGCTTCCTGTTTTATACAGTTACTCTGTTGAATATATTGCATGCGTTTGTGTTATTTCTTGGGAGTCTCCGATTATTTGGCACGTAACTCAGGGTTATCTTGTGGTTAGAATTTAACTTCCAATCTGCCCTGATGATCCTGCCAGGAAAGAGTGAGGGAGGTGGATGCAAGTATATTTATCTGGGAAGAGAGGAAGGAAGTTATATCCTGCTGAGCTGGAGCTGTAGGAAGACTGGTATCAAATGAGGTAACCATGCGGATAGAGGTGCTACACGTAAACTTACTTAACTATGAAACTGAACTCCTTGTTACCACTCCAGAAAGGACAAATGGATGTAGTGTCACTTAGGAAACAACACTCACTAAGTCCCTCATCTCTGACCTCAGTTCAGCTTGTAGGTGCCAGAGTCATACCCTGCCTGCCTAGACCTTATGTACTGTCTGGCCCTCTTCTGCTGCTTGGAGCCAATGTGTTTCTCACTTCTCTTTAGAGGAACGTGATTTGCCCTGAATCACCAGCAAACCGTTTGATGGATGGATGCTTTTTCTGTATGCAATTGGGCCTGATTCGGAGAGTTGTTCAGCAGCCACAACTCACTGTGAAGACAGTGGGAGTGCAGGTGCAGAGAACTCTCAGAATCAAGGCCTCTTGGGCAGCACAAATATGAATACATTTTTATATACACCTCTACCCCGATATAACGCGGTCCTCAGGAGCCAAAAAATCTTACCGCGTTACAGGTGAAACCGCGTTGTATCGAGCTTGCTTTGGCCTCGAGCATTTCCGTTATGAATAGTCACTTCCTGCCCCCTGACTGACCCCTCAGAAGCCCAGACCCATCCAACCTCCCCCGCTCCTTGTCCCCTGACTACCCCCTCCAGAGACCCCCCTGCCCCAACCACCCCTCCCAAGACCCCACCCCCATGTAAGCCCCTCTGCTCCTTGTCCCCTGACCGCCCCCTCCAGAGACCCCCCCCATCCCTAATCACCCCCAGGACCCCACCCCCTACCCATCCCCTGACTTCCCTGACCCCTATCCACACCTCTGCCCCCTGACAGCCCCCCTGGGACTCCCACACCCTATCCAATGCCCTTGTTCCCTATCCGCCCCACCCCCAGAACCTCCAAATCATCCAACCCCCCCCCGCTCACTATCCCCTGACTGCCCCCCGAGACCCTCTGCCTCTTATCCAACCCCTTGGCCCTGGCCCGGCACCCTTAACACGCCGCTCAGAGCAGCGTGTCGGAGCCAGACATGCTGACACGCTGATCCGCCGGCACACACAGCCCTGCCCCCGAGAGCGCTGCTTTACCGCGTTATATCCGAATTCATGTTATATCGGGTCGCGTTATACCGGGGTAGAGGTGTACTTCCATCAGAGATTGAAAATCCAATCTCTAGTTTAGGATACATTCTCTGGTGACTGAGAGGAGTGCGTGTGTGGCTAAGCATCAGTTTTTTCAGTATTGAAGCTTTTGTTAATGTTGGACCTCTCTTTCAACCTTTTGTATCATCTCATAGAAGGTGTCTAGAACACTTTTAATGCCTTCCTGTCCATGCATTTAAGGACAGTAGTCAAAAGAGGTAAACTGCTTGAAAAAGAAGGGGAGGCAGGCGAGCATAACAGCAGTTAAGACTATTGTTACTGTTATTACTGAAGAGCAGACCGGGGTGAAAGTAACTTAAAGGATTAACCGGAACGCCAGAGTCCTGAGCAGAGGGCGTGGCCTCAACCAGAAGAGGCGGGGCCTTTAAATACCCAGGCCCTTTAAATCAAGATTTAAAGGCCCTGGGGCTCCAGCTGCGTTAGCAGCGGCGGGGAGCCCCGGGCCCTTTAAATCACCCCCGGAGCTACCAGCTACGGAGGCGGCTGGGAGTCCCGGGGCTCAGGGGCAATTTAAAGGGCCCGAGACTCCAGCCACCACTACCACAGCAGAGCTTCGGGCCTTTTAAATCACCGACAGAGCCCCAGGGGCTCCCGGCTGCCGCTGCTACCCCAGGGCTTGGATGGAGATTTAAAGGGCCTGGGGCTCCGCTGCGGTAGCAGCGGCCAGGAGCGCCTGGCCCTTTAGATCACCGCCCGAGCCCTGCCACCGCTACCCCAGGGCTCCGGGAGCGGGGCTCGGGCACCGATTTAAAGGGCCCAGAGTTCCAGCCACTGCAGGGAGCCCTGGACCCTTTAAATCACCGCCCGAGCCCTGCTGCCGCTACCCCAGGGCTCCGGCAACAGGGCTCGGGAGGCGATTTAAAGGGTTTGGGGCTCCAGCTGCTGCAGGGAGTCCTGGGCCCTTTAAATCGCTGGCCTGGGGAAGCCGGTCTGGTCCAGCATGGCGTACTGGACTGGACCGGCTTACTTTCACCTCTGGAGCAGACAATGTGCTCAGTACCACACAAGACACTAAATTCTGATGATTCCTGCCCTGAAATGTTTACAGGTTGCGTAAGACAAGCCAGGCGGGATGTGTTGGGAAGCTCAGAGAAGGAAATAGTGTTTTTTAGATATTGCTTGTTAATTTGCATGTTGTGACATTTCAACATTTGTTTTCATCCCAAATTGGGACAAAAAATTGAAATTTCAAAAATGTTCGTGGAATGGAAATTGTGAAAAATGTTGTTTTGGAAATGGCTAGCGTTTCTGGTTGCATTCTGCTTCTGAAACTCAGACACACACAGCTGCAATCCAATCAATGTCCCTTCATTTTCAGTCAGTTCCCAGTCACTCCTAGCAGCACCCAGAAACTCCGCTTTGGACCCTGAGTCTGTTCTTGCTCAGGCCTTCCACGTGGCCAGTGTCTTGGGCAGTGGCTTCTATTGTTTCAGCTATCTTACTCCATAATGAGCTTAATTGCTTCTTCCATGTAGCCAGAATGAAGGGCAGCTAGCATGCCCATCAGCTTCAGTAAGGTCTGTGATTGTCCAGAGATCAAAGTTACACTTGCTGGCAGCTACCAACACCATTCAGCATAACAACACCCTTTATCTCTACTCCTCCCATTGTCCTGATGGAGTCCAAAATGGTGATGCTCTGTATGACCTGTCCTAGAGAGAAAAAAAACCCCAAACAATTTAACAAATTACAAATTTTAAAATCTTAACTGTTTACATATTTACAAAGTAGTTTTCTGTCAGGGCATTTTCACATCACCAACCCAGATCAATTTTTACTCTCATCCAAATCTTCTTGGAGCTCCTCTCCCTGCCTGAATTCCTTAGAGACAACCCAGAGGGACATCTTTCAATGGCTGTGACAAACTGTCAACGGGGAATTCATCTCTGTCACAACTTTTCCAACCTCAGCTTTCACAGCTATACTCTGAGTTTCTGGGGGCAGCTGTGTGAAATCCTGACCCCCTGATGCTTTCTCAGATAGTCTTTAAGGATAACTTTGCATTTAATCCTGGGAACCAACTCTATCCTGTATACCACTTCATTTATTTGTGTCAGTACTGTATAGAGTCCCTCTCAAGGTTTATCCTTCTTAGGGCACCTATTCTCCTTTCTCTTAGGACTGTGGAACCATCTTTTAAAAGTTTACCATATGACATATTATAGAGCTTTTCAAGTTAATCAGAGGCAAGCCACAAATTTTCCCTAGCAAAGATGTGAGCTTTTTTCAGTTTTGCATTGTAGGGTTTCTACGCAGCTTAGTTAAGATTTCTGCAATCTTGTAATGTCCAGCAGTGTTACAATCATGACATAAGTTCAGAACCTCCTTTTTTTAATGTGTCTCGTACAACCAGATGATACCTATTTATTATTATTAATTTATTTGTATTATTGTAGCATCTAGGAGCCCCAGGCATGGACCAGGACTGTGCCAGGTGCTGTACAAACACAGAACAAAAAGACAGTCCATGACCCAAAGAGCTTACAATCTCAGGCTATGTCTCTACTATAAGTGCTACAGGGGCACAGCTGAAGCTATCAACGGAAGGGGTTTTCCCATCAATGCAGTTAATCCATCTGTCTGAGAGGCGGTAGCTAGGTCAATGGAAGAATATTCCCGTTGACCTAGCTGCCCATCTACACTGGGGGATAGGCCAACCAAACTGCAGAGCTCAGGGTGCAACATTTTCCCCAGCCTTGGGTGATATAGCTAGGTCAATCTAATTGTTAAGCGTAGACCAGGCCTAAGTATAAGACAAGAGACAACAAAAGGGTATAGACAGATATACGGGGGATTACAGGGAAAGAATGAGATCATATTGGTCAGTATGATAGGCTATGGTGTCAGCACACCAGCAGGCTAACCATTGTACCTGCACGCATCACCTGCAGTTGTTTCCCTCTCCTGTACAATATTTCATCTTTAAGTTCTGAGCTTTCCCATTGCGACCAGAAAACTTTTACTGTGGTATTCTGAGGGGATACTACATACCAGGGTGACTGTGTTTCCCAGTTGGTTTTCCAGGCACATGCTAGGCTGTTGTAAAGATTACCTCTTTGGGAAGTTTTTAACAGCTTTGGTGCCCATATCTGCAACCTTACATTCACTGTTCCCATGGATGAACATGAAACTTCTGCAAATTATGAGAATAGAGATGACAGCCATCTTTTCCTGAGCACACTTATTCCCTGAAGCAACAAATTCCTTGTTCTCTTGCTCAGGGCAGCGTTTGCAATAAACCTCCCTACAAAGCTGTCTGGACAAGGCATCAGCCTTACCATGCTCATGCTTTGTCCTGAGTATGACTGTGAAATCATAACACTGCAGTTTTTCCAACACTATGCAAGTTACCCTTCAGGATTCGTGAATCTAAAGAGATACGGCAGGGATGTATGGTCTGTTCTGACCACAAACTTTCTCCCATTCAGATAGTGATGAAAATGTTCTATAGATTTAACCACTGCCAGGAGTTCCTTTTGGGTGGAACAATAATTTCTCTCCAGAGGTCTTAGGCTTTGTCTACATTAGCACTTTTGTTGGTCGGCGTGTGAAAAAATGCACATAAGTTTCCCCGACAAAAGTGCTGGTGTGGACAGCGCTATCTTGGCGGGACATGCTTTCCTGCTGACATAGCTACCACAGCTCATTGCGGGTAATTTAATTATGCTGGCTGGAGACCTCTCTCCCACTGGCATAGAGCGGCTACACAGGAGACTTTACAGCAGTGCAGCTGCAGTGGTACAGCTGTGCCGCTGTAAGGTGCATAGTGTAGACACAGCCTTAGACCAGGGGTTCTCACACTGGGGTTCGGGACCCCTCAAGGGGTCACAAGTCATGAGTTATCAGTCTTCACCCCAAACCCCACTTTGCCTCCAGGATTTATAATGGTGTTAAATATATAAAAAAGTGTTTTTAAGGTATAAGTGGAGGGGAGGGGGTGTCGCACTCAGAGGCTTGCTGTGTGAAAGGGGTCACCAAGTACAAAACTTTGAGAATCACTGCCTTAAGACTTTTTGCTGTAATAAGCCACAATACTCTCAAGTCCCTTGTGTTCTTGTGTCAATATTGCTCTAGCTCTGTGTCCAGAATGAAAGGGGTTTTGAAACACAGGTAGGATAAGACAGGAACTGTCACAAGAGCTCCTTCCAACTTTGAAATGCTAAATCACACTTTCTGATGACCACTGAAGTGGATTACCTTTCTCATCCAACCTATGCAATAGTTTTGCAATATTGGTGAACCCACAAAAAAATCCTCTAAAATAAGAGCAGAGCCCTACAAAATGCTGTGTGTCTGTGAGTGTCTGGGGAGTTGGCCAGTTCTGAACAGCCTAAATTTTCTTTTTGTCAGTGGAAGTTCCCCTCTCACCGACTGTGTGCCCCAAGGTAGATTGCCTCTGTTTGCACCAACTCACATTTCTTTGGGTTCAGTTTCATTTTGACAGACTTACACTTATCGCAGACCATTTATAAATGTTTTAGTTCCTGTTCAAATGTTTTATCTTGCACCAGGATATCATCTAGATATAACTGGCATGCCATGTAATATTGGCTCCATTAGCCTTTCAAATGTGGCTGGTGCATTGTACAAGCCAAAATCTATCACTGTACATTGCTACAAGCCTTGCCATGCTGTGAAAACAGTTTTTTCCCGTCTTTTGGATCCACTTCTACTTGCCAATACCCACTTTTAAGATCCAGTGTGGAAAACCAGACTGAATCTGCTACAGTATCTAGGGTATCATTTATTTGTGGTGATGGATAAGAATCCTTTAAAGTGACTTAATTAAATTGTATATAGTCCACATAGAATCTGGTGCTATCATCCTTTTTCTTAACCAAAACTATGGATATGACCCAAGGACTGGTTGGAGGCTCAGTTATGCCTTCCTGATACATTTCTTCAATGTCCTGTTTTGCCTCTTCTCTTTTTGCTACTGGTAACTAGTGAGGTGACTATTTAATGGGGTGGTTTCCTGCAGAATCAGTCTTGTGCTGGACCAGTGCAGTACAACCTATGGCTTTGTTGGATCAGGAGAACAACTCCTAACCAGAATGTCCCTTAGACTATTCTGCTGTTCCTCATGTGCAGCACTGTGCTGAAACAAGTCCAATATAAACGCTGGGAGCTTCCCTTTGTAGTTTTCGTCTATATCAGTATTTATCAGATCCATCGGTACACATCTGGCAACTGGAGTCCACCCTCCCCCATTTTTTCACTATTTGCTGATCAGTAGAAACATTCAGCAAATGAACAGAGATCAGTTCTTGATTCAGTTCCACAAGAGCTTTAGCAGCTAAAATTTCCCCGAGACCCTGGTTCTCAAAACAGATTTCAACAACTCCATCTTTCCTGGCTGGAAAACTATCACAGCATGTAGCTATTATAATGGTTTCTGCTCCTGCGGGTAGGACAATTTATTCACTGCAAACCTATTGCCTACAAACCATTTGTCTCTCCTGAGTCATATCTGAAAAGGGAATTTTCATAGACTGAATTTGTAAGACACCTTTCCTGGCACTGATTACACAGATATTAGCCATAATGAAATCAAAGCCAATTATTAGCTCTTCCACTATTTCAGTTACCCAGACTTCTTGCTTGAATTTCAGAGGTCCAATCTTCAAACCCAGTTTTCCCACATTTGGACTGGTGCCCTTGCCCCAGTCACTGTCTCCGTTTGCAACCAATTAGGCCTCATTCCTCATATATATTAGACACAAAGCTGTACTTGCAGGGTTCATGGTGATCAGCTTTCATCTTCCACATAAGCAGCTGCTGCCTCTTCTGATGGATCCCTTATTCCCTTAACCTCTTTAGCATTTCTGGTTTAATAACCATTATGTTTGGGCCCATGTGGGTTATCCCTATTACACATTCACTAGTCAAACTCCCATTATTATTGTTTAACTTCCCAGATCTAATAAAAAATGGTGGGGTTGATCATTGTATATCCAAGCTTTGCCTCTTAAGCTGGCATCCCCTTTTCCAGAACTGGGAGAGAAGTTTTCGCTAGACACTTGTGACAGTCTGTCTTGGCCTGCCTTAAAATTTATAACAATCCTTTTTGTGGTCAGTTTCGACACAGTACAAGGATTTGTCTGAACTGTTTTCTTTAATTTTTGCATTACTGCCATTTCCCTTGTTTTACAAACCAAATTTATCTAATTGTTCAGTGTGGTCAGATTAGAATTGCCTCATTCATCATACATATTAGACACAAAGCTGTACTTGCAGGGCTCACGGTGATCAGCTTTCATCTTTCTCACTAGCAGCTGCTACCTCTTCTGATGAACTTCTGCAAGGAAAGATCCACATTCTGGGGCAAATTCCATAGCCTTTCAGAGTGTCTTTGGTCTCTCTTTTCTGATTTTGAACTGCAAGTCCAAGTCCAGCTGAGCATCTATAAATTGGTCCATCGCCAGTTTATCCTGGAAGGCCTCAGTGGTAGCTAGGTATGCCATTACCAAAAGCCTCCACAAGTCCTCTGACAGTTCAGGTGGGATTTCTTCTTTTCCTCTCTTTCTAGCTTTTAACTATTCCATGGAAAAATCAAATTGAGGGCTAGTTCCACCTCAAGGGCTTCTGCAAGGTCTGAATGACTCAGTCTCCTTTCTGGGGTAAATCCTGCAGAGCTGGGCCACCCAGAGCTGCTAGAAACCCCCCTTTCTGTCCCTCTTCCCAGCCATTCATTGTTGAGTTGAGACAAATAAGTCTTTTAGGGAGTATTTGGCATTATTTGAGCTGGGACAGCCCTACCACTTCCCTCTGGGTCTCTGTGGGTTACAAATGCGGTAGAAAACTGTTGTAAATGTTCGGTCTTACCCAAGTACTCTGGCTGGCTCAATTTCCATTCAGGTGGCTGCCTTTCACTATGGTCTGTGAGCCTTTGGTTTCCTTCTGTAGATGAATTTTCAGCTCTGTAAGTCCTTGCTGCAACTTGTCACAGTTGGCAAATTCCAGATTGGCTAAAGCTTGCCTCCTTTCCACTATTTCATGGAAGAACTTCTGGTCTATGGCAGCCAGATTGCTGGTCACCTCATCAATCCGTTTTACCATTCCAACCTGGGAGTTCTGCACTTGGGCTTCCCAATCTGCCTGGACATTTTGTAGTTGTGGGTCCAATAGAGATTTCACCATTGTCCTCTGTGAGCCCTTTCTGGAAAACCTCCAGATGCTGCTTTAAATCATTTTAAGGGACCTTCAGCTCCTCATTTAGGTCTTGCTTTAAATCCTGCTGGCCATTTTTGATTTCTGCAGCACCTCCATTATTTGTTCCACCTTGGTTCAACAGCAACACCAGTCACAGTTTCTCTCCTTGGAAACTGGATCCCACCGCTGGCACCAGTGTTGCCTGGGCAGCTAGTCAAATTTCAGGGGCCTGGGTATGTTCCAGTTGGAGGTAGAAATGGATGGAGTCTGTACATTCTTTGTAAATAAACAAAACTGCCTCAAAGGAAATACCAAAGTCCTATGTCTCTGAATGCAGAAGGAACCAAGAACAAAAGGAACAGTTTTTTAGCTTACAGCCTCAAAACCTCTTTAGACATCAGACCCAAAAGCTCTCTTTCTCTAGCTTTTTCCAGGGTTACACTGTGCTCAGAGGCTACTAGACTTTCTGTTTTTGAACTCTGCCTCTCTCTGTCTTCTTGTCTGTGACCTCAGTATCTGCATGGTCTCTCAGGGTAAGTCTACATTGCAATAAAACACACATGACTGGCGCACGTCAGCTGACTCGGGCTCATGGGGCTCTGGCTGCAGGGGCTATAAAACTGCAGTGTAGATGTTCTGGCTTGGTCTGGAGTCTGGGATCTTTGGGTCCCAGAGCCTGGGCTCTAGCCTGAGCCCAAACATCTACAATGCAGTTCTACAGTCCTGCAGACCAAGCCCTGCAAGCCCAGTCAGCTGACAGAGGCCAGCTGCGAGTGTTGTATTGCAGCAGACATACCCTCACACACCTACCCAAAGCAATATGCAGCCCAAAAGTTCCTAGGCAAGTCCCACTCATCCTGTCTTGGGTAGGGCTTATGTTTACAGTTATGTTAACTGAAGGGTGAGTTCACACCTACCAACCTCAATGGGCTTTTATTTTAACTCAACCATAACAAGACTTCACCTATCTCATGACAATACTTTTAAAATATATTTAAGGAACACATTTAAATATTTATGACACGACAATATTTATTAGCTAGTAACAAGGTTTATGTACTGAGTTGGGTTTGAATGAAGCTGAGATGGAAATTCTGGAGTTTTGTTGGGAACAGATTGCAGGGTTAGCTGCTGGGTTTAGTTTATTTTTTTAATCTTATTTCAAAGGTGTTGTAAGTGTTAGGCACCATTTGATATATATATTTTAGAAATCCCAATATGTCAATAAACAAAACAACCAATGAAAATTGCAATCACCATGTTCAAGCAAAAAGACAATAAAATGTAATTTAAAATGTGAAGAACCCCCACCATTGAAACTTGCTGATGTAATTAAAGTAACATTCTGCAATTGTTTTATAATCTGTGACATTCAAACTCCAAATATAATCGTATCAATTTTATTTAAATGAGGCTATGGGCACATTATATTGCAATTGACAAGACTGCATAGAAAAGAATGAAGGAAAAATTGCATTAAGAGGAAACTCTGCAGTGAATTTTATTATGATGTAATTGATATTCAGTATATTTAAATGGCAGTTATTAACTAGCATAATATAAATTCACTAGCTAAAAGCCTGTTTATTTCCTAAGGGCCAGATTGTCATACACTTGCTCACATTCAAAAGTACGTTACACAGCAAGCAGAGTCGTTGAAATCAGTAAGACCATTTGTTGAGTAAACTACTACTCATTGTGAGTAAGGGTATCACAATCTGGCCCTAAACTCTGAGTAGTTATTCTTCTGATAAGGAAAAGCCAAAAATAAAATCACAGACTGTTTGCAGGGATGGCCTAGAGGGCAAGACCACTAATATTTATCCTGGAAAATAATTTCTGGTAATTGGATGCATATTTGTGTTGCTTTATTTTTAGAAAAATAAGAATTAATAGTTCATACAAGAAGAACACCTTATTCTAATAATTACATATGCCTTAATTAAAGTAGTACAAAATATACATTTCTTTCTTAAGAAATTAATATATCAAAATATATTATAACTAGTGCTTGAACGGACTATGAGAGTATCCATTCCCAGAATGAATATAGACCGCTCAAAATATTGTTGAAAATTCAATAATAATGTTATTTTTTTAAAAACAAGTATTTACTCAATGAACACTATATAAATGATGTACAGTTTATGCACAGTAAAGCCCAGGAGTGACATTGTGGCCCCATTGAAGTGAATGGAAAAACTGTTACTGACTCGAAAGGGCCAGCATGCTTTTGTGCTATATGGTTTTATGAAACGAAGATAACACTTCAGTACATACCCTCAGAGCAGAGAACTACAGTATAGGACACTCTTCTCTTTGAAATCATAGGCTTTTGTTCTAAACTTCCAATTTTCATCTGTTTTAACTGCCTCACCGTCTCTTTCTGATGAATGCCAACTGCTTGGGTAATTTGCTCTGACCAAGTCTGTGTCTGTGAGCTCTTAAGTGGAATAACAATTTGCATATCTAAGAATCCTGAGAACAGAATATAGCATTATAGTTTTTTCTGGGCTGGACCCAGAGAGATGTTTTAAGTGGGATAATTTTACATGTACCTGTAATAATTTTTAAATTAAAAAACTTTACAAAAGTGTTACGTTATTTAAAATGAAGACTGCCAATTTGGGATTAGTGTGCAGTTTACCAATTTTAACACTACCCCACTCCCCCCAATCTATGGATGCCCATTCTCTCTTTCTCTCAACAGGCTTTGAAAAGTTAAAAGGAAATGGTCACTACAGAAATAACTGACTAGAACAGAGACTCAAAAATATTCAGGGTTGTGTTTTTATGCTTAATTTCTACCACTAATAAGAGAAACCTATCAGCACCTTAAAACACATGAATCTAACTAAACATTCATTGCAGTTGGTATTTTGCATCACTTTTGTGACTGCTAAAATTATCATTCAAGTGAAATTAAAGTAGAATATAAAGGAACACTTACTGACAAATACACACAATTACATACATGCATACACATGCACTCAGATGCCCCTAAAAATGTATTCAAATAGCCTGTGGTAGATTTAGGGCTGATATATTTGGAACCGTTCTCAGATCTGCATGCATGCAGGGCTTCCCTTTAGATAGCAAGACTGTAGGGTTAAATGAAACACTTCTCTTTTGGTTATGCTGAGGAACAGTAGTAAATGGAAGATGATCACCCTTCCTTTTTCCCCTATGAACACTTTATTTGAAAAAATATTTAAACTAATTTACAATTAGCTGTTAAATATGATTTTTTTATGTACATCTAATCAACCTAGTGCAATTCATATGTTGAAAGAGCAGTAATACTAAATGAAAGTATTTACTTTGGTTTGTAAAACCTTCAAAGCAAACTATAATAAACCCAAACTGGAAGCAAGTTGGTGGTAGGGCAGGTAACACTGATACGTCTTAACATAGTGAACTCTAGCTCTGGCTTGTGTGGTTACTAAAATTCAAATTAAAAAAATGGAATTTGACTATTAAAGCAATGTTTGTAGCAGTTACTGCTGAGCTTTAGACCAACAACATTCTCCATAATCAATGGTTTTCACTTTTTACAGTTCTATAAATGGTGTGGACCTAAAATTCACATTCCTTAATATGTCTACTTTGGTTAAACTTCACATGATTAACCTAGGAATAGCAATATTTTCAACAGAATTTTAAACTTATATGATTTGGTTTTTATTGTTCAGGAATCAAATACTATAGTTCTAACAGTTAAAACAATTCAGAATGCCCTAGTGGAATAACCACAATTATTTATTTCTAGACCTAATTAAATAAAGTGAAAACTGAGAGGAAGTCTACACGACGTATAAAGCTAATCTCTAAAGTCAGCTTTTAAATGCCTAATGTGAATAACTTTATACAGAATTGTGAACCGTGGATTTATAACGTTGATAGACTGTGTCCCCCCATGGCAAGATCTTTTGTTTTCTTTGCCTTTCCGTAAAACCAGCTTTTTCCAGTACTCTGGTTTAATGTTCATTTCCTAATATTCCTCCCATTCAGGGGATAAAATCTGACCGTCCTATCTGGTAACTGGGTTTAGTGGTCAATATACAAAAATCTCAAGTCCAGCTGCTTTTCTCCCCCTCTGTTTTGCTTCCCCCCCCCCCGGCCCCACAAAAATTGTTGATAAAGTCCAGTCTGATATGGCAAAGAGATCTTTTTGTTGTCTAAAATCTATACTTTGAGAGAGTCTAAACGTTCACAAATGAATTTTGACTTTGATCATTAAAAATAATGGTTGGAATTGTGCATTGTGAATACATTAGATTTTTCCAGACAAAACATGCATGAAGTGCAATTACTGCTCGTGTTGCTTTATTAATATGAATGTTAATAGCATGTTTGGTTTTGCAGTGGTTGTGCATTCGGATAAATGTCTGCTTTAATCTAGTCATCTGCGTGTCACTTGTCTAAGTACTCCAATTTAAGATGCCATATCCCTTCTTGTAGCAATAAAGGGGTAAAGCAACATTAATATTAAATAATTAGAAAAACAAAAGGGGAATGATTAAACATATTTACATAATTGAAATAACACTGAGTCGCAGTGGGAAATCGGGACAATGTTGTCTCCTTTCAAAGTAATTCATAATTCAGATTTTTAATTATGGCATATTCATTCATTTAAAGATGATTCTGGATGAGAGGGCCACTAATGAAATACAATCATTAGCATCTAAACAAAGTAATTTAGAAAGTCTCCTTTAGGGGAAAAAATTTCTAGAACATCATCAATCACACAAGATATGCAAAAACAAGCAATTAAACCACACACAAGAACTACAACAACCTTATATATTAGTAATGTACACATGAAAACATAACTGATTACAATGATTAGAGTAGGATAGTGTGGTTAATTTGTATGTTATGTAGCTATTCCATGGGAGAATGTATCAGGACAGACACATCGTACACGAAATTAACTTTGTGGCATTGATATATGTTTTCAATAAATTTCTACATTTTTGGTCAGTGCCAAGGTGTCAGTATAAAAATCCTATAATGAAAATCTGGAGGCATGTTCAAGCAGCATAACACCCCCATTTTAGGTCACCCCCAAGTTCTGTTGTATTTGATTTGGATAAACTGGCAAAATGGGGGATTAGCAAATTATTTCATGAGAGAAGCAGGTGCTGCATTAGTTTCTCATTAGTTACTCAAATCTTGCTTTGGGTTTATAGCAACAGAGTGCTTACAGACCTAATGGGTCAGTGATTTACAGGGGCTTCTTCCACATACACAATTACAGTTCATTACACATCAGCAGCACTAAATGGACACTGTAATTCTGGCTGACTTTTAATGCGAGTACAGTGTCCTGCTAAATGGACACACAACGGGAATGGTTAAACACTTCCCCTTCAGGCTGAATTGTAATCTTGCTGAACACCTACACCACTTCCTCCTGCTGATTTTTTAAAAAGAAGGGTTGAAATAGTAGTAGCGGGGAGAAAAAAAATAAAAACAAACCACCTGGCTAAGTAAGGCTGGAACCTTTGGTCTAGTCAGTGCTGCCTTTGATAACTACCAGGCTCAGAAGCCAAAATATGTTCTTTTGAGTACTCAAAGGATAAAAATACTGGTTAATTTTCAACAGTGCTCCTTCATTTGACTTTACAATTTATAGCAGTGAACATTAATGCAAGAATAGCTTGGTCGAGGAGGAGTTTAAAATTAGAGCACCTCTTCTCATTAGCCCCTGCAGCCTGACCCAGGGTGAACTGAGAAGTAATTTGCTGCCAGATCCTCATTTTGCTTCTGTTATCACTCCTTTATAAATGAAGCGCGGCAATTTATCGTAGCGCCTCGAGGAGTCAAGAACATAATGTGTAAAACACATACAAAAAAAATCTTTCTTCGCTTTCATTAACACTCAGCACATAGAGACTGTTCATTTTTCACTCTAATGAAGGGTGTGGGGGGGGGGAGGAGAGAAGGGGGATCTTGAATCTAAAGCTTTCCATCATGTGAAGAAGTCCTCTTCAGGCCATTAGACAGAAGCTGAGTTGGACTGAAGAAAGGTCACTGACAAGAAACAGAGAATGGCAATATGAGGAAAAATAGAAAATGGATAAAAGAAGAGACTTTAGAAAGCTCGAAGAATGGAAAGTACATCTTCTGCATCAGTGATCAACCCTTCTTGTCTCTATGTGCATTTTCTGTTGTCAGTGAAGAAAAGAATATCTGGCTTTTTATTTTAGCTCGGAATTGCCATAGTGTTTGGTCAATTCTCATTTCTTCACCCTTGATCTGACCCTTGCAGGAGGTATTAAAAGGCTTATTTGTAAGGGAGCATTGTCTGTTGTCCAGCTCTCCATTTTGCTCTTTTTAAGTAAAAAATGCAGTGTACTAGATTTTAATGTAATCATGTAACTGACAATTTCCCCCTAGGGAAATCTTTTGTGTTTCTCTGATTAACAGGTTGTTTTTCATAGCTTTCTAACACTACATCCAAGAACATTAGGAAGTGCCTATATACAAATCAATTTAATGAATTAAATTATTCATAGAATAATAGAAAAACTCCAAAAGGAGTTAGGCTTACCATTTAAATTAAACACATATGGCAAATGAAAGAAAACTAAATCCAGTTTTATTTTTTTAAAGCACCTTGTTTGCAAAACCGTACATATCACATACTTACGTGTGGCAGGAGCCTAGGCTGAAGGGTATATTAATCTCAGAAAACTGTTCATTGTTTTATTTTTACTTCAGTGTCTTATGATAAGAATTACACATCCTATTCAGAAAAATGGAACCCTGAAGTACTCTAATATGCGTGTGATCACCAATGTGTGATCACCACTAAGGAATCTATCATTTTCCCCATAGGTGCATATAACTTCCATTAATAATGTTGGTTGTTGTCTATGTGAGGAAAAGAGACCCATTAGAGATCTTTCTTTGTAATTATGAGCAAGAATAAAATATCTACGTTAACATTTTCTTCAGAATGTATATTGTTACTGCCTTCCATATACCACTGCTGGGTCTTCTCTCTCTATAAGCTAGGACCAGATGAGTCAAGCTGTGTCCATATTTTTCTATAAATGCCTTCCTACTTAGGAGACCATTATCCTGAAACAATGTTCTATTCCTCTGAAGTTTCTTCATTGATCAATTTACATACAATGAAAACCAGAATCAAAGGTATACAAAAGATATAATGTTGAAAAACAAACAATTGACATCAATATGACCTATATTTAATTATGTGAAATTTAGTCCCATAAATACTCTTCCTGGAAGCCAGGATGCAGATGCCTATGTTAAACAGTGGCAAACCCAAGAATCACACAAAGTGAGCTGCTGCACTGTGGAATTGAAGGTAAAGAGCAGATTAGGGTCCAAAAAGTATGCTCTTTGACATGTCTTTAACAGGCACCCTTGTGAATTTTCTTGTGCACTTTATATATATATATATATAAATTTAAGTTTTGTTCATTTAGGCCCAGATCCTGAAAACATTTAAGTATATGCATAACTTTGATCACAGGTGAGTAGTCTCATTTATATCAGTTGGACTACTTGCTTGAGCAAAATTATGTATGTGCCTAAGTGTTTCTCAGGATCAGGCCTGTATAGGATAAAACATGCATTTGTGATGTCTTTTTCACTTTCGTGTAGTTAGTTAGTTATTTGTCTGTATTGTCTAAAATATGTGGGAATTATGTTTGTCACTGAAAAACTTACTACCATCCCTTAACTTAATTCAGATAATATATCTCTGGAATTTAAGCACACACAATGTCCAGGTATACCTGGATTATATAAGGAAATATCTTTTATTAGCAACACATCCCCCAAAAGCAGATGGAGGGCATTTGCAAAAAATAAATTATAGATCATATATGGAATTGGTATGATCAGCATTTATTTATATGGCATTGTAGATTTATACCACACTTCACAATAAACCAAACTGAAAAAGAACAAAAACATGCACAGAATTGGTATCAGGCCAAGATCACAAAACAGCAATCTACTAGGTAATGTGGATTAAATATGATACAGCCAATCATAGGGTGCAGTGTTGTATTTGTAGCTGGGATGTTTTGTGAATCGTAGGGCAATCGTTTGTATTGACTATGAGACATACATACATACATACAATCCTGTAGGTCCTCTCCCATAGAATGGCTGCCTTCACCTTTGTTTGAGAAAATCAGGGACTTCCTTCAAGACTTCTTTCTTTAATTAAAGATTATGTCATGTGATAAAAATCTCCAGGAATTCGTCCAACCAAAGTTGGCAACGCTAGTAGAAACCCCTAGAAGATGTGGAAGAACCAGTCTCGTTAGGAGAAGTTGAGCCCAAAACATCCTGGAGTGTGGATCCCAGAGCAGAGGTAGGACTCACAAGCATGGAGGTCTGGGGAAACCCCCTTGTAGCAGGCCTGAGTGGAAGGCAGCAGGAAGCTGAGTCAAGGAAGGAGGCGTTGGTCCTAGAGGAAGGTTCCTCTGAGCTGGGGTAGGCCTCACCAGGAGGATGCCTGGTGGAATGAATTAGTGTGGGGAGCCCTCTCATGGCAGATGTGACTTGGGGCTATGGGAAAAAACTTGCTGGAGAGAAGTGGGCCTTGGAACTCTTAGGTAAGAGAGTGGAGTCCTGGAACAGGGGCCAAAGGAATTGTGAGCAAATAGTTATTGATTCTCAGAGGGGTGATGTTTGAATGGGATTGAAGAGCTTCTCTGTTGTAACTTTGTTTTACTTCGGGGATTTGAGAGAAACTGCGTTTGATATGAGGGATCTGTGGACTGTGACACTTAATAAAAGGGTTTGTATTTACCACTAAGAGAAACAATATTCTTATTACGAATTCCTCTTTGATCTCAGAGAACTCTAAGTAGGAATGATATTAAAATCTAAATTTTTTGGGAGAGTCCCAAACAGGCAGGATCCATTAATTTATGCTTTCTGCTGCTATGTGGGGCTTGTGGCAATGGCAAACTGCCAAGGTGAGGACAACTCTGGCAACACCTCATTTTGTCTGCCTGATCCAGAACGTCTCCTGCCCCAAGGGCTTCTGCAAGAGCAATACTGAAGTCCTCCATGCTGGAAATATTCCACTGACATCTACGCTTTGGTCCCTTTACACTATTGTAGCCAATACAAATGGGTTGCAATGCAGCAGTGAATCTGGCCCTGTATGTCTTCACTTCTTGAGTAGAAAGCAGGGGGTCTATTTTCTCCTACTTATGTGTCTCCCCTGTGACTAAGTACCATTCCTACATTTATAGGGAAAAAAACTCCTTACCTGTATGATTAGTACCTGTGTCTCTAGGACAGTGTTGAAAAAAGAGCTGAACATTCCAAAGGGTTCCTTTGTTGAAAAAATATTATGTGACAAACAATGGCCCAAAACCTCTTTAATTTACTCATGCAAGTACTTCCACCAAAGCCAGTGGAACTGCTCATCTGAGTAAGTTGAGCAGGATTTGTACAAATGAGGGATGGGTGACCTTTTGGGGTGGCATCAAAATCCACCCTCTCTGAATCTTCACTCCAAATAATGAACCAAACCAAACTTTTCCTGAGGTTCCAAAAAAGTCCAGTTTACTTTTTGCCACACTTCTTATTCTCCCTCATAAAGTATAGGAAATCCAACATGAGCTGATGTGAGATTTATGGGCCAGTTTTGAAGACTCAAAAGGATTGCAAAAGGTTTAGACAGTAATTAACTGGGTTGAATCGTGAACAGGAATATCTATGCTTAATGAGTAAGTGTTTGCTTATAGCTTAGAAATCAAGCTGGTTTAAAAGGAGTGGCAAGGGGAGGGAATTAATAAACATTGAAAAGTTTGAACTCATTTTGTTCTAGATTTCTCAAAGGAAGCGTTTTTCATTCACTTAAAAATTTTCAACAAAGTTTTTAATCACAATTTTGGTTTTGAAATTTTTCTCTTTAATTTTTTAAAATTTTCCTTTCCCTTCTTTATTCTTTTCCTCTTATTCCATTTTGCCAATGAAAAATGAAGTGGAGGGAAGAGGGGAAGAAAGGGAAAAAGGAAAAACACTAAACTGAAAAAAACAAAACCAAAAATGAATGGATTTTTCACTTTACATAAGAATGGCCATACTAGATAAGACCAATGGTCCATCTAGCCCAGGGGCGGGTAAACTTTTTGGCCTGAGGGCCGCATCAGGTCTCGGAAATTGTATGGAGAGCCGGTTAGGGGAGGCTGTGCCTCCCCAAACAGCCAGGCGTGGCCCAGTCCCCGCCCCCTATCCCGTCCGCCCTGCTTCTCGCCCCCTGATGCTCCCCGTCCCTGGGACTCCTGCCCCATCCACCTCCCCTGCTCCCTGTCCCCTGACCACCCCCAGTACTCGCACCCCTGACTGCCCCCCGCCACCCCATCCAACCCCTCCTCTCATTCCTGACTGCCCCTCCAGGACCCCTGTCCCATCCAACCCCACCCCTTCTCCCTGTCCCCTGACTGCTCCCCCGCCCCCATTCAACCCCCCTGTTCCCCGCCCTCTGACCGCCCCGACCCCTATCCACACCCCCACCCCCTGACCACCACCCCGAACTCCCCTGCCCTCTATCCAACCTCTCCTGCTCCTTGCCCCCGGCCCCTTACCGTGCTGCCTGGAGCATTGGTGGCTGGCGGCACTACAGCTGTGCCGCCCGGCTGGAGCCAGCCACGCCACGAGGCAGCACAGAGCACCAGGGCAGGCTGGGCTCTGCAGCTGCGCTGCCCCAGGAGCTCACAGCCCTGCCGCCCAGAGCATTGCGCCGGCAGTGCAGTGAGCTGAAGCTGCGGGGTTGAGGGGGAACAGCAGGGGAGAGGCCGGGGCAAGCCTCTTGGCCCAGGAGCTCAGGGGTTGGGCAGGAGGGTCCCGTGGGCTGGATGTGGCCCACGGGCCATAGTTTGCCCTCTTCTGATCTAGCCCAATATCCTGTCTTCTAACAGAGGCCACTGCCAGATGCTTCAGATGGAATGAAAAGAACAGGGCAATTACTGAGTGATCTATCCCTTGTCATCCTGTCCCAGCTTCTGGGAGCTGGAGGTTTAAGGACATGCAGAGAATGGGAATGCATCCTGGATCATTGTGGCTAATAGCCATTGATGGACCTAACCACCATGAACTTATCTAATTCTTTTTTGAATTATACTTTTGATCTTCACAACGTCCACTTGCCATGAGTTCCAAAGGTTAACTGTGCATTGTGTGAAGTACTTCCCTATATTAGTATTAGTACTGCCTATTAATTTCATTGGGTGACCCCTGGTTCTTGTGTTATGTGAAGGGGTAAATAATACTTCCTTAATCACTTTCTTCACACTATTCATACTTTCAGAGACCTCTATCATATCCCCCCCCCCACCTTAATCATCTCTTCTCTAAGTTTGTGATCCACTATGACCCCCAGATCCCTTTCTGCAGTACTCCTTCCTTGGCAGTCATTTCCCATTTTGTACGTGTACAACTGATTGTTCCTTCTTAAGTGGAGTATTTTGCATTTGTCCTTATTGAATTTCATCCTATTTACCTGAGACCATTTCTCCAGTTTGTCCAGATCATTTTGAATTTTATTCTTATCCTCCAAAGCATTTGCAACCCCTCTGAGCTTGATATCGTCCGCAAAATTTATAAGTGTACTCTCTCTGCCATTATCTAAATCACTGATGAAGATATTGAACAGAATTGGACCCAGAAGTGATCTCTGCAGGACCCCACTCGATATGTCCTTCCAGCTTCACAGTAAAACACTCATAGCTACTCTCTGGGAATGGTTTTCCAACCAGTTATGCACCCACCTTATAGTAGCGCCATCTGGATTATATTTCCCTAGTTTGTTTATGAGAAGGTCATGCGAGAAAGTATCAAAAGCCTTCCTAAAGTGAAGATATACCACATTGACCACTTCCCCCCATCCACACGGTTTTTTACCCTATAAAAGAAAGGTATTAGGTTGGTTTGGCACAATTTGTTCTTGACAAATCCATGCTGACTGTTACTTATCCCCTTATTATCTTCTAGGTGTTTGCAAATTGATTACTTGATTATTTGCTCCATTATCTTTTTGGGTACTGACAAGTTGACTGGTCTGTAATTCCCCAGGTTGTCCTTATTTCCCTATATTTGCCCTCTTATGTTTTCCAATGTGCATTACTTTGCATTTTTCAACACTAAATATAATTTGCCATTTTGTTGCCCAGTCACCCAGTTTTGTGAGATCCCTTTGTGAGTCTTCACTCTCAGCTTTGGACTTACCTATCGTAAGTAATTTTTTATCATCTGCAAACTTTGCCACCTGACTATTTATCCCGTTCCCCAGATCATTTATAAATGTGTTGCATAGCACTGGTCACGGTATAGATCCTTGGGGGACACCACAATTTTTCTTTCTCCACTATGAAAACTGACCATTTATTCCTACCCTTTGTTTCCTATCTTTTAACCAGTTACTGATCCATGAAAGAACCTTCCCTCTTATCCCATGACTGCTTATTTTGCTTAAGAGCCTTTGCTGTGGGACCTTGTCAAAGGCTTTCTGAAAGTCTAGGAGCACTATTTTCACTGGATCACCCTTGTCCACGTGCTTTTTGACACCCTCAAAGAATTCTAATAGATTGTCAAAGCTTGATTTTTCTTTACAAAAGCCATGTTTACTCCTCTGCATCATATTTCATGCATCTTTATGTCTCAAAATTCTGTTCTTTACTATAGGTTTCAGAGTAGCAGCCGTGTTAGTCTGTATTCGCAAAAAGAAAAGGAGTACTTGTGGCACCTTAGAGACTAACCAATTTATTTGAGCATAAGCTTTCGTGAGCTACAGCTCACTTCATCGGATGCATTCAGTGGAAATACTATAGTTTCAACCAATTTGCCTTGGACTGAAGTTAGGCTTACTGGCCTGTAATTGCAGGATCACCTCCGGAGTCTTTTTTAAAAAGCAGCATTATATTAGCTATCCTCCAGTCATCTGGTACAGAGGCTGATTTAAGTGTTAGGTTACATACCACAGTTATGTATAATTATGGACAATGTATACCTTCAAAGGGGGTAGAAAACCTGGATTTGTGCTGGAAATGGCCCACCTTGATTATCATACACGTTGTAAGGAGAGTGATCACTTTACATAAGCTATTACCAGCAGGAGAGTGGGGTGGGGGGAGAGAAAACCTTCTGTAGTGATAAACGCCCATTTTTTCATGATTTGTGTGTATAAAAACAAACATCTTCTGTATTTTCCACAGTAGTAGTTCTGCAATTTCATATTTGAGTTCCTTCAGAACTCTTGGGTGAATGCCATCTGGGCCCTAACTTACTACTGCTTAATTTATCAATTGTTGCAAAATCACCTCTACTTTCCACTTTTGTTGAAAAGACAGAAAGGAAGAAAGATAGAATTCCCACCCAAAACCCACAAATTTTTCCAAAAAAATTTGTTTCTTTTAAAGGCCTTTTTTAAACACACATTTTTACTTGAAAAATGTTAACCAGCTTTTCTTAGAAACATCTGAAGAGAAGGAAGGGCTATTGTCGTGCTTGACTCTGAACTCTGTTGTATAAAATCAGTTTTTGTAATTGTCAAATCATTTTCTTTGTGCTGAGATCTTTTATCTTTAATAGTTATTATTTTGACTACATATATTCTGCTACCATATACATATTTTGCTTTTGTTTCCTTCTATATCCCCTCTTGCTCTGTAACCTCTAGTCAGGCCTCTCTCTCTTTATGGATGACTTTTTCTTTCTCCCAATCTTTCTTGGTTTCATTCTGTTAATTAATCTTATAGATTAAAAACAATAAAGTACTTCTCATTTTTTTAGTGAGAGTACAGTATAGGGAGCTTTCGGGAAGCTAATTGTCACCCCATATACAGCCTGCATATCTGTAAGGAAATGAGTACCGGATGAGGGTAGCCAATCAAAACATAGATTATGGAAATAGTCCAACTATTGCCTGCAATAGTTCAGATTATTTTAGACACTAACATCCTGACAGCTTGTTCCTATGATAAAGATGTTAACAAGAAAAGAAAATGGCATTAATTTAATCTATTCTTACGGGTCATACTGAAATGAGACTATGATGACACAAAATTGTAATAATAAATACTGTAGTAATTTCACAGTTCTTCATACATGCTGTTCACAGTCCTTTCACATGCAAATATATTATCCTTTGCTTCATGACAATGATTTTTTTTAGATGCCATCCAGCCCTCTCGTTTGGAATTTCTTATACTTGATCCCCCTAATTATTTTATATTGCAAGAACATACCTTCCCAATTTAGTATCTCAGTATGTTTCTAGTTTTACAGTTTTCACCTTGTCTTGTAGGAAACTTTTAATTTTATGCATCCTCTACATTCCAGAACGTAAATGCAGTCATCAAAATTCTTGGCTGGCAGGACAATAGAAACTAGAGATGATCAAACAGTGTAACAAAACAACTCTGATTCAAAAATATTTTCATGAATAAAAGTGGCAAATTCAGCTTGCTATGATTTTGTGGAGTCATGAATTATTCACGAGTATCTGAAATTTTCTGAACATGAGTTCACAAATCCTGAAAGTTTCACAAATTTTAGGACAAATAATCTTGCCTTAAGACTCATAGTTAAAATGGTTTATTTGTTATTCCCTATTTGATATTTTCTGTTTAATAAAACTGTCATCCAGCCAAGGAGCAGAAATAGCCCCAAGTGATTTAGGCAGCCCAATCTCGGAACATTACTTACAAATTGCAAATAGCCAAACTGAACAGCTCATGGAAAACCCATAGTCTGAAAAGCATTTGTGCAAACAATTTGAGGAATATATATGAATAACAAAATAATTAAATGAAAAACAGGATCAATTCACAATTAATTTGTTGAGTAAAAAAGGGGATAGATTAATAACAAATATCATTTGTAAGGATTAATTTAACCATCTCTAATAGAAATGTTCGAACAAAGGGCGAATTTGCCTTTGAAAAATCAGGATTGTACCACCAAAATACATCACTTTTTGGTCTGCATCAGGTTATCCCAGAGTGAGTTAAGCTATTAATTATTGTTAAACTAGGTTTAGAGTTGGAGATTCTCTGCTTACAGAAGCCACTTGAGTTGCTCCTTCAGTCCAGCAGCAATACTCTTTTGCAAGCACGGATATCTATATTCTAACTCCAGCAGCAACTTCTCCCTAGATATATTTTCTTGGGTTTACATTCCTTGTAATCTGTTAGATATAGTGAGGGGACCACATCCTCTGGATTCAATTTAATAGCCTCAATTACAGGTGGAAACCATACAGTATGTAAATCAGTACACACAAGATGTGACATAATTACAAGGTCATCGTGGACAATGTTTTGCTGAAGTGCTACTTAACGTGAGTAATTTCAATGCTGAAAGTGTATTTTTTCATATTTGAAAGCCAATATACTGAACTGTTCTTTCAGAAACCTCGTTCCAATTGCACTGTAATGTTATCAGGAAAGTGTTAACATCCAGATTTTCACAACCCAAGTGCTCAGCACTAAATCAGCAGAGAAACACATATATAGCTAGGCATACTTTGGTAGGAATTTTCAAAGGTAATGTTAAGTGTTGGAATGTTATGAAAATTAGGCTATGGAGTTACTGTATAGGCAAGGACACTGCAGGGTTCTATGGTCTAAGGCTGAGCAGATGGGGAATAGTTCATGTGCACCTGACTGGGATATTTGGAAAGGTTTGTGGAAGTACTCTGTAGCCTATGAGTGTAAGAGTAGTTGGGGGTCACTGATTAGGGTGACCATATTTCTCAAACTGAAAACTGGACCCCAGGTAAGCAGTGATGCCAGAAAGCTCAGGCCAGCCCTGCCTGGCGTCACTGCTCGCCAGAGCTGCCTGGCATCGTCGCTTGTCCAAGCCCTGTTGTGTGGGGCTGTCTGCCCAATCTGGCATTGACAGCCCGAGTCCCGCTCTGCGAGGCTGACACCCCGAGCTGGGTGGGGCTGACCTGAGCCACCTGGTGGGGTTGAAGATTCTGACCTGAGCCACCTGGCGTTGTCGCTTGGTTGAGCCAACGTCATGGACATCATGACTTTTTTGGCAAAACTGGTCATTTGTCCTGTTTGCTCTTGCCCGAACGTTCCTCCGTGCCCCTCCAGGGCAAGAGCAAATGGGACAAATGACCAGTTTTGCCAAAAAAGTCGCAACATCTGGGGCAGAGCTTAAAAAGAGGACTGTCCTGGCCAAAATGGGATGTATGATCACCCTATCATTGACTCATTGTTTTAGATATAATTGTCCTTATAGACACTGAAGAAATAATGTTCTCCTGTAGACAACACCTGTTTTGTTGCAACTGTTGGTATGTGGCTACATATAACTGTTAATAAATTGAATTTGCTGCTTCAACATAATGGCTATTGAGAGTTTTGGCATTGACTTCAATAGAGCCAGGATTTTGCCTGGTATCAGAAATTCTCTTTCCCAAAACACTGTTTTGCAAATTCCAGCTATGGACATTCTGAGATGTCAACTAAAATTAATCTATACTTTGTTCATAATTCTGCTTTAGCAAAGCATGTTTCCTTAAACTGGCTTTTACACAATAATTCTTACTGAATGCCACAGTTAGTCTTCTTGTTTAAATTAATTTCACATTGAGTTCCACACAGATTACTTCTAATTTATTGTAGAATTCCTGTGTAAAAGGGATGTTTATGAGCAAGGCCTAATTTATTGCACATAAATACCATTATTCATCATTACTCTCATTATAGTGCAAAAGACTTGATTTGGCCTTTAAAGTAACACAATTTGTGACTGGATGTAGGAGGTTAAGAAGAAATACAATCCATTTTTCCATTCATATGGTTGCTCAAGCTAATGGCAGCATGAACCACTGGAGAAACAAAGAATTATAAATTGAATTTTTTAATATGTGAAAGTCTGAAATTCCCTTAAACAAGCATAATGGGGATTTTATTTATAACAGAAAAAAGGGTTTGTCTCTGTTATTGCCAGGATGGATGGAAGAAGCAGGCATGATGTCTTAGTATGAACAATGTTTACCCTCTTCATTCTGTTTCTAATTGCTTCCCTGTTTGTCCTTTCATCTTTTTTCTGTGGTAACTGATTTTCACTTCAACTATCCTGTGTCCAGAAAGGCAAAATATATGGTATTCTGAGAAGCTGTATCAAATCTCTCTCCATTAGTTGGATGTCAAGTTTATGAGAATATATTACAGGCAGCACCATTTCTCTCCTTCAACCTTATTAGAAGTTGTCACCTCTGGCACTTAAGTATCTTTCAGTCCTGTTAAGAATCTGTGGGCCAAACTATCTGCTGCCATAACTGCACTGGCATCAATGGAGTTATGTCAGCAGATAATTTGGGCTTGAATGTAAATTGTGAATTTATGTGTGAAGAACATGTCAGTTCCTTTCACTAGGCGAGTTCACTGGTTATTTTTGACTGTGGGTTTATTTTAGCTGAAAGACATACACTTTCATCCAAACTTTGCAGAAGACTGTCTCTGCATTTCCGTAGCCATAGAATGACATCTGATTGTTGGGTTGAACTCCTGTGTAGTTCAGATTTTTGCACTTATTTAAGATGAGTACTGTCTTAACTGGAGGGATGGCTCAACTTTTAATGAAAAAGACATTTTTATATCCCTCTGTCACTAGCTCAAATTAAGCCCAAATTAGTATTATCTGAAAATCATCATCATCTGACAGCTGCTCATTATTCTGAATGCATTGCATTTTGAGGTCAGTGTGCTTTCTACTGGACAGGTGTCAATGCCACCAAAACCATTGTCATTGCTGTCACTAACTGGAATTCTTTGCAATATCAGCAGAGTCCAAGAACTGAATGGGCTGGGACCTTAATCCTCAAAAGTACCCCCAATAGAACAGGCTTGAGGTTTAATGGCTGGGTATTAAAAGCTTGGCTTCATGATGTGGTTAAATAGGAGTTCTGGCTCCATCTCTATTAGTCCATTACTTTAAATCAACGCTACATTTCTTTTAAAATTGAAATGTCATATTTAATAGAACAATCAAAAACAAACTGCAGAGAATGAGGGACCAGATTCTTCTCATGTGTGCAACTGCCCACTTCAGGCTGAGCAGGTGGAAATGCCCTTTAGCTTTCTCAGTAGAGGTCCATGTTAATGAAACTAAGGGTTATTCTCTTTAGGTATCTGCATGTAAGCAGTTGGCTGACTGTCACATTTGTATGAATGCAGCCTTAGATCACATCATGTTTCTCTTACTTGACAGCATTATTGCTTCCACTTCTCTGCAAGGTTGGGATGTACAGTGTATTTAACTGCACTGTGTGCAGCCCCTACTAGTTTGAGTGTTTACTGCTTTCAAAAGACTGAAGATGAGACTTAAGCCAAAGTTCCCCTGATTATTCAGTTGAATTTGGTATTCTGTAAATCAAGCACACAAGTCAGATAGATGTGAGTACAGCAGTGCACAGATCCTAACAGAAAGAGATTTCTAAGTGTTCCTTTGCAAAACACTTTTCCTACTAACATGGTATTCTTACTTATTATGTAAATATTCATACTTATTATGTGGCCTGCAGTTATATTTTGAAAGAATTATTAAAACCTTAATAAAACAAAACCAAGCACAGGACATAAAAGGTAGCTGAACATTTTAATGCCTAGGTACTGAAATCTTGTCTTACACAACCAAATTTCTGTCACTTATTAATCACCCAAACGAGTGTTAGATACTTCATAGGAAAAAAAAGAAATAGATGGTCCCTGCCCAAAAGTATTTAAATACTACATTTTTTATTTGAGTGGGTGTGCTGTGGTGTCTGCCCCACACTTGCCCTGAAAGGGTTAAGGCAGGCCAGAGGGGCCAATTAGCCTATTAGGTGGCAAGCTGGGAGTGATTAGGACTGCAAGGGAAGCCTTAATTAGAAGAAGCTCAGCTGTGCTGGAACAGGCGGGCAGGGCCTATATAAGTCAGGAAGCTGGCAACAGAAGGGGTAGCTGGGAAAGTCTGCAGTCACTCCCTGGAAAGAGGGAGGAATATCTGGAGGCTGCAGTGATGCGTAGGCTGCCGTTGCTCCCTGGAAGGAGGCAGTGATGAAACTGGCAGACCCAGGGAAGGAAGGATGAGCCAAAGGTTAAGAAAGGGCTCAGGAAAATGCAGCATGGTACAGGGTGGAACAGATCTTGACTGCTGACTACAGGGTCCCTCAGCCAGAACCCAGAGTAGAAGGTGGGCCTGGGGTCCCCAACCAGCCACTGGGGAAGTGGCACTGGCAGGGCAGTGCATAGGAAGACTGCCTGAGCCTGCTGGGGATAAGAGAAGTTCCCCACAGAAGGGGAAACCATGATAGAGACCTATCTGGAGAGCTGAGTCATGAAGAGGACACTCCTTCCTGGAGTGAGAGAAGGGCTGTAGAGGAGAAAGTGACTGGGTATAACTTCTGGAAGGGGCATTGGCCTGACTGAGCTCATTCCCAGAGCCTCCAGGAGGTGGCACCATTGAGTGGTGAGTACAGCAGCCTGTCACAGCAGGGATGATGAATGTGACAGAGATGAAGGATGAGGGTTGTAGTAATACAATCACATGTTTACTCAGTTTAGGAAGGTGCACTTAAGCTTTCCTGTTTCTTTTTGTATTTAAATATGTATAAAATAATACACTTTTGACTCTTTGTGGAAGAGGTGAACTTTTAGGAGGGGTTGAATTCGGAGACAGGAGGTTTAGTGGTCAAGAGTAGAGATGATGGCTTAAGCATAGGATGGGACATAAAAAATAAGCCAGAGATGCATGTGGGAAAAGTGGACAAAAATGGAATGGAGGGTGGAGTAACTGTGAGCAGAAGTATGTGAACTATTCTTGTCAATCAGTATATTTGATTCCTCCCCTTTTTTTGACTTGTGACTTTGTTAATGAACATTTATTTGCTATAGGTTTCAAGTGAACAGTTTTCAGCCAGAGTTTTGTAAGTGAATTGTTGGGCTTTCCTGAGAAGTGTGAAGCAATTGGTCACCTTAGTCTCACGATTTTGTTTCTATTCTGTGGTAGGGTTTGGATTTTTTTTTTGAGTAATTGTAATAGAATGGGAGGATGAGAGCAAGTCACTGGGCTTCTTTGTACTTATGAGCTGCTAGGTCAACAGATTTATGGGATAGTTTCCTTTCTATGAAACTTGTACCTGAGACATCACTGCTAGAAAACCTATCCAGCTGTAATGTGCAGTGTGTGCAGCAGCAAATCAGGCACTGAGCCCTTGTAGAGTGGGAAAGTGGTTATATGGTATGCTGCCCCTTTACCTTGGCAAGGCCACTTTTCCTCTTCTGCCTATTATCCATGAGGACCCTGTGTATATAGAAAAGGTGTGTGGGACAGAGGTTGGGGGAGGAGCTGCACTAAACTGCATAGTCCCCTCCCAAAAAACTGCATCTGCAGAAAACTTGCAGATAGCATTAACTATCTGATGCAGCTATAACTTTGCTCCTCAGAGTCACGGTGTAGTCAAGGGTTGGCAATAGGGCTGGTCAAAAACATTCCATTAACATTGTTTTTAAAATGGAAAACTGGATTTCAACTAACTTTTTGTGAAAAGTTTCTGCTTTCTGTAGGGAAAATTGAGGGTTTTCATTGAAATTTTTTGGCTTGAATACACTGTTTTTTCAAGGAAGTCAACTTTTTTCTACTAAACCAATTTTTCTGACCAGTTCTAGCTGTGAAACAATGACAGCAGGGCTACTTGCTTGTCCTGCAGTGCTGAAATGGCTGGGGACTAGGGATCAGAGGGTCACTCTTTCAGGAAGCTGGGGACTTACATTCTTACCAATCTCTGTTCCATTTCCTGGTCCCCCTCTCCCCATGGCCAGTTACAGCTTGGCTGCTCTTGTGGGTTGGGAGGGGAAGGGGGATATGGAGAAGAAGAATGTGCACAATAAATTGCTGCTGTTTTTCACAATTTGTTTCCCTCCATCTGATTTTTGGGCAGGAAGCAAGCATATGGATCATTGACTATGAATAGGAGATTATATTAATAAAATGTCAAAACAGGTGACAGATCAAGTTATTTCTTGCTATTTTATGCATTCAATCTTCAGTTATGCAAAATAAGATTACTGAGATTTTGGAACAGGTGTTAAGAGCTGTTGCATGATTACTTAAGACTTTTCTGAGGAGACAAGAGAACTCCTAGGTTAATGACCTTCAGGTGTATAAAATTCATAACCCCCAGACTACCCTGTCAAGGGAGGCTAAGAAAGTCTCTTAAAAATACATCAGCAACATTTATCTACTTTTAGTATACAAGACAATATTTCTTCAGGATAATATTTTTTTCTGAGTAGTCTGTATTAAGTCACTAGAGACCAAATTTAAAAGGTGATGGTGACTTCAACCAGCAAGATAAAAATACACACTTGCCTATGCAGACTAGGTAATTGTGTGCACAGTAGCTATTTGCACATGGTTACTCAAGTTAAATGGGTAAAAGCTTTGCTTTGCTCTTGCTTGTCAGCCACCAGGTTTGTAAAGATCAGCTGAAAGTTATTTAAGGACAGGTATGGGGAGAAAACTACTAAACAGTCAGTATCAGAACAGGATGAAAACATATTCACTAAATAGATGAAATAATTGCAATCAGGAGAGGAGAGTTATCACAATTGGAGGATTTTAATGAATAGCTGAATTCCATGTAAAACACAATCAAATTTTCAACATTTAGTCCTGCCTGTATTCATTTCCTGGATATCTGATTAATTTACACCATGGCTAATTCAGCAGTGAGACTTTCAGGAAAGTATAGCCAGAAGTACAGCAACTTCCACCTGTCCTCATTAATAAAAAGCTGACTATATAGTCGCTTCAGAGTGAGATATGTCCTCTTGGTGATACAGGATTTCATCCAACAGATGCTTGCCATGTGGAATAGATTTTTTTTTTCTTTTTTTGTTAGAAGGGAAGTGAAAACATCGCTTTCTTTAAACAGAGCAACCCTGCTGTAGAAGCAAATTGGAAATTATAGGGACTTGTTTCCCTATAGTCAATCCATTAGTAAAAAGACTGAAAGTATTATAAGGATTATTGATTCATTTAAAATGAGGTGCTTACATTACCTATCTATATAAGCTATTTCTAAAGCACTTATCACCATAGTATCAAAGCACCAAATAGTTTAATAGAAATTAGCTTTCTATCACCCTTTCTCTTCAAGGAATTTGGGGAACAAACACATCCAATAAGAACTAGAAGAAAGCAGCAGTCCATTTTAAAAACATCTTCCCTGCTGAGAATTGTAATTCTCTTGTAATATGATCAGGAGTATGGTTTTAATACAGTACTAGCTAAAAATACACAGTGGACAGGAAGAGTCTTAATATAAATTATAGTAATGCTATTTTAGTAGCTGATATCTTCTGAGCAGAGCCTACTTAACTTGGGGAAAAGTGAAGTACAGAAGACTTCATGAAGTCCACTAGGGACCTTACTATGCAGATTTAATTTACCTGAGAAACATTTAGATTCTACAGTGATGACACTACAGAAAACTCTTAATATTGCCAGTGCCATGCCACCAGAGGACCAGTCTCTCTTCCCCAGTATATGTTGTTCCTTCCCTCTCCTCGGTATAATAATCCTGTTACACCAAATTAGGCCTACTCTCCCATCCAGAGAGATCCTTCCAAAAATAACTGCCTCTTATCCCTAGTCTTTTCCCTGTGTGTCTTTTAAAACTGTTTATATTTCAATGGAATATATTCCATGGGACAGGACTGAAGTCATCTTGTGGGGGGGCACTGATGTGAAAATAAACAGGCTGTGGTACCCTAAGGTATTGGCGGCGCTGCAGTCCAGCGAGTAGTAACAAATACAACAACTTGAAATGAGGAACATTTACTTTCACTTATTTAAGCTTTGCATGGTGTGGGGCAAGCACACGTCTGCAGAGAACAACTCAGATTTTGGAGGCCGTTATAAACAGTGCCTCTGGCTTTTGTGTTTGGCCCTTACACTTGTTTTCCTTGTGACTATGTGCATAGTCTGGCCATAACTGAACTGAAATTATGATTAAAACATATCAGAGAAAAAAAATTGACAACTTAAATTGATAAGATGAGGTAAAAATGGACAATCTAAATGCCATTGCTGCAAATGCTAGAGGTGGACAAATGAGGATAAAATACATTATTCCACTCTGCTGGATGAAGTGACTTTCAAGGACTGATTAGCTCCATGTCTGAGAGGGTTAGCCCCCTGCCTGTTATAACAAGTGCTTATGAAAAGAAGAGCTGAGCTGAAAACCAGCTATGCCAAACATGAAGCTATTTCAGTATTTTTTCTCCAAATTGATGATCCTATTGCCATTTTGAAAACTTATTTTATATTGAGCAAATCATTTTCTAATAAAGAGCAGTTAGGAGAGGTAAAACTTTAACTTTTTCCTCTATGGTGTTATCATCTTTGCTCCACTCTTGCAATCTATTCCCCTCCAGCAAGTTCTCTGTATACTGATGATGCATTTTTTTTCCCACATGGGTAAAGCGTTCAGATCGTCATAATTTGTGGCTTTTGTTTTAATGTCTTCCAGTTTGGTTACAGACAATCATGCATCTCACACCCCAAGGAATATGTAGAGATTGTATAAAGTTCCAGAGTAGCAGCCGTGTTAGTTTGTATTCGCAAAAAGAAAGGATGCATCCGATGAAGTGAGCTGTAGCTCACAAAAGCTGATGCTCAAATAAATTTTAGTCTCTAAGGTGCCACAAGTACTCCTGTTCTTTCTATAAGGTTCCAGATTCTCACTCTGAAGCTAAAATGTCTGTAGAGTCAGTGTGAAGCGATTGGAATCAGCTACAAGTATGGCTGAGGGCTCTTGTTCAGAATATCACAGTGTTGAATTATCACTGGGTTTCAGGGTCTGTTACCAACCAATTTCTCAGCCATTTTTTTGGCTTCGTTGCACACACTGTTTTGTGAATGTCATGGACTTTCAGCTACTAGTACCAATATTAAATAGCTCCAACTCTGTTCTTTTTCACTGCCTTTCCCATTAAGCCAAGGATGGTATAAACAAATTATTGTTCCCTAAGGGCTACAAGACAAATGTGGCACTCAAAAAAAATAGCTTAACAAGGAATAGATCCAGACAAACATCTCCCATTTGAGACATTACATGATTGTTCTAAGCACTTAGGAGTTTGTAGTCTGCTTCTTAGTAAGAAAAAGGGCTCCAATTAAGCAAGTAAAGTACTCATTTTAAGTACTCTAAAATGTTAAAATTTGAAAAATACAGTGCTTAATATTCTGGAGAACTGCAACAAAGCCTATTATAGAATTTTCTGTTACTTTAAAAATAAACAAAACACAAACCTGTAATTGACAGATGTTTTTATACACTTAAATGTAAACATTTTTAAGAGTAAGAACTTGTTAAGGTGAAGTTTAAAATTTAGGGGAGATAAAAACAATGCACTGTACCTGTGCACAGCCAGGCCTGTCTATAGTTACAGAATCTCATTTAATGAATGATTACTTCAAGCCTTAGGTTATCCTGGGATTGTTATCATGGGACAGAGGTGGTCAGTATTGCACTGGGTATCTTTGGAAAGAATTTATCTCATTCTAGGCAGGGCTGGTAGTGCCACCTATTAAGTAGTCCAACACTTCCTATTCTAAGATCCTGTTTTCAGTTGCTTATCTTGACCATTTGGACTAAAATCCACCATGCTGAGTGTCTCCCTCATGCTGAAGTTCTTTGGAAAAGTTCAGACAAAACAATTCAGCAGTTTCTGAGAATGAGGATGGGGGGGGCGATGTTATGTTTTGCCCTTGTTTTTAAAAAATCTGGCAACTCTTTTTCATTTGAAAAGGTCTGGCAGCCTCATGCTTTGGAGCAGGGCTTGAAATTTTGTATAGGGACAGCCTGGGTGTCAGGAATAGGACTCTTGCTGTCCCTGTGAAAATCCACCTGAATTTGACCTTTTGAAAATTTGCAATTCACACATGCTCAGTAGAGCTTTTTTAAAGCAGCTAAAATCTCCAAAGATTCCATCCTTACTGAGCATGCTCTATTTCTCTTCTTCCCCCGCCCCCCTGCAGCTCCTAGTGCCAACCAGAGCCAGACTCTGCATGTACCATCAGAGCAAATGAGCATGCACCAGCCCTGGGCTGGTGTGGGAGGGGAGTCAGAAGGATTTTCTCTGTAATAGCTGCTCCCAGCTGTTCCAGGCTGGGGTGTGCATGCAGGGGATGGGGGGGGGGGCAGTATCTGAACTGATAGCACTGAGTCTCTCCTGTGCTCTGTGAGCCAGCTGCTGGCACAAAGGTAGAGGAGGAAGCTGTCTGGCTCAAATGCAGAGGAGACAAAAGCCAGGTGGTGGAAGGAAAGGAGTAGTTTGGAACAAAGAGTCTGAGACTGGGATGGGGGTGGGGGGTGGGTAGGTAGAGAAACTGTGATTGAGTTGGAGGGGAGACTGGACTGGTTGAGCAAGTATGTTGGGAGCTGGAGAAGGAGGGCAGACTGGGAACACAAGGCAGAAATTAAAAGGGGGTGGGGACCAGGAGCTAGTTGGCTTTGCGGGAGGAACACTGAAATTGGATGAGGAACTGGGAGTAGGTACCAGCGTGGAGGGGAATGGGGCAAAGGGAGTAGAAACAGATGTGACAAGGAGCCAGTGAGGAGGTGCTGGACTTAGCTTGGATGAGGTATCCAGGGAGGAGTACTATGACTGGGAGCTAGTGGCAGTGGGTGACAGACTGGGTGAGGAGCTAGAGGGGAACCAGGACTGGCTGGACAAGGAAACTGGGTGGGTGGTGGTGATGGGAAGAAACAGGGGGCGGGAGAGGGAAAGAGTGGGATTTGGACAACAAGCCTGTAGGCAGAGATTAGGACTAGAATGAGAAGTGAGACTGGGCAGGTGACAAAAATTGGACTGGGACACGAAGCCAGGGTGGGAAAAGGATGGGCTGGAGGGGCCTGGGCAGAAGGAGTCAAACTTGTGAGGAATGGGCAGAAGAGTCTGTTTGCTAGCATATACCCCCTCTAAAGCCTAGAATGGAACTCAAGATTCCCAAGTCTCTCCATTCCTATGCTGTTAGCAAGTATCTGTGAAACCCTCTAGTAAAGTGTCCTGTCCCCTCTAGTGCTGGTCCACATAGTGGATGACTGTCTACTATGTCTATCAGTTTAAGTGGCAGAGATCTGTGTGGAAGATCTAAATGTTCTAACCCTGCTGATGAACAATGACCATATGATGCCATATTACAGAATTTCAGTTTTTGGTTTGCTTTTTAAAAAACCCAGGAAGATATACACTAACTGCTAAGAGGACATGATTAAGGTTGCAAAGTCAAGTATTCAAAAGTTAGGAAATGCCAGCATTAAGGTTGCTTTTGCAACCTTAATTTGGTCCCTTTGTACATATGCATTATGACCACATACTTTTTCCACAGGGCCCCTGCCTCATTCGATGGACAGGAAGGACTATTCCTCAGGTGCATCAGAACTGTGCAGTAAAGCAGGCTGTTGTCTGTAGGACCCCTGCATTTGTTTCAGAAGGTGGCAGGTGTGTAGTGTGACAGAGTCGGGCCAGATGGCTACAGGAGAGTAATAGAAGGCAGATATATTAGCCCCAGGTTAAGTAGGTCCCTTTTCCCTGGTAAGGTAACAGGGAAGGTTTTTTTTTTTTTTGAAACAGAAAAGAAGTTTATTTGTAACAGTTACAGAGATTACAAAAAGATAAAGAAAAACTTAGCAACAAAACAACGCAATCAGAAGATATAACACAACAGCTTTCAGGAGGGAGAGGTGTTCAGGCTAGCCCAGGCCCAGAGCGGGGGGGCTTCCTCGACACTCGTGGTCTTCCACCCTCCTGAGTTACCTGGTGGCCTAGAGCGGGGGGGCTTCCTCGACACTCGTGGTCTTCCACCCCCTCGAGTTACCTAGTGCCGCGCCCAGGGTCACCGACCCTCCCTCTCCTGAGAGTGCCCGACAAGATGGGCACGGCTGCGGGGTGGGTGGTTGGGAGGGAGGGGGGCACACCCATGTATTATAAGACCCCTCCTAAATAACAATAATGATGGTATTCACAGCAGCTAACGGCTGTGGCTGGCGTCTCTCGCTCTGTCCCTCAATCAGAGGGTCAGACGGAGGGAACCGGACGGGGTCACCGAGCAGAGAACCCCGGACAGCGCCCACCGTTCCTCGAAGGTGTCAAGGGAGTCGGTGGACGCCGCCCAGAGGAACTCCGCCCGGATGCGTGAATGTAATGAGGATCGGAAAACGGCCCTACAATCGCAGGACGCCTCATGAGCCAACCTCCGCTCTCTGGTCTTATAAATGGCTGTCTTAGCCAAGGCTAGGAGGAGGCTAACCAGGAGATCCCGCGACTTGGTGGGGCCACGGATGGGGAGTGTATAGATAAAGAGGTGAGGGGAGAAATGAAGCCAAAAGCGCAAAAGAATATTTGTGAGGAGCCGAAAAAGAGGCTGCAATCTGGCACACTCTAAATAGACGTGCGCCAGGGTTTCCCTCACATTACAGAAGGGGCAAGTCTCCGGCACGGAGGTGAAACGTGTCAAAAACACGCCCGTGCTCACGGCCCCGTGAAGGAGCCGCCAACTGATGTCCCCGACGGGCCTCGGGACCAAGGTGGAGTACAGGCTGGCCCACCGAGGTTGCTCCCCCTCCAAGGGTGGTAGGAGATCTCGCCACTTCGTGTCGGGGCGGGACACCAGGGTGCGGGCGTGAAGGGTATGGAGCGTGAGTGTATATAAATATTGCCGGGGTGCAACTTGAAAACCGACCGGTTGCAATTCATGCAGCCGGCTTGCAGTGAAAGGATGAGGGGTGTGTTGGGATCGGCAGGGTAGGGGCCCGATGGAAAGGTCCGGCGGGCCTGGGGTAAAGGATGGGCGGGGTGCGCCCTCGCGCAAGGCTCGGCTGACATAAGCCCGAGCAGCGGGGGTCAAAGCGGCCTCCACCTCCTGAAGCACGCGCCGGGGGGTGCGAAGGCTGGAGAGCCCCATGCGTCGAGCGAGCGTCAGGGGATCCAGCCAGTCTCCCCGGTCGTAGTCCAGGAGGTCCCCGACCCTCGTAACTCCCGCCAGGACCAACCTCTGGCGCACCGTGCGGGACTCCGCCGCCTGCACACGAAGTTGGGGGTTGTGTAGCAGGGGCTCCGTGAGGAGATCTGCCCCCACGATGGCCGCCACAGACCTGGTGGTTGAAAACAGTTTCCAGGTCCGGAGGAGGTCCTGGTAGAAATCCGGCAGCCCGGAGAGGTCTCGCGGAAAACCTCTCGGACAAAGATAAAAGAGCTGCCGGTCATATCGGAGCCCATGGAAGCGGCGTAGGAAGGCGTGCGCCAATATGCTCCACGTCGAACTACCTGCACTATAAAGGAGCCTCTGCAGGGCCTGGAGGCGGAAAACGCGGACCTGAGTGTACAGACACTTCAGGCCCTGCCCTCCTTCCTTCAGGGGCAAATGAAGAACTCCAACAGGGGCCCAGTGCAATCCTGACCAAAAGAACTCCAGAATCAATCTCCGGAGGTGGGACAGGAAACCCGGGGCCGGGGCTAGGGTGTTGAGCCGGTACCAGAGCGTGGACAGGACTAGTTGGTTAAGCACCAGTGCTCTCCCCCGAAGGGAGAGACATCGGAGTAGCCTCGTCCATTTCCTGATCCGCTCAATCACGCCGCCTTCCAAATTTTGCCAGTTCTCCGGCGGAGAAGGGTGCGTGGCAGAAAGGTAAACGCCGAGATAGAGCAGAGGGCCGGCACTCCACCGGATGGTCTGAAGCGCGGGTGGGAGGGAGCTTACCTGCCGCCAGCCCCCCACCGCCAAGCCAGAGCTCTTGACCCAGTTGACTCGGGCGGAGGAGGCTGCTGAATAGATGGCTTGGCATGCCTCCACTCGCGCCAAGTCGCCTGGGTCCTGGACCACGAGGAGGACGTCATCGGCGTACGCCGACAGGACCAGCCGCAGCTCCGGCTCCCGCAGCACCAACCCCGTCAACCTCCTGCGGAGGAGACAGAGGAAAGGCTCGATCGCCAGAGCGTACAGCTGGCCTGAGAGGGGGCACCCCTGCCGCACCCCTCGCCCGAAGCTGACCGGTTCGGTCAGGGTCCAGTTGAGCCTAACCAAACACTCCGCGGAGGCGTACAGCACCCGGAGAAAACTCACAAACTGAGGTCCGAATCCAAACGCCCGCAGGGTGCTCAGGAGGTACCCATGATCCACTCTATCGAACGCCTTCTCCTGATCGAGAGACGGGCGGAGAGACGGTCTGTCGTTCGCCCTCCTGAGTTCCAAAAGGTCTCGGACTAGAAAGAGGTTGTCAAAAATGCTGCGACCCGGGACAGTATAGGTCTGGTCTGGGTGGATCACGTCCGCCATCACGGACCCTAGCCGCAGCGAAATTGCTTTCGCTACGATTTTGTAATCCGTGCTAAGGAGTGAGAGGGGACGCCAGTTTCGTAAGTCGCGGAGGTCCCCCTTCTTCGGCAGCAAGGCAAGCACCGCTCGCCTGCACGACAGAGGGAGGACCCCGCCCTGCAAAGACTCAGCCCAGACAGTGACTAGGTCTGGGCCGAGGATGTCCCAGAACGCGCGGTAAAACTCCACGGTCAGCCCGTCCATGCCCGGAGATTTATTGGTGGGCATGCGGCGGAGGGCTTCCGAGAACTCGGCCAGGGTGAGAGGCAGCTCTAGCCGGTCTCGGTCGCCCACGCTGACCGTGGGGAGTTCCTCCCAGAGCACCCCGCGAGCGCCAGGATCGGTCGGATCCGGGGAGAAAAGGCTTGCGTAGAAGTCACGGGCCCTCCCACACATCTCCTCCGGATCCGTGAGGGGGGTGCCGTCTTCCGCTAGAAGGCAGGTGACGTGTTTTTTGGCCCCCCTCGTTTTCTCCAAGGCATAGAAGAAGCGGGAGCCGCGATCCATCTCCCGAAGGAGGCGGATGCGGGACCGGACAAAGGCACCTCGGGCCCGGTGGTCCTCGAGGGCTCGAAGTTCCTCCCGCTTCTCCCGGCACGCTCCGCAGAGGGACGGGTCCCCGGGGCTGGCGGCCAGGCGCCTCTCCAGCTCTAAGACCTCCCGTTCCAACTGCTCTATCGCTGCATTTCTCCGTCGGCTGGCGCCCCGAGTGTAGTTGCGGCAGAAGAGCTTGGCGCGCACCTTCCCTAGATCCCACCAGCGCCGCACCGAGGGAAAGGCACGCCACTGCTCCCGCCAGGCCAGCCAAAACTCCCGGAAGGACATCACAAAGCTCTCGTCCTCCAGCAGGCTGTTATTAAAGTGCCAGTAGGCCGGCCCCGGTCCCTCCGCACGGAGGGAGACCGTGACGGTAACTAAATGATGGTCGGAAAAAGGGGCCGGCCGCACGGTGGAGGAGTGGGCCTGTGAAAGATGGAAACGGGATAGGTAAATACGGTCTAACCAAGAGCGGTGTGACCGATGGGCCTCCACCCGGACAAAGGTAAACGTGGAAGTGTCATCTGGGTGATGGTCACGCCAGACGTCCACTAGGGAGTGATAGTCGACTATGTCTCAGAGAATGGTCGCGGCGGCCGGGCTCGGCTCGGCCCCCGAGTGGTCCCGCTCCTCGAGGGTAGTGTTAAAGTCCCCTCCCAGGATCAGGCACTCGTGCGAGTCTAGGGTGCCGAGAAAATCGGACACCTGCTGGTAGAATTGTGGCCGCTGTGAACTCACTTGCGGGGCATAGATATTAACAAGATTGACCACGAGCCCCTCCAGACGAACTCGGAGGTGCAACAAGTGGCCCGGTACGACCTCAGTGACCCCTAGCACCTCGGGCCGCAGGGCGGGGGAGAACAGGGTCGCCACTCCAGCTTGCCAGGTCGTGCAATGGCTGAAGTATACCCCGTCCCCCCACTCCAGCCGCCACCTATCCTCGGCGGTTGGGTCCGTGTGGGTCTCCTGCAGGAAAACCACAGAGTACCCTCCCTCCCGAAGGTAGGAGAGCACCTGGGACCTGCGGAGAGCCATCCTACAGCCCCTGGTATTCAGGGTTACAATAATGAGAGGTGTCATGCGGAGGGCCGGGGGGGTGGGGAGTTCTCATTGGTGGGGGTGCTCATGGCCCCCGGCGGGTCGCGTAGCAACCCGTGTCCCATCCCGTAAGTAAGTAGATCTTTCCGGAAGCCGCGGGCCCGCTCGTAGGCCGCGGCACCGCGCCTCCCTTGCCCTCTGCCCTCCTTCATAAGGGCCCTTGCGGCCTGAACGAGTTGATCGAAGTCCCCCCATCGCTGGAGAGCCAGTTGTGCCCTATTGCGGGCACCACGGGTGTGCTCTAAGAACTTCCGTAGTGCATGCCGCAGCTCATGGGGGGATGGGGTTACGGTTTCCGGGGTACTCCCCGATGGGATTCTTAATACAGCCTCGAGGTCCGCTAAGGCGGGTAGGCAGGGTGCGGACCGCCGACGGGGCGTCTGACAGGCTGGGGTTATTAAATCCATCTCGTGCCTTGGGGTGGACGGGGATGGCAGGGGGAAAAGCGCAACTCCTGATGAGTCGCAACTAGAAAACGTAAAGACTGCTCCCTGGGGGGAATCTGCAAAAGGCGGAAAAGAAATAACCCCAGGGGCGGCAGTAGCCTTGCAGGAGGAGGGAAATTGAACCGGGACAGGGGTGGGGGCAGGGGCAGAGGTAAGGCCCTGGGCTTCAGGAGGCGAGCAGCAAAAAGAAGGTGCCTCCTGAGCAGGGTCGGGGGTTAAGGGGCAAGGGAGGGGGCTCCGAGTAATGCTAGATGCTGGCTCCGGGGTGGTCGTGGCAGCCATGGCATCAGGTGGTAAACCACTTTCCGTGGGGTGCTCACCCGGAAAGGCAGTCAGGGGGAGAGAACATTGCCTAAATCGAGGCTGGCCGGCAGTAAATCATCCCCTCCCTGGGTGACCGGGGTCAAATCTAGGGCCTCAATCTCTGCATACACAGAGGAGAGGCCGTCTCCTACTACCCTGGGGGCCTCTCCGCTAGGGCCCGCCTCAACGGTCACGTCGGGGTTCGTAGGGAGTTCAGGTGGTATCCGGTTAGAAGGGGCTTCCTCCGGGGCTTCGGAGGGGAGGGTCCCCCGCGGAGGGGGGATTCCTCCCTCCAATGCCAGTCTATCTTCACCTCCCGACACCAGCGAATGGATCTCACTCGTGGCCGAAGCGGGAGGCTCAAGGTCAGTACCTCCCTTCCTGGTCTTCCGGGGGGCTTCCGCGTCAGATGGATGCAGCGGGGCTTGAGCCCTCCGCTTGCCTCGCTTCCCCTGGACTACAGTCCAGCCCTCCATAGCATCATCTGGGGGTTGAGTAGCAGGGGGCGGAGCGGGGCGCGGAGGCAAAGGTTCAGGGGTTCAGGGGGATAGCGGTGAGGCAGCAGGAGGGGCGGGGGGTTCTCCTTGGGGCGAGCCCTCTCCTGCACCTGGTAATAGCTGTGCCACACTCTCCTCCAGAGGCTCTGCCGAGGTGGTTACAGCAAGAGCGGGACTCCCGTGGTCGCCCGGGCGTTGTTGGAAAGGTACCTCTTGGGCCCGGACGGGGGCAGCGTTGGATCGGGTGGGAGGAGGGGTGGTTTCAGGTGCCGGGTGGCCAGGGGTGTCGGCAACGACAGGGCCGATATCCTGCCGGGTCTCGGGGGTCTCAGGTGCCCCTCTCCCCCGGGCCAAAGGGCAGTCCCTGCGGACATGCCCCGCCGAGCGGCAGAGGTAGCACCGGGCCTCTCCGGTGGAATAAAAGACCCTATAGCGGGCTCCCTGGTAGGGGACTAGGAAGGACCCCTCAAGCGCCTCTCCGTCACGCACCCCCGCCGGCAGTGAAATCTGCACTTGCCGGCGGAACGAAAGGACGTGACGGAGGGCGGGGTCCTTGCAGCCTAACGGGAGAGGGCTGATAGCAGAGACGAGTTTTCCCAGGGCAGAAAGAGCGGGTAACAGGGCAACGTTAGGTAAAAAGGGAGGAACGGAGGTGAGGACGAGGCGAACGCCCAGATCTTCTAGCGGTTCTAGGGGGATAAACACCCCTCCTACCACTAGGCCCTTCTCCACCGCCTCCTGGGTTTTTTCCAAAAAGAATCGGAAAGCAGCTGCAAAAAACCAAAGAGGACCTGCTGCATGAAATCATGCAGCAGTCACTTACCGAAAATCAAAAAGTACAGGAGTGGCAGGAGACTGAATGGAGGCTCCGCTAGCAGAATGCGAATTGCCAGCACCAAAGGATGGAGTGGCTCATAAGCATTATGGAGCATCAAGCAAACTCGATACAGGCGCTCATAGCACTGCAGGCGGAGCAGATCTGCACCCACTCCTCCCCCTGCAGTCTTTGTCCCAAAACTCTTTCCCTTGTGCCCCTATGTCACCACCAACCCACTTCCCCCCCAGCATCTGGTTTCTTATCAGCACCAGCTGCCTCCAACAGCTGTAGCTTCACCACCCAACCCTGCAAACTACAACCTTACCTACTGCACTCAACCCCCATCACCATACATTTTAGCCAGCCTGAAGTGCAGCATTCATTGCATGGCACTCCAGACAGGAAGGCTGAATATGATAACAGGACATGCAAATCTGAGTGTCCTGTTCCCCTCCCCTCCCCTTCCCTCCTCCCACACAGCACAGATGTATCATGCCCTTTCTGTTTTCCAAGTTTCTTTTCAATAAATTTTTTTTACTTGCAAAACATTCTTTATTGCATCAAGTAAAAGATACCATACCCCAGGAAAGCAACAGGCACGGCAAGTCAGTGCATCATAGGTAGCAAACACCGATGCATACTAGCATTGGAACCACTGCACTTCACTCCCATGCAGGGCAACAAGCATTACTGGTGGCTTCAGCATTGAATTGTTCTCTCAAGGCATCCCTAATCCTTACAGGCCCATGCTGGGCCCCTCTAATAGTCCTGGTCTCTGTCTGTTCAAATTCAGCCTCCAGGTGTCAAACCTCCGTGGTCCATGCCTGAGTGAAGCTTTCACCCTTCCCTTAACAAATGTTATGGAGGGTACAGTACACGGCTATAACCGTGGGGATGTTGTCATTGGCCAGGTCCAGCTTCCCATACAGACAGCACCAGCGGCCCTTTAAACAGCCAAAAGTACACTCAACAGTCATTCTGCACTGACTTAACCTGTTGAACCACTCCTTGCTGCTGTCAAGGTTCCCTGTATAGGGTTTCGTGAGCCACAGCATTATAGGGTAAGCAGGGTCTCTAAGGATCACAGTAGGCATTTCAACTTTGCCTACAGTGATCTTCTGGCTTGGGAAGAAAGTCCCAGTTTGCAGCTTCCTGAACAGGCCTGTGTTACAAAAGATGTGTGCGTCCTGAACCTTTCCAGACCAGCCTGCGTTAATGTTAATGAAACACCCATGGTGATCCACAAGTGCCCGGAGAACCATAGAGAAATACCTTTTGGAGGCTAGGTGGCCTGGTGCCAGAATTGGAATAGGCATCACGTCTATTGCCCTTCCGCAGTTAGGGAAATCCATTTGTGCAAAGCCAGCCACAATGTCACACATGTTGCCCAGAGTCATGGTTTTTCTGAGCAGGATATGATTAATGGCCCTGCAAACTTGCGTCAACACGATTCCAGTGGTAGACTTCTACTCCAAGCTGGTTAGCAACCAACTGGTAGCTGTCTGGAGTTGCCAGCTTCCAGATTGCAATAGCCACCTGCTTCTCCACCGTCAGGGCAGCTCTCAATCTCGTGTCCTTTCACCTCAGGGTGGGGGCAAGCTCAGCCCACAGTCCCATGGAAGTGGCTTTTGTCATCCAAAAGTTCTGCAGCTACAGCTCCTCATCCCAGACTTGCATGACAATGTGATCCCACCACTTAGTGCTTGTTTCCCAGGCCCAAAAGAGGCATTCCACTGGGGTGAGCATGTCCGTGAATACCACAAGCAATTCCGTGTTGTATGCATTCTGCAAGTCAACATCATCATCGGACTCCTCACTGTCACTTTATAGCTTAAGGAGTAACTCGACTGCAATTCATGATGTGAGGAATATGCTGATGGGTCTTGCCAGCACAAGTTCAGGATCAATTCCCGCAGACTGAAAGGGAAGACAGAGAACGCAGTACAATAAACGTTGAAAGGTGGTGCCAAATGTGGATGGAAGCACAGGGATTGCTGGGATGCAAAGCAATGCATTATGGGGCGCTGGGACAGGACCCAGAATGCTCCACCCCCTTCCCACAAGCCACAGCGCCAGAATGGGAAGAGATGCGCTGTGGGATAGCTGCCCATAATGCACCGCTCCCAAAGCCACTGCAAGTGCCGCAAATGTGGCCACGCCACTGCACTTGCAGCTGACAGTGTGAACACACGGCAGCGCTTTCCCTGCTGCAGTCTCTGAGGGCTGGTTTAATGCACAGTGCTCTACATCTGCAAGTGTAGCCATGCCCTTAATCTGGCTTCCGTGTTACATTGGATCAGAGCTACTCCTTACTGGGGAGGGAGTGGGTGCCCAGCAGATAATGCTGATGTCTTGAGCTGCTTCCACAGGTAACTGCTCACCAGAGCTCTCTGAGATCAGTGCCTGGTGTAAAGGGCTGTCTCAGTTGAATCTTTTTATACTTGTTTTCCTATATTCAGTGCAACCAATATCCTATATTAAGGAGAGTTTCCTAAAGGACACTGATTTCTTATTAGGTGTGCTTATGACACAAAGTAAGTAAAAACCTTAAATGAACCAAACTGTACCACAGAATCTCTATGAATAGTAATTCCAGGCTTGAATAATAAGAATATAGCAGTATGGATATATTACCGACCAACTGACCAGGATGGTGATAGTGACTGAAATGCTCAGGGAGATTAGAGAGGTTATTAAAATAAATAAATAATAATGGGGAATTTCAATTATCCCCATATTGACTGGGTACAGGTCACTTCAGGAGGGGATGCAGAGAGAAATGACACCTTAAATGACTGCTTCTTGGAGCAGCTAGTCCTGGAACCCACAAGAGGAGAGGCAATTCTTGATTCAGTCCTAAGTGGAGTAGAGGATCAGGTCCAAGAGGTGGAGATAGCTATACTGCTCGGTAATAGTAACCATAATATAATTAAATTTAACATCCCTCTGATGGGGAAAACACCTCAGCGGCCCAACACGAGCATTTAATTTCAGAAAGGAGAACTACACAAAGATGAGGTTAGTTAAACAGAAATTAAAAGATACAGCACCAAAAGTAAAATCCCTGCAAGCCGCATGGAAACGTTTAAAGACCCCATAATAGATGCTCAATTTAAATGTATACCTCAAATTAAAAAACGTTGTAAGAGAACCAAAAAAGAGCCACTATGGCTAAACAACAAAGTAAAAGAAGCAGTGAGAGGCAAAAACACATCCTTTAAAAAGTAGAAGTTAAATCCTAATGAGGAAAATAGAAAGGAGCATATGCTCTGGCAAATGAAGTGTAAAAATATAATTAGGAAGGCCAAAAAAGATTTTGAACAGCTAGCCAAAGTCTCAAAATAATAGCAAAAAAATTTTAAGTACATCAGAATCAGGAACCCTGCTAAACAATCAGCGCCCCGCTGGACAATCTAGATGCTAAAGGAGCACTCAAGGATGATAAGGCCATTGCAGAGAACCCAAATGAATTCTTTGCATCGGTCTTCACGGTTGAAGATGTGAGGGATTCCCAAACCTGAGCCATTCTTTTTAGGTGAGAAATCTGAGGAACTGTCCCAGACTGAGGTGTCATTAGAGGAGGTTTTGGAACAAATTGATAAACTAATCAGTAACAAGTCACCAGGACCAGATGGTATTCACCCAAGAGTTCTGAAGGAACTGAAATCTGAAATTGCGGGACTACTAACTGTCATCTGTAACCTATCATTTAAATCCCCCTCTATGCCAATTGACTGGAGGATAGCTAATATGATGCCAATTTTTTAAAAAGGGCTCCAGAGGTGACCCGGGCAATTACAGGTTGGTAGGCCTGACTTCAGTACCAGGCAAACTGGTTGAAACTACAGTAAAGAACAAAATTGTCAGACACATAGATGAAAATAACTTGTTGGGGAATAGTCAATATGTTTTTTTGTAAAGGGAAATCATGCCTCTCCAATCTACTAGAATTCTTTGAGGGGGTCAACAAGCATGAGGACAAAGGAGATCCAGTGGATATAGTGTACTTAGATTTTCAGAAAGCCTTTGACAAGGTCCCTCACCAAAGGCTCTTACACAAAGTAAGATACCACGGGATAAGAGGGAAGGTTCTCTCATGGATTGGTAACTGGTTAAAAGATAGGAAACAAAGGGTAGGAATAAATGGTCAGTTTTCAGAATGGAGAGAGGTAACTAGTGGTGTTCCCCAGGGGTCTGTACTGGGCCCAGTCTTATTCAACGTATTCATTAATTCTGGAAAAAGGGGTAAACTTTGAGGTCCTAGGTAGACTGCAAAGAGCTACAAAAGGATCTCTCAAAACTGGGTGACTGGGCAACAAAAATGGCAGATGAAATTCAATATGGTAATGCACATTGGAAAACATAATCCCAGCTATACATATAAAAGGATGGGGTCTAAATTAGCTGTTACCACTCAAGAAAGAGATCTTGGAGTCACTGTGGATAGTTCTCTGAAAACATCCACTCAATATGCAGCGGCAGTCAAAAAAGTGAACAGAATGTTATGAATCATTAAGGGATAGATAATAGGACAGAAAATACCATATTGCCTCTATATAAATCCCTGGTATGCCCACATGTTGAATACTGTGTGCAGATGTGGTTGCCCCATCTCAAAAAAGATATACTGGACTTGGAAAAGCTTCAGAAAAGGGCAAAAAAAATGTTTGGGGTATGGAATCGCTTCTGTATGAGGAGAGATTAATAAAACTGGGACTTTTCAACTTGGAAAAGAGACTACTAAGGGGGGATATGATTGGTCTATAAAATCATGACTGGTGTGGAGAAAGTAAATAAGGAAGTGTTATTTATGCCGTCTTATAACACAGGAACTAGGGGTCACCCAATGAAATTAATAGGCAGCAGGTTTAAAACAAAAGGAAGTATTTCTTCACACAACACACAGTTAACCTGTGGAACTCCTTGCCAGAGGATGTTGTGAAGGCCAAGCCTATAACAGGGTTCAAAAAAGAACTAGATATATTAATGGAGGATATGTCCATCAATGGCTATTAGCCAGAATGGGCAGGGATGGTGTCCCTAACCTCTGTTTGCCAGAAGCTGGGAATGGGCAACAGCAGATGGATCATTTGATGATTGCCTGTTCTGTTAATTCCTTCTGGGGCACCTGGCATTGGCCACTGCTGGAAGACAGGATCTGGTCTAGATGGACCTTTGGTCTGACTCAGTATGGCCGTTCTTATGTTCTTATAATCCTATATTTTTAGTACCCAGGCTCCTTAGCTTTCATGTTTCAGAGAAACAGTGGTGTTTCTCTATTTTCGAGCAAAAGTGATTTGAATGTATGGTGGAAAAGACATCAGACTTATTAGAATTATTAGTTATCAATACAATCTTCCTAACTCCAACAGCATTTTGCAAGGTTTCTTAATTGGGGAATACAAACTTAGAGATGAATCCTGCAAACACTTAATAGCAGCCACGGTGTAGTCTACCTTAAGTAGTTCCATGGACTAATTACTATAATACTCTGGTGAAACCCAAGTTCCACTTTAGTCAATGTCAAAATACCATTACTGTTAATGAGGCCTGGATTTCACCACTGTGTCAAATATTGTTTGTGGGAGCTATCCCTTACTTGTAGCTGAAACTCAGCTCTGTTGGGTTTATCCTTAAATCTTGAAAGACTTTAAAAATTGTTCTATGAATATAAATGAATTATAAGTTTACCTTGTAAGGGACTCTTCTGCTCTTACAACTAAAAGTTTTTATTAAATGTCTTTAATTAAAAGACTTAATATTAAAGTCCTTTATACTGTCTATCAGTTGGTGTTTTAAAAGTTAAAGGTGACTTTTTTTATACTGAGCATCCTCTGGACATATTCTCTGAGAATTTTAGCTATGAATAGTACTATATATCCTAAATAGTGAATCAGAATGGGCCTTAAGGATCTATTTGCTGTGTTATAATTATTTGTACTGCAGTAGAATCTCAGAGCCCTAGTCATGGGCCAAGACCCCATTGTAGCAGACCCCATACAAACACAGAAGAAAAAGATGGTCCCTGCGCCAAAGTACATATTTTGCATAAATAACATGGCTTTTTTGTGCATTCATCTGTATCAAGCATTTTGCATATACAAGTTAAAAATGATATTCTGCAAGCTGTCTAGTACGTCATTAGCTGATAGAAAAGAAAAGCTGCTGTGGGCCAAGACTAACCTAGCAGAGCCACAATACAAACTTTAAAACTTTTCATTCCCAAAAGGGAGTATTACATGTTTTATAATCCTCCAAGAAACAGAAGTTTGTTGAAAATAAGATGGAACAAGTGGAACGTGCTGACACTAAGACCCTTCTCAGACAGTGATCTGCTGGAGGGGGCCTCTGCAAGCCTCTTGTTAAAATATGAGCCCCAGGGGACACAGATCACTGTCACTTGCCCACTGCTCACAGATCATTGTCACTTGCCCATTGCTCGCTTGTGGACCAGAGGAGGGTAGAGTGCTGGGGTAGGGGGATATAGCAGCAGACTGAGTTGTACTGGGTAAGGGTACTCAGATATCATAGTATGGGATAGAGTATAAAGGCCTGAATGGATAGAAAGAGCAAAGGAGCTGAAAGGGGCAGGGAAGGCTGTTAACACCCCTTCTGTAGCCTTCTTAACTCACTGCAAGAAGAGAGTGGGTGGCCTCTCGCCTGCTTCTGAATTTCCTGCATCAGAAGCCTCCACACTACATAAGGGACCAAACAGCACATGTGGAAGGAGCCTCTGTCAGACCCCAGCTGAGAACAGCTGGAATATTTAGCACCTCTCGCCATACAAATATCTCGCATACTTCTTCCTTCTTGAGTCCTGGGAAGTAATTCTTTTGGGGCATCTATTAAATGTGGGCAGCTTCCAGGGGCAGAAGGGAAGAAATGAGGGGGGCTGATGAGGAACAGTCACAAAGGCTGGGAAGGAGGGTGGTGGTGGAAGAGATAGAAAATGGATGCATATGCTGCCAGCAACAGACACAATTATACTAGTCAAACACACACCACAGGACCCCTGTTCATCTTCCAAAACACAGGCCTCTTTCACTTGAGCTAAAAGAGAACTCCTTTAGCTCCTAGTAGTAGTAGAACCCTTATCTGGTCTATGGGCTGGGCCCCTGGAGAACAACATCACACAGTCAGTTTGCTACATACTGTGACAGTGGCCACCAGGTGGAGGAGGATTGAAATTGCGACAGCAGCAACTAGGAGAAGAGAACAAAAGTGGTTCCACCACCAGTTAAGAGAGACTGAGAACTTTAGGCTTTAGTGTAACCCTTCTCCCAAGTGGTTAATGGCAGCGATAAGAGTTGGGTTCAAATAGCTGGGGGACCCTCTTAAAAATAACACATACCACTGACTCCAGTCCCCTCCCAGAATTTCTGGGATCATGACCTTCCCTGGGTACCCTTAACAGGCAATACTTGCCCACTTGTAAGCACTGTGTCCCACACAGCAGTTCTGCCTTCCAGTCACAACCGGTTTTGCCTACTTCCGCTTCTGCTCTTCCTGCTGCTATTCAGGGCTGGCTGTTGCAGGGAGGCAGAGGTGGAGCAGAGAAGCCATCTGTCACAGAAGGAGTGAAGCCACCCTGAGCTGCTGGCCTTTCTGCTCTCTTCTCCCCTCCTGTCAGAATAGTGTTGGCTCCTGAGGAGAGGGGAAGAGCTCTGCCAGTTTCCTGCAGCAGCCTTGCTTGGCTGCTCTTCCTTGGGAGATTGGGCAATGGGGAACGCAGTCCATCAGGGGGGTAGTCCCTCAGGCAGGCTGAAATTTGTGAGAGGACTGGGATTTTTGTGTCAGTGTGAGACTGGTTCCAGCCCTGGCCATACTCACCTGACTTGTGAAGAAATTGTGAGTTATCAGTACGTTATGGCGGCTCCCAAACTGTCACTGGAGGAATGCTGGGTAGAAACTGAAGCAAATAAAGCTCTTTCTGTAGCTGTACTTCCCCCTGTTCACCAATAGATGGTGGCAGAGAGATCCTTCCCTTCTGGACCTTCTGTTCATCTGGAATTCTTGGCAAACCGCTTATGCAGAAAAAGAAGCTCTGTGGTCTCCTCCCCCCGCCCCCCTTCACCAATAGATGAGAACAGAGAGCTCCTTGCCCTTTAGAGTTCCAGGCCACATGGCACACAAAGTTGTTCCCATTCCGCTGGTGTCACAAAGTTGTCAGTTTTCTTCCTAAATTTTAAAAGCTTCCCCGAGGAAACTCAAAATTTCTGTCCAGCTGTTTAATTTCCAATACAGTCTACCATCTCTTTATGGTGATTAGTGCTGCAATGTGCTGATTACTGACATTAATGATTATACCAAGTGATATTTTTCTTTTCCAGTTCATATGATGGCTTTGTGGAGCAAAATACATTCCCATAATAAAGTATTGCATCTACAGATTTTGAGGGTTATTGTCTCTTAAAACTTTGCCCAGTTCTGCTGTCCTTGTATATCCCAGTTTCCCAGTGTCTTTAATGGGACCTAAATGCTAATACTAGTATTTATTGAGCACCAACAACGTGCTTGTCATTATACAAACAAGGAAACGCAGTTCTGCATGCTGACAGCAAGGTAACAGTGTGAATTTAGGACTGGAAATATGTGGTTTGTGTGCTTTTTCCTAAAAGTTAAAAAAAGAGAAGTCTCAATGAAAATCTATAGAATTTGGTTTGCGTAAAACTGAATTTCATCTTTAATATAATCTTTTAACGGTAGGACATACACATTTTCGACTAATGTAGAGATTTAAGTATTTGGAAAATTGCAGTCTATCTGTACTGGATTTTCTTTTACCTGTTGTAGTCCTGCTTTCATGGTAATCATATCAATAGTCCTCTGTACAGTACTTGTTTCGTTCATATTTTGTTAATTTCCTGGATTATACAAGTGAAGTGAATCATAAAATTACTCTTATTTGTGAAAAAAGTTTATGCCCCTTAAAATATTAAGATTTTGTGTTTCCATTGTAATGCATACTGAACCTAAGGTAAGCACATTTAGAACACTTTTAATGTATGTGATTTAGTTAATAGACAGGATGTACATTTGATGGAATAAATTGTGGGATACTATATATAGTGTTAAATGTGTTTTCAAGTCAGAGATTTCTTAAATATTTGGAGAGCTCATATTTCCATTTAGCTCTAGCCTGCCATGAACATATTAAGCTGACTATGCATCAGGCATTACAAATTTGTTCTGTGTGTCCTACCATGTGCTTTTTGAACTAGAGGAAAAAAGCAGTATTACAGTAATAGCAATGGATAGAAAGGAAGAAAATAAAAGCTGAAAGTTCTAATCAAATCTCTAATCAGAAAGATGACAAATGGTGAAGATTATTAAATTTTCTTTCCTCCCTTGATGAATTTAATAAAGAACTAATCAAAGATCATTAGAAGGCTTTTGTGCTTGGTTTGCATTGTAACTGGATTGCAATCTGAATCTGTATTTTAGTGGTTATCTAAGGTTGAATTAGACATGTAAATATGAGAAAATGGATTTTTAAAATTTCAGTTTTAAAACAGATATAAAACGTACAAGCACTGTATTGCGTTCATATAGCTTCCAGACTAAAACCAGAGAATATTCATTCTGATTATAATTTTTAAAATTGATGTCAATGTCTAGCTCAAATTTTCTAATGCTCTTTGATTAGTTCTTTCCGTAATTTTACAGGAAAATTAAAGAGATTTAATTCCCAAAGAATAAATTATATAAAACTCAAACTACCAGAGACACTAGCAATCCATAGAGAATCACGATAATTGTGAAGCGTATCTTTTTTGCAGGGTTTTTTTTTGTTTGTTTGTTTGGTTTTTGGTTTTTTTTGAAGGGATATCTTAACTAAGGGTTCCTTTTTAACTGCTTTTGCAGGAACTTTTATATGATCTGTTGGTGCCAGATTAATGATATATGCCAGATCTACTGACATGTGCTTGACTCCAGACCCCTGCCTTGATATGTGTCTTATGCTGGGTGATGAGGGAGGTTTGATTCCTCTCCTTTGGATAGAGCATCATTAAATATATAACTACTGCCTGACTTGAAGCGCATGGTTACCTGATGTCTCTTAATATGTGGGAAAGGAGTAGGATTGCCTACCACCTTCTCTGAACCTAACGTCATTTGAAAGGAACTACTTGGAGAATCTGGTTTCTATGGTTTATAAATGGGGGTAAATTGTTACTGCGTGTTGCCATCTGAGATATTACTACTTGTTCTGAGTACACAAAGAAAAAAAACTGTTGCATCTGACACCACTCTGTGGTAACTGCCCTTATTTTTAAGAGGTAAAGCGTATCCTACACTTTTAACCTTCCCCAACTGTCCCATTGTCCCTTCTTGTTAAGGGACATACGTTAAAAAAAAATAGCAAACTAGTCTCTGAAAGTCTCCTGATGATCATATCAGGAAACGCTTTATCTAGGACTAGTAAGATGCGTGGTGGGGAACAGGGTCAGAATATACAGGTGTAAAAACTAGCTTTGGCTTGATTCCATATTACTCAGAAATTGACAATGTCAAAAATGCTTGGCTTCTGTAAATTAGCAGGGAAATAAATTATTATCCTTGAAATTAGTCAACAATATTAAAGCTAACGTAGCCTCTGCTGTAGCTTCAAGTCTATAGACATAGGAACATGTCAGGACACTATGAAATTTTGGTAGAAACACTTTCTAGCATCCATTCTGCATAAACTCTACTTGACTATTGAACAATCTGTCCTCGTTACAATAATACTCATGTTTAGAAAAAAATGTAAAGTAGCAGATTTTCAATTATGACAGACCCATATTTGTTCCTCTTACAAAATGCAGAATGAACTATAAAACCCATTTATGAATGAAAATCTTTGTTGCTTCTGACTAACAATATTTCTTGGAAGGAAATCCAAGAAATAATCATTCATATAGGATTAAATATCTGGCCGACTGTAATACTGAAAGTGCCAGGAAAACGAGTTTTTGAGTGGTATTCAGAAATAATGTAATTTCTAATACCCAGGCATCAACAGTTAGCCCAGATACAGTTTTCAATACATGGTTTGAGGATAGTCAAAGAACATGTGGCACTTTTTAATAGTATTAGGTGTATTATGTGGGTATTAGTTTTTATAAATTACATTTCACCATAGTAGTTATTTTATATGGCTACAGTGGCACAAAACTGCTAGAAACCTAGAAGATCCAGTCTCCTTTACATTCTTCCTATATATGTCCACACACCCTTTGATTATCCTCAAACCATATAGACATAATTCCATCTGGAGATTCCATTTATCTTTCTTCTGGCTTCTGCCTTTGTGTAACAAGAGAAAAGGAGGAATGGCTGGAATGGTCCCTTGTGGCCATGGGCAGTTAGACCTAAATTAGAACAGCTTTGTTCTAATTTTCATAAATTATAAAGCTAAAAGGGCCATTGTGATAATCTAGTCTAACCTCTTACATAGCACAGGCCTCTTTCAGGACTTCCCTGAATTAATTCCTCTTTGGATATTTTAATAAAAGGTCTAGGTCAATCTATTTTAAAATTGCCAGGGATGGAGAATCCACCACAACCCTTGGTTGTTCCACTGGTTAATTACCCTCACCATTAAACATCTGCACCTTATTTTGAGTCTGAATTTGTCAAGCTTCAACTTCTGGCTGTTGGATCTTGTAGACAAAGGTATAACTAGACTGTAGACTCCTCTATCAATTTTCTGTTCCTTATGTAAGTACTTTTAGACTGTGATCAAATCACCCCTTAATATTCTCTTTGATAAGCTAAATAGATCAAGCTCCTTGAGTCTTTCACTATAAGGCATGTTTTCCAATCCATATCAATTTTGTGGTTCTTCTCTGCACCCTCTGCAACTTGTGCCAGGGGCTTGCCCAGACTCCTGGATCAGGAGAACATGCAGGTGAGTTACTGTGGTGTTTAGATGTTGCTTTTAGTTATTAGAATTGGGAGCACTGGCTGTTGGGAGTCTGAAAGGACAGGAAAGAGGAAGGAGCGGGGAGGAGTTGAGAGGCTGGGAGAAAGCTATAGAGGGTGCAGCAGCAGCTTGGTAAAGAGGTTTCCACTTTGAAAATAAAGTCCTGTTGAAGCTTGTTAGTACCTTGCCTGGTTGATACAGCAGTTACCTTTGCCCCTTGCTTGTGTCTTTTGTTACTACAGTTCATTAGGACCAGAGAATCTGGATCACAAAGTGTTGTGCTATACATTTATTATTCATTTTTATTCATTATGGCATATCCCAAGCACATACAAAAACAAATGTCCCAAAATGTTAGACACTATGAATGACAGAGGATCAGTTTCTTTCTGAATTATTGTAAAAAGAAAAGGAGTACTTGTGGTACCTTAGAGACTAACCAATTTATTTGAGCATAAGCTCACGAAAGCTTATGCTCAAATAAATTGGTTAGTCTCTAAGGTGCCACAAGTACTCCTTTTCTTTTTGCGAATACAGACTAACACGGCTGTTACTCTGAAACCTGAATTATTGTAGTTATTAATACGATATACTTTAAAATCCACAGTCAAAATTATGTTTATATTTATCTAAGTTATTTCTAGTCATTCATCACCATGGAATTCAGGTGAAATTGATACTTGTCAATAACCTTTATAATATAAAAAAGGCTTGAATTAATTTTTTATTGTTTAAATTGTAACAGCAGTAAAAAGAGTACAGTTAACAAGATGTACCTAGGTCCTAACTACTAATTGTGGGTTTAATGGAGGAAAAGAGACTTTAAATGAATAAAGAAGTGTAATATGCAAAGAACTTCTGAGAGTAGAAGGAAAGACTTAACTTTTAAACTGGTATATAATTTATTCTGAAATAATTGCATGCATAATAATTCATTCCTTAAATAGAAAAGTAATCTTTTAAGGAACTTATTTTAAAGCACACGTGTATTTAATAATTACACATTCAGGTAGTTACATGTACATTTGTTCTTCCTCATCTCTGTCTGACAGGTGTCTGCATCACAAATAGTCTCAAACAGGCACATTTATTGTTACAATTTCAGCAGAGAGGCCAAGGATTGAATATACATTGAGACTGATCCACTTTCTTACAGCTTGCTTTTTATACAGATGTTCTTCTTTTAAAACTGTGTAGTTTCCCCCCCTCTAGATGAACAAACAAAACACAAACTACACCCAAAGAAACTGAATGTCTTCCAAGAGAAGCAAAAAACCTCACTTTGATTATAACAGGGCTGTGCAAACAGTTCTGTAATAACATCAATCTACACTTAAAACGACAGGCTCCTGCAACAAAACCTCAAAGGTTCAGCCACACTATCAGCTTTAGGATTTATGATTGTTCATGTTTGTTTTTGTTTTTTCAGGCTCATATGTTGCAGGTTTGGAATTTGTACTGCAATATCTTTATCATGTGCACAATTTCCTGTTCAAAGAACTAGGTACTCCGTATTTGTTTCTAAAATAGTTTAACATTTTAGAACCTGAAAAATTAGCAATTAGCCCTTATGGATATTTTTGTGTCAGAAATGGGGGGGGGAAACAAAGTGGTAAAATGATTGTTTTTGGCCCAGATCATCATTTTGATTTTTTTTAAGAAGGCGGGGGGGGGGAGGAAGGGGGGAAGGTGGAGTGGGAAACCATCAGGGGAAAAAGATGTCCCCAGATTTACTCTACAGTGATCATTTTAATTTCCTTTCTATTTTAATGTCCCATGATATCTCCTTGAATTGCAATGTATGTGTCAACTACTGTGTATGATTTCAGTGAGAGTCGACAGTTCATACAAAAAAGGGGCCATGGTTACTTAAATGTTGTGAAAGCATGCTTCTTTGCAATTCTTGGTGACTCAGCACACAACAGACCATGCATAACATAGCAATTGGCTTAGATGGGATTGAGCTCCATCTATAACACAGGGGTAAGGACAGCTGATAGCATCAGCCTAGGCAGACAGTAAGGCACAAAAGATGAATGGATAATGGGAACAAAATCCAAAATTCCAAATAAATCAGTTGAAATAAATCCGTATACAAGATAAAAAATTCAGCTGAGTTGGATGTCACATCTGTGGAGAAACATTGCTGTGAGATTCTCACCCCTGCCCTAGTCCCTAAGATGAGCAAAAGGATCAGAGTGGCATAGAGGAGCCCCTAAAAGCCCTGTATTCAGCTGGCGGAGGATTCCCCTGGTGCACGCACCATGGAACATAGACCTTCTTCCAAGTGCTGGCATGGGGGTGGCTGTGGGTGAGGGAGTGGTTGGGGTGGGATGCAGTATACTATGTTGTAGAGATTCTACGCAGTGGTGTGGCCCAGAGTGCAGGCCCAGGAGGTTCATGTAATTTAGACAGGGCCTCAAAAGGTATGTCTGCACTGCAGTTACACCTGCGGCTGGCCTGTGTTAGTTGACTTGGGCTTGGGGCTAAGTGGCTGTTTAACTGTGATGTAGACAGTCAGAGCCCAAGCCTGACACCGCAATTGACAGCCACTTAGCCTGAGCCCCGCAAGCCCGAGTCAGCTGGCATGGGTCAGCTGCAGGTTTCTAATTGCAGTGTAGACATACCTTTAGGGGCACAGCACAGAATCTTCCCCCATTGCTTTGCACCATGGTTAATAGTGCTACACACATTTCCTCAGGTTCTCATGTACTGTTAGATCTGGCATGGTGTTCTCATTAATGCATGTGCTGATGGCTATATATAGTCAGTCAGCAACCTGGTAAAACAGATTATTTTCATAATAGACATCAAATTCATTCACACACATCTACCATGTATACTGTTCTGAATACTATGAATCACTGTTGCCCCTGCACCTTGTGTAGTCGATTACACCGGTGCAAAGTAGATGTAAAATGCTGCCATCTATATTTAAAAAATAAAAGCTTTTTTAGGTAGAGGAGTCTTTCTCTCTCCCGCCTATGTGACCGCTTATACTTTACAGTGGCAAATAAGCTTATGCTGTTCACTCTTTTTATATTCTAAGCAATTTTGATCTTACAGTGTAAGAAGACCAAGAGTTGAGCGAGGGTTGGTTTCTAAGAGCCACAGTGAGTACTTCCGACTCATCTTTTATTGCATAGAAACCAAATGCTTTGTTATATGAATAGAAATTGCTTATCTGATTTACCCTTGAACTGACACTTATATAATTCAATAGAAGACTCCAGGCATAATCCATAGTTTTTTTAATTACTGAATGTACTAACCACTATAGTTGGTGTTTTCCAATGCCGGAGCTCTGATCAGACTAGCTATAGAGTGGATGTTGATCTTTTAAACTGATTTTTATTGCATGCTATTCTGTCTAGGCAATTATATTGTGTCCATCACTGTTGTATCTAGACATTGTAGAAACTGTAAACTAAAATTTGGATTGTGATTGCCTAGGTCAGGGGCTCTGAAACTTGATTGCACCGCGACCCCCTTCTGACAACAAAAATTACTACACGACCTCAGGAGGGGGGACTGAAGTCTGAGCCCACCGGAGCCCTTCCGCCCCAGGCAGAGGAGCCAAAGCCCAAGGGCTTCAGCCCCAGGTATGGAGGCCTGTAACCTGAGCCCAACCACACAGGGCTGAAGCCTGCTGCCCAAGGATGAAGCCCTTAGGCTTTGGCTTTGACCCTGGGTGGTGGGGCTCTGGCTTCAGCTTTGGCCCCGGGTGATGGGGGCTTGGGCTTTGGCTTCTGCCCTGGCCCCCAGCAAGTCTAACACCAGCCCTGATGACCCCATTAAAATGGGGTCACAACCCACTTTGGGGTCCTGACCCACAGTTTGAGAACCTCTTGCCTAGATCATTAGTTGAATCCTACAATTTAAATAATCGCTCAGTGCACTTTTCATGTAGCACTTTACTATATGGCCTCCAATACCATAGTCCCTGAGTGCCTCACAGCCTTTAATGTATTTAGCTTCACAACACGCCCGAGAGGTAGAGAGGTGATATAAGCATCACTTTTTCAAATGGGGAACTGAGGCACGAAGAGGCTAAGTGACTCTTCTAAGGTCATCCAGAAAGTCTGTAGCAAAACAGAGAGTCCAACCCAGGTGTCTCTAGATGCAGATTATTACCGTAAACACTGGACCATTCTTCTTTATAATACTGTAGGGGGAAAGAAGGGCAAAATTGTGACCTCCATTACATTGGGGAAGCCTCGCTGTCTTCATTGGGGTTGCACAGATGTAAGAGCAGGACATGCCCCAAAAAGGTGTAGAAAAAACTGTCTTGAACCATTCACCTTCCTAGCTGCCCTTTAATTCTCAGGAAATCTAAACATTTGTCACTGGGTCACTTGTACAAGGTGTTTGTAACTTTGCATTCATACTAATCCCAAATGAACTGAATTTGTAATTTTAGAATTGAAGTGCAATGAATTGTGGCTTGAGTTTTGGAGTTAGGACCCGTGTAGTAGTATTTTATACACTATAAATCAACAAAATGGAAAAAATAGGCTATCATTTTAATTGACTGCAAAATTTTCCTGTTTCCATTTAAGTATCTCACTTAAATTATGCTGACAATTATATTCTGTTCCATTTTCCTCAAAAACCTGAGGAAATTAACAAGCTGTGTTCTGTGAAGTATTCCAGTTCAGAAAGGAATGCACTGTATTTGCTTTTTAATGTGAAATAGCTTGTAATTTATCAACTTCATGGAAGAAATAGGAAATATTTACTGTACTGAGGTCCGACAGTACATTTGTAGCATCAGATACAACTTTGACGTCTGTTAGCAAAGTAATTAACTATTTAACGTTCAAATTGTGGAGAAAGTATGTTAAGACTTCCACTGTACTCTTATGGCTTTTTAAGGGGTATATTTATATACACATTGCCTGGCATCCCTCTATCAAGGCTTTGATCTGCTGCACTATCAGTTGTTGGCTCAGGTACAAGAGACTGGAGAGTACACAAAGCTGTCTGCTGTAGACTCCAGTTGCAAAAAGAAGGCTGTTTATACACAGCCACTCATTAGCTAAGTCAGTCAATATTTGCATGATGCAAGCATAATGGCTTCTTTATGCTAGACTGATTACATTAAATCAGCAAGAAACTTCCCTGTCAAGGGACGGGTATTTTTTTAAAAAATTCTTTATTTCTTTGGCCATATCTATAACAGACTTATGACCCTTTCTGCATTTCTCCCCTTCAGCCTCCACACCCCAAAAAAAGGGAATTTACTCAGCGATGGTGGGCTTTTAGACTATCCTGTTTTATGACTGGTATGTAAAGGAATCCATGATGAAATTATGATCTTGTTGCCATACAGCATGCCTATTGAAAACTTCACCATACCTTGGACCTAAATTTGGTGTTGCAATATTGCAGCGTTTATTTAGAAATGCTGTACTATTGCTCTATGATCTCCACTCATCCAGAACACTGCACTTGATGTCTCAGGTTCAAGTTTCTGGGAGATGGAACAATAGAACTCCCAGTACCAAGTGTGTGTCAAGTCTGCTGCCCACAGAACTATGCATAGGTATAAATGTAGTCCTTTTTTGAATGAAATACAAGATGTACCTCTTTGATCGGGTATTTGTAAATGATTAAAACTGGGATCTTCAATAGGCGTTTGGGTCCTAACTCCTGAAGACTTTTTTCCTTTGATGATCCCCAGGCCAAGCGCCTAGGTGACTGGTTATATTCAAAATTGAAGGCACCAGAGGAGCAAGGTGTCATCTCATCTCCAGTTTAAGCTTTTGAAAGGCACCTAGATCCCATGATTATGGATGCATTGCAAATACTCATAATGGTCCAGTAAAAGATATTACCTCACTCACGTTGTCTCTCTAATATCATAGGACCAACATGGCTACAACAACACTGCAAACAATGATACAAAGAGTAAATAACAATCTCCTGGCTTTGGGGAATCTAAATTAATTTACTTGCATACAATCAACTTTATATAAATGCCATTCCACCCCTGAAACCTGTGTGCATTGACTATTAACCAAACAAAAAAATCTGCTATATTGTGGATCTAAAGAGTCAGTCTATTTCTGCCATCATATACATACAGGGAACTCCAGTTTCTGTAAATGTGTGTTTTGTAATATATTCAGGGCAGAGTTTGATCCTTAGTCAAGAACTAAACATGAGTTCTCTTGGTTTTAAAACAACAGATATTATTTGCTGTATTTTCAAGTTATGTCAAGGATGCTTAAAGCATATATGGGTAGGTGTATTATTTTGACATTTGAATATACATCTAAATAAATATTTCTGGCTATTTATTATTTGTGTAGCCACAACAGCATGTTAATCTAGATATCAGAAATTATCTGTATGTTAATTGGCTGGGCAGATTTTTGCTTGAGTATTCCAGAACATCACATTAGAAAGAGCCTTGTACTGTAAAACCAAAATGACTGGATGTAGGTAATTTTGAATAAGTATTGCAGTGTTTTGAAAAGTACATAAAAGAAAACTAATATCTCTTTTGCAAACTTCACGTTGTTTTTCTGATAATTTTAGGAGGGTTTTAAGATTCTTGTTCACCTGCACATCAACCAATGTGATATATACTATCATGTGCCAGCAATGACCCTCTGCCAGGTACATTGGTCAAACTGGACAGTCTCTACGTAAAAGAATAAATGGACACAAATCAGACGTCAAAATTATAACATTCAAAAACCAGTCGGAGAACACTTCAATTTCTTTGGTCACTCGATTACAGACCTAAAAGTGGCAATTCTTCAACAAAAAAACTTCAAAAACAGACTCCAAGGAGAGACTGCTGAATTGGAATCAATTTGCAAACTGGATACAATTAACTTAGGCTTGAATAAAGACTGGGAGTGGATGGGTCATTACACAAAGTAAAACTATTTCCCCATGTTTATTCCCCTCCCCCCACCCCCCACTGTTCCTCAAACGTTCTTGTCAACTGCTGGAAATGGCCCACCTTGATTATCACTACAAAAGGTTTCCCCCCCCCCCCCCCCGGCTCTCCTGCTGATAATAGCTCACCTTACCTGATCACTCTCGTTACAGTGTGTATGGTAACACCCATTGTTTCATGTTTTCTATGTATATAAATCTCCCCACTGTATTTTCCACTGAATGCATCCGGTGAACTGAACTGCTCACGAAAGCTTATGCTCAAATAAATTTGTTAGTCTCTAAGGTGCCACAAGTACTCCTTTTCTTTTTCCAAAGGATTCAGTAATTACTGTTACCTTCAGTTTTATTGAACCTAACATCATGGTTTGTGAATAGTCCTGCTTTCCTTAGTGAAAGTTCATAAAAGTAGTGGGAGGAGACCGTGGTATGTTCCTGGAAAGATGGATAGGTCTGAGTGTGCTAAGTAGGACAAATAATGGCTGTTTTGTATGGGGAAAATAAAAATGGCTTATGCCTATCAGTGCTGGCATATTCTGTAGAGAAATTTTACATACAAAGCAAATTCTGGCATTTTGTGGTTATTATGTAGGGGTGGGGGAAACACTTCTCTTGTTGCTGCTTGGTGGCTTCTGTTTGATTCAGATTTATTAAATCCCAGGGACCATGTGCCTTAGTTATTTTGCATCTTTTAAGATCTGATGGTCTTACAGAGATGTGTGCAAGCTGGGAAGACATCTGTGCCTTTTCTTCAGCTTCATGCACACTTTTGTTGTTTTAATTTTGATGTATCTGTTTGTGCTTAACTCAAGCTCCAGAAATGCTACATAATAAAAACTTAGTGGAATTTTAAAAAGCACTTAATAATAAAGGGGCTCAAGTCCTATTAAGTCATTGGGACTGACGTGTCCTCCTAAGCCATGCAGGATATGCCTACACTGCAGATAGACACCTGGCCCAGGCCAGCTGACTTGGGCTTGTGGGGCTCAGGCTAGGGGGCTGTTTAATCGTGGTGTAGATGTCCAGACTCAGGCTGGAGCCCGGGCTCTAGGACCCTGCAAGGTGGGAGGGTTCCAGAGCTCATGTTGTAGTCCAAGCCCAGATGTCTACACAGCAATTAAATAGCCCCTTAGCCTGAGTCCCACAAGCATGAGTCAGCTGGCCCAGGCCAGCTGCGGGTGTCTAACTGCAGCGTAGACATATAGAGTTAGTGCTTCTGAAAAATTCCACCCACGAACTTTACCACAGTGCAAACTCTAACTTTTTTTCCCCAGAGATCCTAAAGAGCCTACCTGACCATTGACATGGCTTCCAATTACAGTGAAGCCTCTTCCTTACTCTTATCAACTGTAAATGAGCTCCCTACTCTAAGTCCAGCTGCTGTGAGTTCTAGCACCTTACCCTCAAAAGCCTCCCCTATTGGTTGATGGTTGACAGTTGTGGTTTGTTTATGGTCCCAACAGAAGTTTAATGACAGTTGTTAAACTTGCTTCTGGCAGAGCCTGGTTTATAACAGAGATTAGTCCAGACAGTGTGGATGTGGCTAACATGCTCCTGACCAGGAGACAAACTAAAAGGATAGGGCCAAAAATCGAATGATTTAAACTGATTTTAAAGATTGTAAATACAAGCCTTTATTTTGGATTAAATGGTTTGTAGATCACAATGGTCCCTTCTGGGTTTGGAATTATCTAGTCGGACCTGCTGTATAACACAGGCCATAGAACTTCCCCAAAATAATTCTTAGAGCACATTTTTTTAGAAAAACATCCAATCTTGATTTTAAAATTGTCAGTGATGGAGAATCAACCACCATCCTTAATTAGTCTCACCATTAAAATATTACACCATATTTCCAGTCTGAATTTGTCTAGCTTTCACTTCCAGCCATTGGATCTTGTTGTTCCTTTCTGTGTTAGATTGAAGAGCCCATTATTAAAAATGTAGGTACTTGCAGACTGTAATGAAGTCACCCCTTAAGCTTTTCTTTGTTAGACTAAAAGAGCTCAATCTAGTTAGCTTATCACTATAAGGAATGTTTTCTAATCCTTTAACGTTCTTGTGGCTCTTCTCTGAATCCTCTCCAATTTAGCAACATCCTTCTGGAATTGTGGGCACCAGAACCGGACAGAGTATTCCAGCAGCAGTTACACCAGTACCAAACATAGAGGTAAAATAACCTCTCGACTCCTACTTGAGACTTTCCTATTTGTGCATTCCAGGATCTCATTAGCTCTTTTGGCCACAGCATCACACTGGGGGAGCTCATGTTTAGCTGATTATCCACCATGACCCCCAAATCTTTTTCAGTCACTGCTTCCCAGGATAGTTCCCCATCCTGTAAGTATGGCCTACATTCTTTGTTCCTAGATGTATACAAGCCATATTAAAATGCTTCAGCCCAGTTCACCAAGTGATCCAGATAGATCTGAATCCGTGACCTGGCCGCCTCTTTATTTACCACTCCCCATTTTTGTGTGTCTTCTGCAAACTTTATCAGTGGTGATTTTATAGAATCATAGGGTTATAAGGGTCTGCAAGGGGTATCCAGTCTAACCCCCTGACAAGACGCAGGGTTTGTTGTGTCTAAACATGCAAGACAGATGGCTATCCAGCCTCCTTTTGAAAACCTCCAGTGAAGGAGCTTCCACAACCTCCCAAGGCATTCTGCTTCATTGTCCTACTGTTCTTATAGTTAGGAAGTTTTTCCTGAGATGTAATCTAAATCTGTTATGCTGTATTTTGAATCTATTGCCTCTTGCTCTTTTGCCACAGAGGCTAGGACAACTTTTCTCCATCTTTTTTTATGGCAGCTTTCAAGTATCTGAAGACTGCGCTCATATCCGCCTTCATCTCTTTTTCTAACCTAAACATACCCAGTTCCTTCAGCCTTTGTTCACTTGCCTCTGGATCCTTTCCAGTTTCTCTACATCCTCTTTATACATTGGTGATCAAAATTGGACACAGTACTCCAGCTGAGGCCTGACCAGAGCCAAGTGGAGTGGTACTGTCACCCCCTGTGACTTGCATGCTATGCCTCTCTTAATGCTACCTAAAATTGCATTTGCTTTTTTGCAACAGCATTGCATTGCTGACTCATGTTCAGGTTGTGATCCACCACAACTTCCGGATCCTTCTCAGCAGTGCTGCTGCCAAGCCAGTTTCCCCCCACATTTTCTTCCAGGTCATTGATAAAAACATTAAATAGCATAGGGCCAAGAACTGATCCCTGTGGGACCCCACTGGCAACACAAATGCTCAACGATGAGTCCCCATTGATAAGTCTGTTTTGAGACCTATCAACCAGTTTTGAATCCAATTAGTGTGCCATGTTAACTTTTTTATATTGTAGTGTTTTTAATCAAAATACTGGTTGTTATTTACAAAAAGGTGGGCAGGGATGGTGTTCCTAGTCTCCATGGGCGGCAGGTGAACCCCCACTTTGGGAAGGCTAGTCCACCGGGCTCCCCTGCAACCAGAGGATCCCCAGCCTGTTGGCCCCAGTCACGCTGGCCTGCCCCCAACAAGTGCTGGCATGGCAGAGCCACTAGCTTCCCGCCCCAGCACTGGGCTGGCCCCAGCATCCAGCTGAGCTGCTGCCCCACTGCCCGCCCCTCCCCCAGCACAGCGCCCGGCCAAGCTGCTGGCCCTCCTGAGCTGCACCTGCCCCAGTGCCCAGCCGAGCTTCTGGCTTGGCAGAGCCGCCAGCACCCTGCCCGCCGCTAGCTCTCCTCCTTGCCTGCTGCCTCATTCTCCTGCCAGACCTCCCCCGCCTCAGAGGAGGAGGAACACAGCAAGCCAGTGGGGACCTCCTGAGAGCAAGGGGTGGCACTGGAGTGGAGGAAGTCAGGTGGCGGCAGCAGCAAGCAGTGGGTGGGGGGCCTTGGGGAAAGCCAGGTGTCGGGCAGTGAGTTGGCAGCAGTTGAGTTAGGGAAGGCTTAGCCTTCTCTGGCCTATTATACCCGCTGCCCGTGCTAGCCTCTGTTTGCCAGAAGGGGGGAATGAGTGACGGGATGGATCACTTGATTACCTGTTCTCTTCATTCCCTCTGGGGCACCTGGCACTGGCTACTGGGTTAGATGGGCCTTTGGTCTGACCCAGTATGGCCATTCTTGTCTTAAGACTAGAGACCTTAAGCTTAATGGTAGTTTGTATTACTTCATCTCATTAGACAACATAGTTTTAACTAAAACAAATTAGTAGTGTAAACATTATAAATATATACTTCAATGTGTGCAATCTCCTAAGAGTGATTCAAACACATTAGGAAAGTGATTAATTGTAGAGCTGATCAGAAAACAAACTGCAAAAAATTGACAAAATCCCCCCTCCCCTTTTTTTTGTCAAAACGTAATGTGACAGCTCTACTCATGAATGACAGTCTATCAGCATGATTGCAGGAAGTCTGAGCTCGTGTGATGGTACAGAATGGAGACATACCTCTACCACTTGAGAGATCTGAATTCTGGAGCTGACTCACACTTTCAGCCGGCAGGCTCCTGGGGTCTGAAGATACTGTGGAGCCAATGTACTTGATTTTAAAGTGGGAGAGAGCCGCAAGATCCTCTCTTCACACAGCATCCCCTTCGTGAAGTGGTATTACTGTTGGCTCTAAAGGTAGCATGTTCTCACACTAAAGATTACACTAAAAGCTACCATGTTTTATTTATAGAATAGCACCCAGTGAATATCACAGTTTGAAGGAAAACCTTATGGGCTTTTTGATGGCCAAAAGTTCCTTTACTCATGTAATTATACTATTTGCTGACCACTAGAAAATGATTGCTTATTATTAGCATGAAATAGATACCTTGTAATAGCTATGTTTTAGCTTTAAAACATTTGAAGATATAGATTTAATTCTTAGCACAGTCAGGCAAAATTGCCCATCATAATATAATCTTTACTCTAATTCTAATATATTGAAACTTGTGATATATTATGAGACTTAATGTCACTATATAAAACCGATAATGCTATTTGCTTTGCTATTTCCTCGTATATCAACTTCTATTAGATTGGCTTAGAAATCCTTTATATTTTACTATGCCTGAATTACATATCTGAATAAGTTGCATCAAATGATCATGAATGCCAATTTGCTCGACAGGTTTAGTATATATGGCTTGTATGGAATATCCAATCTATGTTAGGTCTTTGAAAACACAGGAATGCACTTTTAAGTGGTGTCAACAGTATATCAGAGAATCTTCCCATGCTAACAGTTAATCTCATAAAATGTTAATGTAATCCCTTCACAAATATGTAAATGCAGTGCCACTCTGGGTCTGGCAAATAATAAACAATAGCTATCTTATTCTGGGTTTTTCCTCTATGTAATTCTCAGCAATAATTTAGTTCTTGTCTTCCTCTCTGAAGGATTTAAATGGAATGACCTTAATTCTGGTTTTGTTTGCTCTCTCTTAAGCAGCTGCAATGGAGACCAAGACAAACAGTAGATTAACAGTGGTACTTTTTATAAGGCTGATTAGTCCCTTAAAATATGCTCACTGGAAACAAAAAAGCATGAAATGAGGTCTGAGACAGAGGCTTTTACACATTTCTTTGAAACTGCTACATTGCTTTCAGTAGATTAGATACTGACTTTCCAATGAAATATTTTCTTAAAGAGATGCTTTTTGCCAGCCAAACATGTACAATATTACTTATTTGGCTTTTTTCCATTCCCAAAACCAGTTTTGCCTCTCTATTAAGATTTATAATGGATGAATTCAGAGCTAATTTATCACATACCAGCCATTGTTTGTAACTAGATCGTCAATCGATAGTATCAAAAGAAGAAATAAGTGACAGACACACAATTGTGAGATTCAACTGGTATTTATGAAAAGTTGGAGGAAGTGATAGTAAAACTTTGCATTTGCCACAAATGTGTGGCAATGAAAGCAAATGGTAGCCACCGCTCGGGAGAAAGAAGGCAATTATTTAACAGTGCACAGCAGTATTTTGCAACACTTTAGGACTGGATGTGGAAAATATCTTACCCAATCAAACCTCTGGTGGGAATTTCAGGGATGCTGAGTTATATACCTAACTTGGTGTCTGACTAGTTTACATCACTAACGTCTAAAATGGTTCTTTGGCCCAGGCCTCTGGACCATGTCTCACCCAAAAGATATTTCTCCTTCAACTGCACATTGCTTGGTCCCTTGGTTCACTGCAGAATCAGACAGAAGAGCAAACTAAATCACCAACAGGCTTTCCTAAACCACATAGGCATTCCTTAAAGCCATCTCTTATGCAAATCCTGATCCAGCCTGACCCTTCTTATCAATTGCCTGTTGCTCTTAGCTGAAAAGATTATAGCAGATTAGCTAACAATGTTCCATTCTCTATATTGTTCCATGTGACACACAATTCTATAATGTTATAAATTTGCAATTTTATTCTAAGTCTTAATAGTGTGCATACTTCTAATTTGCTAAGATTTCAAGTTGTGTGGTGATATTAATTTTTGCATGCGTTATTTTTTGTGCACAATTTAAACTTATAATTCATCACCAGTCAGCTATACTTTCTTCCCCCTACTAAAAGGGCAAGTAGTGATTATTGTATTGAATAGCACACCATTTCAAGTAAAAATTCCATTATCCCAAAAGATCCATGTGATTTAAACATTATCCCTGTTCATATTTCATACAGACAAGTACACACATTCAGTTTTTTCTTAATGTCTTAACACACATTTGCTTTTGTTTCTACCATTTATAGTCATTCATGCTGCCTAAGGGCATCAAGGAGGAAAAACATGGATAGCCTGAAGGATTTAAATTCAGGTTCACAGGTGATGCTTCAGTTGTTAGGCATGATAATGAAATTACAACAATGTGGACCTATGCTATTGTACTTTTGAGCTGAGGCAAAAGAAGGTAAAATAGAAGCAGTAATTTTTCAGAAGTCATAATGCACTTTTTATTTCCCCCAATTGAAGGCATGCTGTAACAGGATAGTGGGGGCTCTGCTGGCCTGCTAAGTAGATGTTAGACCTCTGCATAGAATAACTAACATGCTGCTCAGTCATTGTGGTAGATACACATCATATAAGGGAGGAGAGAGTGGCTAATAGGGAGATAGGACAGAGGAGTCCTTAAGAACAAATCCTAGGGATAGTCAAGCTCAGAGAGAAAGCTTGGGCTGAAGGTTGTTGTTACCAATTACCAGTTACCAATAATACTAAAGCTCAAAAAGGTCAATTTGGACACTAACTCAGGGTCTGTGTACTGTGTTTAGAAACAGGTTAGGAAGCTGGCCCATTCATACGCATCAACTGAGTCACAAAGGCAGAGATAATTGAGCTGCACATATAAAGTGACGATAACATGACTGGTGTTATTTAGGATGCAAATTACAAACTATGATCTTGATTCTGTCACCAGTTTTAACTCCATTGACTTCTGAGGAGTAACTCCTGACTTACACTGGGGTAAATGAAAGCAGAATCATGCCCTGTGTTTTCTAGGTGTTCATTGGGCTATGGAATGTCATTACAAGCTTTTCTTCATTTAAATATATGGAGCTAGTAAATGAGAGACTTTTGTGAGAGCTGGACAGTGACATACTTTGATCGTGGTGTAAAGCTCAAGAACAAAATTCAGGACACTTCTTCCATGTATGTATAACTGGGAAAAGAGACCAGGTGGGTGAGGTAATATCTCTTATTGGACCAACTTCTGTTGATGAAAGACCAGCTTTCAAGTTTACTGATCTCTTCAGTCTCACTAGGAAAAGAGTCAATCAACAGGAGAGCCAAGGGGTTTGTTCTCAGTTGCAGGGTCAGCTGGGAGAAGTGGTATGTTCAATGTGTTTTAGAGCATGCACTCACTGACCTGGCTACCTTAGGTCTAGAACTGATTACTCTTACTGTCTGGCATCAATAATCCTTTTGATATCCATGCATGGGGCTATAGGCAGATCAGAAAACAGGTCCACATAATGTATTGATGTATGCCAGTTTATATACAAATGTACTTGAACCTGAGTTTAGTCCTAGAGCTTTTGCTAATATCTAACATGTAAAATACAAATTCTAACCCTAATCTCATAGAAGCTTCCTTTTAATCCCAGCTTCAGTGCTTTAGTTCAGAGAGAACTGGTGTGGAAAGTTGATGTTTACAAGACACTTACTTCTACGTGTTGGGTGCCCTCTGGGTGCTGCAGGAATGGTTTCAGTGGTGGCACTCCAGAGGCTTCTTGGAAGTCAATGAGTAGGGCCCTAACAAATTCACAGTCCATTTCATGGTCATAGGATTTAAAAAATTGTAAATGTCATGATTTCAGCAATTTAAATCTGAAATTTCATGGTGTTGTAATTGTAGGGATCCTGAATCAAAAAGGAGCTGTGGGAGGTGGTGTTCACAAGGTTATTGTGGGGTGGGGGTCGGGTGCAGTACTGCTACCCTTACTTCTGTGCTGTTGCTGGCAGGGGCTTCTGCCTTCAGAGCTGGGTAGCTGGAGAGCAGTGGCTGCTGGCCGGGAGCCCAGCTCTGAAGGCAGAGTTGCCGCCAGCCGCCGCACAGATGTATGGATGTCATGGTATGGTATTGCCACCCTTACTTCTGCGCTGCCTTCAGAGCTGGGCGCCTGGCCTACAGCCGCTGCTTTCTGGGTGCCCAGTTCTAAAGGTAGCGCAGACGTAAGGGTGGCAATACTGTGACCTTGTGCCCACTCCCCCTCCCGCAATTCCCTTTTGGGTCAGGACCCCCAAATTGAGAAACGCTGGTATCCCGCATGAAATCTGTACAGTATAGGGTAAAAGTACCTAAGATCAGATTTCAGTCTTTCATGGCCATGAATTTGGAGGGCCTTATCAATGAGATGCAGGTTCTCAGCATCTCTGAAAGTCAGATTACTTTCATTAGGAGCTGAAATATAACTTAAAACAAAAATAGTCTGAAAGGTTTGACTGGCCTTTGGGACTTGCCCGAGGCCACATAATCAGTTTCAGAGTTACAAAATAGTGCCAGGAGTCCTGGATTCTATCCCATGCTCCAACCAGTTGGCAACCCTGCCTCATTACAGAATACCATACCAAGCCAAACAATCCAATTGATTAAAACTTCTTCTTTGTACTCAGTGCAGAAAATACCACCCATTTCTTTTAAAAGATACATTTCATGATTATCACAGTCCAATAAGCATGTAGTATCTTAACTAGGGGAAGATTTGCAGGGCCACACAGAGGTTTTTGGGCGCACAGGGCAAAATGTGAAACTTGGGCCCACCACCCCACCCATCCAAAAAATTACTATGTAGATGAAAGTTTAAAGGGGGCGGGGGGGAGAAGAGGGATCAGAAAGGACCCAGGCTAGTATGCTAAAAATAGCAGTGAGGATTCGGTGGCACAGGCTGTACAAGCCTGCCTGCCTGCCCCCGTGCCGCCCCCACCCCGAGAATGTACTCTCATTGCTACCTGCACTGAAGTCCATGCTGCTGTGTCCTCAGTGCTATTTTTATCATCCTAACTAGATTAAAGATAGCATGGGTACATTCTACATAAACTGCAAATCACATCTCCAGTTGCAGTGAAGATGTAGCCTTAGAAGCTACCGTTCAATCTCTCTCTCTCTCTCCCTCACGCTTCTTATTGTTGGGGAATGTAGAACAAACACTTTCTTTTCTTTCTGTTGCCAATTTAATGTGAAGGAAAGGATGGAAGGAAAGCGGCTTTGGATCTAAAAAGCAGCAGGCAAGCTTTTTTGGAGATGGGGAATTAAAATGAGCTAATACTAATGTGAACACAACGGTTAAAGTAGGCTGAAAAAGGAGGGCAAACTCTCACTGCACCAGTCATGGAGAAGAGGGAGCACTGCTTTCCTGGACCAGAGAAAGAAGGGGGAGCTGCTTTCTGCTTTAGCAGAAGAAAAGGAGCTGGTGTCCTCTTCACCCCTCCCCCTTACTTAAATACCTGTGTGAATCTATTAGTGTGGTGTTGCACTGAACCAATAACAAGAAACATGAATGAATATTCAGCACTATGATGAATCCTAGTAGCATTTCTGATGAGGGGAATGAAGTACAAATTAGGATGTGCTGGTACTCTTCCTTAAAGTATCTGTTTTGATTGCTATTTTGGTATATCTCTTTGCTATATATTATACTATTTAACAGTGTAAAAGAAAAACAGAATACATGTTTACTGTGTTCTAGGCAGTAAGTACCCTTTTCAAATGCCAGTAATCATCCTTTAGAAATGGTAAGGCATTAAACTTGCAACCGAGCACTTCAGAAAACGGAGACTGGAATATTTTAATGTCTGCTGCTATCCCTCATGGAAAAGTCCATAGAACTTAATGGGGTGAAACCAACCAAGTTGTATAGTCATTTCATAGGGTTTTATAGAGTTGCTGTAGCCACTTTGGACCCAGGCTATTAGAGAGACAGGGTGGGTTTTTTATTGGACCCTCTTCTGTTGGTGAAAGAGACAAGCTCCTGAGCTTACTCAGAGCTCTTCTTCAGGTCAAGAACTCTGTGTAAACTTGAAAGTTTGTCTCTGGGAATAGATCCTGTGATGGGTTCAGTCACAGAGACCACCTTGGGACTGTCACCTGATGCGCTGAAATTACCTCAGAGCCCATTTTCCTGCCAGCCTGACTTCCAGAACCCTGCCTTGTTGAGCCAGACATGCTAGCTTGCTGCAACACAGACTCAGGGTCCGGGCCATGCCCCCAAAGGTGCAGGCTAAACTGAAAATGGCTCAGCAGGTTTACCTGACTCCAGCAGCCAGACACCCAGCTCCCAATGGGATCCAAACCCCAAATAAATCCATTTTACTCTGTACAAAGCTTATACAGGGTAAACTCATAAATTGTCCACCCTCTATAACACTGATAGAGAGAGATGCACAGCTATTTGCTCCCCCAGGTATTAATCACTTACTCTGGGTTTACTAATAAACAAAAGTGATTTTATTAAGTATAAAAAGTAGGATTTAAGTGGTTTCAAGTAATAACAGACAGGACAAAGTAAGTTACCAAGCAAAATAAAGCAAAAACATGCAAGTCTAAGTCTAATACATTAAGAAACTGATTACAGGTAATATCTCACCTTCAGATGTTTCAATAAACTTCTTTCACAGACTAGACTCCTTCCTAGTCTGGGCCCAATCCTTTCCCCTGGTACAGGCCTTGTTAGTTCCAGCAGACATCTTAGGTGTTAAGCAGGGGCTTTCTCATGACTGGCCACCTTTGTTCTGTTCCACCCCCTTTTATAGGTTTGGCACAAGGCAGGAATCTTTTGTATCTCTGGGTCCCCGCCCCTCCTTCTAAATGAAAAAGTACCAGATTTAAGATGGATTCTAGTATTATGTGACATGGTCACATGTCCTGTGAGACCTCGTTCTTCCTTACCCATGGGCTGGCCTACACGTACACAGGAAGGCTTGCAGGTAAATAAATTCATTCACAACCAATTGTCCTAGTCAATGGGAGCCATCAAGATTCTAAGCCACCATTAATGGCCAATACTTTGCATAATTACAATAGGACCTCAGAGTTATACTTCATATTTCTAGCTTCTGATATAAGAATGATACATACATACAAATAGGAGGAATATATTCAGTAGGTTATAACCTTTGTTATGATCCCTTACAAGAGACATCTTGCGTGAAGCATATTCCAGTTGCATCATATTCACACTCATAAGCATATTTCCATAAAACTTATGGAGTGCAACATCAGAGCCCATTTTTCTTTTTAAAAATTCCAGTGTTGGACTCTCTTGAGTTACATGGAAGGGCAAATATTCTTCCATTACTCAGAAACATTAAAGTACAATATTAATGGAATATATTTAACATGTTAGTGTATGCACCTAGCTGAATATACTAGACTTCATAAGAAAATTATCAAGAATTTATAATACGTTTCATAAAGAATCAACTCAATTGTGGAGCTTGTGTCCCTTACTTTTGGCTGCTTATATTTTTGGGTTCAACCAGGAACTTCTAATTTCAGAGGTGCTGAGCATCGAAAACCTCAAACAGTGTCAGTATTCTGATATTACTACTATTTGCATTAAGTAGCACGGAGGCACAGTACACATGTGGAAGGAGACAATCCCAGCTCTGAAAATAGGCAGTTCAAACAAAAGGGTGGAAGAAAGGATGTATAATCCACACTTTACTGATGTGGAACCTGCGCACAGAGAGTAAGACTGGATCCAATGCCCACTGGAGTCAGACTTCAGTGGGCATTGGATCAGGCTATATGCAACTTCCTCAAAGGTATCAGAGGAAGTCTGTGATAGCACTGGGAACTGAGCCTAGATCTTTTAAGTTCCAGTCCAGTGACTTAACCATAAGATTGTCATTCCTTCATATTTGAATAGTCTTTAACAAGTCAAAAGTTCTGACTATATGCAGGTGGTGCAAATGGGTGTAGTTTCATTAAAGACAATGGATCCCTGCCTGTTTACATCAGCTAAGGATCTGGCTCTACAAGGTGAGGTGAACTACTTGAAATGGTCAAATTTTTACCTGCTTAAAGACTCTAGAATTTTATTGCTCAATAAATGCTCTTCTACCTGTAGTTTAATGGAACTTTGGTGACACCCAGTGACAAGTTCTGCTTAAGGGTATCTCTCCCTGAGGTAGCAATGAGAATAATATTCATAGCGTGATGGCTTCTTTAATTGTTAGTCCATGAATTTGAGCAGACTAATTCAAAAGTGCATTTGCAAGCAAGTGCAGCTTGTTGTTTCACTGCAGTTTTGGATTTACATTAGGTTTGTTGGCCATTTAAAAAGTGTAAATTAGTACAGTATTGAAAATGGTTATTAATCATGGTTTAAAAGCAAGTGTCTTGTCTGTCAAGCCATTTCAATATGGTAAACCTATTAAGACAACTTTTTCAGGATTTTCCCCTAATTTTCCTGTTTGTCCCTACAATAAGCATAGTTGATGAACTTCAAAGTAAACACTCTAACACGTGAGATTTTAAAGATTTCTGAACTAATAGTTATGGTTACAATTAAATTCTTTGGCAAAATATAAATTGTATACTCCAACAGTGATATAATAAACTATTTATATCTAATTAAAAAAAACAACCAAACATATTCCTACATGAGATTTTAAAGAATGTTAAACTCACTCCTTACTATGTGGTTGTTTAGATTAAATAGAATCAGAGGTTAAATAACAGTTTTTAACTATGCAGTTTCCATTTTGCTATCTTCAATCTAAATTGCAAAATGGGCAGTATTGTATAGTAACATTCAAATTGTAGCAATTATTCTAATAATAAATATAATATTCTGTAGCTTTTTCTTAGATTACTCAGTCATTAGTGCTATTTTACCTCTTTATAATGTGCACTGTCAAAAAGAACTTGGTTATTTCTTTGGTCAGGGCCTATTTGCTCCTTTTTTATGTGAGATTTTCAATACTCTGAAATGATGTAGAGCAAAAAAGGTCTATCCACTTCACTTGTGATGCCTCCTGCATTACCTAAACCACAACAGAACAATGACAGACAACAGAGCCTTTCTCCTCTCTAACAATTCAGTCACCATGACAACTAGCAGAAGAACGTTTGGCCAGAAAAAGCTTTGAGCTTGGCGGACTAGACTAATCAAAAAAATGGAATAACATGACAACAATTACTCTGATGAGTGAGAGGGAAGCTACAGATGCATTCAGACACCTATGGCACTGCAGACCAGATGCATTCAGCATTTTTTGTTTAGTGTCTTCTGTTTTTTGAGAGCAGGTAAATAGACAAGATGGAATTGTGTAACAGAATGTCAGTGCTCTAGTTAAATAGAAAATTCCTTTCCTTTTGCTGGGCTACTTCAAGCACTCTGAAGAGGGTTGAGGAGAGATGAGGTTTTGAAGTGAAATATGTAATAGATTCAATATGAGTGTCACAAGGCAACTTTAAATAGCTTTTAAAAATTAAACATACGTTTTCAAATATAGACACAAATAAAATATGGCCAGCCTTTTACTGTAATCTCAGAAAACTGGATATGCATCCAGCATTGATTAGAATTTAGTTGTTTTCAAGCTAGTCTCTGGTGCATATTGAATCCTTTTTTTTGTTTGTTTGTTTGCACAAATCGTTTTCTGCTCAAGCATGACTCAAACTGCAATTGCACAAGTGCAACACATCAAGAATGGCAGAGCACAAGAAGTGTACTGTACTTATACCTTGCTTCTCCAAAGTATCCAACAATTTAGCCAGCACACTAAATATTTCCTTTGATCTCCAAATTGTCAAAAGTACTGTTTTTCTTTGAAGAAAAAACCTTTCATTGCCATTAATGAAAAAATGCATGTGCTTTTTATGGTTGAGAATTATATTTACATATTTTATATGGTGGGGAGGAGAAGAGCTGAATAAATGAGTGGGGTTTTTTAACAGTTTTTAAAATTCTTAGGCAGTTATGAAGAGCCAGCAGCTGTATTAACTATTTTCAATGTTAGTGGTCACAAAGGACTAGCAATTTCTTTGTGCAAGGCCAATAGTAGATATCCTGACCACCATCCTGTGTCCCTTTAGCCAGAGATTGCTAGCACATAGCCAGGTTGAAGTCTTATTGTTACCACACTCAGCTGGTTACATAGTCTTCAAGAAAGTTTGCTAGACTCAGACAGGGATAAGTCACGCCCAGTGTCGTTGCCTGTTGAGGAGACCAAACTATCTCTGTGGAGTCTCCTCCCTCCCTATAGGGTTGGCCTCCAGATGGTTTTGTCTCTATTCTGTAATGATCTCTGTGGACTCTCTCTCTGGGTATTGTCTGCAGACTTATAAGTGCCTCCTGTTCCTTTGGACGACTTGTCCCTGCTGCATAGTCTCCTTGTATGATCTGAGTGACTCTGCACCCTCATGATTCCTCTCGTCCACTCCTCCTTGTTTGTCTAATGGCTCAATCCTCACAGCAATGCCTTTCTCTGGGCCCGATAGGTTCTTGGCTGACCTGTGGTAATCTGGTGCCTTCTTTCTCCAGTTGATGGCCATCTCCTCTCAGCAGTATCTCATCCTTCTGGCTTCAACAGGTCTCATTGGCAGCAGGGTTTTGGTTGTGCATCCCACCACCGCCTGTGCTGGACTGTTTTGGTGCCCTGTGATGAGGTATTCCTGTGTGCCAAAAATGCTTATGCGGGATCTGAACCTGAAGAAACAACCTTGTGGAACAGCTAAGAGACTAATTCTACCTTACTGTGTAGGTATGCTGAGGAGAAGCTGTGGTGATTAAATGCCATGAAAATTCCTTGAAATTTTCCTAGGCAAATTGTGGTACATTATTGGTGAATACAGTGTCTGGAATGCCATATCTCAAAGTAGGGCTTCAGTTTGCCAATCACTGACTTGCTTCTTGCACCAGGCAGGGCATCAGCCTCCCATAAATTTGAATAGTAACATTCTATCCTCAAATGCTGCTTTTCCTAAATCTGTTCCCACCTTTTCCCATGGTCAGGTGGGCAGATCATCTCTTGCTGCTGGCAATTATCATATGACCAGCAGGTGTCTCACTCTTCTATCAAGGAGCAAAATTTACTCCTGAGGACATTCTGTGCCAAAAAATTCTGCATACAATATTTTAAAATTCTGCAAAAGTCTGCACGCTTTATTTGTCAAATAAATGCACAGGCTCCAGTGTGGCAGTGAGGAGCTAAGGGCTGTGTGCGGGCACAGGGGGTAGCTCAGGGTGCAGGGGGTTCACAGATCCCCAGGGGGCTGCAGACCCCCTGTTGAGAACCGCTGTTTTAAATCATGATTTGAGGACTTCAGTAACTCAGCCAGAGGTTACGGAACTTTTACAGGAGTGGGTGGGTGAGGTTCTGTGGCTTGCAATGTGCAGGAGGTCAGACTAGATGACTATGATGGTCCCTTCTGTCCTAAGTCTATGGGCCGGTCTATACTTAAAACACTGCACCGTTGCAGCTGCGCTGTTGAAGTGCTTCAGAGAAGATGCTACTATACTGACGGGAGAGCTTCTCCCATTGGCATAGTTAATCCACTTCTGCAAGAGGAAGCAGCTGTCAACAGGAGAAGCCCTCCTGTCAGCATAGCACTGTCTACAGCAAGGGTTTGGTCAGCGTAACTGGGTCACTCAGGGGTGTGGATTCTTCATACCCCTGAGTGACGTAGTTGTATCGATCTACGTTCTTGGTGTAGACCTGGGCTAAGTCTATAATTGGCCAGCATGAAAAGCAGTGGTCACAGCACATCAGCTGTTTAACCAATGTTACATGCCAGTTTTAACTTAAAACAGTTCTGATGAATAAGAGCATGAGATGCCCTAGGAAAAAGGAGAGCTTAAAGCTAGCTTAGTCTCCCTTCCCAGCTGCACTGAGCAGAACTCTGGTGCATCTTTGGTTGCAGTGAATTTGGGGTGTGGAAAGCAAGTCTTATAGAAAACAGAGGTGAAGATAACTATTCAGATACATCTTTACACTTACTAGTTTTATGATTACGTCATGCATCAAAATGAATTTAGCAGAAAACATCCAACACTTTTTTAAAGACTATCTATTTTTATAAGGTAACAATTTGACTTGCCCTTTAGGAGTTAGAGGCCTGAGGACAGTTAACCCTGATTACTGAAAGAACTGCTCACCTGTGCTGAGTTAGCAGTCTGAATGGGGCCTGGAGGAGGACAGATGATTATCCTATAAAGCGCAGCAGGTGACTGCAGTGAAACAGGAAAATTCAGGAAGCAGTAGAAGAGACCATGGAAAGGTTTCTCCAGAGAAGGCCCTGAGACTAGGGGAGCTGCCCCAGCTTGTAGGAGTGGGAGTAGTCTGCTAAGTTAGGAGGAAGACCCTGATAGCAGGGGGATTTGGATGTCAGAGCCCAAAGGCCCAGAGCTCCAGCCAGTTGAAGCCTGAGAGGTGGTGAACTGAGAGTCTGCTCTGGGAAGGAAGGCTGGGGAGCCCCTACTAAAATGGGGGGATAGAGACTGAGCTGAGAACAGTGCCTGGAGGGCTAAAATGTGCAAAGACTAAATAAATTGGATCTCAGAAGGGGAGTAGTTTTAATTACTTTTTGGATTGTGATGTGGAGTTACTGAGCGGCTAAGAGCAGAAACAGAGATGGGTTGCCACGGAGTGACCTCTGGCCAATAGAGGGTGATTGGATTGTGGCTGATCCTGTTATGAGTAAAGGGGGAGACTTTCATCTCTATTGGGCTCCTAACTCCCCTTTGCATCCGATGAAGTGAGCTGTAGCTCACGAAAGCTCATGCTCAAATAAACTGGTTAGTCTCTAAGGTGCCACAAGTACTCCTTTTCTTTTTTCTTTTTAACTCCCCTTTGTGCATCTGACAATATCCCTCCCACCAAAATATATTACTGTACTAGAATACTGAAGATATGGAAATAATCTTGCTTTTCTTGAGGCAATAAGTTGTTAAATAATTTTGAGGCTTTGCCACTTTCAATATACTATCTTACCTGTATACTTTTGTCCTCTGCTGAAAACTGTTTATTTTCCGTCACCCAGGGATCATGTTAGCAGAGTGTCGCAATGCAAATGCTTTGGGTGAAATACTGGCCCCACTGAAGTCAATGGGACTGTTGCCATTGACTTCTGGTGAACTCAAACAGCAAGCAGTTTCTACTTATCTTTCAATAAAGATAAAAGATTAAGCAAATATTATGGTTTTGTACAACTTTCTGATACAGCATGTAATGAATATGCAAAGTTTATGCGTCCCTCAGTGTTGCAAGTGTGGGCAACTTGCGTTAAAGAATAATTAGGCACTAATACTAAAGAATCTAATTGGACTAATTCCCATTTTCTCGTTAATCCCCTTCCTGTTGATGGTCTCTATTACGGTAACTATTACATTAGATTAAAAATGTGTCTAGGCAGTCTCCTTCTTAGGTACTGGTAAATGTTTTTTAAAACAAATTACGTATTAAATGGCCCAGATTCTTTCTCCTTCTCCCAGAAGAACATTGCTCAGTGTGAGTTTGAAGTGTCGTGTAATGAGCTTTAACCCAGCTTTGTGTATTGCCAATCCTCCTTATGGGGAGACCAGCAGGGATGGCTTCTGGGGCCATCTTGACCGCTTGGAATCACTTAGATGCGGAGATGCCCCTGACCATGCTCCATTTCCCTGAACGTGGCCTGTACTTCAGGATTCAGAGCAGTGCAAATCAGCTGGAGGGCACCAGAACATTAAGCCCATAGTGTCTATAAAATACAATAAAATAAAATGAAAATATTCTTTATAATTTTGGTTCAAGCTGTTAGACTCTTCGTTGCAAGTCATTATTGTCCCCAATACTCTGAGGAACTTGCATTGCAGAGATCTTTAGAAACTCTTCTAGTCTCCTGCTGGTCCTGTTTTGGAGTAGACACTGAACCTGTCTAGCCCTTTCCCTGGCTATTGCACACTCAGATTCAGTCCATGGGATGAATGAAACCTCTTAGTGATTGACATGTTAGTAAAGTTAGTGGTATGAAAGGAAGCTATGACTCACTAGAATATTTTAAACCAAAATGTACAAAATGTATAGCTCTAAAAGGAAAACTTAACATTTTTCAAATTTTACATTCATAGATTATAAAGCTAGAATGGACCACTATGATCATCTAGTCTGACCTCGTGAACAACAAAGGACCATAACACTCCCCTGAATTAATTCCCATTAGAACTAGAGCATATCTCTTAAAAAAACACCCAATCTTGATTACAAAACTTCGGTGATGGAAAATGCACCACAACCCTTGGTAAATTGTTCCCATGGTTAACTACCTTTTTTAGAAAACATTTGTGCTTTATATTTCTAGACTCTCTAGCTTTAACTTCCAGCCGTTGACTCTTGTTATACCTTTGTCTGCTAGATTGACGAGCACTCTTGTTATCAACTTTCTGTTTCCCATGTTGGGATTTAGACTCCTCTTTGGAAATAAACAGATTGAGGTTGAGTCTTTTGTTATAAGGTGTGATTTCCAATCCTTCAATCATTCCTGTGGCTCTTCTCTGAACGTCTCCAATTTATCTACATCCTTCTTGAATTGCAGACACAGAACTGGACACAGTATTCCAGTGCCAAATAACCTCCCGATCCTTATGAAAACTGAGTGGGTTAGTCTAGTGGTGTTCAAGGTTTTGCAAACCTCTCATAATGTGTTTGAGAGTTGGTAGGGTTCAAAAATGTTCTTTGGCTTTGTCATTCATTTTCCTCTAGTACTTAAAATCCTGGCTTCTCTCCAAAGGTGATTTAAAAAAAAAAGTTCTAACTAAGACAGCAGTCTGTGCTTCGTTAGAAATGGAAAGATGCCCAAAATATAGGCGGAACAAGTGAATAATCTGTGTAAAATATATTTATTTCATTAGCTTTTCTCTCTGGTCCTTCAGTTCATCCACTTTTCACATTCTCTCTTTCGAGAAATAATCTTCAGATCTCAGTTGAATTTTTGGGCCTCTTACGTCTGTTTGCCCACACTTAAAGTTACTGAAGTATTCTCTGATAATGACTTAAAGCATTATACTTCGTGAGATTATGATGATGATTTGGATTTTTTATAGATTAGTAGTATATTTTTACTTGTATCTGTCTGCACATAAAGTCCAACCTGACTCTAAATTCAGTTCTATAATTTAAAATATAAAAACAATGTAATTGTATTTTAATAGAGGAAAAAGTTGTATTTCTTTCCCCAGCCCTTTGAGCATCCAAATTCTGAATGCATTAAGTGTTAATACATCTTGACTTCACCAGTATCAATGTAACTGGTCTCTGGTTTCCCAGTACTGTATATTAATAACAGGCCTTCAAAGGATTTTGTGATTACTTCTTACTGAGCTTTTGATTTGTTCAAAACATTACAAAAGTATCAATGGTGAAAAAGAGACTGCTATCTGAACATTCAGAATGAATAGTGGTGGGAAAGAACAGCACTAATAGAAGACAGGAACATAAACCTCAAGCTGGCAAGGCTGAAAGGAGTGTCCTCCTTCTAACCATTATAGATATTATATGCTGGAGGCTTGTGCAGAGGAAAGAGGGTATGGCCAAGGATTTCCTGTGCCTTAGCAATCCTTGGCTGTCATCCTGGCACCTTCAGACTGCTCTGACTTATGCCAGGGGATGGGTTAGGTATACAACCACAGCCAGTCCGTGACTGAGGAACTGCAATGGCACCTTAAAGCTATCTTTTACAAACCCTCTCCCACCCCCAACTTACATTGTGGACTCCAAGGCTGCAGCTGGGGATAAGGCACTGAATGTTGAGTCTCGGCTCATTCTATATTCTTCTTTCTCAAAAATGTAGACACTCTGCCAGGCAATACATTGCCAGGGACACTGGTGTGCTGTTATTTTATTTGACTCCATTGTTCTGTTTTGGAAACAGTAAAATAACACTGCATTGCTGATATTGTTAACAAGGTGCAGACATTCCAGTATATTGCTTGTATTTCTCATTTCCCAGCAAGTGGATAAAACAAAAATTAGAGATCAGGTCCTGAAATGAACACAGACTTTTAGGCATAGGCCATGGGTGGTTAGGATCTAGGGTTATTGTTCAGGCCCCACATCATTGAAATATGGGTGTAATGCTTCCTGCAATAACATCTCCCGAATCAAGCCAAGGGTATACAAGTTGACATACTAATTAAATAGACTAGTATTTTGATTAAACAGAACTTGTAATTTCTCCACTATCACCTTCTATATTGATCCCTCCAGATAGCACCACCATGTTGCCTGTCACCTGGGTGTCCTCTTCCATTCAGACCTCTCTCTAGGTCATCACATCCAGGCTATATCTAAATATTGCAGATTCTTTCTGCATAATAACTCTAAGATACGGATGGCCTTTCCTACCCAACTAAAACTCTCATCTGGGCTCTCATAATCTCGCATCTCAATTACAGCAACATTCTCTTCTCTGGCCTTGACAAATGCTGTCATGCACTGTTCATATCTATTCAGAGTGCAGCTGCAAAGGTTTCCTTAGCCTGTCACTTTATCAGACCTCTCTCTGCATCCTCCTCCTCTATCACATCAAGTAGAAGCTGCTTGTATTCTCTTTCAACACCCTTTATGGACTGTCCCCACGCTATGTATCTCTCATTCACTGTCAACATGTTGAGTCCCACCTCTGACTGGTCTGTGATGCCAGCCTCCTTTGTCCACTTTTTAATTTTTTTTAAAAAGCACCTCCTGCGTGGGAAAAAATCCTCATAAACATCTTCAAAGCTGCTTTATTATCTTACTTCAAATACCTCCTTAAAACTCTCCTTTGCCATGATGCCTACAAAAACCTTGACAATGTTAAGCCACTGGTGTGCCAATACCGCTGCCTATCAACCTTCTCACTTGTTTCTTGTACTCCCCTTTCTGTATCCATCTTGGTTCCTTTCTGGGAAAGGACAATGGGTCCATGACTAGGGCTCTAGATGGTATGGTAGTACAAATTAATACTTGGTTCCTTTCTGGGTTTTTTTTTTTTAATCCTTGACTCTTTCCAATCTGGCTTCTGCCCTCTACACACCAA